>NC_136058.1:431035639-431635639 GCF_964261635.1 Lissotriton helveticus
CTCTCTTGAAAGGAGCCACTATTGATCATGACCTCCCCACCCCCTGAGATTCGATCAGGCGCACACATTCCAAAGGAATCGGCAGAACACTCAGCTGCGTGATAGCCCCCTCCCATTGTATGAGGGGTAAGGGCCTCTACTGTTGTCATGTGTTGGAAGGGGCCGGAACTGGGGGGGGGTGCCGGGGATGTCATCCTCATACTTCACAATGTCTTTGTTGTAATAAAGAGCGTTCACATGTCTTAAACCAGTGTATAAAAGACCAGGTCTCAGAGAGGCTGAGAGAGCACCTCGAGACGATACCTTGTTGTCCGATCTGACGTGTTCTACTCCGTCGGAATAAAACTTGTTTCCTGTCTTCCTGTCTCCAGCGCCTGCCTCTTTATTGGATAACTTCGTATGGTATTAGAGGCGTCTAACGCCGGGCAAATTTAACTTAGGAAACATCAACTAAATCGCCTGACCATTTTGAATTGATCTTTATCAATTGGCGTCCCAAACGCGGGGCCCATCAGCGACACGTGGATCCAGTGGGAGAGGTCCCGACGACAGAGTGAACGACTACAACGATCGGGAGAGCTCCTGTCCGATAGACCCTCGTCTGACAGCCGATCATCTGAACTTCACTGATTCCGAGCAGACCTCTCCCGAGCGATCTACGGTCCTGACTGGGAACCACCAGGAGTGCCGCGATAGCAACAGAGAGTAGAGGACGATCGGGCGCTGGAAGCGGAAGACGAGAAACTGTCCATGCGGTCCGGGTAAGGTCGTGACACACGACGAATTGCGAAATTGATTGATTGTTTTTATTGATTGAAATACTAGTATTTGCTTTGTCGCTCTCTGAGATATTCGCTGCCTGCAAACGGGGAGGAATAGGAATATTCTATCTTCCTTTGCGGATAGTGAAGGGTAGGTAACGCGGACTTTTGTCCCCCATTGTAATCTGCCGTGCCTATTTTTCTCCCCATTGATTGATTGCTTGAATCAAGCATTGAATTGTTCGAAGTTGGTTCTCTTAAGGATCTTCTCTGCTTACAAACGGGGAAGAATAGGAATATTCTCTCTCCCTTTGTAGAGAGTGAAGGGAGACTGTGACTGTTTGGAAATTGGTTCTTTTTGGAGGTATTCTCTGTTTGCAAACAGCGTAGAATAGAATATTCTGTCCAGTCTTTGCAAGTAGTGAAAAGATAGGTAGTGCAGGCTTTTGCACCCATTGTAATCCGTCATGCCTATCTTCTCCCCATTGGTTAGTAGTTGGGTCAACCCGGACCGCTTATTAGAGATGAACCATCCAGCTCCATTGGGAGGCACCCCTAATAAGGACATGTTTACTAAGCAAGGACTAGTCGCTATAGCTTATAGTAAGTTATGGCATAAATATACAAAAAAGGATCCCGAAAGTCAGTGGCCACTGATAGGTTCTTTTGATGAAAATAAAATAAAAACGTTGGAAGCAGCTGTAAAAATAAATAAGGCAACGCCCACTATGCTCGATAGTATTGGCATGTGGCGCAAAGAAGCAGAACAGCGAAGAAAAAGAGAAGAAGCAAAAATAGTGAAAGAGTTGCGAAAAACAGCCCATCTGGCCGCAAAAGAACTAGATGAAGAAATAAGAAGAAAAGAGGAAGTTAAACAAACACAAGAATCAGGACTGGCAGGCCAATGCCCTGTCAGGACCCCCCCTACGCTCTACCCGGAGATGCCCTCCAAACAGCGGGCAAATGACGAGTTACTGCTCGGTCCTCCAATTATCTACATGCCCCCTCCTTATGCTCCCTGCCAGCCTCTAGCACAACACTCACCAGTTCAAAGTGCAGGCGAGGGTGACCCTAGCGCTAGTGCCCCGACTCTTACGGCCTTCTCACCGGCCGCATTAGTAACAACATCAGATGAACTCGAGACTGGCAAACACCCAACAGCCAGACCAAATAGGTTGAGCAAAGACGAGCGGGATGGAATTGACAAAATAGCAAAAACGCTGGTAGAACGGAAGGAGAGCGAAGAATATACGATGAATATGCACAACTCACATGCCGGTAGTCACAGACGGCATTTCATTTTACGGTTCAGCTACCACACCCTGAATACATATGAGGATAGGTACCAGAATAAGGGTCCTGCTAAACTGACGGCTCTATATAGAAGGGTCGATGTTGGAGATGGGACTGAGAGCGATGTGACGGACCTCTTCATGCAAACACTTGAAGTCTTCCGCCACCTCGCGGAACAGAAACCAGAGGTCAAGATCACAGTCCCTGAGAGGGTTGAGCCCCCATTAGAAGCAGCCAACACTATGATGCCTATCAGAGAAGCCGCCCCCTACTGGGTTCCCCCAAGAGGTCAGGGAACAAACGATGATATCAACCACGCAGATGCAAAAGGGAGGGTTGTGTATAACTGGGTTTACCAACCATGGGATCGGCAAGATATTTTAACTTTTAGGCAAACCCTGCCCGATTTAAGAAAGAACCCTACAGCATTTTATACCGAACTAGGCACAGCCTTGGGCTCAACCATAATGACTCTATCGGACATTGATTTGTTTTTCGGGTTGTGTCTGCCGGCCGATGTGTGGAAGCAAATCCGGAAAGCCGACCACACAGATCTGTTCGGACACACCTGGAAACAACTCAATGAACTAGATAGGCAGCGAGAGCCCGGAAAGAAACCTGTAAAAGACATACTGGAACTCCCCGACAAAATAGTGCAGAAGCTAAAGACGTTGATCCCAGAGAAGAAGATAGACTGGTCGGTAGTCACGGCTTGCCGCCAGAAACCTCAGGAGGACGTATCAGAATACTTCTCCCGATTCAAGACGGTTTTCTCCGACTACAGTGGCCAAGACATGACCCCCGCAACCGGACAACACCTATTCGTGCAAAACTACGTAAAGGGGCTATCGCAAGAGGTCTCCCAAAAGTTACAGACGAGCGAGAGTAGTTGGGGAGCCTCCAAACCTACAGCTATCCTTCAGATGGCTCAGTATTACGAACACCAAAAGAACGAGAACGAGAGGGCGACTGAGAGAAAGAAAAAGGACTTAAAGGAACGAGTGATGATTGCTCAATTGCAGGGAGTGACTACAGGAAGGGAACGGTATAGGGGAAACTACCAGTTGAATGCCCCTAGGAATCCGCCCCTTAGAGACCGCAACCCCACATCCGGCGCTCCACGAACCGACCTCGATGAGAACCAGTGTGCATTTTGTAAAGAATTTGGACATTGGAAGTCTCAATGCCTGGCCCTTCGGGAAATGATTAAAAATAAAGAGACAAGGGACATGACAAATGGCCCCAAAACTGGAGGGCAGGGGCGAGGGCAGACCCACGACACCACCAATGACCGACCTGGCAGACCAAACAAATTTGACCGCCCCCGACAGAATCAGTGCCAACAGTCCGACTGCAACAATACTCACGACTCTGCATAGGACGGCCAGGGGCAAGGGAGGGATCCAGTCGAGCTCTGTGTTGACCAGCAAGGTCCTTACGTCACTGCTAAGGTCCTGGGTACAAAGTCTCCATTCTTGGTAGACACTGGAGCGATACGTAGTGTATTATCAAAGCGACTGATTCCAAGGGCACCCTTGTCTGGCTCACACATTACATCGATAGGTTTCGATGGAACGCCCTCCACTAATCCCCTGTCTGTACCTATCTCCTTTGACCTAGGAAACAATCCCACTGACACAACGTTTTTGCTCTCCTCCAACTCCCCTGACGCCATTATGGGTATTGATTTACTGAAACATTTCCGAGCTACTATTAGGTGTTCCCCGGATGGAGTCCGAGTCATCCTGTATGACAACCCGAGCATGTCCAGACCCTACCCCACACGACATATGTACACCATAACAGATGCTGACCTATCCTTGCTCGATACCCTACCCCTGTACCTATGGGCCAGAAATGACTCGGATGTAGGACGAATGATGATCGATCCTGTACACATAACTGTTCGACCAGATGCAATACTCCCGAAACTCCCACAGTACCGGATATCGCCCGAAGGCAAGAAGGCGTTGGTAGCGATTATTCAGTCCTTGGTAGATGCAGGAGTGGTAGAGGAAGTGGTTAGTAATGTCTGCAATAGCCCTATCCTACCCATTATTAAGAAGCAAGGTGAGGGAGATGAGAAAGCGTACCGCTTCATCATCGACCTGCGAGAAGTCAACAAAGTGGTGGTACCACAGTACCCTGTAGTCTCAGACATCGCCTCCATTCTGACTCTCATCCCGTCCACTGCCACCACCTTCACCGTTATTGATCTTAAAAATGCATTTTTCTCTATCCCCATCCATCCAGACAGCCGTTATCTCTTCGGCTTCACTTTAAAAAACCGTTCGTACCGATTTTGTAGAGCTCCCCAGGGCTATACTGAAAGTCCCAGCATTTATAGCCAGGCCCTCAAAAGACAGTTGGACGCTGTCCAGCTACCGGACGGAGTGGTGTTGATCCAATATGTCGATGATATCCTTTTGGCGGCCGACACCACTCCACTTGCAATCACGGCCACTATCCAGCTCTTGCACTTTCTTGCGGAGAATGGCCACAAAGTCTCCAAAAAGAAACTACAGTTCTGCCAGCCTCAAGTGACTTATCTAGGCCATCTCCTGTCCAAAGAAGGGAGGAAACTTACGCCCGACCGAATCCAAACCATCCTAGACACCCCCATCCCAAAAACACAGAAACAAGTCCGTTCATTGGTGGGCCTTACCTCTTTTTGCCGACAATGGTTACCGAATTTCAGTCTCATCATAAAACCCCTACTTTCCCTGTTGGCCAAAGATGTCCCTTTCCCACTCCCTTGGACCTCCGAATGCCAAGCGTCCTTTAAGGAGCTGCGGGATGCCCTTTGCTCGGCACCCGTCCTAGGAACGCCAGACTACTCCAAGCCCTTCTCCCTCTTCACTCACGAAAGGGAGGGATGCGCATTATCTGTTCTAACTCAGCCCATCGGCGCCAAACAACGCCCTTGTGCCTACTTCTCTGCCACTCTTGATCCAGTCGCCAGAGCTTTACCTGCCTGCCTTCGAGCGGTAGCCGCTGCTGCTGTCTCTATCCGCCAGAGTGAGGGAATTGTACTTTCGAACTCCCTCACGGTATTAGTACCCCATGCAGTTGACACCCTTTTGAACCAGACCAAGACTCAACACCTGACTAGTGCACGACTGACAGGGTACGAATTGACTCTACTTGCCCCCCACATCACGTTGAAGAGATGCACGACATTAAATCCTGCTACACTGTTGCCCTTGCCTGAAAATGACCCCGATGTGCCCCCCACACACGTCTGTGTGACCCTCACGGACGAACAGACTAGGAGTAGAATTGACCTCCGAGACATTGCTTTTACAGACCCTGATGGAGAACTATGGGTAGATGGCTCATGTATCAAACTTCCAGATGGCACCACTTCAGCTGCCTATGCGGTGACGACAGCCCGGACAGTAATTGAAACAGCTCGCATCACACAGCGATCCGCACAGGCAGCAGAACTAATTGCCCTCACACGAGCGTGTATCATAGCAGCAGGAACCACGGCGAACATTTACACGGACAGCCAGTATGCCTGCGGGGTGGTTCATCATTTTGGGCTCCTGTGGAGGGAAAGGGGATTCCTGACGTCCCACGGCACGCCCATCCTTCACGGAGATCTAGTCTCCGCCCTAATTGAAGCAGTTCTCCTCCCCAAACGATTAGCAGTAATCAAATGCCAGGCACACAAGAAGGTGACAGATTTAGTCGGACAGGGAAACGCACTAGCCGACATCACTGCCCGAACCACAGCTGAGAATAGGACAACGACACGCATGTATGTGACCAGGTCACAAGCAGAAAAATGGACCGACGCTAGGGAAACGATTAGGGACATCCAATCGGCCAGCACACCCCACGAACTGACTGAGTGGGCACGGGTGGGTCTAAGGGACGATGAAGGCTGCTGGCGGACAAAAGACAAGAACAAATGGTTGCTGCCCGACTCATACTTGATCCCCATACTGACAATGGCACACTCCCCTGCACACATAGGTTCTGCCCCCATGATTGAACTCATTTCCAAAGTCTGGCACAACAACAAGATCCCCGACGCGGCCAAACGCCTGGTCCAGCAGTGCCTTATCTGCCTACAACACAACCCCGGGAAAGGAACTGTGGTACCCCGGGGAGGGTTTGGGATCCCCGACCACCCATTTGAGGTCCTCCAGATGGATTACATCCAGCTGGAGAGGTGCCAAGGCTTGAAGTACGTATTAGTCATTGTATGTGCCTTCAGCAAATGGGTGGAAGCCTATCCGACCCGAGATAACACTGCCATGACTACTGCTAAAGTACTACTGAAAGAGTTTTTTCCTCGCTACGGCCTTTGTCGAATTTTATGGAGCGACAATGGCCCCCACTTCATAGCTGAAGTTATCCAACTAATCCTGAAGGGGTTGGGGGTAAAACAGAGGTTCCATGCAGTCTTCCACCCCCAATCCGCTGGCCTGGTTGAGCGACACAACGCTACACTGAAACTGAAACTGTCAAATATAGTAGCCACCACAGGACTTAAGTGGCCAGATGCCCTCCCACTGGCCCTACTATCGATGCGCTCCACTCCCACTAAGCACCACTTGACCCCCTACGAGGTTGTGTTTGGGCGACCAATGAACCTCTGGACTGCTCCCAAACCGACCTACATTCACGACGTCCCCGACGTCCTACTGTCAGATTATTTATACAAGTTAACTAAAACGTTGTCTGTCATTCATCAACAGGTGCAGCAGGCTATCCCCGATGCTTCCAGGGGTCCCGGCCACGATATCCAACCGGGAGATTATGTTCTAGTCCGGAACTTTCAACGAGCTAAGAGTCTGGAACCCCGGTGGACGGGCCCCTGGCAAGTACTGATCACCACTCGGACGGCTCTTCGAGTGGAGGGAAAGAGGCACTGGCTGCACGGCCATCACTGCAAGAAGGTCTCCTCGACCCTGGCCACGACAGACAACGTCAGCACCCAAGAAGAGGTCCTGAACGAAGACCGACCATCACTGGACTGCTATCCTGATACCGAGGCACTTGAACTTGCAAAACACTCTGATCCCACTGTGCCATCCCGAGAAGGGTATTTCCTGCGTCGAAAGGAGGGAGCTTCGGCTAAGTAGGCCACTGACTAAGTTAAAAATCTCAGAACGGTGGCCCAAAGCAACCAAGGGTTACCCGGAGAGAAGCTAAACAAGGTCTGTGGTTCTGCCCACTACCGAGCACCTTGAAGATGAAGATGATGAAAGCGCCAGATAAGAAAATGATGGAAGCGCCAGATAAGAAGACGTCGGAAGCAACAGGAAATACCCACTACAGGAACCCAAAGACTGATAATTTGCACAAATCAAAGACAATCGCTTTCTTCATTGTCTTCCTCTTTTGCCTCCTCCTCATGACTTCCTTCTGGATCTTGGAAGAAAGCACACCCGCTCACCAGATGTTGCCGACCACTGTACAGCCAACCACCATGAAAGAGCACTACCTGATCACCCTTTCACCTCAGCTCCGAGAAAGGCGTAAGGAGTTCTGGAACAATTCCTTCGTGCAACTGTTGCACCAGCACAACCTTGCTGCAAATGCCACGAACTGCTGGATCTGCGGGTTGCTCCCGCATGCCACCGGACACTCCATCCCCTTCATCCCTTCTCCTTTCTTAGTTCACGGCTCCTGCCTCGCCTGGTTGATCCTCTTGCAGGAAAGCCACAAGGACAACGCCGCTTCTGGTCAAACAGTGTCGCACTTCTACTATGGGTTCTGGCTGAACAAAACAGGAAAGACTTCTGCCCCCTTTTGTCCTGTGATTTCAGGTTCAGCCTTCCTTACGAACATCCCTGCCAAAGAAAGAGTCGAAATGCAAGTGCTCCACAATCCAGCCAGACCCACCTTCTCCCACCTGTGGAAACAAACGGCTGCCACCCTGACCGTGGCCCTGTCTGTCATCAATGTCACAGGACTCGTATGCCTCGAAGGCCAGGGAACGCAGCTGGTGGGTCACAGTTCCTGTCGCATCACCAAAACATTGGTCTCAGCTGACCCCCCCTCCTTTGTTGCTTCCCTGAATATGTACTTTGTTTGTGGCACCAAAGCTTACACTTGGCTCCCGAAAGGCTGGAGGGGTACGTGCTACATCGCCTTCATTCTTCCTCCCACATATGTGGCCCCAGCCTACCATCACCGGCAAAAGCGTGCTGGAGACATTGGACAAGCCGACTCCACCGGAGCACAGTTCCTGGATGCGGCGAAGGGACTTGTTCCTCTGTGGGGCCCAATGGCAAATAGCCGCGCTATCCGACACCTGACTCAGGCAGTGGAAACAACCATTAACATCACCGCTGGCATCCTTGCTAACAACACGGCTGAGCTTCAGGCAGTCCGCCTGGTGGCTCTTCAAAACCGTCTTGTTCTAGATGTGGTTCTGGCCGACCGTGGAGGTGCATGCCGCATCATCGGCTCCAGCTGTTGCACCTATGTGCCAGATAACTCACCTTCAGTCTACAAAGCCATCGAACACCTCCACAGACTGTCCTCAGAGGTTCATCAGGAGCAGGAAGGATGGTCGCTTGGAGGCTGGTTCTGGGACACTTTGAAGGACTGGGGATGGAGATTGTTTACGTTTATATTGAAGCCAATCATGATACTGTGTGGGTGTTGCTTAGGTATTCAATGTTTACCACCTTTGTGTGCACTCATTTCCAACTGTATATGCCCTAAGACTTTGGACTTTAAAACTGAGCACATGAGTCCCCTATACGAGATAGAGGTGCGTGGTCTCATGGGGATCGATCCGAACTGACAAGCTGGCGAGACATGTTAAAAGGGAGGACTGTGGAATTTTAGTTCGTGAGCTGAACATCATCTGCGCCATCTTGCCCATCCCTCAGACTCACGTATGAACTAGCACGACGGCCATTTTAGGTACCATGGTCTCCCTGTTCACGATCGCCCGTCAGTGCACTTCCCTGACCCTGCAAGCATCCCCCATGCACCCTGGCTGCCCCCGCTCTCACATGCACAAGTCACGAACCCTCCCCTCCCGCATGACTCTGTCTCTGGGAATTACACCCCGCGCCTGACCAACACCTCCTTTCCTTTCATGAATACCCCTCCTTTGATGACCCCTTCCTCTGAGCCTGATTGTCTGCACGGACCGCTGGTCATCCCTCAGCCTGAGGATACAGTTTATTACCCACTACTGTATGCACTCGCCTCTCTTGAAAGGAGCCACTATTGATCATGACCTCCCCACCCCCTGAGATTCGATCAGGCGCACACATTCCAAAGGAATCGGCAGAACACTCAGCTGCGTGATAGCCCCCTCCCATTGTATGAGGGGTAAGGGCCTCTACTGTTGTCATGTGTTGGAAGGGGCCGGAACTGGGGGGGGGGTGCCGGGGATGTCATCCTCATACTTCACAATGTCTTTGTTGTAATAAAGAGCGTTCACATGTCTTAAACCAGTGTATAAAAGACCAGGTCTCAGAGAGGCTGAGAGAGCACCTCGAGACGATACCTTGTTGTCCGATCTGACGTGTTCTACTCCGTCGGAATAAAACTTGTTTCCTGTCTTCCTGTCTCCAGCGCCTGCCTCTTTATTGGATAACTTCGTATGGTATTAGAGGCGTCTAACGCCGGGCAAATTTAACTTAGGAAACATCAACTAAATCGCCTGACCATTTTGAATTGATCTTTATCACGCCATTATGCCCAGACGTGGGTCCTGGGATCACTGTGCCACTGGAATCAAGCTATACTGGCTGAAGATTGGTGAAGTACCAAAACCGGTCCTAGGATGCTTGTTTCCGGTCCAGGGAGGACCTGGCTTGGCAGTTCAGGCTGGACTGTTCCCATGAAGCACAGGGTCAAGACTGATTTGCATATGGCCAGGTTTAAACTGGGGTGGCATGGTGAGCAAAAGAATGATGGATTTAACCCAGATCTCTTGACTGGGGGTGAATGTTTTGATTTGTTCTGCATTCCGTCCATCAATTGCGTGTCTTTTGAAGTGACCTAGAGCAGAATGACTATAAGAGTCCTTTGGAATCCTTCATGTAGGCTTCATATCAATCTAACAGCGAGAGCCGAGCAAAGAGTGTGCACAGATTTATCATATAGCGCTAAGATGCAGTGCAATTTGAACACATTTTTTCACAGTGCAGTAAGATGCAGTAAAGTGGCACAAATTCCTTAGTACAGTAAGATGCACTATAGTGACACAGATTCCTTATAGTGCTGTAAAGTGCAGTGTGCATAGATCTGTCACAGTCCATTAAGATGCAGTGCAGCGTACACAGATTCCTCATAGTGCAGTAAGATGCAGTGTACAGACACCTCATAGTGCAGTAAGATGCAGTGCAGTGTGAACATATTTCTCACAGTGCATTCAGATGCAGTGCAGTGCACAGATCCCCTCTTTTACACAAATGATGACCACAAACACCCCCAGGACCGGACGGAAAGCCCCCCCCCCCTCCACCCCTTCCGAGGACCCCAGATAGAAGAGCCCGGCTCCTGAAGGAGTTCTCCTCCAGGATTATTCAGTCTATTTCTACAAACACAGCACAAGGTGCTGACAATCTCCTACCTGAGCAGAAACCAGTGATGACATTTCCAGGCTCTCTCCTCCTCCTATGGCTGGGGTGGGGCAGGTGCAGATTTGGGGTCTGGGAGAGGTGGTGGGGGGGCTGTGAGGGTCTGAAGATGAAGATAACTGCACAGACAGACAGAGCGTCCTTCCTCCTCTGCAGCAGGCTGGACACAGAGGGAGAGGCAGGAAATGATGTCATCATCTGCTGCTTGTACTGGCTCTGCCACCGCTGACCTGGAACAGGAACATCTTCTCCCTTTCATGCAATGTGCTCAGTGGATTTCATCAGCAGGCGAGGCGCGCCCTCTGCTGGCCATTTAAAGAGCCATCACATCTAGTCTTCAGGAGTGAATATACACAAACAAGCATTTTGTGGCAGGAAATGCCTGGGTTTTTAGATGTCTCAGAAAGTATTTACAGTTTCACTTCACATGAGCATCTTCAAAACACTGATGCAGAGGTCTAAAGAGTATTTATAGAAAGTTTTCAACTATAAGTGACAGTTTATAGGCTATTAAATATATGAGAATATGTGATAGTGGTGCAATTAAACTGGACAGCTTATTAATTTTTCATTTTATTTTTTTAACGCTTTATTTATCAGTTTTTTTAGATGCACATCATGGTACATAGCAAAGTAAATAGAGAAATATACCATGCAATTTCATACACAAGACCAAATACAGTGTGGCCTTAGGTCATATGTCAAAGCGAAAATTTAAAGAACTGATTTTTTCTAATCTCCCTGTGTTTTTGGGTTATTCCTTATCAAAATTGCCAAGGTTTCAGATGGCTATGAGTGACATTTCAATGACGATGAGTGACACTTTCTGGCCAGCATAATTAAGCGAAGAAGAAGAGGAGAGCATATAAATATCAGAAATTACACCCATCTGAGCAATAAGAAACTAAAACGTTAAGTGCTGTATAGCACCAGAAATGGAAGGGCACTAACCTAGTGCCCTTGTGCAGTCAGAGGCACAACACTACTGTTAACTGCTGCAACTATTTAAAATATCTAAAACACTCCTGAAACAATTCATAAGCAATAGCTGTGTCACCTATGGTTTCACCATTAATTTTCGCCATGCGTGCCATGGTGTAAAGCTGTTTCTGTGATATCGACTGTGGCATCCTGGGCGAGGTGCTAGGTCTCTAGCCCCAGGATGGGTAGGTGGAAGCTTCAGAGGCATGCCGCCTTTTTGAGCTTCTCCAGGCCACTTGCTGTACTCAGCAACTGGCCCCCACTAGTTCTGACCCTCACTCTGGCAGGAAGACTGGTGGGAAATCCTACGTCAGGAAGGGGCAGGGGTGAGAGCCTGTGCCAACCCTACCCCTCAGGTGAGGCAAGGTGAAGCACAACTCCAGGCCCCGGCCATCTTGAAGATGGGGAGCTTTGCTTAATCAGAGATAGGCTCCTGCCCCCCTCCCACAGGAGAGGAGCAGGATAAGGGGTGTACTCACCCCAGGAGAGGGACCTATTGGTCCCTGCCCTTCCCCTACCTGTAATACCCCAAAAATTAGTATTTAGGGGCACCTTGAACCTTCCTTCCTCAGATCCCGAATTCAAAACAAGAAAGAAGACCAAGAAGAAGAAGAGCTGCTGTGCAGCTGCTAACAAGAGGACGACACTAACTGACTTGGCCCCAGCCCTACTGGCCTGTCGATTCTTGAACCTGCTCCTGCTAAATCCCGGCATCTCCTGCGGACAGCAACCTCAAGCACCCCGGAGGATCGGCCTGCCTTGACCCCCTTAGAGACTGGGATTCCCACGAGCAGTGGCTTTGCTTAAACAGCAATACCCCTGGTGCCAGCCAGGAACCGCGAACCCAGCCGATTCTGCACCCGCCGAGCCCGGCCTGTGGCCGAGTGGACAAAGACCCTGAGGACGTCCCCCCGGCTATTCTGACCTGGAATCCAGTGTCCCAGGACCCTCCTCGATGACCCAGACGACGCCTGCAGATTCAGAACCAGGGACCCCATAACTGCACCCAGCATAGGGTAACATTTCCCGATGTCCAAAGACACCCCTGCACCCGGCGCAACCCCGGCCTCCTGTAGAATGTCTGCTTGGCAATGATCTTTAATCTTCAGTCTGGTCTGAAGTGGAGTATAGGACTCATGCAGAGATGTTAGGTATATCAGCACATGTCCTTGCTGTGACCAGGTCACAGGCCAAAAAGTGCAAAACTGAACAGGCCCTGGATCCTGAAACTATGGACCAGTTGCCTTCCAAGAGAAAGAGCAGTAGGGTTAAGGCAGTGCCTCCCCCCCCTTCCTGAGTCAGAGTGAGGATCAGCCTTCTGAGGAAGCTGATAGTGAGACCCAAGAAAGAACTATCCTGGAAGAGCTTGAGCCTGATCAGGTTGAGATTCTTGGGACAGGGGGACCTTCAAGGGCAGATCTGAGGCAGGCGCAGTTAGACTACCCCTCTCTTGAACCCCTCAGACAGCAAGCTGCTGCTGAGGCTGCTGGGAATGCTACAGGTACCCATAGAGTGTATTGGGATGAAGGAATCCTTTATTCAGAGGCTAGAGACCCCAAGCCTGATGCTTCCAGGAGGTTGGTCATACCTCTGGCATTCAGGGGCTTCCTTCTTACCTTAGTCCATGATATTCCCTTAGCGGGACATCTTGGCCAGAACAAGACTTGGGACAGGCTTGTCCCTCACTTTCACTGGCCACACATGTCAGAGGATACCAAGGAGTTTTGTCGCTCCTGTGACACCTGCCAAGCCAGAGGCAAATCAGGTGGCACCACAAAGGCCCCCCTAATACCACTACCTGTGGTGGGGGTACCCTTTGAAAGAGTTGGGATAGACATTGTTGGACCAATGGATCCCCAAACAGCATCTGGGCACAGATTTATTCAGGTGGTAGTGGATCATGCCACCAGGTACCCAGAAGCTATTCCCTTAAGGACCACAACAGCCCCTGTTGTGGTAAGAGACCACCTGGGAGTTTTGTCAAGCGTGGGCTTTCCGAAAGAGGTTGTCTTAGACAGAGGTGCAAACTTTATGTCTGGATATTTGACTGCTATGTAGAAAGAGTGTGGAGTGAACTATAATTTCTCCACACCCTGCCATCCACAGTGCAATGGTCTGGTGGAGAAATTCAACAAGACCTTATAGGGCATGATCAAGGGACTCCCTGAAAAGCTTAGCAGAAGATGGGATATCTTGCTGCCCTGCCTTTTGTTTGCTTACAGAGAGGTCCCACAGAAGGGGGTCGGCTACAGCCCTTTTAAACTTCGATTTGGGCACCCTGTAAGAGGACCCCTGTGTCTGGTGAAAGAAGAATTACGTTACCTCTCAAAAAGCCTAAACAAGACATAGTGGATTATGTACTTGGTCTCCGCTCCAGGATGGCTGAGTATATGAAAAAGGCATCTAAAAACCTTGAGATTAGCCAGGAACTCCAAAAAGCCTGGCATGACCAAAAGGCTGTGCTGGCTGTTTACCAGCCAGGACAGAAAGTGTGGGTGTTGGAGCCAGTGGCCCCAGCAGCACTCCAAGACAAATGGTCTGGACCCCACACTATTGTAGAGCAAAAGCGAGAGGTAACCTACCTGGTTGACCTTGGAACTCCAGGGAGCGCCCACAGGGTGCTTCATGTCAACAGATTCAAGGCATATGTTGACAGGACAGACATGGGCTTGCTCATGGCTACAGATGAGGGACAGGTGGAGGAGAGTGACCCTCTCCCAGACCTGCTCACTCAGAACCCTGATGATGGATCATCATCAGGGCTGATTCCTGTTTTCTGACACCCGCACTTCAGTCCGCCAACTCCCTGGTCCACCACAAGTTTTTCCCGGTTGTTGTAGAGGGAGTGAAGGCAGTACAGACGCTTTCCTGGTTAGAGGACAGGGGGCGGGACTACTCCTGGTTCAGTATTTAGAAGGCCCATGAGCACAATGCGCAACGGAAGCGCGCAACGGAAGCGCGCAGCGGGCGCGCAGGTGGTGCGCCAAAGGCAAGCCCGTCTGCGCCCGTCCGCAACAAACCGGGACCAGGGGCCACCCCCCTCCTCGTAATATGATCCAACTTAAATATTCATATGGTGAGCTTAATAAACTATGTTCTGCCTGCCACCAGAATTGTAAACTACTAAACCTATAACATCCTTCATCTGGCTGTAACTTCTCCTATTCCCTGAGCTTGCAAAATGTGTTAGGGGATACTCGGGTGTACAACAAACATAATCCCTATAGAAAGCATAAAGAGGTTAGTACGACCAGAGATTTACGATTTTTTAGTATAAATTGTAGATCGTTGCCCAAACATAAAGAAGATATTTATGATTTAATAAATGATCTCCAGCCTGACGCCATTTTCCTGACGGAAACTTGGCTTAATGATAGCTCTGGACCGGATATATCCAAGGCAGTCCCGCTTAATTATACGATTGTTAGGATGGATCGCTAGAACAGAGTGGGTGGAGGTATAGGCATTTTTTTAGAAAATAATTTATCTGTAAATGGGAAGATTTACCACTAAACTATTGTGTAGCCGGATTATTTAAATTAACCCTTACACCCCAGTTTACACTCTCAGGGATGTTGATTTACCCACCCCCAGGAGCAGCAGGAGCCTGGGTGGCTGCATTTCCAGACTTTATTTCCCCATATTTACAGGAAGCCACTAATTTCTTAATTTTAGGAGACTTTAATTTACATCTTGAGGATCACAACTGCTCCACTAGCTCGAATCTTATCTCTGATCTTGAAGCTCTTAATTTGTTGCTACGTAATTCCGGCCCCACACACAAAGCAGGACACTTGTTAGACCCTGTCTTTTCTAGTCTCATCAACTTAACATGTGAGCCTACTATACCTCTTCTATGGTCAGAGTCAGACCATTATTTGGTTAGTTTTAAAATCATGCTGGCAATGTCACAGAAAACAGAATCGGCTGATGCCATTTGGTCCAGGAACTGGAAAAAGCTTAACATTGACGGCTTGAATGCTCAATTACTCAACTCAATGCCAGATATAAAAGAGGCTAGAATTGCAGACACAACCATAATTAATAAATGGCTAACCGAGGCAGCAGATATTATCATTCCACTTACTAAGAATAAACCCAGATTTAGTCGCCCTCCTGCTCCATGGTTCTCAGAATCGCTTAAAACTGAAAAAAGTAGATGCAAGGTGCTTGAGAGGCAGTGGAGGAAACATTATGAACCAATAAAAAAATCGGAATATAAACAAGCTATCAGTCCTACCAAATTTCAGAATTTATGAAAAATAACATCATGGCTGCACAAAATATTTCTAAACTCCTGTCTAAGATGGTACAAGATTTGTCGGGCGCAGCACAACAACCTGACCCCCCTAAACTAACGGTTATGAAATGTAACCAATTGGCAAAGTATTTCAAGGATAAAATCTCTGAAATTTACACAGACTTCAGAACAAATAAAGAGCAGAGCCCTGCCCCCAGCTGTACCAACGAGCTGGTTGGACCTCCTAGGAATCTACTTACTAGCTGGCAACTGTTAGACCCTACTTCCTTTATGGAAATTTTAAAAAGCATTAATTCGTGTTCCCCGAATGACCCTATCCCGGTTCACATTCTAAAACAACTGGACCTACATATCCTAAACGAAATTAGGGGACTTCTTAATGCTTCATTGGGGGAAGCAGTGATGCCGGACACATGGAAACATGCCAAGGTCTTACCTTTACCTAAGAAAGCCAACGGGGACCCAGAGGTTTTCTCTAACCTTCGCCCTGTCTCACTCTTACCGGCTTTCTCCAAAATCCTGGAAAAGCATGTGAATAACCACTTGGCGGAATTTGTAAATACCAACAATCTTCTGCACCCGTCACAATCCGGGTTCACAGCGGGTTACTCAACTGAATCTACTCTGCTGGGAGTGACTGAAACAATCCGCCAAAGACTGGACGGGGGTGGCACGGTGTCACTCATATTATTGGATTTGAGCGCCACCTTGGATACCATCTCCCATGAATCCCTTGACCTGACTCTGGAAATAAAGGGTGTTAGGAGCTCTGCCCTGCAATGGCTCGTGAGTTTTCTTACTAATCAATCTTTTCAGGTTTTTTCCAAAAATAATAAGTCTAGGACGATGATCGCCCAGTATGGAATCCCTCAGGGTTCCATCTTAAGTCCGTTGCTCTTCAATATATATATATAAGTCCTTTGGCGTCAATAGCAGAAGAAGCCGGCCTTACGATATTCTCATACGCAGATGACACACAGCTTGTTTTCTCCCTATTGGTAGCTGACAAGGCTGAGGTGTCTCCTCTTCGCATTAGACTTCAAAAGATTGCGGCTTGGATGCACTCCAATAAATTGAAGCTCAATGGGGGTAAAACAGAGCTGCTTATCCTCAGTGAACAAAAAGAGCTCTGGGGTCCTTTGCTTTGGCCAAACGAAATGGGTCCTACCCCTCAACCTGTGCCATTTGTGATCAATTTGGGCATTATGATCGATGATAAATTGTCCATGCGACAACAAGTAACGAAAACTGCCTCCATATGTTTTGCCATTGTAAAATGGCTGAGGAAAATCCTCTGGCAGCTTCCTTAAGGGGCCCAAAAAACAGTAGTCCAGGCTCTCATTGTTTCTAGACTGGACTATGGAAACATCTTATACCTGGGCTCCAATAAAGAAGTCACTTGTCGGCAACAAGTTACCCAAAATTCCGCAGCCAGACTACTGTTTCGCCTCCCTAGAAGAACCCACATCTCGCAATCTTCATTGGCTTAAGATCGGCAATTGCTCCAAATTTAAAGCACTCTGCTTTATGTTCAGAATCAGCACAGGAATGGCTCCCAGCTACTTATGTAAGCTGGTCCAAAAATGTATTCCATCTTGTCACCTTCGTTCATCGAATCAGGCGAAATTTGTAGTTTCTGGATTCAAACGAGTGCGGATGGGGGGCCGCTCCTTTGCGCAACTGGCTCCTGTCCTGTGGAATTAGCTTCCACTTCAACTACGACTGGAACAGAGTTATGCAAAATTCCGTAAAGGCATTAAGAGATGGTTGTTCAATCAATAAACCTCTTTGTTCCCTTCTAGGTGAGTGCATGTCCAGGGCGCCGGGAAACCTTAGGGTAGCTGATGCGCCATATAAATTCATTAAATAAAATAAATAAATGGTTCAGTCAATGTAGTGGCCTTGGCAAGCAGCCTCACTGACCAACAGCAGCAGGACTGCAGACAAGTTCTACAGTCCTACAGACATATCTTTTCTCTGACTCCAAGTCAGACAAGCTGGTGCACCCATAAGGTGGACACTGGTGACAGTCTGCCTGTCAAGAGTAAAATTTACAGACAACCTGACCATGTCAGAAACTGTATCAGGGCAGAGATCCAACAGATATTGGAGTTGGGAGTTATTGAGCCCTCAGAGAGCCCTTGGGCCAGTCCTGTAGTCCTTGTGCCTAAACCTCACACCCAAGATGGTGAGAGAGAGATGAGGTTTTGCATGGACTACAGAGGGCTCATTGCTGTCACTAGGACAGATGCCCATCCAATACCAAGGGCAGATGAGCTCATTGAAAGATTGGCGTCTGCCAAGTTTTTGAGCACATTTGACTTGACAGCTGGCTACTGGCAAATCAGACTAGCTGATGATGCAAAAGCGAAGACAGCATTCTCAACCCCAGGAGGTCATTATCAAATGTGTTAATCCCCTTTGGTCTGAAGAATGCACCTGCCATATTCCAAAGGTTGGTGAACCAAGTCCTCTCAGGTCTGGATGACTACTGTGCAGCTTATCTTGATGATGTTGCTGTCTTTAGCTCCACATGGGAAGATAACCTGATCCACCTGAAGAATGTTTTGGAGGCCCTGCTGAAGGCAGGCCTTACTATCAAGGCTACCAAGTGCCAGATAGGGCAGAGCAAGGTTATATACCTTGGTGAACTAGTAGGTGGAGGTCAGGTTCAACCACTGGAGCGCAAGATCCAGACCATAAAGGACTGGACTCCACCAACCACCCAGACACAGGTTAGAGCTTTGTTGGGCCTGTCTGGTTACTACAGGAAGTTTGTTAAGAACTATAGGTTCATTGTGACTCCTCTTAATGACCTCACCTCAAAGAAAATGCCAAAGAAAGTTCAGTGGACAGTCAGCGGTCAAAAGGCATTGGATGACCTGAAGCAGGCCATGTGCACTGCACCTGTTCTACAAAGTCCATATTATCCAAATAATTCATTGTCCAAACAGATGCTTCTGAGTTGGGTGTGGGAGCTGTTCTTTCACAATTGAATAAAGATGGTCAAGACCAGCCCATTGCTTTTATTAGCAGAAGGCTGACCCCTAGAGGGAATCGTTGGTCAGCTATTGACAGGGAGGTCTTTGCTGTGGTTTGGGCCCTGAAGAATCTGAGGTTATACTTGTTTGGTACTCACTTCAAAATTCAGACAGACCATAAGCCCCTCTTGTGGCTAAATCAGATGAAGGATGAAAATCCCAAACTGCTTAGGTGGTCCATTTCCCGACAGGGGGTGGACTTTACAGTAGAACATAGACCTGGGACTGACCATGCCAATGCAGATGGACTCTCTAGATATTTCCACTTACAACCTGAAGACTCAACTGGTCAAGGTTAGTTTAATGTCCCTACGTATGGGGGGGGGGGTTGTGTAGGAGAGTAGGGTCTGCTTCCTATGGTCACCCGCACTTCTTGCTGTGATTTACTGGCTTTTCGACTTTAGTGTGGCTGTGGGCCTGCTAATCAGAACCACAGCACAGCTGTTCTCTCTCTAAATTGATACCATGTACTTTAGGTACATACCTGATTGGGTCACCTCTGTGAGCCCCTTTATAGTGTACCATAAGTACCCAGGGCATAGGTGCATCCAAGGCCTACCAGGGGCTGCAGTATGTATTATGCCACCCCTGGCTGGCAATCCAAACTGACACCACAGGCTGATCACTCAGCTTGGGTAAGGTGGTGTAAACACCCCTTACATAGATATAGTATTCCTATATCTAACCTTATATATAGACACATATGCACCTATAAGTCACTCATATGGCAGGCCTCAACAATTCTGGAGGCAGAGTGCTTGGTTTTATGCGAGAGGGTGCTCTGGCATGAGCTGAGCCCCTCTGGAGCTTTCGGAACCATGTCCTTATAGCTGTTCTATGATATAGCCATACCAAATACTCTTAAGTGCATTATAATCTGTGCGGTTAAATGCTAACTTTGGTTTGGCTTTATCAAAACATGCCGTGTAAGGTGTCAAACGCTTTGGAATACTCCCCCCCTGCCAATTCTGGCAGCGGGGGTAGCATTCCACCCTTCTAGAGTGAAAAGACATGTATGTTACTTCTTTACCCGGTTAAAATTAAACAGAGCCTCAGCATCACAAAATGGATGCTGCTGCCACAGACACGAGTCTGACCTCCTGCAGCTGGGGGAAACTCCAGCAAGGGAGCCCTTGACAATAGGTTTCCTGTCGAGGGAGGTGCTTATACCCCAGACAGCCAGTAGTGTATTGGGGCAGGGTGGGTTCAATGAAAAGCTGCTTTTACAGACACTGCCTGAGGCACAGAAGGTGCTCCATGCATAGCCCGGTTCAAACCAGTTGCTGGGGCACTCCAGCCCCAGCTCTGGCGCTAAACTGGACAAAGAGAAAGGGGTGTAACCACCCCCTTCTCAGGACCACCATAGGAGGGTCCTAGCAGGTAATCCAGCCCCTTAGTTTGGTATAAAGTTAGGAGCAGTGCCTAGAGACATTAGATTACCCTGGAAAGAAACTACGATACAGAACTCTTGGACTTCGACATTCTATGCTGACAAGAAAACTGAAGAAGATCTCCCTTGTGGTCAAGGAGTGACCACCCTGTTCAAACAGGCACCACTTGCCAGTTTGCTTTGTCAGTGCTCTAACGGGAACCCGACAACTCAGCGACTCTGAAACTGGACTTCCAAACTTCTCCGACTTCGATCCACATCCACAGCAAAGCTGAGACCCGTGGCGGACACGAGAGATGTGGGACCGGTTATCCTGGACTACCTGCACTTTTCTAATTGTGCAACGACCGAGGTACCCTCGCAATTGTGCATTGGAGTAAGAGAAGCCCCAGACCCGAGCATCATTTGCACCAGAGCTCAGCCCTCCTCACTCCACGAGTGCCACGTGGGGCCCCCTCCTGCATTTCAGCTCGACGCGTCTTCGCGGTTACTAGCCTATTGGCTAGTGAGCCCTCCGAAGACGATCCTTTGATTTTCCAATGCTTGTCTGGTTGCTCTGGGCTTGTTCCAGCTTCCCTCCAAAAGAGGAGCGCCTCAGACCTTGCTGGTCTGACCTGAAGCCAATCTTCACTTTCTGTGTGGGTTGCGGTTGCCAAGGCTTGTTGGGTCCAATCAGGATACCGACACCGCAGTCAACTAGATCCTTTGTAGGACAGCTCGAATCCAGCTACTGGTCATCGTCAACACCTCATGGTCCTCGTGGCTGCAAAGACAAGCTTCACCTCTTCACCTGTTTGCATCGCGACATCACCTGGTTCCATCCTGGTTCCATCCAGGTCACTGGCTAGTGACCCAGACTCTGTCCCCTCTGCTTTTACGTTCTTCACTGCTTCGATCCACACTTGGATCTACCCGGACACTCTTTCTTCAGCCGCCTGCAGCACTTCTTTTGCAGGTCTCCATTGAAAGCATCGACGAAACCCGACACGAAAAGACACCTATGCACCTGGCTTCCCTGGGTGAGGTAACTCAAGTACTCCAGTGCTCCAGTGGGTATTGACTATCCAAGTGTCCTAGTTTAAAGGGGTTTTATCGTAGGCCACTCGGAAGTTCCCTAAATCAGTAACTTTGTGATTCCTTCGTGCTTCATTTAAGTCAATGAGAACCTGCACCTGTGTTTAGACACTGCAGGCGCCGTCCATGGGTCTCCTACTTCCTAACCTTTAGTACTGTAGTGTAGCCCCAGCGATTCCCTAGGCCCTAGGCCTATTCACTGTTCGTGCAGTGGTTCTTATACCACTTACTTAGTATATGGTACGTGAAGCCCCTAGAGCAGAATTGTATTTGTGCAACTTAAAGTATGCTATATGAGTAACATGTAATGTATTTCGATCTCTGACCTCATAAAGAGTGCAGAGGGGTTGTGTTAGTAATAAATATGTATATATTTGATATGCACCTTGTGTGGTGTCCTTTCATTTTGTATTCAAGGGATTATAAAAGGTAAAACAACTGGCTTCACATGCTCTCTGAAGTTTTAGCCTAAGACTGCTGGTCCATGCTACCACTAGGATAGCTTGTCTATAAGGTTGACTTTACAACCACCATCAATAAGGGTCGTTTAGACGGGCGCAAGGTGCCCACTAGGATAGTGGACATCATATACCAGGCTAACTTCTCACACCCCTCAAGGGTTATTCATGTTTAATCAAGCCTACCTAATGCTGGTGTTTGTTCTTCAGCTGGGAGCTGATGCTTCTGACTGCACAGAGCTGTGAAAGGCTGAACATGGATTGTCTTTGTGGAGACATCCCCTAGAGGTGTAAAGGTGCAGTTGTACAAGTGGTGCATTTACATAATGTGGTTTCCCTTAGGGATGGGAAGTCACATGCAATATGCGCAATGATAATTAAATTGGAAATTTGTTGCTAGGCGTTCTTGCCATGGTGCCTGGTTGTAATTTCATAATCAAGTGATAATGAATACGATGCCTTTTAGGGGCTGTGATTGACTTGCATTGATCATGTTACCAAATATGATAAGTACCTGCCATTCCAAGTGATGCTTAGGCATCATTTCTTGCTAATGTGTTAGCTAAACAACCAGACTGTCAGCCACTGTGATTTAAATATGTATACTGTATGGTCAGTATGAGATGCTCTCAGTCAGGGTTATGTGTCACTATGGCAGATGTTCCCATTATAAGTGCTTGTTGAAATAATGGGTTGGCCACCAATACAGGTTATGGTCAACCAGATGCATTTGGGGGCTGATGATGTTCACACAGTTAGTAGCGGTACTAGACCCCCCCGCGGGAGGGGTGGGAGTGTTTACGCAATGTCAACAAGTATTTCCATCAACTTATGTATATTTGTGAATTGATGCATAGTATTGAGTAGTGTGAGTGTAATAAATGTACTCTTCCTTTTTATAAAGAAAAGTACAGAGTGTTATTTCTGCGTACCTGTAAATGGCGATTTCTAGCCCACACTACAGCCCTAGAGTAAGCGTTAGACTGCTCTGCAACGCTACCCTCTGAGAGTCAAGCGCTACATTGGGGTGTTTGGTTTCCAGTGAAGGACAAATGTAGACCCATTATTTGTGCAGGCCTCACAACTAATGCCTTGTTTTACAACAAGGAGTTAAACAAAAAAGTCTGTTGGGCACCAATGGGAAACATGGCAGCCACTCAGCAAACTTTAGGTGCTTTTAGAGGAGCTCCTGTTGCTCCTCTGAAGATACAGGGATAGCCAGGTTGGTGGAAATCGCTAAATATGGTGGACGGTAGTCCAACGGGGTAGTGGAAGTTGTTACACCTGCTCCTCTGGCAGACCGTGGACCACCTGTCAAACTATAAAGGTAAGGGACAGTCTTCAAATGTAACTCAAAATAGAAAAATCACAAAAGAAAGACGGGCTGGATTCAGGGTGTGGTGGACAGGGCACTCTATCAAAAATGCAACTAAGCATTATACCAGCCAAACCAACGGTCCACCCGCCAGCCCTGTTTAGGGGTGGATGGATTTTCAGCCTTTTATTGGAAATCCCATTGGGTATGTCGATGGAAAACTTCTTCCGAAGAAAGGGCTTTCGAATAAAACCTATCAGACATTAGATAAAGCACGTTATATGAGAACCTTCAAAAAAAAGAAAATTTTGTATTTAACAAATTCATGTTTAAATTACTTGTATGGCAGACTGCTTTCAAGTACTCAACATTCTGTGGCATTTTTAAGGATTATTAACAAGAGAAGTGCCAGATACAGACATAGTTTTAGCACCTCTCACTCTGAGAGAAGGCACACTGGCGAGAATAGACCCATCTAATGCCACCTGTGGCATACTCCTGCTGAAAGCAGTCATGCTATCGAGATCATTTGACCGCTCTATTGCCAAATTAACTAGGCTCCTTGCTGACATCACAAATTATCTCTATATTTTACGAAATAAATCGCATTTAAGATCTCCTACGCAATCAGCAGTCAAATACCATGAATTCAAATAAATGTGTTGTTTTATTACATATCAAAAAACATACATTTCTTATTAATAAGTCAAATCTAGTCATCATTGTGTACATTTCATAACAGCATGATTGTTCTTGCTGTATCACAATTTAGTTCATGTTAATGTTAAAGTAAATCCTGGTACACACCTCTGTTGTGTGGTTTTTAAAGGCTATTGGATGTCCATACATGGGTGGTGTCTGGATGTTTGGTTATGTATCATTAATACAGATTTTTAAAGTATTGTGTTTCAAATTTATTATGCCACTAATGGCCGTACAAACCACTTCTTCCTAAAGATAATTTGTTCAGGTTAGAACTTGTTGCTGTTAACGTGAAAGTGAAGTGAGTTTGACCCTGCAGCAAACCCCTGTAGTGTGTTATGTATAGGATGGGTGTGCTGAAGAGCAGTCTCATTGCTGTTCCTCACTGGCTGTGTGGTGGTGGTGATGATGGTTGGCAGCACAGATGGATGTCTTTGCACACGACCCAGATCGCTCATTTGTTGCCATTGAGCAGAAGACAATTGGCCGTCATCCAATCTGCAATAGCTGCCCAGAGTTGTCAGATAATGCCACCACCAGCTGTGTGTCATCCGCGTAAGAGACCACAGCTAATCCTCTGCTCCTGGCCACTGCTGCCAGAGTTTGGAAATAGATGTTAAAAAGGGTTGGGTTTAAAGCTTGTAATGCAAACCTTAATATCATTTGTGTCAAAACTCAGTATCTTTTGTGTTCCTTTACTTCTGAATCCAGATTTCTTTTCCAGTGCCAAGGATCAAGAAATGTAAAGCAGCGAGTTGATATTTCAGGATTCCAAGAGCTGAATTCTTTACTGCTCAAGATTCAATCTTTACCTAATCGTTAAGCTATCAGAAACCTATCAAGAACTTTTCAACTGCTTTCTCTCTGTTCAATAATTTTGCCATCATGCACGGATTTTGTCCTTTCACCATTTAGGAGTTGGTTGGGTGATTCTCTGTAAATAAGAAAGGTCTAGAATATATTCATATACAATGAATCTGGCCGTGAATCATTTACAGTCAGTGGTGAGCCAGCAAATTTCCCAAGAGTCCAGCTTGATATTGGACACCTCTGGGAAGTGCCACTATGGTGGGTGCATTTACAGATGCATGTGATGATCGAAATGAGTATCATTTGCCCCGCGTCAGGGCTTCAGATGTAAATGTTGTGCACTGCAAGCATGATCTCTCACAGTTACAGGTCACAATTTTCTACTTTTACTTCTTCTACCTTTGAACGTTCTTCTCTAGCAGCTGTTATTGAACTGGTTGTTGCACCAAAGGATCAAACACCAAAATCAGATAGAAATGTTCTCCAGTCTATGCTTGTTAAACGTATTCAGGTATGTTTTGTTTATAGGTTTTATCACTAATCCCTGTAGTTTGCTGAAAATCCTTCCCGCAACTACTTCCAAATCCACTGCAATACTATGGTTTCTCCCATGTATGTGTTTGCTGATGTCTTCGTAGGATTGATAATCGACTAAAGCTCTTCGCGCTTTCAGTGCACTTGAATGGCTTTTCCCTAAGTGGGTTCGCTGATGATTTCTTAATGTTGAAGGGTCACCAAAACTATTTCCACATTCACTGCAGTGGTAGGGTTTTTCACCTGTGTGTGTATGCTGATGTCTTTGAAGAGCTGATAATCGTCTAAAGCTATTCACACATTTAGTGCACTTGAACGGCTTTTCCCGAATTGTGTTCGCTGATGATTTTTTAATGTTGAAGGGTCACTAAAGCTACTTCCACATTCACTGCAGTGGTAGGGTTTTTCCCAATATGTGTTCGCTGGTGTCTTTGTAGGTTTTCTAATCGACTAAAGCTCTTCACACATTCACTGCACTTAAATGGCTTTTGAAATGTGTGTGTTCGCTGATGACGTTGTAGCTGTGATAACCAATTAAAGCACTTTGCACATTCACTGCACTTGAATGGCTTTTCCCCAGTGTGTGTTCGTTGATGTATTTGGAGATGTGATAACTGACTGAAGCTCTTCACACATTCACTGCACTTGAATGGTTTTTCCCCTGTGTGTTCGCTGATGAATCCTGCGATGTGAGGAATCAGTAAAACGACTTCCGTATTCACTGCACTTGTATGGTTTTTCCCCAGTGTGTGTTCGCTGATGTCTCCTGAGATGTGAGGAATTAGTAAAACTACTTCCACATTCACTGCACTTGTATGGTTTTTCCGCAGTGTGTGTTCGCTGATGTCTCCTGAGATGTGAGGAATTAGTAAAACTACTTCCACATTCACTGCACTTGTATGGTTTTTCCCCTGTGTGTGTTCGCTGATGTCTCCTGAGATGTGAGGAATTAGTAAAACTACTTCCACATTCACTGCATTTGTATGGTTTTTCCCCTGTGTGTGTTCGCTGATGTGATTGGAGATGTGATAACTGACTGAAGCTCTTCACACATTCAGTGCAATGGTATGGTTTTTCCCCAGTGTGTGTTCGCTGATGTCTTTGGAGTTGTGATAACTGACTGAAGCTCTTCACACATTCACTGCACTGGAATGGTTTTTCCCCTGTGTGTGTTCGCTGATGAACTTGGAGTTGTGATAACCGACTGAAGCTCTTCACACATTCACTGCACTGGTACGGTTTTCCCCCCATGTGTGTTCGCTGATGATCTTTTAGGAGTGCTAACTGACTAAAGTTCTTCACACATTCATTGCTATTGCACGTTGCTTCTCCTGTGTGTGTTTGCTGATGGCTCTTTAGTAGTGATGATAAACTAAAGCTCTCGCTGCTTGTGTATGATTTTTCTTTCTTGGTTAGTGTCTCTGGGTCGGGTTTATATTTGTCTGCATCCCATGACTGCGTTTCCTGACGAGCTAACATGGTTTATAAAGCACTTGTGTTATTCTTACATTCCCTGTATTTATGTGGTATTTTGGATGCTTGATTTCAGATTTCACAATGAAATACAAAACTCACCCACTACACATATTATAATTGTGGCAAGGGAAGCTTCTTTGTAGGTGGATTTGTCTTTAGATTACATAATGGCTTTGCATGTTTACGGTAAAGATTAGTCTTCCTTCAGGTCGATGCAAATTGGGACAGTCTGTTGTAGATCAGAGACCCTCTCTTTCCTTTACCCTTCAGTTGTCTGGCTCCACTCCATTGTGCTTTTCTCTTGCTCTTGTGGTTTGGCCAGAAAGAGTTTACAATACACCTAGCGTGCTGAATGGTGGTCTGCCATCATTACAGGAAGCAGAGCAATGCTGTATCTACCTCATACCGAACACATTATCGAAGCTGGTGGTGGAGGCCCGTTTACACAGGAGGTTGTTTGTCAGTGTTGGTGCCTTAATTTTCTAGAGGTCATTTCTTAGTCCTGTTGCGTGGAGGTGCACAGCTCAGACTCTTGCATCCACTGAATTGCTCTTGACTGCTTCTTCCAGGATCTATCAGTTTATGTTCAGGGTCCTCAGTCTCGGACTGTGCAGATCTTTTCCTGAATATTGGAGCTCATTTTTTCTAACCGCTTTTTTTTTTTAGATTTGCACGATTACTGTCATTATTCACGATCATTTGTGCATTCAAGGCTGGTTTCCTATTGGATGTAAAGAGATTTAAAATCACTAAATGGAAATGTAAAAGAATGTGAATACACAATATTTAACTAGTTGTAAAAGACATCTCTTCTTCACCATTTTTTAAAGTTACCAAGGGCTATTTCACAGATATTTAACTAAATCTTCCATTGAACATTTCACTCTTACCTACTTCAGAAAAGGAGGAGATTTTTCAGTGTTCACAGAGTAACAGTACAGAAAGAGCACACATGGAGTGCCCACTCGCTAGAGGTACAGCTTTAGGAAGACGCACATGGCCAAGATTTCATTTAAACAAGAAGGGATTGTGAACAAAGAGATGGATCAGGATGTGCTACTGTCACTTCAGTTTCAGGAAGTGTATGACAACAGTAACCCTTTCAAGAACTATATGACAAAGATAACTCTTCATGAAGTATATAATAAAGGTAACGCTTCAAGAAGTATATAATAAAGGTAACGCTCTTGGTAGTATATAATAAAGTTAACGCTCCAGGAAGTATATAATAAAGGTAACACTTCAGGAAGTATATAATAAAGGTAACGCTCCTGGTAGTATATAATAAAGGTAACACTTCAGGAAGTATATAATAAAGGTAACGCTCCTGGTAGTATATAATAAAGGTAACACTTCAGGAAGTATATAATAAAGGTAACGCTCCAGGAAGTATATAATAAAGGTAACACTTCAGGAAGTATATAATAAAGGTAACGCTCCTGGTAGTATATAATAAAGGTAACACTTCAGGAAGTATATAATAAAGGTAACGCTCCTGGTAGTATATAATAAAGGTAACACTTCAGGAAGTATATAATAAAGGTAACGCTTTAGGAAGTATATAATAAAAGTAACGCTTCAGGAGGGGGTGTATAACAAATGTAGCTCGATTCACACTCTTCTTAACAATACTTTCCAGTTTACACTGGAGCAGCTGAAGTTGCAACGCATGTCTTTACTTTTCTGCTTGTTAAGTTATCTTTGCCACTTTCCCAGGGATGGTTCAAGCATTTGTTGGAAGATTGCAGCATTTATTATAGAGATTCCATCACAGGCAGTAATATACCTGCGATATCTCTGCTGCCAATATAGGTCTGCGTTTTGTCTTTTTCTACCTTACCATGGTTTCTGACAATGTTTTAAGTTTGGTGCCAGCATGCTTCGCTGTCGGTGAATGGAGCCTTGGCAGAGTGGGGCAAGATGTCCGTTGCTTGAGGGTGACTGCAGCATTTACACCGCTGCACATTTCTTACATTCCGCTTTACCTTATCCCTGTTCATCGCCTTCCATACTCCCTTATGTCTGTGTACTCGCTCAGCAGGGTTCATTGACAGCTAAAGCAGGGGAGTGACTCGATGAACACAGCAGACATCAGGTAATGGTCTGATAGTCAAACGCCATAGTTGGCAGTACAAGGATCTTAAGCATCTCTAGAGAAGTTCGCCGGGGGCATACAAATGGAGGAAGTGCACAGGTAGCTACTAATGAGGTACAAACAGGGGAGGTGAACATGTAGGTACATGCTCCTTTTTTGGTCTGTTTCAGGCCTTTACTGGGCTGGGTATTGGTGTGCACTATATCTTATTCCTGCGCCTGCTAGAGGCACTTGCTGCAGGGGTGTTACCACTTTGACCCTTTACAAGAGAAGAGCAGAGCCTTAGATAGCACAACACCTGGAGACTGCCTGCCTTCAGGGGAAGGTGAGGGTCCAGGTGTCAGACAATATCAGCAAGGGACATAAAAGGATCCTAAGAAACACAGCGGCAGAGAGGTCAAATCGTCAGCCCAGATGGAGAAGAGCCAGGTCTTCCACTGTTTCCGGGTCAGAAAGTGATATTGAATCTTTCTAAGGTTAGGAGGCATAGATTTCCATCGGGTCAGAGCTAAGACATGGAAGGAGCGGTAAACAGTCATAATATCGATTCCAAAATATAGAATGGACATAATATCGAAGTAAAAATATAGAATGGACAAAATATCGAATGGACACAATATAGTGGTTAAAAATATCGAATTTAAGGTAAGTAATATCGATTTTCAAAATATAGAAGTCAAAATATCGAAGTATACAAAATAGGCATTAAATATATCGATTTTTTAATAATATAAATTTTGTTAAAGTGTTTTGTATTTTAGTATATGTGTGAAAAGTGTATATTAATTTTTGTAATGTATGTTTAATGTATTTTAAGTAATGAATTTTATGTTATTTAATTTTTGCGTAATTTAATTCTGTAGCGGGTTGTGGGTTTATAGGGGAATAGGGTGGGAAGTAATTTGATTATATTAAATTAAATATTAATTTTTAGCAATTATTATTAATTTTTATTTAAATTTAGCTTTTTAGTTCTGTAGCGGGTTGTGGGTTTATAGGGGAATAGGGTGGGAAGTAATTTAATTGTAATTAATTAAATATTTGTATTTATTTATTGGTATTCATTTTGAATTTATTGGTATTTTTTAATTGGTAATTAATTTGTATTAATTGCCAATTAATTTGTATTAATTGATTAATTGTTAATATTGTTAATTTTCTAAATTTATTTTCTGTAGTGGGTTGTAGGTTTATAGGGGAATAGGGTGGGAAGTAATTTAATTGTAATTAAGTAAATAATTTTTTTCATTTATTGGTATTGATTTTAAATTTATTGTTAATTAATTTTTAATTGGTAATTAATTTCTATTAATTGGCAATTCATTTTTATTAATTGGTAATTATTTTGTATTAATTAAATAATTGATAATTATGATAATTGTATTAATGTATTTTCTTTAGTGGGATGTGGGTTTATAGGGGAATAGGGTGGGACGTAATGTAATTGTAATTAATTACATATTAAAAATACTTTTTGTGTATTGATAATTAATTTACTGTTAATTTTTAATTGGTATTAATTTTTGTTATTAATTAGTTTTTGTTATTGAAAATTAATTAGTTGTTAAATAATTATGAATAGGTTATTAATTTTTAATAACTAATATGTAGTTGTATTTCTAATTAATTATTACATAATATTAAATTGGTTATTAATTTCAATTAATGTTTTATTGGTATTGATATTTAATTTATTTTTTATAATATATTAAATCATTACTTTCCCTACTGTTAAACTCACTGGAGTGGGAATAGTAATTTTCACCCTCCCGCTATCCAACGCTTTCCCTACTGTTGCACTCTCTGGAGTGGGAATAGTAATTTTTACCCCTACGCTATCCAAAGCTTTCCCTACTGTTGCACTACCTGGAGTGGGAATAGTAATTTTCACACTCCCGCTATCCAACGCTTTCCCTACTGTTGCACTATCTGGAGTGGGAATAGTATTTTTTACCCCTACGCTATCCAACGCTTTCCCTACTGTTGCACTCTCTGGAGTGGGAATAGTAATTTTTACCCCTACGCTATCCAATGCTTTCCCTACTGTTGTACTCTCTGGAGTGGAAATAGTAATTTTTACCCTTCCAATATCCAACGCTTTCCCTACTGTTGCACTCTCTGGAGTGGGAACAGTAATTTTTACCCCTACGCTATCCAACGCTTTCCCTACTGTTGCACGCTCTGGAGTGGGAATAGTATTTTTTACCCCCACGCTATCCAACGCTTTCCCTACTGTTGCACTCTCTGGAGTGGGAATAGTAATTTTTACCCTTACGCTATCCAACGCTTTCCCTACTGTTGCACTCACTGGAGTGGGAATAGTATTTTTTACCCCTACGCTATCCAATGCTTTCCCTACAGTTGCACTCTCTGGAGTGGGAATAGTAATTTTTACCCCTACGCTATCCAACGCTTTCCCTACTGTTGCACTCACTGGAGTGGTAATATTAAATGTTACCCTCCTGCTATCCTAGGGTAAAATATTGTACATTTTTTATTAATAACTTAAATTAATTATATCTTAATTTTAAGGTTATTTGAGTATTTTTAAGTATGTTTTAGTTAATTATATTTATTATTTCATTAATTTTAAAATTACTTTTAAGACATTTAAAAAAATTCGATATTTTGACTGACTATATTTTTTACAGACTATATTTTGGATTAGATATTTTTGTACTTACCTGTTTGTAGATAGGAATTCGATATTTTGGCATTCTATATTTTGGTGACTATATTTTGGTAAGTCTATATTTTGTCATTCTATATTATGTCAGTGATCCGGAAGGAGCAACCTCTCATTCTGGCTCTGCTATGATGAGGGATGTGGGCCAGGTTTAGATTGGCGAAGCTCTGTGTTCTGGAGGGCATGTAAAACTGCATCTAGGTAGCTAGGCTGGGTACTCCCTGGATCTCTGTTTTTTGGAGTTAAGTTTTAAACAGTTGTCATGCATCCATCTGGCCATCAAGGTTTTTAGATTTGGCACAAAAGCCAGTCGACTGCTGACAGGGAAATAATTAGCTGAGTGTTATCAGCTTACAACACTAGTGAGATATTCCAAAAGATATTTAGAAAGTGGATGGTGCGCACAACCGTTCGCTTTGTATGTAGAGTAAGAAAGGTTAACAGAAAATATTCTTCTTTTGACGTGGGTGCACCCTGGGGTGACGTTTCCGTCCTGGAACGTCTTAAATTAAACTCTACTGTTGTGCTTCCATAGAACCTGGTCGCATCCCCTTTTGGGGCACTCTTTAGTATAGTTCTGATTAAATTTCAATACAAAAGTTCCATTGATAAAAAGTACTGAATGTATTCATTCATGTTAGGCAATATATCCTTTGCTTTCTTATATATTCATTGTAGTTGTAGACATTAAATTATATATTCATCATTCCATTGTCGTAATCTCCAATGCTTTTCGAGCATCTCCTGCTCTTCATCAGGGAGAACTTCCTGGAATTCAAACGATATGTGCTTACTGATACTCAGAAGATCAATGGTAAAAACCATATCAACCCAAATCCAGTGGGTGATTAAGTGTTATCTTGTTTGTAATGACAAAAAAACGTGCAGCAGCGTGAACTGATGTGATGGACAAAGTTAATGGTGAAAATAATCAGTGAAAATAATCAGTGTGAGCCCGAGGTGTGAATACGTGCATATACTCACTAGGTTAATGTCGAAAGGCTGATGCTTTGCAACTAGATTTTGTAAAAAAAGTGTCACTGGTAAGCGTGGTTCTGATGTCCTCTTTAAACTACCAATTGTCAATTGCCCCAAGTCTGCTATGAGCTTTCACATCTGTCTATAAAGTTAGATGAAAAAAACGCTATGCCGTGCTGATAGCGCTAAACGCGTTAAAACTTTCTCTCTCGCTCTATTTTAAAGAGCGCTTAGACTATCAAACGGTGCGTGAATCACCTACTTTAATTAACGACTCCGTCACTCCTCCGGTATGGTCTCAGTCCCGCCCGGTGTACGGACGCTGTGTGTGTTCATCTGCCGGTGTGCGATCGTTAGTGCTCGACAAGCGGTGTCACGTGATTTTAAAAAAGTGAACAGCGAAGAATGGACTAGTTATGTATGTGAAGATGGCAGACATCTTGGAATGTGGAAAGTAGCTCAATCTCTAACTGTCAAAACGGATATATACAATAAACGGACCTCTAAAATATTAGTATGAAAATACACATGCAAGTACAAGTATAATACAAGTGTTAAAAGTGTACAGTTGAAGTTTAATTGTCAAAATCCATAGCCATAGCCGCTTACGGAGCAGAAATATGGGGCACAGCTGAAGTGGGTGCTCTGCAGAAAGTGGAGGATAAGTTTGTTAAAATGCTGCTTCCAGTTACTCTGGCTTGCTCGAACCTGATTGGCCACAAAGAACTCGACCTCCCTTGTATTACTGACACAATCAAACTGGCGCCGCTCCTCTTATGGTAGAGTATCTGGAAAAGGGACTCGGTTATACTCAAGCTGTAATAAAAGATATAATCAACCTTGACCAAGCCATTAGTATTCCTTGGCTAGCATATATCAAGAAGTCTTTCACAGATTTGGGCCTGGCTTTTCTGTACACATCACCATCTAAATGCTTATCTTTCTCCAAAACTGAGTTAAGAGAGGCTTTTGTTAATAAATGTGAGTTAGAAAGATGGCAATGTAATCAAAATAAAGTCACGGCTATATTCTACCAGACACTTTCTAGGGTGCCCACAGGACATGATTCATATCTCTCCTTTATCTCTTATAACATGCATCAATATCATTTAACAAGGATGAGATTTAATTTTAAGAACATGAACTAAATAATCTATTGCTATGTCCTTGTGATGGCTTGTCCACTCAAACAATGTCTCATATTTTATTCTTCTGTTGTTTTTATAAAATGTAAAGAAAAAAATTCCTTCTCCCAATGTTAACAAAACGGAGTCTATTTTCTTAGTTTTCAGCCCTTACAGTAATTCATTCCCTGGAAACCCCATTCATCTCTTTTATGACTGCAAATGTGTTATACTCAGTCATTCGGACTAGGAAAAGTTTGTTAGAGAGGGGGGTTGGTTTATTTGATCATTTTCATTAGCCTGTCGTTAATTGCCCAATTACTGATAATGAATTGATGTAAGGCATCGTTACCAGTGGTTTCAATTTTGCTCCTGCTGTGCCGCACCCTGCAACTAATATGGGCCTGCGTGAAGAAGGCTTCCCTGAAAATAGGGGGAATACATCTGATTAGGACACACAATGCCAAGGGAAACACTCACACCACAAGCCACAAACAGGAACTGTCCATGCTCAAGATACGGACACAAACAGCCAGGGTAGTAGAGAACTCAATTAAGGACGGGCAATATTAGATTTGGGTTAATTTATAAAAAGGGCCCGCTCTTAGGAGTCCAGCACACTAGAGAATAACTGTTGCCTGCACTACCTAAATCAGCATAAAATACTTGTTACAGTTCCAGAGTGACCCAACATAACACAGTTGTCCTCTGTTCATTCCTAGAACTTACCGTGATGGAAACATCAGACATGGAACTAGCCTCAAACACACCAGGAAGATTGCAACAGAAAAATCACATGTGGTCCCAGGATCTAATACTTAAAGCAACAAGTCAGATGCACACACTCAAACACAAATAAATGCACAGCTGAGAGCATGCACTCCGGCCAAGGAGTATGTCAGAGCAGCCGGTCAGTTGCACTCATCAGATAAAGCCCAAACAATGTATTTGCAGTAAGCTTTACTCTAGATAACATACACAACACACCTGGACCACCTCAGAATGTGACATCCAGTTGGTATTAATGGTCCCTTCTATAAGAGTGGAATAAAGTATCTAAACACAATATTTATGACCCAATGTACCAGAATGTCCTGCCCAAAGGGGGGCAAGCTTCACTTTATTGCACCGGGCATACAGAATAAAGCATGCCATGGACCTGAATTCCAGCACAAAGCTGTCGGAGATGTGGCAGCTATTCCTGGCCATTATTGTTTAATTAATTTAAACTGTTCCTGACTGCCAAGCCTCGCTGTTCTACTTTTTGATAACCCGAACCTGCTTCCACACAGCAATGGTTACAACATTCCACATTATCTGTAGTTAAGGAACATCTAAACTTCCTTTCTGATGACATGGATTTACAAGATTTCTTCTTGGGTCTTAGGTCACCACATTCTTACAGATTCATTCACTCCACTTACAATGAACTGTGGAAAACTTCTCAGCAGGACCCTGCTGAACACTTAGGACAAATTGACGGGATTAATTTGGAAAATGCATTGGTTGTTGTGGACAATGGCATGACTGCATTGTGAAATCACATATATTCTTTGAAAAAATATTGTATCATATGCATTCTAGGTTACGTTTCATGACAAGTGTCTCAAAAAGATGGATGCTAACCATTCTACACAGGCTGGCTTTGTGATACATGACAGTCAGGTATGTTATGTACCATCTTAAGCATCTGGTATTCTAGTATGTTTAGGGGGTTCAGATGGGGCAGTGTGAGCTAGTTAGGAAGCAGGCCCAAAATTCCTGATGACACGTGTGAACTGAATTACCATATTCTGAAATTCATGTTGCCCAGAATACACAGTCCTACATTATTCGTAAGAACAGTATAACATTCCCAGGGGTATGACACAGTCAAAGAAGGAATTGGATTTCAAGTCAGTACAAAAATTAAAGAACATTCTTTCAAGCCAAAAGGGATAACTTGCTACAGGGGTCACAGTGAGTGGTCATTCAGTAAAGAACTATCAGGTGACAGACGTGTCTCAGCAGCACCCATTATACCGAGTGTTTTGACTTGGGTAATAGCTCCCTGTTGGATTCAATCTAGCAGCAATCACCATTTTCAAAGGGGACACAGACGTTCCAAGGTGCATCCGTTCAAATAACATTGGGTCTCTGTTCTTAGCTACCCTCCAAGGGAGGAAGGTCATTACCCTGACACAGGTGCTGATAGGACTATAGTTGGGAGGAAGTATCCCGAGCATGAGGAGATTCTCTCTAGTGCCGGAAGACACAGGCTGGCTATCCAGTGGGGATGACATGAAGTGCCCAATTGCCCGAGATGAGGTAGAAATTAATGGCACGTCTACCAATGATGTGATTGACCCTGGTTAAGTACCAGGACCAGAAGCTTTCTCATGGATACATCTACGGTTGCTTGGACAGACAGATCAAGCTTACTCCTTATTGATGTTGAAGAATGTTTTGATGTTGGGGGCGTGGGTGGAGATTCTGTCTTCGAGCGCTTTTTTTCCTCATTTTTCTGATGAGTTGGTGGTGGACTTCGGTGGCGGCTCTGAAGTTGTTGGGGGCTTCTGTGGATTTGGTGTTTCTCCAGTCCTTTTCAAGCCGGCAGCAGGTGCGTCTGCACTCTTGAAGTTCGGTGATAAACCATCTAGCTTTCTTGGTGTGGGCGTTGTTGTTTTTCTTGAGGGGGAGCTAAGGTGTTGGCGCTGTCAGTGATCCATCTGTGCAGGGTTTGGGCTTGGGGTCGTCATTTTCCGCGACGGTAGGTGCCATGACACCTGTGGTCACAGAAAGACCAACAGAAAGTGTGTTTCTACAGTACCATTGCCCTGGATGATGCTTGTTGTTGCTCTGAGGCCAGCTGAGCTGGAAGTGGCCAGTGGTTTGTGGTGGCTCACTGGTTTGAAGCCACCTGCAGGAAGGAGGTGCCTCATGAAGAAGTTCCAGAGCTTTCTTCCAGTCAGATGTTGCTCCTTTCCTAGCTGAACAGTTCAAAGATAAGGTGACTCTGGGCTGCTCTAGGTCACCTTCTTCCTAATTGGCATTTTAGTAATAAAGTCACTAAGCTCAAATTGACTGAAAAAAAGGAAGCTGGATTTCACTGAGCTCAGAGGAAAACTGCTCCTACAATGAAAAGGATTTCAAGATCCCCCACCTTCCCCAGCTACTTCCAGTATCAGGTAGGGGAGCCATAGCAATAGAAATGGTCAGGTTGTCAGGCACATCAGAGACACAGCACAACCAGCAAGTAACAACAAACAGCCAGACAGACAGACACATACCTGTCCTCCCCACCCTCAGCCAGCAGTATTCACCTTAGGGGTGCAAATGAACACTGATGAATAATCTACTGCCATCACAGCCAGTCACATCATAGCATTGTTAGAAGGGGATCTATCCACTCTCAATAAGATTGGGGTACACTTTGGCTGTTTTTAGTCTCTTGGTAAAGAGTATGGATCACAGAAGACTGGATGTGTATTCCACGTAGTATTCAAGACATCAAATAATTAATCAGAGAGGATACCACGGTTGCTATCTGAAGAAGGTGACCTTCACATGGACCGAATCCCGTGTGGGGAAAACCCCAATTTTCTTTTTTCGCCTCAGATGTTCACAAACTAAATGAGGTTCTCATTGGGTCAGACATTGAAGAATTCAGCGTCGTCAAACTTTTTGGAAGAATTAAAGTGAAGTAGCCGACATATGTCTTTCTAGGTTAACAGATTGAATTGTCAAAAGTCAGAGGGGGAGGGATGAAAAATCTGATTTCCCTCCCTTTCAGTAGCATTAGATACAATTATATATTGTTAGCATGATGTACCTATATATCCTTTCATATATTATATAATGTATATTTACTCGTGTATTTACATTAGTGAAATTAGGAGCATCGTACTGTTTTCCCTTTGTATTAGCGAGTTAGGCCGAAAACCATGCAGACGCCATTTTGTTGGCCATGTCCTATCCTAAGCTGTAGTCACGTGTTATTTCTATTCTGCTGACAGGATCCCATTATTTGAGTTACAGAGAGCAGCTGAAAGGTAGACTGTCTTTTCCCTTCCCCAAGGACTCGAGGTCACATCTGGCTTTGAATGTGATAAGCGCATTCCGAAAGGCTCTGTGCCTCCACTCCCGGGCGCCAGGACGAAAGGGAGTCACCCCTCTGACCTTACTATAATGAATAGAGGTATTCTGAACCAATCCTGTATGCCATATATGGTCCTTCCTTGAGGCCCCCTGGGCCAGCTTGTACTTTTCCATGTACAGTGACTTCATGTGTTGATCTGAAAGTATATATGTTCTGTTTTGACTATAATCCAGCAGTCTTCTCTGCGCACCCGAGGTGTGAGGGTCAGAGAGGTTCCTCTACAGAGCATTTTTGTTTAATAAATGATTGAACTTTCTTCACTGCCAACTGACTGATTATTTGGTAATTGGTATTGGGGGCTAGTGGTAAATATAGCTCTATAGGTTATTTATTTATGGTACTTCACAGTCCCAAAGCAAAATACAGATATAATTCTGTGTGACAGAAAGACAGGAAATTGCAATGAATCTAGTCCATCGTGTGTGTTTTATCTAGTTCTGAGATTACCATCAACTCCAGAACTTTCATCCTTCTTTGAGACTCGAACTTTCACCTAGAGGACAGTAATGACTGAAATTCAAATGCCCTCCTCAAAAGCCTTACGAACCCCAACCTTACTCAGCACATCACCAGACCCACCCACACCATCAAACACTTCCTGGCCCCTCTCTTCTCCACACTAAACAACATCAGAGTCTACAGACAAAGGCCTATCACCCGAACTGACAGCACCCTTTTGAGTTTCCAGCTCACCAACCTGGATCACAGGAGAACCACCACCTCTGGACAGGATTGCTGATGCAGGAAGAACATCTCGGAGAAGGACTGGGCTTCTGCACTCTCCATACGCCTCTCAAAGCACACCAGCAACCTAGTGGAAGACGTCAAAAACATCAATGAATGGATCACCACCTGCCCCAATACCCTGACTGACCATCCACTCCGGGGCCCCATTAGACACATGCCCCACCACACTTTCAACAAAGGTCTAACCACCACCAGTGAAGTCCTCACTCCCATCCTGGATGACTCCATCAATGCAACCCTCTTCCCAGAAACCTGGAAGCAGGCAGCTGCCACAGCCCTAGAGAGGAAACCCTCCGTGGATCTCACCAAACTCTCCAACTAAAGGCTAATCTCCCTCCTATCATACATGGCCAAAGTCCTAGAGAAAGCCATCAAGAAATGTCTGACCAGTTACCTCGTCAACCACCAGCTCCTCCAGGCCACCCAGTCTAGATGCCGGCCCAACCAGAGTATGGAAACAGCGCTCATTAAACCTACCTACGCCATTTGCATGAACTTAGACAGAGGAGAGAGTAAGGCAGTCATTCTATCGTACCTCTTGGCAGCGTGTCACATGGTACCACATTCCATCCTGATCAGGCTCCTTCACAAGTTCGAGATTCAAGGCCCTGCATGCGACTGATCTGCTCCTTCCAGATGAAAAGAACTCAGACAGTCAACCGGACATCATATTCTTTGGAAACTGGAAATCTCATCTGCGGAGCACCTCAAGGTTCACTCCTCAGCAGAACACTATTCAACACTTAAATAACCCCACCGGCCAACGCCATCCATACCCACTACATCAATATCATCTCCTATACTGACGACACACAACTAATACTGTCCCTCTCGGGCAAAATCCAGAACACAAGGAACAAGTTCACTGCCTGCATGAAGGAAGTAGCCACGAGGATGAAGTTTAACTGTCTCAGACGCAACACTGACAAGACTGAAGTGTTGATCTTTGGAAACATCACCTGTCCATGGGACTCCACCATCCAACCTACGACCTACTCTCACCTCTAGCTCTTGCGCCATCAACTCAAGGATCATCATTAACAAAAAGGTGGACATGTTCGCCCAGGTTAATGCCTTCACTGCTTCCACACCCTCAAGAACAGATGGCTCCTGAGAATCACCATAAGGCAGTCATCCACACACTCATCACCAGTAGTTTGGACTACGCGAACTCTCTCTATGCAGGAATCATCAAACAGCTCACCAGAAGGCAGCAACCACCCAAAACGCCGCAGCCAGACATATCCTCAACCTCCCAATCAGAACACATATAACAGCTCCCTGGCTCCAGATACATAAGTGCTCACAGTTAAAACTCCTCACCCACACATTCAAGACACTACCCAACACATTCCTGCCTACATTAACAACTGCATCTCCTTCCATCAACCACCTATGCACCTCCGTTCACCCAGACTCATACTCAGACACATCTCATGCATACACAGAAACAGATCCAGAGGCCAACTCTTCTCATACATAACTCCTAAAGTGTGGAACGAGTTCTCTCAACACATCAGAGCCTTCTCCTCACTTCTTGAGCAATGCAAGAAGCTGAAGACATGGCTCTTTAAAAACATGTCTAGAGTTGGGACAGATTGAGGTGGTCTTGGGTGCAAAATTGGTGCAGCTTACATTTTTTTTCAATGTATTTATTATTAGGAATTTGTTAGACCCAGCGGTTTCTGGCTAATATTCATCTAAGCCAGGCAGAATCCACTGTTGTAGATAGGATGAGTACGATACACTTGTCTCATAACCTACGCTCACCCTTGGATAGTTTGGCACAGAGCAATCAGGCTTATCCTCCGGGTCAAAGTGTAAAGTGTTGGCACAACACTCAACCTCACAACACCCTGTGGATTCTACAAAAAGACTCCACACGGTATGTATACAACACTGGTCTTTGGATTGCACACACACTGAAATCAAAACGACATACACATAGCGTATATACTTTACAGTTCAAACTCTTCCATTAGCAGCAGAACAGCATTAACCTAGGCCGTCCATCTGGCCAATTTTTCTGCACCCTCCCGTAAGGTTCACTGTGGTGTACCGCAAGGCTCTTTCCTGTCCCCCTTGTTGTTTAATTTGTACATTTTCCCTCTTGTTTTTGCACTACAGCAAATGGAGGTCACGGTGTACAACTACGCCGATGACCTCCAGCTTATTTTTAATTTGTCCTCTTCCCCAGACTCCACTCACAATTTCCAATCCATTATGATTTTCATCAGGGACTGGATGAGTCATAACCACCTGAAGTTAAACCCAGATAAAACCGAGCTGGTTCTTACAGGTGGTTGCTCCAGTCCCTGGAACCCCACATTCTGGCCTTCTTCCCTGGGTTCTCCTCCTGTCCCCTCCTCATCAGTCAAGACTTTAGGGATAAAAATTGAACAACCTTCTCAACTTGCACTCCCAGATTAGTTCTGTTGTTTCCTCCTGCTTCATGACTCTTCGCACCATCCGAAAGATTTCTCTCTTTTTCTCTCTTTCTGCCCTCAAAATCATTCTCTTAGCCATGGTCATCTCCCGTATTGACTACGGCAACGTTCTTTATTCTGGTATCCCTGTTTGCGAGTTACGGCGACTTCAGCTGGTTCAGAACCAGACCGCCCAACTTGTATATAATCACCCTAAATTCCATCACGTCACCCCATTACTCAAAGCCTTACACTGGCTTCCTATTCGGGAACGTTCCCTCTTTAAAATGGGCTGTATCACCTTCCAGGCCCGGGCAGGGACGGCCCCTGCATTTATTAATTTTGAAATGAAGCCCTATCTCCCTTGTAGAGAGCTGCGCTCTTCCTCCCAACTCCTTCTCGCGGTTCCTCGATTTAGGAGGAAGAAACTGGGAGGTATGAAATTCTTCACTCTCGCCCCTGTTTTCTGGAACACTCTTCTCTTTCCCTTAGGTCTTCCCCTCATTATTTAGAGTTCCGAAAAGCCCTCAAAACCTTCCTTTTCTCTCAAGCCTTCCCCCATTAGCGGCCTACTTCCTGCTCTGACCATGGGTTTGCATCCCTAGCGCCAAGAAACCGCTTGGTAGTCGTGCGCTCTACAAATATTTTAAATTCAAATTCAAATTCAAATTCACTGCCGTCCTCCCAATCTGGAGGTCAGATTCAGTCTATGCTGCCAGCTTGGCTATCGCAGGCTCTGCAAACTTCTCTCAACACTGCTCAGAAACCATACGCTAAGAAATACTAACTAGCAGTGGTTTCCGGCTGTAAGCTCAAGCCTCTTGGCCTCATTAAACGTCCCCTGCACTCGTCAAACTTGTCACGCTATAGCCACCCCAGGTGAGCCACTGAACTTTACCAGCTCACTCTTCAGCACAGTCTGATGACTGCACACGTCGGGAGGGTCCTTGTCCCAACCGACGATCATGTTTACGCCTCACCCTGTGCGGTCCTTATGATCTTGTGGAAACGGGGAGATCTTTTCTGTCCCTGGGAACTCATGGACAGGAGGCCAGTCAACCAGCCCTTGGAGAGTGCTTGCGGACCTGGGCTACAACAGTTGCCAATTAGCTGCAGGCCAGCAACATCCAGGCAAAATTCACCAAGTGATAGTCCCCTTCCTAGAGGATAACAGGCCCCAGGCCACCAGTAGTCTGCAGATAATCCAGTTGCAGCCCCCTTGCCCCAATAGTTCTTCTAGTTGATGTCCCAGCATCGAACCAGTGTAGTAAGTTTCCAATCCCCAAAGCGTTTCTAACTCCTAAAGGCAGAGCCCCAGTGGTTGCACCCACAATGACCTTTGAAGATGAGATCAGCTCAAAAGGCCACCTTTGAAATGCACGGGCCCTCTCTAAATGTTGTCATGTCTGACATCCTACCCTGGGAGGCTTGATCAGTATCTTTAGTGGGGCCACAACCCTGCCACTTGGAATGCAGATGCCAATTCCACCCCCTCTTAACCAACACAGGAAAGCCCCTCAGAGTGAGAGGTCTACAGTATACTGTGAGCCCTTAGTTTGTGGCTTTCTTATCAGAAATGCACAGAAGTAGCCACCCCCCCCCCACAGCCAGCTGTGAATTGGAGACAGGTGGATAGGGATACAGAGCCATGAGTACAGACATTCCCACTTTCCCAAATTGGTATTTCCACCGTCATTATGTTGAATTAACTCGCACCACCGGAGCAGGTTCACATTACAAACTCATCGATATCACTCACACTCTTCTGCATGCAAGAAATCCAGCTCAATAGCCTTTCCACAGATTCCTCAGGCCAATCCAATACGCGGAGCAGGCCCTACTGTGCCAAACACTTTACTGTGTGCCATTGACAACCAGTGTATGTAGCAGATACACGCACATGTCGTACCCTTTACCGACACCACACCCTGTCCCCAGGGAGTACTCAGATATAGCAAGAGACATGCAGAACCTTGGCAAGCATCTTCTTAAAAGCCAAGCCTAGTAACAGTAACCTACATACACAGGCCCCGTCATGGCACATCTGTGGCACATTTGAAGAACTACCTCCATGGGTGGCACAACCAGTTCTGCAGGCCCACGGAGAAGGTGTTGAGTTACATGCCCTAGGTATATGTCTTACCTCTAGACAATGGACTAACAACAAACACAAATTAGCCAATCATCTATACACTAATCACCAGTATGTATATGACAAGCACATCACTTTAGCACTGAATGGCAGCGTAAAAAGCTATCAAGGTCCTTAGGCTATTACATAGATCAGCGAAAAACCAGGAGGGACAAAAGCAAAGAAAAAGGTGAGGGAAAGCACCCTAGAAAGGGCCACCTCCAACAAAATGTATTAGGATTGGTATGTTTGATACAAAGGTAACACAGATAATAATAATAATATTAATAATACTGAATTTTGTAAAGCGCAAGCGGCTACCTCCAAAGGAAGTGTCCCGGCGCTCGGTAAGCAGTAAAAACCAGAATGATAGGAGTTAAGATTATTGCGTGAAAAGCCAGGTTTTCAGTAGTCTCCTAAAACTGGGTTCAGAGGATGCCTGTTGTATTTCAGGCGGCAGGGTATTCCAGAGTAGTGCCGTGCATGCCCTTTTCACTTGAGGGACGCGAAGATGAACCTGGTGATTAGAGCGGAGGAGTCTAGCCTGGGAGTATCTAGGCAGTCGTGTTTTTAGATAGTTCGGGCAGGTTCCGTGTAAGGCTCTGTAGGCCAGAGTGAGAGCCTTGAATTTTATCTGTCCTCTATGTGCTTAAACACATTTATAAAGGAGGACGGTTGGAACCTGGGACCTCTTAACTATCTCACTTGAGCTGAGATTGGTAACCCGAAAATACATTGATCCCTCCCTTTGTTTCATTTACACCATTCGGTGATTGGGATTAAATCCCAGATCCAAAGCTATAAAGTTGGTTCAAGTATTGGTACCACTAACCAGCACATTACACCTAAAATACTTGAAGACTCACATTCACATCACTCTTAAATTACATTGTTAGCTCCTAAAATATAATTCAACTTTTGGTAATTTATAAATAATGTTCATTAGATTTTTCCCTGGCCATCTTTGGGACTCTCGTTCTCTCCCATACAAATCTTTTCCTTTCACATTTTGGCCGATATCTATTAATTACTTTTCTCCACCCTTCATGTGTGTTCTGTCTGTATTCTTCTTACTTCTCTTCTCTGGCCTCTTCTTGCTTTTTCTGCTCACCCACCTTGTTCTCCGCTTTATGCTGAAGTGACAACTAGAGCAGAATGACTTCAAGCGTCTCTGAGAATCCTACATGCAGGCTTCTTATTCTAGCAAAATCCTCATCAACACACTGTTGATGAGAGACTGAAGCAACCCCTTGTAGCATTGTCATACAAGTAGCCCTGGGTGCTTGTAGGCAGTCACATATTTGAAAGTCGGGCTGAAGTCTCACTCAAAGCTGCATAATTCTTCCAAACTATGGGGAAGAACTAGAACTTCACATGTGAATTTGCTCAGACGACTGCTGTGTGCCGAGTAGCACCTGACTATTCTGCACACAGCTGACCCTCCTACAGCAAGTGATCATAAAGATTTTGGTACAGACAGGAGAGGCCAAGAAGAGTGACTAACAGTCCGCCAACATCTGCTAGGACAGACACACTTGAAAAAGACACACTGTAGACGCGCCTCACACACACACACACACACACACACACACACACACTGCAAAGACAACTCTACCCTGTTCAGAGGCACACACATCCAATCTGCAGAGGTACATTAAAAACACAGACCTGTACGTTCCACTGCTTGAAAGGCCTCGTACCTGGCAGACCCAAGGTCAGTGAACACACCAGAATCCCTGCAGCAGACACACAACCTCTGCAGCAGATAATGCTATAAGCCAACCTATGCCGCTTGACGTTCAGCTGCCTGGTGGACATGCTTCTGACACAGGGGTACAGGTGGGCAAGTCAACAGACGAACAGAGAGAGCCTAGCAAAGAGTGTGCACAGATTTCTCATCGAGCGCTAAGATGCAGTGCAATGTGAACACATTTTTCACAGTGCAGTAAGATGCAGTGCAGTGGCAAACATTTCTCAGTACAGTTAGATCCATTGTAGTGACACAGATTCCTAATAGTGCTGTAAAGTGCAGTGTGCACACATCTGTCACAGTGCATTAAGATGCAGTGCAGCGTGCACAGATTCCTCGTAGTGCAGTAAGATGCAGTGCACAGATTCCTCACAGTGCAGTAAGATGCAGTGCAGCGTGCACAGATGTCTCATAGTGCAGTGAAATTCAGTGCAGTGTGCACATATTTCTCACAGTGCATTAAGATGCAGTGCAGTCCAGTCAAGTATCACGCATCAGACGTGACTCTAACGCATTGCAGTGTGGTGATCCGCATCACCGCACTGAAATGCATCGTCACGCATTTGCATAGTGCTTCAGCAGCCTCACTGAAGCTCTACCTAAACTATATCACGGAGTGACTTGGCAGCTGGCAGAGCGCCGCCGGTAGCAGACGCGCGGTTCCCATGCAAGCTTGAGTCTTGCAGTTAAGGCTGCTGGCTCACTGTCTGATGTGCAACAATGTTTCATGGTCAATATTTCCCATGGCACGGGTCTTACAGCCAGACGTCACGGTAGTGCCCAGTGTAATTAGACGTCTGGTGCCGTGGGGGTGGGTGGGGGGTTGGATCACGTCCTGCAACTAAAGGCGGTGAGTTTTTTTTTCAGAGGAAGCGGGCCGCGGCTCGGGCTGGATTGGCAGGCGCCGCAGCAATTATGGAGCTTGAAGCGCTGCCTGCTGCTCACCCCTGCCAGGGCCCAACTGCCGTTGTGTGCTGACCCCAACTTCCCAAGGTGCCTGCCCGCAGATAGGTGGGTAAATGTCGATTTTTATTGCGGAGTATTTTTGAGACAGTTGTGTAGGTGCAAATGTTTGGCTTGCACATTTGCAAAATTAGCTAGAGGTGTAAATGTTACAGTTCGGTTTGCACATTTGCAAAATTAACTAGAGGTTGCCAATTTTGAAAGTTATCACATTTTAGGTAGAAATATGGGCACCGTGTCAAAGCGTGATAAAGGTCTGCCGTGCCCACAGTTCCACAATTAGGTTTAATGGTGACCCCTCACCTCTGCCCTCATTTCTTGGGCTGGGTACTACGTCCAAAAATAAAAAACACATCTTCTCGGAATATATCTGTATCTATGTGTTAAGTGTAGTCTGTTCCATCGTGCGCTGCCTTGAAATGGTATGTCGAACCTGACTGAATCTGTGAAGTGTGTGTCGTGTGGGGGAGGCTGTCTTTTTATGCATGTCCGAGTTAAATACTGTTCTGATTTCAAAACAACAGCACACACAATATGTCTACATATCCTTTCCCCTCGCAACATTCCAGCCATTGCCTGACAACTTAGAGGTGCATTCTTTCCCTGTCCCACTGCAATGCCTGGCCAGTCTGCTGAGAGTGTCAGTGAGAGACCTGGGGCCGTTGCTGATGATGTGTAGCTGGACATAGTGGAGCCGGACCAGACGTCTGGCAGCCTGCTTGTTGTCATAGATTTTATTATACAGACTCGATAACAGTGGTGAAAAGCTGGTTGCGCGCAGCAGCCGTAAGAACTCCTGAAGGCCCACAGTAACCAACCACTTCTGGTGATTGCCCACTCTCTTTGCTGCCTAGTCCTGGAGGTTACATAGTTTAATGAATAGTTTCATGGCCAGATGCTGTCAAGAGGCTCAGACAAGTACACTTTTTCTGCTGGGGTGAGTGTACCATCTGTGGACTATGGGTGTAAACTTCGGTAGGGCCTACTCAGCCTTTCATCCTTTCAAGGTTAATCCATTGAGTAGAAGAATACCGTTTAGAAATGAAAATGTATGGTATTTCAGCACTATATAAAATGCTGTTATTATGACCATTTTCTGGTTACAACTAATTGCCAAGTATTCAACTTTATCCTGGTGGCCGGTATCATATCAGGTAAGAATAGATTTATATGAAAATTAGCTATTGTTGCTCCAAACTAAAACTGAAATGGAAATTAGTTTTACGCAATTCAACTACTGCTGCCAGAACACTTTATGGGGCGGTCACTACCAACATGGCTGGTTAAAATGCGGCACCACTTTCAGTCTCTCTGCAAAAACTCATTCACTCTGTTTTTAACCCATTAATGGGGGGTGCAAGGGCACACCCACAGGGAGCTCACTTCCTTTCTTCACTTGCTCACCCAAAATCAGGCCTGCCTGTTGATATGTTCTGGCAAGGCGTGCCTGTCCTGTGACTACGCTGCGCGATTATTTAGAATTGCCACGAGGCAGACATTCCAGCCCCTCACCAAAAGCCCACTAGCTTTGCAGCAGGCAGCGGCAGTGAATGTACTCTTTACTGATGTGCTCGAGCCTGCCATGGTCAGGACAAGAGAGCAGTCGGTCTTCTGCTCCTAGCGCCAGATATCAGAGTGACAACTTGGATAACTTCATGTCTGCAGCCAGCAGACTCTCATGCAGGTGGACTCACAGCAGCCCTGAGCTGGGGCCTCAACACAAGCGCCACTGCTACGCCACAAGTGAAGCGCTCCGATGGGCAGACACACTCCACAGGCACTTGTGAACTGGCAGCCTGGGGAGTCGCGCACTAAGGGCCAGATGTAGGTCACCAAATACCGGTAGGTAACGGCCGATTTCGGCCGTTACCGACCGGTATTTGGTGATTGAGATGTAGGGGGCCTTAAATTTACCGACTCGGTAAATGAACAGAATCGGTAAATTTAGAGATTCTGTAAATTACCGAATCTGTAAATATACCGAATCTCACATTTGTGATGTAGGTGGTACTGAAAACAGTGCCACCGGCCCTTAAGAATTCATTATTTACCATGACATACTATGTCATGGTAAATAACGAATTCCTGTGTACATGCACATCTGTGCATGTACACCTGCCCATGTGGCACACATACATGCCCTATGGCACACATACATGCCCTATGGGCATGTATCTGTGCCACATGGCACACAAGCCAGAATCAGGGGTGCAACAGGGTGTCAAAGGGAAACCCTGTCCATCTTGCAAATTCGGTATTTTTACCGAATCGGTATTTACCGATTCAGTAATAGACATTGATTCCTATGGGCCTTAAGGTCAATAGGAATCAATGCCAATTACAGAATTGGTAAATACCGATTCATTAATTACCGAATCATACCGATTCGGTAATTAATTCGGTAAAATTACCTACATCCCAATTGCCAGTTCTTAAATACCGAATCGGTATGATTCGGTATTTCGGAATCGGTAATCTGGGATTACCTACATCGGGCCCCAAGTCTCTGACTCTGTACTGAAGTTCACTCTGACCGCTGCTGGCATGTGTTTTAATAGTAGAAGGCCACAATTCCAATTAGTTTACACCAAAATGAGTCCGAGGCATAGTTTTCCTAATTTATATTTCACTCATTTGAAACGCACAAAAAAGTAATGCATGCAGCGGTGTAGGTTAACTTGTTCCATCCACAAAGAGTGAATGAATGTATGAAATAATTTGAGATGAATGTTGTGTCTTCAATGAATTCTTAGAGTTTCTTGCTGCTAAAATGGAATTAAATTATATTATTTATATGATTTCCTATATGTTTAATTTGCTCATGAGAAAGTGTCACTCATAGTCATTGAAATGCCACTCATAATTACACTGTGATTATGAAAATGTCACACATAGTCATCTGAATCCTTGGCAGCTATGGCAATGCAGTGCACAGATCCTTTCTTTAAAACAAATGATGACCACCAACACAGCCAGGGCCGGACGGAAAGGCCCCCAGAGGTCCCTGGAGAGAAAAACCTGGCTCCTGGCAGAGAGTTCTTTCAGGATCATTCAGTCTATTTCAACAAACACAGCAGAAGGTGCTGACAATCTCCTACCTGAGCAGAAACCTGTGCAGACATTTCCAGGCTCTCTCCTCCTCCTATGACTGGGGTGGGGCAGGTGCAGATTTAGGGGCTGGGAGAGGTGGTGGGGGGGCTGTGAGGGTCTGAAGATGAAGATAACTGAATAGACAGACAGGGCGTCCTTCCTCCTCTGCCGCAGGCTGGACACAGAGGGAGAGGCTGGAAGTGATGTCAGCATCTGTTGCTTGTGCTGGCTCTGCCACCGCTGACCTGGAACAGGGAACCCTTCTCCCTTTCATACAATGTGCTCAGAGGATTCATCTCAGCAGGCGCGCCCTCTGCTGGCCACTTAAAGAACCATCACATCCAGTCCCGAGTGAATTTGCACAAACAAGAGATATGTGGCAGGAAATATCTGGGTGTTTAGAAGTTACAGAAATGAATGCTTTTTTTTTTTTTTTTTTTTTTTTTTTTTTTTTTTAAAACCTTTATTGCACAAAATCATAAACAATTACGGGCCCACAACCAACCGGCCGGCCTAGACAGAGATCTGTGCACAATAGCAAGCAATACGGCAACTCAGCAGCGATGCAAATACAAGTACGGGCAATCAAATTACACAGAAGCTGTTACACCGCCGAGAAGCAGGAGAAAGCAAGGTTTTGATTTTATAATGTTCATAAAACAAAGCAAATAAAGAGACATTAGAAAGGATCAAAAGTCGCAATATACATCAACAGCAGAGGTGGGCGATGTGAAGCAAGGAAGTCCACAAACAGTAAGACAGGAGCAAAATGGCCGCACAGTGATAACTGAAAAGGATTGAAAATCGCATAATAAGCCGTGCGTCGATCACCCCCCATCCCACCCCGACCCAAACCAGTGACCCCAGAGAAAGAAGAGGAGAAAGAGTTAACGAATAAAAAGGAAAAGAAGGCCCATAGGAACGAAAAACAAAACAAACCCCCCCCCCCCTTACCCCCCACCCTGCACACACGTAGAGGCTACGGCCTACCCCCCCCCATAACGGCGTGCCTGTCGCCCAATAAAGAATACCCGAAATACAGAAAAAGGAGAAAGAAAGAAAAAAAACACACACATGTAAAACCGGAGGAGGGCCAGAGTTACGTGCCCCAAAAGGAAACCCAGGATAGTTGCGGCCGCCCGACCCAGCGATCCCCCATTAAAACAGTTCCAGCGTCCAGTTCCTTTGTCTACCCATCACAGTCCCAGCAAGCCGACAACAAAAAACAACAGTGAAAGGCATTGTCAACCTTGTCCCTGACGATCCAAAGTGGCAGCGAAAGGCAAAAATGAAACCGCCCACCAAAGTAAGGTAAGCAACTGCAAGTACCACAGCAGAACAGGGCGCCGTCCGTTAAGGCCAGTCCAACACAACGCCATGTGGGCCATCGGTGCACAGAGAAGAGCGGTGCGCAAATACAAGTCCCCACAGATGAACAGCGGAAACAGAAGCATCGTGCCCAAAACACCACAAGAAGAATCTCCAGCAAGTCCAGAATAAAGTACAGAACATGGCGCCCAACGGCGACTCCCCTGCGGCTGCACCGGTCCAGGATCGTCACACCACTCCAGGATTATAGACGACAGCGCCACAGCCGAAGCCAGTTCTTGTACCCCCAGCGCCACCATGCACAGCAGGATAGACAGCTCACCGTGCACGGGCTCAGGGTGTGGCGAAGCGCTCAGCACACGATCTCCATATCGGGCAGAGGATATCGCAGATAAGACAGAGTCCAAGCGGCCCCCCAGGTCCCAGGCGTGGCCAGCACAATCAACACTCAAGGCAGCCAGGGCGCTCAGGATGTCAGCGATCTGAAGGGGAACCTCCGGCGAGGAGGATAATGCAGCTCCACTTGAGCAAAGGTCGACGACCAGGGGCAGTCCCCGAGCCAATACGCCGGCATCCCCGTCTCGCAATTTATCCTCCCAGGAGCGCCCCGGAAAGCACAGCCGGGTCACGGGGACAGGGGCAGCGAGTTCCATAGCAATATGGCACATGGATGCAGTCTTCAGCAATAGTAAACACCCTCTGGAGTCGATTAGTTCAACAGTAACAAGCGCTTCGCATTCGGCACAAAATGGCCCCTCTCCCCGCTCCACAGAGGGAAGGCACAGGAGATACAAATGTAGCACCAGCCGCTACAAGTCTAAATAAGTGCCGGGGTAACAAGAAATGAAAGCGCGCCGCCGCAGAAACTCCAAGCGGCCGCCGATTTCCGTTGGTCGACTTCGCCCTGCAGTCTGTGGCCGCTGTTGAGGTGGTCGGAGCCCATCTGCTCCGCGAACAAAGACGCCATTAATGGCGGAAAGGAAACAGGGACGCTCAATCCGTCCCGTCGAAGGGATCACGTCGGGAAGCACACCGCCGGAGTCAGCAGCACTCCCCGAGTCCGATTCCGTCCGAGAAAGACCGGATAAATGACAGGATGCGGGACGGTACGGCGGGGAGGAGAGCGGGGCAGCGGAGCCGAGGGTTCAGGCGGCCATCATGTTTCCAGGCTAGGCTCCTCCTCAGAAATGAATGATTTTAAGATACACAGAGTGCTCGTACAGGGTCTCACCCTTGGTTGCTGCTGTAAAAAAGTAATTACAACTTGTCTTCATATGACCATCTACAAAACACTGATGCAGAGTACTAAAGACTATTTACAGAAATTGACAAGTGGAAGTGACAGTTTATATTTCATTGAATATATGAGAATACGCGTTAGTGATGCAATTAAACTGGTCAGCTTATTAAGTTTTACTTTTTATTTTTTTTAAACTCATTATTTATCTGTTTTTTTTTCAAATGCACAGCATGGTGCATAGCAAAGTAAATAGAGAAAAATACCATGGATTTCATACACCAGACCAAATATAGTGTGGCATAAGTCATATGTCAAAGTGAAAATTTAAATAACAGATTTTTTTCTAATCTTTCTGTGTTTTTGGGTTATTTCTTATCATAGCTGCCAAGGTTTCAGATCGCTATGAGTCACATTTCAATGACTATGAGTGACACTTTCTGGCCAGCATAATTAAGCAAAGAAGAAGAGGAAAGCATATACATATCAGAAATTACACCAATCAAGAAATTGAAACGTTAAGTGCTGCAAAGCACCAGATATGGAATGGTACCAACCTAGTGCCCTCGTAAAGTCAGAGGCACAACACTACTGTTAACTGCTGCAACCAGTTAAAATATTTAAAACACTCCTAAAACCATTTATAAGCAATAGCTGTTTTTTCCTTTTTTTACGGAGTTTTATATAGCACAAACTTGACCCGGTATCGGGTATCAGAGCGCTTTACATAGCACCAGTTGCGTTACATGAGCACACATTCATCATTTTGTTAGGCACGGGGAGATTAAGTGATTTGCCCAGAATCACAGGACTTTCAGTGTCATTGCCGAGACCAGAACCCGGTTCCCCAGATTTGAGGTTGACCGCCCTAGCCGTTAGGCCAACTATGGTTTCACCATTAATTTTCACCATGCATGCCATGGTGTAAAGCTATTTCTGTGATATCGACTGATGGAGCTAAATGTGTTTGTCTATTTCTGAATTAAACATGCAGCACAAATGGTGTAATTCATAAGGATATATGCGGAATGCTGTGATTTATGTCTCGAATCAGGAGGCACGCTGGACGAGAGAGGAGCTCTCTGAACTGGTGGATGTCACCAGCTTCAAAGTACTAGTGTTGCCAGGCGATAGCCAACCAACAACACAGGGTTTCTGCCTATCTATGATACATATATGGGCTCATAAAGAGTCCCAGCTTGAGGAATCAGTCAAAAGCCCACCCAACCAATAAGCAACATAATATCAAACAAACATAATTAGAAAAATAGTTTCATTTTTATTGTATATATATATATATATATAGTTCTTTAGGAATCAATCAATAGAAAAATCGCAAACAGACACATCTTATGGACTAACATAATAAATAAGCAACTCATTCAAAACTGGTCCCACACAGCCCTTCAAACATTCACATCCGCACATCCATACGTCACGATCGTTCATACATATATCCAATAGCACGAAGACAATTTGCCAGCTGATGTTGATGGCTTGGGTCCCACAGGGTCTCATACACAGTAGAGACCAAAGGTAGCAAATGTGGGACAATCTTCAAGCGCCAACGCGCGTTTCAGTATTAGGCCAATGTTTAAGCCACACCTACATCAGGGCACACTACGGGTAAGGTATCACGTGAATCCTGACATAAGTGTGCAGATCGAACTTGACGGGAGAAAACAAGAATGAACCCTTCCTGGGATAATGGAGGGAGCGATACCTTGTTTTAGTGGCAGAAAGCGTCTGTTTCTAGAATCACACAGCCAAGTCCCTGAAGTGGAGGCTAAATATGCCAGAACAGACTAGGTAGCTTTCCCGCTGGTTTAGGGAGACTCCCACGATCGAAGAGTTAGTACTCTTTAAGGATACTTATTTTCGGGAGTAAACAAAAACTGTATCCAGCTGTCTCCCTCTGCGTAGACGATAATGCTGAAAGATGGCTGTTCCGGATGACCAGAGGGGCGGGGGAGAAGAAACAGAATGACAGCTATACGGCGGTCCGTCAGGATTGCACACGAACGCGGGAAGGTGGGAGCCAGGCGACAGCAACAATTCCAGGGGCTCGGGTAGGCAGGAAATTGAACTAGGGACATGTTGGCACACCTTCAGATATCTGTTGGGAGGACGGGCCGGTGTTCTACGGGCACAAAAAGACAGGGAGCTCAGAACAATGTTAAACCCGCAGAAAAGCAATTAGTAATTCCAGCTTTCACCAGCCTTAGTACACCCACTGGGCCCAAGGCTTTTTGCTGGCAATCAATCGAGGCAAAGGAGGCAAAGGAGGAACATCACTGGCCAGGCGGATATCTCTGTCTCACGCGGGACCCGGGTCCAGTCTTGTAGAATGTGAGCGGCCCGACACAGATTTCCGCTGCCTCACCCATCATAATTATAGTCAGCTAACAGACTCTAGGTCAAAGCACGCTCACTAGCAAAATAAAAATCTTTCATTACAGCTGTGATTCTGACTGCCACATGAGCCGGCGCGCCACGGGGCACGACCTCAGTTTAGTTGGATGAGTATGGCCAGCCCTGCCGCATACCAAGCATCAGGCGTTAGACTAATGCATTTCAGTGTGTTGGTCAATGTGAAGTCACTCATTATAGCGCCTCCTCAGCTGCTATAATGCACCATGGCTGAGTGGCAATGCATGTTGCGCGCTGTTCCCATTAGGTTTCAGGGGTGTCCTCATGATCTGCTCCTCGCAGCTCTCTACTATGTATTGGACTGGACACACCACAGGCCAATACGATGCCCCATCACTTGGCTACTTAGATACCTAAAATATCATTGTGAAGCCTTGAGACATTTTAAAAAGTGGGTGGTGGGGGTGAGTCACGGGATCAGTCCTGCAGTGCTGCCGTTCCCCTCTACCCGCAGTGGTGCAAGTGCGTGGCATTTCAGGAATTGTTCACTGACACTTGTCAGTGTGTTGGGCAAATTAATGGTAGCTCAGGTCCTCTTCGCCGCTCACACCACAGCATTGTGGATGAGGATCGATTCCCGGAAACAGAGTTGGCCACGCCTGACTTGCCACTTTGGTGAAGCTGGTCAGCACTGTCATATACTCACCAGCCCAGAGGTATGGATTCCGTGAGTTACCATGTCACACACAGGCTGAGCCCACCAGAGCTGGCAAAAGAGCTGATGCCAGTCCGAGTCAGCAGCCTGCCCCCCTGCCAGAGTGAATACTGTCCCCGCAACACACACAAAGGAGTAGGAAAGTGGATAATAAAAGTTGACACGCGCTCAATGAGAAAAAAGTGCCCTCACTCACAAAACAGTGACATGCTTCCTCATTGGGCTTGCTCACTAACAACCTTGTGTTCCATGATGCCCCCTTGCCCCGTGAGCATCTGTCTGTGAACAAAACTAAATAAAAAAAATGAGAAATACAAACAACTGAACATGCTGTGTGGCTATAGAAAAAACTTGATGAACAAACACATAGTAGAGACACGAGTTAATGCGTAGCTTAGGAGTAAGAACACAGAAGTACCATTAGGTGTCAGAAATCCAATACAAACTTTACTACACACTACCTAGAGGAACACCACACAGTAAATGACCTATCCTGGACGGGGCTGAAATAACCAGGAATCAGACCATCTACAGAAGATAAAAAGAGATGACTCCTAATGAGGGAACAGAAGCGGGTGTACAGATTAAAAAGCCATGTGTTGGGATTGAATGATGATATTCCTTGGAACACTCTGAATATATAAAGTTGACCACTATATAGATTCCAGTTTTGATTAGTGGCCTCTTGCCCCATGTTTGTCTGTGAATAAAACTAAATAAAATATGAGAAATACAAACAACTGAACATGCTAGGAGGCCATAGAAAAAACTTGATGAAGAAAAACGTAGGAGAGATACAAGTTAATGAGAACCTTAGGTGTAAGAAGGTTCCTTACATTTAACATTATCTATGTATTGTATCGGTTTAAACATGTATAGGAATTATCCTCTTGTCAGTTCGACTAATAAACTCAATTACACATCAGGTACTGTTCGTATAATTTATATCGTTACGATGGGTGACCCCCAAGCCAGAAACAACATTCCTTCTGAAGGGAATCTGTATATTACATTTATGCTTCCAGCCGATCATAATTCATCGGCAACAAGCTGGGGGGCATATATGTTTATACAACCATTCAACCATGAGGAATGGACAAGCTTTCAATAAAGTTATCTTCCCAATAAACTGTCAAAAAATCACAGTACAGATCTGAAGATCGGACGCATGACGCCGTAAACGTCAAGATCATGTGACTCCTACCTTCCCCACATTGCCGGAACTTTTCCCGTCTTAGGGTAGGAGGAGGACAGCAACTTGCCACCTACATGGCAAGAGTTGGAGAATGTCCAGGAAGTGTACCCACCTTGACGAAGTAAGGAGCTAAGGGTGGGTTTCCGTGGGACGGAACAGCTACAAGATGTGGACATAGATTACGGTACTGGGTGTGCAGTTACACCAACAAAGTAAATACGTGATCGCTTACTTTAATTATGACTATGTGTGGTGGTATACACATGTATATCATGAACTGGAGCATTTCCACTGTAATCCAGGCATTCTTTCAGTGGTCATGACCCTTACAACTGTGTGAAATGACACTTTAAATTGTCTCCAAATTGATTGATTTTCCACATTTATACTGGGTGGGCAGTTACACCGACAAAGTGATTGCTTACTTTAATTTTGACTATGTGTGGTGGTATACACATTTATATTGTGAACTGGAGCATTTCCACTCTAATCAGGTATTTGTTTAGCGTCATGACACTTCGACTGTGTGAAATGACACTGAGTTGTTTCCAGATTTATTGATTTCCCCCAATTATACATATCAAATAAGCATGCCTATTTATTAACCCTGGGTGTAGTTTGCGAAGTAGTGCTACGCGTAGCTATGCGAAGTGCACTTTGCGAGCTACGCGTAGCACTACGCGAACTGCATAGTACCTTGTTCGCACTGTGCAAGATGCCATTTTCAATGATTGCACAGTGCGGACAAGCATCCGGCACTGTGCAATAATTGAAAACGGCATCTTGCACAGAGCGAGCTGTAGTTTTCTGCCGCTCGAGCTGCAGCTTTCTCAACGCGGACTGGTAGTTTCTCATCGCGAGCGGTCACCAGCATACACGACCACTCACAATTAAAAACTTGACTTCCCCGCGTTGAGAATCTCGCTGAGAGGTTTATTTTCCACGCTTGCGATCGGCAACTTGATGTTGTGATCGCGAATGAGGAAAAAGTCTCACCAGGATGTCATTTTGCTTGCTGGTGGTCACCAACTTGATGTTGAGGACCGCGAGCAAGCAAAAAATGACCACTAAGCTACGCGTGTTTGCACTGTGCTACGTGCAGTTCGCGTAGTGCGAAGTTGGACAAACTTCGCAAACTACACGAGCGTAGCGTAGTGCTTTGCCCAGGGTTACTATTTATAACACCATTATGTATATGTTTTATCTCCTTAAAGAGTTTGACTACTTAGGGTCCCTCCCAACACCTCGCTAAATCTAGCGATTCGCTTGGTGAAACTCGCTGAGTGAGATTGTTTTGAGCACCATTAGTGGGCGCATTTGATTGAAACCGATTTTGGTGATGGTAAAAGCATTTTCCTGAGTGTTATATGGTGTGGACACTGTTCCACAATGACTGTTTAGTCCGATTTGGATGCAATGCTTGAAATGTTATACCAATAGGGTACTGTGAGCTTTGAGGTGGTGCGTGGATGTGGTGCAAAAAGGGAAGAAGCACTCAGAGGTTTGGATTTTTCACTCCCTGATACTTTGTGGAGGATTGGTGTCACTACAACGCGTTTTTTTAAAACGCATTCCGTTACATCGGAATTTTTACAACGCAGGATCCATTACATCGGATGCAATTACAACGCATGGCATTACATAGCAGATGCTATTACAACGCATGGCATTACATCGTAAGTATAGGTAAGTATATCTTTTTAAAAAAATGTAATTAAGTTAATTTAATTAATTTAATTTAATTAATTTAATTAAAATACATTTTAAAATAGTAATTAATTTAATTTAATAAATTTAAATCTATTTATTTAATTTAATTTTAATAAAAATTGTAATTAATTTTAATTAATTAATATAATGAAATTAATTTAATTTAAATATTTTTAAACATTATAATTAAAATAAATTAATTAAAATATTTTATTTAATTTAATTAAAAAATGTAATTAATATAATATAATTAATTTAATTTAATAAATATATTTTAATTAATTTATAAATGGTAAATATAATTTAATTAGCCCTAAGCACAAACCCAACCCTGAACCCTAAAACACCCCTGTACCCCAAAACCCAAACCCTACCCTAAAACCTAAAAACACCCCTGTACCCCAAAACCCAAACCCTACCCTGAAACCTAAAAACACCCCTGTATCCCAAAACCCAAACCCTACCCTGAAACCTAAAAACACCCCTGTACCCCAAAACCCAAACCCTACCCTGAAACCTAAAAACACCCCTGTATCCCAAAACCCAAACCCTACCCTGAAACCTAAAAACACCCCTGTACCCCAAAACCCAAACCCTACCCTGAAACCTAAAAACACCCCTGTACCCCAAAACCCAAACCCTACCCTGAAACCTAAAAACACCCCTGTACCCCAAAACCCAAACCCTACCCTGAAACCTAAAAACACCCATGTACCCCAAAACCCAAACCCTACCCTGAAACCTAAAAACACCCCTGTACCCCAAAACCCAAACCCTACCCTCAAACCTAAAAACACCCTGTACTTATTTTAAAAATTACTTTAATTAATATAATAAATAATAAATTAATAATATTAAAAAACATAAATAAATATATTTAATTATAATTAATATTAATAAAATAAAAAAAATTAAATACTTACCTATGCTTACGATGTAATGCCATGCGTTGTAATAGCATCTGCTATGTAATGCCATGCGTTGTAATGGTATCCGATGTAATGGATCCTGCGTTGTAAAAGTTCCGTTGTAAAAGCCTCCCGTTGTAAAAGTTGCGATGTAACGGTGCATCACCTTTGTGGAGGATCAAATGGCAATCTAGTAATAATTTTCTCCCCTCCGTGTGCTTTTCCCAACAGATTATGAAGTTTGCGTGAAATGGGGAACCTCATGTTGGAAGAAATGCATTCCATAGATACCCGAGGCAGGATCAGAGGGTACTACGTCTCGGGATCCGGAGGGTCCTGATGAATGCCGAAGTGACCTGACACTGTGGGCACGATTTAAATGGCAGAAACATGTTCAATTCAATTCAATTTATTGCATGATTAATAAAAATCTTTGCAATAACACTTTATAATAAAAAATAAAAATAAAATACAGGAAGAATTTCACAATCATGAGTCTTACAAAAAAAGCAGTTAAAATCGATAAAAGAAAATTCAAAGAATGAACGATAATCTATACAGAAACGCAGGCGTGGGTCTTTATGAGTCTAATTCAGTTGCTGGTCTCTGGGTTTTGGAACGTATTAACTGTTTTCATGAAGCGCACTAGTCGACAGGCCAGTTGAATATTTTCTCCTTTAAAGCTAAACAGCAAGGCTTGTCTACGAGTTCGCACACCATATTGATTCCAGAGCTGGGTTAGTAGGCCCCTTCGGGCACTGTCTAGGGCTTTGCAGCTGCATAACAAGTGTAAAACATGTTGACGCCTTGGCAGTAAGGAGGGGTGAAGGAATCTTAATCTTCTCCTTTCACCATCATCCTTCACAAATTAAAAACTAGCCAGATGACCAAGGAATACAGTTTCGAGTGGGTACACATCCAAGCTAGTTTTAACTTTCACTAGCTGGACTTTTCTTTGGTGATCCCAAATTTTCATTGTTTGTATTGTTTTCCCGTCCCCTTTGCTCTACCCCGGGCGTTGGTCTGTGCAGGGATGTTAGTAAGCAAGCCCAATGATGAAGCATGTCACAATGTTGTGAATGAGGGCAGGGATTCCTCACTGTGCATGTGCCACCTTTTATTCTCCACTTTCCCACTCCTTTGTGTGTGTTGCAGTCATAAATTGGGGAGGTGTCTCGACCTTTCTGAAAGAACATCAGTTGCTACATACACGACAAGCAGGCTTCATGGCCCACGACAGCACTGAGCTGGTGATGTTCTCAGTGCAGGATGAATTGAGGCAAGCGGCTGACAAGAAGATTACCTCAGTCTGATCCTACTATACCTCTCGCCGCGTTTGACACGGTGGACCATGCACAGCTGCTGGCCTGTGTCCGGCGGCTTGGAGTCGGTGGGAGGGTTCTTCAATGGATTACTTTCTTTATGGAAAACCGGTCTCAAAGAACCCAACTTGGGGACTGTAGGTCTAGGCAGGGTGTCCTACCCTGGGGGTCCCACAAGGCTCAGCGCTATCCCCCCTGCTATTTAATATTTATCCTCTGCCGCTGGTCGAATCACTGTCAAAACTAGACTGCCAGGTGTTCACCTATGCTGACGACACCCAGCTAATAGTTCGAGTCAATAACTGTCCCCAAGCTCAGCTCAATGTCCTGAACATACTATGGTTCACCATGAATTGGATGACCTCAAACTCACTAAAAGTGAATCCTGAAAAGACAGAGGTGTTGGCCACAGAGGCCTCACCCTGGTCAAATATTTTCTGGCCCCAAGAGCTCAGTACCAGCCCGACACCAGTTCCAGTTGTAAAGAATCTTGGCATCAAATTAGATACCAAACTTACCCTAAACAACCAGGTGTCGGTGGTAGTGGGGAGCTGCACAAGTCTGCCGTGGCAACTCCGAAAGCTTGGTACCCTGCAGTCATTTTCTACCATGCCTACCGTTGTGACAGCCCTAATACTGTCACGCTTGGACTATGGTAACACAATATACATAGGGCTCCCTGAAAAACTCCTGAGGAAACTCCAGGTAGTTTTAAATGATACAGCAAGGCTGATTCTTAATTCTCCAAGAAGAACACATGCCACCCCCCTGCTGAAACAGTTGCACTGGCTCCCTATTGGGCAGAGGATCAGGGTCAAGAGTATGTGCATTGTGCACAAAGCCAAATATGAAATGGCACCGGAATATATCACAGACCGCCTGAAGACCTGTGTGCCTATGAGGCACCTCCGGTCATCGGAGGCCAGCTTGCTGGCCTGCCCGCGCTTTAATAAAACCACCTTGGGAGGACGGGCTTTCTCAGTCGGAATCCCCCAAGTCTGGAATAAACCTCCAGATAATATATGAATGGAAATTGTGTTACTGCCATTTAGGATTCGGCTAAATCGATTTAGTGCACTGATTACACTTGGAACCAATGGACCTCGGTCCACGCTACCAGCGCCTCGAGACCTATGGTGATTGGTGCTCGACAGATATAAACTAACAATAAAAATAACAGTATGTCACCTCTTCCCCTTCAGGTTGTGTTAAAGTGAGTATTGTCACAATCAGTATGTGTACAGTGGCACATGACCATAATTCATGCAGGGGTGGTGTTGGTTGCACCACAGGCCTGGAAGTCCACGACCAGTTGATATGTTGTATATCGTTTTAGATTCCAAATGGATTTTCCCAACTCATGCCCTTATATAGGTACAATCCACTTTGCCCTTATATAGGCATAGATATCAAGCCCTTATTTAGGCATAGCCCATGCTACCCAAATACAGGCATGGCTACTTCCATCCGTTCACCCAGCGTCAACGATTTCTTGGAAAACCAGCTTAAGCTGTTAGGGACTTCCCCTTGCTTAAATGTTGATTTCCCCAAGAACTCCGTTAGTTTTACAATGAACAACTATTCCCCAGGGGTTCATTTATGATATTCATATACCCGACTTTACGTCAACGATGGCATTCCTAAACACCTTCAAGGTATAAATATACCTTCGCTTGTAATTGCAAAGGTCGGTGGTTCGGAGCAGTTTGACGACCTACTTGCCCGACGCAGCTCGCTACAGCAAGTGCCAAAGGAAGCCGACTCTCCAGCTGACACACTGATCAGGAAGCTGCCCTCCTCCGCTGAGAAATCCAACTCCAGTGTTTCTGACTCCCCTTGCGGGGTGTTTGGAAATCGAGTCCCGGAACAGAGATACCAGACCGCCTTCATTGAAAGGTATGGAGCTGATTAGAACCTAGAGAAACCTTTGGTAGATTCTTTGCAAAAACTAAACCTATGCAGCAGACCAAACTTACTTCCTCCCTCGTACTAACTTAGGTTAGGTACATTGGGGTAGGCATATTTTAGAAGCACCAGTTGAGTAATTTAGCCTGTGTATTTATGTATGTATTTTTATATGGCTTAGAAAACATACAATGCTCTTACAGTATTATTTCATATTACTGTTTATGCTGTGACCATTATACTTTGCAGTCTGCCTAACTATTGTAGCAGTTCACCTCTCTTGCATGAGTAGGAAGACTGTTCAAGAAACCTTTTATTAAAATCGCCCGTCTCACTATTTCTCTGCAACTCTGTAGAAACTAAACATGCACAATTGACTGAGTGAAATACTTATCTATTGTTTCCACGACTCTGAAGATATTTGTTCCAGTCCTAGAGAAAAAAGTTGTCATGTTTATGCCGTTGTCAGAAACTAATCCCTCCTTGTGAATTCGAGAACGTTTCTAGTGACCTCTGAGCTAGCTGTCACTCACTATTAAGTTTAGTATATTCGTTAGTGACCTACTGACCTAAGTCCTACGTCATATCTATAGGATATACTATTCCAATGCACAGAGCCCATTGGGAATATAGAAACTACACTACAGTTGCAGGCTGGCCATGCAGGGCGTCCGCCTGTTGCAGCAGCGCCAGTTTTCCTTTGTAGAATTAAGTACCTGAGAGCGTGCCGGATTTCTTCCGTCTTCATGTAAACCTGTGCCATATCTGTTATTTGCTTTTAAAAGACTATCCATACACAGCTACAAAGGTTTCAGGTTACTATGTGTGACATTTTCATATTTTCAGTGTAATTATGAGTGACACTATCTCTGTCACCACTGACCAGAATCACCCGACGTCACCGGCATGGCCAAAGACACTTCTGATGCAGACAGATAAAAAAAATTGCATTTGCACGTGGCATTTCTTGAAACCAGTTGTGAGTAGCTGTTAGATCTAGGAGTCTCTAGTAGGCAATGGTATTCACCTTTGTCCAAATATGGACCCTTACTTCTAATTCAGGATAAGGGAATTACACTCCTTAATAACCCCTGCTCACCCCCTTGGTAGCTTGGCACAAGCAGACAGGCTTATCTCAGAGGCAGTGTGTTAAGCAGTTGTGAATATATACAGTAAAACAGTGAAAACACTACAGATGGACACAACACAGATTTTATAAAAATAAGTATTCTTTATATAGACTTAAACACAAGACCACAAACAACAAAAATCCACAATACTACACTTAAGATTACTTAAAAGATGATTCAAGTTGCTTAGTTCAAGTTGCTGGTAAATGCGACAAAGTTCTCAACAAAGTACCTGGATGCGTAACGCAAAGTAAACAAAAGGCTCGCGAAAGGGGAGATGCGTTGGTTCTGTGATCTGGGGGAGATGATGCGTTGCACCTCAATGCTTGTGCAGAGTAGGGGATGCGTCGTGCTTCTTACCGGTGCGGAGGTGATGCGTAGCTTCTCGGCCTGCGGGCCAGTTGCGGTGCGTAAGATGGCGCCTTGATGCGATGCGATGATCCGGTTGCAATGCGGGAAGATGGTGCCCTTGATGCGACAATGCGATGACGATGCGATAACGCCCTGGCAGCCTTGGGACAACTCTGTACTTTGGAGCTGCAACAGGCCCTGCGACACGCTTCTCCAGTGATGCGATTGCGACTCTCACGATGGCGTCACGCTTCTCCGGTGATGCGACAACAGGCAGCTTCGAAGAACACACGCTTCCAGGGAGATGCGGCGAAGGCTCACTTCTCCGGCGTTGCGATTATTTCAGCTGCGGCGGCGACACGCTTCTTCTCAATGCTTCCAGCTCCCAGCGGCATGCAAGTGACTGGAGTCAGAATTCCCAGCAAGGAAATTCAGGAGGGAGCTGGAGGTGAAGTCTTTTGTCCCTGAGACTTCAGCAGGAGGCAAGCACAGTTCAAGCCCTTGGAGAATATTCTGTAGATGAAAGTCCTTACAAAGTTCCTTCTCCTTTCCCTTTGGCAATGAAGCAACCAAAGCAGGCCAACCCAGCAAACAGCACTGGCAGAGGGGCAGTCCAAACTCCTGCAGTTTCCTTGGCTCTTCTCCTTGGCAGAAAGGTTTCTTGTCTAGAAGTGATCTAATTTCTTGGGATCAGGGTCCCAATATTTATACCCCAAAATCCTTTGTTCTATCAAGGCAGAGAGGCCTCTGCCTAGTTCAAACCAGTTCCTGGGCACTTTGTTTACATGACTCTCTTCTTCCTTTCACTGTGCAGGGCAGAGACATCAGCCACCCCACAGGAGGTGGAGCCAGCACAGGGGAGGGAAGATACAGCTCTGGAGCACTCTGTTGACATGATTCCTCCTCTCCTGTCACAGTGCAGGCCAGAGACATCAGCCGCCCCACAGGAGGTGGAGCCAGCACAGGGGAGGGAAGATACAGCTCTGGAGCACTCTGTTAACATGATTCCTCCTCTCCTTTCACAGTGCAGGGCAGATACATTAGACAAGCCACAGGAGATGGAGCCAGCATTGTAGAGGGAAGGCCCAGCCCAATTCAGGCCCCAGGTGCAACTCCTCCCTCCCATCTAGATGCAGATCTCTCTATTCACCACTGGGCTGCCCCAGCCCTGTCACACACAAACCCAGACAAGGAATACACAACTCAGCCGAGGCAGGCTCAAATGGTTAGGCAAGCAAATACCTACTTTCTAAAAGTGGTATTTGTGAACACAGAATACTAAAATAAACTTTACTAAAAGATGTAATTTATTATTCTGAGGTCAGGAATACTAAATTCGAATTTACACCGTGTTCCCTGAGTCAGTTAGGATTATAAGAATGTAATAATCTAACTGCCCATTCTGGCCTATGAGAACGGGTAGACCTCAATAGAGAAAAACAAAAATGGCTGTAATTCACTATTCGAATATGCTATACACATCAGAGCATGTCCGACCTTATACTTACAATACACCCTGTCCTTGGGCCTACCATAGGGGTGTCTAATATGAAGCAAAGGGAAGGTTTAGAGACTGGTAAGTGGGTGCACTTGGCCAAGTCGACATGGCAGTGCTAGACTGCACACAGGCCTTGCAATGGCAGGCCTGAGACACACTTTACAAGCTGCTTCTGTGGGTGGCACAACCAGTGCTGGTAGCCCACCAGAAGCATTTGATTTACAAGCCCTGGGCACACATGGTGCACTGTACTAGGGGCTGACAGATAAATCAAATAACCCAATCATGGAATAACCAATTAGTACATTACTTTAACATAGGGAGCACTTGCACTATGGCACTGATTAGCAGTGGCACAGTACCCAAAGCATAAATCCAGCAAAAACATATCAAAACAGAGGAGGCAATCCGTCAAAAATGGAAGGGAGACTCACGCCAATGATGCCAGGTCTAACAGTAGCCCCGTAGCTTGTCCCATTTCTCCTCAGTGAATTGTTTGCTCTATGTTTCCTCTCATGTTCTGCATTTGAATCACCTGGTATAAATTGGTCACAGCCTTACATCCAGTGACGAACCTACAGGTGGGCCTACTGGTGGGCTTTTAGTAGGGTATTTGTGACACATAAAATAAAGGCATTTTTTGCTTAAAAAATCATGAGTATCCCACCAGAATCAGGTCTGTTGATCGGTATGTTTCTGTTTATTGGTAAGCGCATTCTCCCATGTCATCCTCCGTTAATTTCAACCTTCCCTGAAGCATGCTAAGGTACTCGTGTGTCCTTCCACTGTTTGGGTTGTGGGATCTACTTTTCCCTGCTCCCTTGATGTCTGCTTACAAACCCTTTTAGCCTCAAAGGCATACTCTGTGTGAATGTATTTTGTTACCAGAGGCTTGTTTTCTCTTTTTAATACTTCTTTCAATAGCTTTCTGTTAATGATATTCACGTATATATTTTAAACTTGCCTTGTAACTATGCCCTTAGCAGATACACATCCAAACCGCATACTTTAAATACTTTTCTCAACATGCTTTGTTTATTTCTTGATTTCAATTGCATGTACACTTTAAACTCTCCCTGTGACTGTATGTCACTGACAGATGCACATCCTAGACGCATACAGTTCTGTCAACAACTTAAAAACAGTTTCCATATTATATATTTTTAACTGCCTTGAATTGCAACAGTTTTTATTTTTAAATATCTCTATTTACACAGCTAACTAGACTTATAATGCTACATCTTACTGTTAAAAGTAGTATCGACAAACGTGAACATCACCAATGTCATCTTGCTTAACAAGAGCCATCGGCCGCACGTAAACGGCATCCATTTTAGGTGCCGCGGCCATCTCACGCTTTGCGAGTCACCTACACGTGACCCTGACTTCGCAATTATCCCCCGCGCGCTGGCAGCCCCCAAGCACACATGCTAGAGTCATAAAGCATCCTCAGCGCGACCCTGCCCCGGAGCCACTTCCCGTGCCGAACCCACATGCCCTGTGGAGAAGTGTGGCACACTGGTTAGAGGAGGCAGACCTGGAAGCAGAGGTCAGCCCGGGACCAGGGTTCAATTCCCGGCTCGGCGGGGTCTTGAGTCCTAAAATGTCAATAGACTCGACAATTCTCGCTCCGGTGCCTACTCGATTCACGGGTTCACACTCTGCGGCTCTGGGCAATAGCTTGCTTAATCTCCACAACAGCCCCTCGCGGCGGGATGCCTGGCTTTCACCTTGCGGATACCCTGCCGGGGTTATCTCACAGGGGAATACCAGGACGGGTTCCTAAGCAAGCGCTTAGAGACCGCTTGGTGATTTGCGCTAAATAAATTCCTGTACATTTACATTTGCGGACATACTTTATTGCCCCCACACTGCAGGAAGTGTTGCACACACAGAGATGCATGATCTTATCATCTACATAACTCTTAGATCTGACCGATGCCACGCATTTACAGTCCCCATTGGAATGTCCAGCTGTGTGATACCAATCACCAATCAAGACTCGGGTGGGGGACTACCAACTGTTGGGACTCTGTTGGAACCTGCTGGGGGCGGGAATTCCAAGGATGTTTGACCACCAATAAACTTACTGTAAACTGTATATAATGTGGGACCGCGGAGACGTTGTTAGAACACCTCCTGAAGACATTGACTTGTGTCAGGCCTGTTGTGTTCTCTACTGAAGCAATAAACCGTTCTTGTTTTTTACAGATTTCCAGCGCCTGTCTCTTTATTTGGTAAATATCGATATTGGAATTAAAGGCATTCTACGCCGAACAGCCTTGTTATTCGTTAAAGATTGGCTGTTTTCCCACATTACACCAACACCCATACTACCAACCTGCCGTAAGAAAATAAAGAGCTATGACACATCCAGTGCTTGCCACGTCAGAGCGCTTTTTTCCTAACTGGACTATTTGGATACATTTTTTGTGAAATAGGTTGATGTTTGCACACATTGGAGTCAACAGTGTTGCGTAATAAAAGTGGGTTTCATAAACTGATATATGGTTTCTTTGGCTGCTATACGATAACTTACGTTTGTTTGACTGACACAATCTATTTTCAAAAACTCACAAAGTATTGCAATCTGTTCTTTCACATTCTTTTCATTTCATTATTTTAACTGACCTTACTGCTGCAAAGAACCGGAAACATAAGTAAGGGCACTCGTGAGAGGCCCCTGCGGTGAGCTGGCCTGGAGCCAGCTTTATGAAATTGAACAGAACTCAACTTGTTGTGCAGACAGTCAGTGACTGCAGAGCTCCGAGCTGTGTCACTTTCACAATTAATCTAGCGGCTCCCAGCTGTGAAGTTACTTTGTGCAGATGTCTGCATACAGGGAAATGCAGAGCAGCCTCTCAGCTAAACTAACAGGCTGAATGAAGACGTGCGTTTGGCATCCTGTGCTGCAGGAGACAGTACGGGCTACGTAGCACATTGAAGATGCGGGCCCTCCTCCTGCCCCAGCAGACAACAGGTCTCCTGGGATTTGTAGTCCCTTTACCAATCAGTTGCAGTGGTGTGCCACCCAGCACTGCATTTGAGAGTCCGGCACTATATAGCGAGTGAAAGTTGTGTTCCCTCCTCCTCCACCAGCAGACAAACAGGTCTCCTGGGACTTATAGTCCCTTTAGCAGGCAGTACAGTTCAGTTCAATAAAACTTTATTCGGCCACGTTCTGGCCATAAAAGTAAATTTCACCGAACAGGCCACAAACAGATAACAATTATAACTGTGCTACGAATGTGGTTAAGAGCACAAATAATATGCATCCATATAATAAAAACATTTCCAAATAGAGCCAAGTCATTGCTATTGTCAACCCATGTTTTTTCTTTTACGTATAGCCCCTGATAAAAAACTTGTGACCTCATAAGAAATAAGTTGGGAGTAGAACATTTGCAGGTAAATCAGTGCTAGTCTTACTTGTGAAAAATAGCAATTTCTTAAAAGTGGTAGAATATATTTTGCTTGCAGCTCAGTATAAAAGCAACAGAAGAACATAAAGTGCAACAGATCTTGGTCAGAAAAAGTGTCACATGCACATGGCTGTAAGGTTCCTGGCTTTGAGAAACCTTTAGGTACAGTAAGGATCCAACGGCTACAATACAATTTAAATCTAGATAAAAGAAAACTATGATGCAAATTATTAACAAAAGACCAAAGAGGTTCATCTAAAATCTCAGGACTTATAATCATTAAAAATCTGGATGTAGGTTTCTTAAGTTCATTTGCTTCCCTATCCAGATTTCTCCTAGTTAAGAATTGAGTTTATATAACTTTCACCTCCATGAGGTGCAGCTTTCTTGGTTGATTAAATAGCTCTGGTTGTCCTAGTGCTGAAAGCTGCAGAGAAACATAGCTTAAACAGGGAATATCTGCGGCTCTATCTAGCTTCATGCAGTCATCTAGAAGGGGGCGTGGCTAAGCAAGCCACGATGGCGGACGCGGTCTGCTGAGGCTCCGCAGCCGGGCGGCCCAGAAGATCCTCATAACTCATCGACTGGGGGGAAACAAATGCCCCCCTGGACAGCGGAATCCCAGCGACACCAGGGAGTGCCCGAAAATAGTGGCGTTAACTGCAGCAACATCCAATGCAGCCGATGACTCCTGTCCCCGGGCCCGAATCCAACATGGCGGCCACCCGTCCCTAGCCCAGACTGACCTGTAGGATGCAGCCGAGCCGAACGATCCTCGGTGGCAAGGGAACAGAAGGAGCGCTTGGGGCATGAGCTAAGTCTGGTGTGGCCCCCGCGACTCCGACCGCCTCGTTTTGTCCTCAGCCCCGGGTGAGCAGAGAGCCGTGCAGGGTCGGAGGCCAACGGCGACGTTCGGACGGCGGTGACATCACCGAACAGCAGTGCACCTTTGACGGATAGGTCGGGGACCTCATCCGGCGGCCAGCGGGTGACAGACCCCGGGGCTGACTACCTAGAGACCCCGCTCTGACAGGCCTTCCTCACAGCTCGTACTTTCGCACCAGAGACTGCCTGACCCTATCATGGCTCCCGCGGGAAAGCAAGGCACGTAATCGACTACCCACACTCCTTGAAGCCTGGGATTGCGGCGAATACAGAGGTGAGCAGGTGCGCGACGTTACCCCTCAGGCGTCCACAGTTCCACTCCCACCCGACAGGTCTCCTTGGCCGGAGGACCGGACTGCGACCCGCCATTGCCTGACCTTAACATGGCAGCCAGGACGCGGTAAATAAACTGGCACTGAGTGTGAGAAGTTGGCCTGGTAGGGGATGTTTCCAATTCTGGAACCACCTACTACCTGACCAAACAATCCCCTTATGGTGTCTGGTTGTAAGTCAACCTTATTAGACAAGCTATCCTAGTGGTAGCATGGACTAAGCAGCCTAAAGGCTTAACTTAAGAGGTCGTGTTAAGCGAGCTGTTTTACCACATACAATCCTGTAATACCAAATGAAAGGACACCACACAAGTATATATTATAAAAATATATGTGTTTATTACTAAAAACAATCCCCAGTATTCTTTATGAATAAAGGGGCACAAGCGTTAAATCAAAAGCACTGTTTAAACATACAAAGTTGCACAATTATGGATGAGGGCAGGGGGCCACTCAAACCATATACTAAACAAGTGGTATAAGAGAGGCCACTCGAACAGTGGTTAGGCCTAGGGCCTAGGGAATCGCTGGGAGCAGTCAGGACAAGCAATGCTGAAGTCGGGAATGGCCCTCGGGATTCGGGAGATGTGCGGAAAGCGCACGCATGCACCAATGTTAACCAATGGTGCGTAAAAGTCAAATAGTTAAAGTTTAAGGACACTTCCGCTGAACCTAGAGGAACAAAACTTAACACACAGACCCTAGAGGTGTGCACCAGTGTGGGAACACCGGCGGAGCAAAGTTACCTCACCCACAGGAAGTGGGTGCACAGGGTCGAAGTGGCGTCGGGTTTTGACACGCAGGCTCTTGGTGCTTGAAGCTGAAAGGGCTGCAGGCAGGGTGAAGACGAAGTGTCCGGTGGAGTCCAAGGGTGGACTCAAGTTGTAGAGAACCTGAAAGCAGAGGGGACAGAGTCTGGGTCACTCAGCAGTGACCAGGGTGGAACCAGGACGGAACCAGGCAATGTCGGGCGCAATCAGGTGGTCGTCGAGGCGCTTCTCTTCGCTGTCACGTGGGCTCTGGGGCATCTGCGACGTCCAGGAGCAGGTCACGATCTGTCCCACGCAGGCTCTCACCGTCGGTGCAGTCGGCTTCCGGTTTGGAGCAAACAAGCCTTGGTAAGAGCAATCCACGCGGGATTGGAAGATGGCGTCTTACTCGGACCAGGAAGGTCAGAGTCGGGGCTCCCTTTCAGGGGAGCTGGTGTGGATCTGGAGCAACCAGAATCACGAGTCTTCTTTTGTAGTTCGTCGGCACAGGGACCACAAGCCAGCTGGCAAGTGACCGGGCCAACGCGTTGAGCCAAATCGTGCCAAAGGGCCCCACGCAGCACTCGTCGAGTGTGGAGGGCTGAACTTCGGCTCAGGAGTAGCTCAGGGTGGGGGCTTCTCAAACCCCGGTGTACAGCTTCGAGGGTCACTCGTGGGCTGCACGGTCAGCGTCTCGTGGTCACTTCAAGATGGCGTGCCCCACGCTTCCGGTCGCCTCCACGGGTCTCAGCTTTGCAGGGACTGTGGATCGGGCTGTTAGAAGCTGGGCAGGCTTGATCTCGTCGATCTCAGTCGCTCGAGTTCCGGCGGGAACTGCAACCAAGTAGACGTCGAGGGCTGGATGGTGCCTGCTGCTGCAGGGTGGTCACTCCTTGACCACAAGGGAGATTCTTCGGGCTTCCACGTTGAGATGGAGGGCGAAGGGTCCAGAATATCGTTTCAAATGTTTCTTCCAGGAAATCTGATGTGCATTGGCACTGCTCCCACTCTTATTCGAATCTGGTGGGCGTGATTACCTGCTAGGTCCCCTCCTATGGGTGGGACCCAGGAAGTGGGTGGATACACCCCCTTCCTTTGATCCAGGCCGCCCTGGCACGAGGGCTGGAGTGCCCCAGAACCGGTTTGGCCGGATTATGCAAGGGGCAGCCTTGTGCGCCCCAGGCAGTGTCTGGTTTCTTTCAAACCTCCCTGCTACAATACACTATCTCCTGTCTGGAGGGCGGTGACACCCTCCTGTGACAGGAAACCCTTTGTCCAGGACCCCCTTGACTGGGTTTCGGTCAGCTCCAGGGGTCCAGACATTTGTCTGTGGCAGAGGCATCCATTTTGTGGATCTTAAGGCCTTTGGAGAAATCAACCGCATTAAAGTGAAGTAACATGTCTTACCCCTCTAGAGGGGTGGAATGCCATCCCCGTCGCCAGAACTGGCGAGGGGATGGTATTCCAAAGCGTATGACACCTTACACGACATGTTTTGATAAAGCCAAACCAGAGTTGCTAAATAACCGCGAGGATTATAAGGCACTTAATAGTATATGGTATGGCATTATCCTGAAACAGCTTAGGGATTTGTTCCCGACGGCTGCAGACAGGCTCAGCTCATGCTAGAGCTCCATCTCACATAAAACCATGCACCCAGCCTCCAGGGTTGGTGAGGCCTGTCTATAGGAGTGGCTCACAGGTTTACATGTGTCCAGATATAGGTTTAGACATAGGGATACTATATCTAAGCAAGGGGTGTGTACACCACCTTACCCCAGCTGAGTGATCAGCCAGTTGTGTCAATTTAAGAACCAGCCAGGGGTGGCAAAAGATATGCTGCAGCCCCTGGTAGGCCTTAGTGGCTCCTGTGCCCTGTGCACCTATAGTGCATTCTACAGGGGCTGACAAGGAGTCCATTTCCAATTGGTATGTACCTAGGGTACATGGAATCCATTTTACAGAGAGAGCAGATGGCCTGGGGCCCTGATTAGCAGGGAACCAGGTCAACTAAGTCAAAAACCCAGCTAAACACAGGCAAAAAAATCTGGGGTAACCATAGTCAGGTAGCCACCTTCCTACATAACCCCCCCCCAAACGAAAGGAGATAAGGCTATCCTTGGCCAGGTAAGCCTATATTGCCTGAGTGGCCATATAAGGAAGTACCTGCACTAGCATGGGTACCCCCTGTCTCATGGTCCACTAAGCAGTCCCTCACCCTTTGGGTATTAGAGGGTCTCCACCATAGGGAATCACTACCTTGGGTGTGTTTATGCAAAGTTAAAGGCTGGTTTGGATATGGAGTATTGAAGTGAGGCTCTACTAATTTAGGGCTTAGCTTCCTCCAATTATCTTCCACCATGTGTGCCTTTCTTTCTTTAACTGAGTTGCACTGTGCTCTCAGGGTCAACCTCTGGCTACCTAAAGCTGGAGGCTGGGTCCCTCTGTTTGGCTTGCTGGAGGGACAGTTCAGGTTTGGGCCCTTTGGGTCCCAGGTTTGGCTGTGCCCAACAGAATCCATCTGGGGGAGGTCCCTAACTGTTTTTAAGGGGGCTCCCTCAGGAGTTTTTAAAGTTTTCACCTTACTAGGGCTACTAGTTTTGGTGCACCTAATCTTTTGATGGGGGTGCTTTATTTGACAGGGGGCCCTCTGGGTCTCACTGTCCTTCTTGTCCTCTGCAGCCCTGGGCTGGCTAAGGCAAGGGAGAGAGGGGCAGGTTACCTGCTCCAGACTGGGTCCCACCTGAGAAGGGTCCACTGACATCAGAGGTTCTGTCAGGCTAGGCCCAACCACCTCTGGGGCAGTTCCTTCATCAGGGGTAAGATCAGTTCCCTGAGGAGGCTGATCCTGTCCTAAAGTCTGGTGAGGGGGAGATTTCTCTTCCTCCTCCATGCTCTCAGTTTGTGTGGAGTTATCCATCATTTCAGGTTTCACAACACACGTGTCAGTTTGAGTTTGGGCTGTGGCCATCACAGCCCCACCAACCTTTTCAGGAGGAGACTCAGTTTGGGTTTCTGCTGCTATCATAGCAGCTTTGCTATTCTGTTCAGGAAGAGCTTTTGCTAAAGATGGGGCAGGGAGTATCTCCGCCCTACCAACCTTGTCAGGAAGGACATCTTGAATTGGGGCTGTAGCCATTACAGCCCCACTAACCTTTCCATTGGAATTTACCATTCTAGAATGGATTTCCTGTTCAACCCCAGCCCAGGCTGAGATTTCTAAATCATTACCCAGTAGACAGTCTACAGGCAAGTTTGGGGACACTGCCACTCTCTTTGGGCCAGTGACACCTCCCCAGCTGAGACTTACTACTGCCATGGGATGATTTGTTTGGATGCCATCAATGTTTATTACCTGGTATGTGGCACCAGGTAAAAGTTGCTTAGAGGGGACTATGCCATCAGCCACCATGGTGATGCTAGCCCCTGTGTCTCTAAAAGCTTCAACTCTTAAACCATTGATGATGGGTTCTTGTCTATACTTACTCAAAGTATTTGGGCAAGCAGAGAAGTTGGCAAACCCCATGCCAGTCTCATAAACAAGATCATTGGGTGATGGGGACCTGGATAGGCCAGGGTCCACCTGATTTCCAAAAGTAAACCCACCCAGATTCCTGGATGTGCTCCCACTTCCTGGGGGATTACTGCTGACAGTAACAGGAGGTGTTGAAGCTGGCTTTGGAGGTATATTTTCTTTATTGTTATTCTTGGGACAACAGTTATCTGTTTTGTAATGCCCCACCTGTTTACAGGCATAACAATAAGGCTTTTTCTCAGTTGAAGAAGTGTCTTGGGACCCACCCCCATCCTTGGAGTTTTGGGGCCCTGGGGAAGTCTTTTCTTTACTTTTATCCCCACCCTTATCTTGAGGCTTGGTAGACTCCTTCTTCTGGTTACTGTCCTGATTCTTAGGCCTAATCCTGGTTCTGACCCATTTGTCTGCCTTCTTTCCCAATTCTTGGGGAGAGGTCAGATCAGAGTCTACCAGGTGCTGGTGTAAGAGCTGGTTCTGACAATTACTTAGGATCTGCTCCCTCATAATCAAATTATACAATCCTGTAAAGTCATGTACTTTGCTGCCATGTAGCCAACCCTCCAGAGCCTTAGTAGCACAATCTACAAAATCAGTCCAGTCCTGAGTCTGTGTCTTCTGGGTATCTCTGAACTTCAACCTGTACTGTTCAGTGGTTAAGCCAAACCCATCTATTAGAACACTCTTCAGGACTTTGTATTTGTTTGCATCCTCATGTCTAACAGTGAGGAGCTTGTCTCTCCCTTTCTCTGAAAAGGAGTACCATAAGATTGCTGCCCACTGTTCCTCAGGAACCTGCTGTACCATGCAGGCTCTCTCAAGAGCAGTCATCCATTTGTGGATGTCATCCCCTTCTTTGAAGGGGGGCACAATCTTTGTCAGGTTTCTACTATCATAGGACCTGGGTTTCTCTTTGGGAATATTGCTGCCACCAGTGGCATCTAAGCCACACAATTTCTGCTCTCTTGCCAAGGCAAGTTTAGCTTGGGCCATGCTAAGTTTAGCTTGAGCCAAGGCTACCTCCTCCCTCTCTATTTGGAGTTGGACAGCCCTCATTCTGGCCCTATGCTCAGCTTTCTGAGAAGCACTCATGCCTCTCTCTGATTCTCTGGAGGCACTAGAAAGATGAGAGTCCCCTGAGGGAGATCTCACTCTTCTGTTGCCTGGGAGAATCACATGTTGGGTTCTGGGGAGGTGCTGGCCCTCTCCATTCCCCAGTAGGTCCAAGTTGGCCTGGCTAAGCCTACCAACTGGAACCTGGCTACCCTGATCCTGTACTTCTAAGTCCTCAACCTCTGAGTCCTCATCCAAGTCATCATCATCCTCCTCTTCAGGGGGATCAACTGCAGGGGGGTTCCCTCCAGTTCCTGTATCTAGGGAAGCTGCTTTTGCCTTCTCTAAGTCATCCTGTTCTAGGAGTTCTACCAGGATTAGGCAGGTGGGGCTTCTGCCCCTTTTTAACCCTCTTGCTTTGCACAAGACAATCAAGTCTCTGCGGGTTAGTTTGTCATATCCAGAAGTTGCCTGGGTAGGGTCAACTGTCACAGGACTAGACCCTGAGGCCTTTCCTGTGTCGGACATGGTTACTAGTGAGGTGTAAGTGGTGCACTTACCTACACTAAGTGTTTTCCTACTGGACCTTGCTAGTGAGTTGTAGTCAGGGGTGTGCTACTCCCTTCAACCTACAACTACTAAGTTCAGTAGAACTTAATATGCTAAGCTTTTGATTTTATATGTACCTAGAGGTACTTGATGTGATCTTTCAATTTGATATAAAGATTGCAATGGTAAAACAACAGCAAGCTCAAATCCGCACCGCTGCTCACCAATGTGAGAAGTTGGCCTGGTAGGGGATGTTTCCAATTCTGGAACCACCTACTACCTGACCAAACAATCCCCTTATGGTGTCTGGTTGTAAGTCAACCTTATTAGACAAGCTATCCTAGTGGTAGCATGGACTAAGCAGCCTAAAGGCTTAACTTAAGAGGTCGTGTTAAGCGAGCTGTTTTACCACATACAATCCTGTAATACCAAATGAAAGGACACCACACAAGTATATATTATAAAAATATATGTGTTTATTACTAAAAACAATCCCCAGTATTCTTTATGAATAAAGGGGCACAAGCGTTAAATCAAAAGCACTGTTTAAACATACAAAGTTGCACAATTATGGATGAGGGCAGGGGGCCACTCAAACCATATACTAAACAAGTGGTATAAGAGAGGCCACTCGAACAGTGGTTAGGCCTAGGGCCTAGGGAATCGCTGGGAGCAGTCAGGACAAGCAATGCTGAAGTCGGGAATGGCCCTCGGGATTCGGGAGATGTGCGGAAAGCGCACGCATGCACCAATGTTAACCAATGGTGCGTAAAAGTCAAATAGTTAAAGTTTAAGGACACTTCCGCTGAACCTAGAGGAACAAAACTTAACACACAGACCCTAGAGGTGTGCACCAGTGTGGGAACACTGGCGGAGCAAAGTTACCTCACCCACAGGAAGTGGGTGCACAGGGTCGAAGTGGCGTCGGGTTTTGACACGCAGGCTCTTGGTGCTTGAAGCTGAAAGGGCTGCAGGCAGGGTGAAGACGAAGTGTCCGGTGGAGTCCAAGGGTGGACTCAAGTTGTAGAGTACCTGAAAGCAGAGGGGACAGAGTCTGGGTCACTCAGCAGTGACCAGGGTGGAACCAGGACGGAACCAGGCAATGTCGGGCGCAATCAGGTGGTCGTCGAGGCGCTTCTCTTCGCTGTCACGTGGGCTCTGGGGCATCTGCGACGTCCAGGAGCAGGTCACGATCTGTCCCACGCAGGCTCTCACCGTCGGTGCAGTCGGCTTCCGGTTTGGAGCAAACAAGCCTTGGTAAGAGCAATCCACGCGGGATTGGAAGATGGCGTCTTACTCGGACCAGGAAGGTCAGAGTCGGGGCTCCCTTTCAGGGGAGCTGGTGTGGATCTGGAGCAACCAGAATCACGAGTCTTCTTTTGTAGTTCGTCGGCACAGGGACCACAAGCCAGCTGGCAAGTGACCGGGCCAACGCGTTGAGCCAAATCGTGCCAAAGGGCCCCACGCAGCACTCGTCGAGTGTGGAGGGCTGAACTTCGGCTCAGGAGTAGCTCAGGGTGGGGGCTTCTCAAACCCCGGTGTACAGCTTCGAGGGTCACTCGTGGGCTGCACGGTCAGCGTCTCGTGGTCACTTCAAGATGGCGTGCCCCACGCTTCCGGTCGCCTCCACGGGTCTCAGCTTTGCAGGGACTGTGGATCGGGCTGTTAGAAGCTGGGCAGGCTTGATCTCGTCGATCTCAGTCGCTCGAGTTCCGGCGGGAACTGCAACCAAGTAGACGTCGAGGGCTGGATGGTGCCTGCTGCTGCAGGGTGGTCACTCCTTGACCACAAGGGAGATTCTTCGGGCTTCCACGTTGAGATGGAGGGCGAAGGGTCCAGAATATCGTTTCAAATGTTTCTTCCAGGAAATCTGATGTGCATTGGCACTGCTCCCACTCTTATTCGAATCTGGTGGGCGTGATTACCTGCTAGGTCCCCTCCTATGGGTGGGACCCAGGAAGTGGGTGGATACACCCCCTTCCTTTGATCCAGGCCGCCCTGGCACGAGGGCTGGAGTGCCCCAGAACCGGTTTGGCCGGATTATGCAAGGGGCAGCCTTGTGCGCCCCAGGCAGTGTCTGGTTTCTTTCAAACCTCCCTGCTACAATACACTATCTCCTGTCTGGAGGGCGGTGACACCCTCCTGTGACAGGAAACCCTTTGTCCAGGACCCCCTTGACTGGGTTTCGGTCAGCTCCAGGGGTCCAGACATTTGTCTGTGGCAGAGGCATCCATTTTGTGGATCTTAAGGCCTTTGGAGAAATCAACCGCATTAAAGTGAAGTAACATGTCTTACCCCTCTAGAGGGGTGGAATGCCATCCCCGTCGCCAGAACTGGCGAGGGGATGGTATTCCAAAGCGTATGACACCTTACACGACATGTTTTGATAAAGCCAAACCAGAGTTGCTAAATAACCGCGAGGATTATAAGGCACTTAATAGTATATGGTATGGCATTATCCTGAAACAGCTTAGGGATTTGTTCCCGACGGCTGCAGACAGGCTCAGCTCATGCTAGAGCTCCATCTCACATAAAACCATGCACCCAGCCTCCAGGGTTGGTGAGGCCTGTCTATAGGAGTGGCTCACAGGTTTACATGTGTCCAGATATAGGTTTAGACATAGGGATACTATATCTAAGCAAGGGGTGTGTACACCACCTTACCCCAGCTGAGTGATCAGCCAGTTGTGTCAATTTAAGAACCAGCCAGGGGTGGCAAAAGATATGCTGCAGCCCCTGGTAGGCCTTAGTGGCTCCTGTGCCCTGTGCACCTATAGTGCATTCTACAGGGGCTGACAAGGAGTCCATTTCCAATTGGTATGTACCTAGGGTACATGGAATCCATTTTACAGAGAGAGCAGATGGCCTGGGGCCCTGATTAGCAGGGAACCAGGTCAACTAAGTCAAAAACCCAGCTAAACACAGGCAAAAAAATCTGGGGTAACCATAGTCAGGTAGCCACCTTCCTACACTGAGCAACTCCAAGCCCTCCGATGCAGTGTGTGGGTCCCATCTCAGACAGGACCAGTACCATTAGACCGTGACTGTGCCCCGCTGCTGCCTTGCCCAACGAGTGCCATATTAAATATAACTGTGTGTTCTGAGGGGCCCCCCAACGTGCTGGGCAGGGAGCGGGCACCCCCCCCCTGAGTGGCACGACTGGCGGTACGGGGGAGCGGGCCCCTCTGGGGTGCTAGAGACATACGGGCGCATTACGCCCCTTATAACAAAAGGGCCACAAGCAGAACAATCGATCCCCTGGAGCACGCTGCCACAGCTCCGTCCCCATGATCGACTACACGGCAACAAGGAAGGACATCCACGATCGATCACGCTGTTTCCCGATTATTAAAATACACAGAGTTACGCTGTACGCTCAATTGCTAGCTGTCTGTCAATCGTACACCGGAAGTATTTCTCCATATACCAGATTAATAGATTTGATTCAATCAACTGGTGACCCTGCTCCACGTTTCTTGTCGTCCACTTAATTAAAAAAAAAATATCCTTTGGAAATTTCAGGGAGTTCCTTTCTGCAATGAAATGTTTTGTCCTGATGATGGTCTTCATGACGACTGCATATTAGACCAAAACGTCGACACCTCCATCATCTCCATAAGCGTTGCGTTGTCACCAACATACGACCATTGTTTATTAACTATTTTTGGTTGTTTGTTATACTTACCAGGAGTTGATGTTTTAGCTGTGAACTGAAGGGTCATTGTTATCTATACCTCTGTTCTCAGTTTTTGCTTGAATTCATTTCTGTGTATCCGTCTCTCAAGATGCAAATTTATTGTCTCATCACTAAATACAAAAAAGTTTTTCAGAAAAATAATTTACTCTCTCCGTGTGTTCTTTTTTCTTTTCCTTCCTTTGATTGATTCTAGTCAATGACATAGTGTGATATTCTGTTGATACAATAGAGTTTGTTACACATGTACGACTCATAACTAAGATTCTCTGTTCCAAAACAAGTCCCTTGCAGCATACTGTGACTTTAAATATCCACGACCAGCAGCATGGGAAAGCCAAGGGCCACCCGACAGACGTCGGTCCCTGAAATAGCGCCAGAAGATCAGCCCCGCGCCAAAACTCTCTCTGACACACCAGCGACCTAGCCAGACCCCACCATCTCAGACAAACTGGATCGGGTTCTGGCGGCCGTTGAGCTCTCCAGGGCCTCAATGGAGAAGCGCCTGGGCGCGCTCACCGCGGACATCAATCTAATCCGCGACGATCATCGGAAACTAGCGGAAAAGGTGAGGGAAGGAGAGAGATCCCTCGCTGATATACAGCCCACCCTGACTACGCAACAGTGGACACTCCAAACAGCCCTGGGTCGTCTGACGAACGTGGAAGAACGCTTGGATGATTTGGAAGGGTGCTCTCGACGCTGTAATATACGAGTCCTGGGTCTACCGGAGGGCGTGGAGGGGACTCATCCCATTGAGTACGTGGAGGCCTGGGTCAAACCCTTTACTCCAACTAAAGACCGCACAGCGTTTTTCTCGATAGAACGAGCCCACCGAGTCCCAGCTCGTAGACCACCACCCGGTAACGCACCTCGCTCACTGCTTGCGAAATTTCTGCATTTTCAAGATCGGGATGCGTTATTGCGAGCCGCCAGACGTGCAGGTTCACTACAAGTTGAAAACCAACAATTCAGGGTCTTTCCTGACTACGCCAAAGCGGTGCAGAAGCTCAGAGCCTCCTTCCTGGAGGTGAAGCGGCACCTGCGGGCAAATGACATACAGTACTCTCTGCTGTTCCCGGCCAGCCTGAAAGTCCTTCACGCCGGCACCACACTAAGTATGGGCGGATTTAGCGAATCTGGCGTACGTGAACTTGCGGATTTACGGATTTGCAATCCGCAAAATCCGCGAACTCTCGCGAATTTGCGGATTTTTGTGTTTTTTGTGTTCGCAAGGGTTTGCGAGGAAACCTCGAGGCCAGCCAGGAGGAAATGAATTGCTGGTGCGACCAAAACGCCTCTTCCATTGAGTTCGAGCCGGGTCAACAAGTTTGGGTCATGTCCCCGGTCGAACCCTGTGCCCTCCAGGACAAATGGATGGGGCCCTTCAAGGTGGTGGAGCGCAAGAGCCCTGTCACTTACCTGGTGGACATGGAGACCCCCAGGAACCCCCTCCCAGTCCTCCACTCCAACCGGCTCAAACCGCACTTTGTCCGAACAGAACTTAGCCTGCTGATGGCTACTGATGGCGGGGCCGAAGACGACTCCGAGCCCCTACCAGACCTCCGTCGAGGGGGTCACCCTCTCCTCCGCCCTGACCCCAGAACAGCACCAGGATTGCCAGAAATTGTTGGGTCAATTCGCAGACTTGTTTTCCCTCACCCCCGGAGTCACCCAGTGGTGTGTCCACAACGTCGATACCGGGGACAGCCCGCCTGTGCGACACCGGGCCTACCGAGTTCCCGACCAAGTGCGGAACTGCATCCAGTCGGAGGTCTCCAAGATGCTGGCCCTGGGGGTAATTGAACCCTCCGACAGTCCATGGGTCAGTCCAGTCGTCCTGGTCTCAAAATCCGCCGCCCCTGGCGCCACTTCCGAACTACGATTTTGTGTTGACTACCGGGGGTTGAACGCCGTCACCCGGACCGATGCACACCCCATTCCTCGGGCCGATGAGCTGATCAACCGCCTGGGGGCGGCCCTCTACCTAAGCACCTTCGACCTCACCTCCGGCTATTGGCAGATCGGACTCACTCCGGGCGCCCAAGAGCGCTCCGCTTTCTCGACCCCCGATGGCCACTACCACTTCAGAGTGATGCCCTTCGGGATGAAGAACGCCCCCGCAACATTTCAGAGACTGGTGAATAAGGTGTTGGCGGGGCTAGAAGGGTTCAGCACCGCATACCTGGATGATATTGCGGTGTACAGCCGCCACTGGGCCGAGCACCTCCAGCACCTCTGGGAGGCCCTGACGGCCCTCCGACGGGCCGGACTGACAATCAAAGCCAGCAAGTGCCAGATAGGCCAAGGTTCCGTGACCTATCTGGGACACCAAGTGGGGAGCGGCCAGGTGGCACCCCTCCAACCCAGGATCGACGCCATCATGGCCTGGGAGCCCCCGGTCACCCAAACAGCAGTCAGAGCCTTCCTGGGGCTCACTGGTTATTACCGGCGCTTTGTGAAGGATTATGGGAGCATTGTTGGCCCCCTTACCGAACTCACTTCCAAGAAGCAGCCACAGAAGGTGCACTGGACTCCCGAGTGTCAGGCCGCCTTTGAGACTCTGAAGACAGCAATGTGTACCACCCCCGTGCTCCAAGCCCACGACTACAGCCGGGAATTCGTGGTCCAAACGGATGCCTTGGAGCACGGTATCGGGGCGGTCCTTTCCCAACTCAACAACCAGGGAGTTGATAAACCGGTGGCCTTCATCAGCCGGCGTCTGCTGGCCCGAGAACAACGCTGGAGCACCATTGAACGAGAGGCCTTCGCTGTGGTATGGGCCCTCAAGAAACTCCGACCCTATCTCTTCGGCTCCCACTTCCGGGTGCAAACGGACCATCGGCCCTAGCGGTGGTTAATGCAAATGCGAGGGGAAACCCCAAAGTTGCTGCGATGGTCCATCTCCCTCCCAGGGATGGACTTCACTGTGGACCATCACCCTGGCAACGACCACGCCAACGCCGACGGCCTGTCCCGCTTCTTCCGCCTCGATGAGGAGAACCCCCAAGAAGATGGGTGACTCTCCCCGCCTTCAGCTGGGGGGGACGTGTGTTGGACCCGGCCTCGTGGCGTGGTCCCACTGCTCCCGCCAAGCGGGCCCTGGACAACATCAACCCTTATCCCCCGGCTGAAAAGCTATCCCCTCCAAGCTTCACGAGGGCCGCCACCCCTGGCGATCCCCGGCTCTCCCCCTCGGGAGCCCGGTGACCCCGGCTCGCCCCACTCTACGGATCCCACCATTTCAGGACCCGACTCCATCTTGGACCCTACACGTCCGGACCACGTGGCCCCGGCCCGGCCTCGGCTCCAGCCCTAGCGAAGCCCAGACCTCGAGGCACCAAGATCCAACCAGGTGGTAAAACGGCCACTTAACGGATCCAGGAAGAGGGGAGGTTCGATGGGCCTCCAGCCGTCCCCGGACGCCTGGTTTCGATCGCCCTCCGGCCTCCCTGGGCGCTGGCTCCACCCCCCTGCCGGGTGTCTGGACACTCTCATCCCGGCCCCTCTGACCCCCAGGCGCGAGGGTCCGGACATCAAAGGACTCCAGACCTATATCTGGGGCAGCTCTGGGATGGGTCGGCAGTTGTATCCTGGAGTCGAGAGCCCTGCTGACGCTGTCGCGGCTGACCCCGAGAAGAACTCACTACTTGAAACCCTGAACCATCTTTGGAGTCCTGCTGGCGCTGCCGCGGCCCAACCTCGCTGAAACCATCTTTGGAGTCCTGCTGGCGCTGCCGAGGCCCAACCTCGCTTAAACCATCTTGGAGTCCTGCTGGCGCTGCCGCGGCCCAACCTCGCTGAAACCATCTTTGGAGTCCTGCTGGCGCTGCCGCGGCCCAACCTCGCTGAAACCATCTTGGAGTCCTGCTGGCGCTGCCGCGGCCCAACCTCGCTGAGACCATCTTCGGAACCTGCTGGCGCTGCCGCGGCCCAACATCGCGAAAACCATCTTCGGAGCCTGCTGGCGCTGCCGCGGCCCAACCTGGCGGAACCCCCCAGCTCGAGGATTGAGAGCTGAGCGTAGGGTATCCCCGTGCTAGACTGATATTAAGACTGTCCCGCTACCCTTTCTCCCCTTGTAACCGAGACTCTGAGGATCCCTCGATCCGTTGTATATATTACTGAAGGAACCGAACCATTAATGCAGATAAAGATTCGAAGAAGTACTCTCTTGTGCGGTGTCCCTTTGTAGTGTGTGAATACTCTGCTGTGACGATTCTTGGAGAGGGCCCTCGCTTAGGAGGCCTCTCGACGGCGCTCGGCCACTCCTTAAAGAGAGGTGGGTCTCGGGGTGGTCAGTCAGACATCTTCTGCCTCCCCAGGGACCGCCTTTCTAACAGGATTCATCCTGCACTGCAGAATACCTGAACTTACTGCTTAGGGGGGCAATGTCAGGTTTTGGGATCCTTCTCTCCCAGTTGTTGTGGACACAGAGGGAAGAGGCCCATGTACTCAGATTGGGTGCTTCCGGGTTGCGGCAGTAATGGAAGGGTGCGCGATTCCTGCACATGCGCAGGAGGAGAGCAGTCCACACATTGAGGATTCATGCTGCAGCATTCCTGACTTGGCAAACTGCTGATTATTGTTGGAGCCATCATGGGGAAGCTATCTTTTAAAAGGACGAATGTTTCTCCATCATCAGCTTCTTCTTCTCATAAAAGAATGCAGAGGGGTCAGATATTTCCTTTGACGTGGTTAAGTCTACAGCTTTAGCAAATGGTGCTTCTAGACACAATCTGTATTTTAAAGACTGGAACATGGATGCAGCTCAAAGATGCAGTTTCAAGGGGAGAGGTTCTTTGCTGCGAATTGGGAAGACAAGCTGCATCGTGTGTTCATAGAGTATAAACATTCCACTTCTTTCTGAAAGGACTCCTCCAGGGATATTTAGAGATTATGCTAAATATATTATTGTTTAGGTCAATTGTTTTACCGTGTAATATTAAATATGAATGGAAATATATTCAACAGACACAAATAGTGTGACATAACTTTTAGTGTCATATTTTTCTGAAAGAATAATTGAAAGAAATGTGGACAGGTTTAAAAGAATCTCTCATTAGTAAGCAATATAATCAGGTGACAATATATTGCAAATTTATACTCTATAAATTAGATGCCATTATAAGATATTTATTTATAATTGTTTTTATGTCCTAAATGTTTTTTGTGTTCTTATTGGGTGATAATTTACACTATTTTGTTTATAAAATGATTTCTTTGTGTTTTTATTATGGTCTTGAAGACACGGTCTTATGGAAAGCACAGTGAAACATAGGATGCTGTTTGTCTAGCTGTCTCTATTTGGATTAAAGATATTGTTTGTGATACCCCAATAATCATGTGAACAATATTATTGTGTTGCATAAACTAGGGCTCTGGCCTAGCTCCAAATGGTTTGACCTTTCCACCCACTGCTGCCTGGACTGAGTGCAGTGCTCCATCGCTTGACCAGAATTCCAGGTTATTGTATCCCCACCAGGCATACCTGCTAGTGTGTTGTCCATGCCTTCTGTAATGGGTCAGGGACGCAGTGGTACTTTTCCTCTTTAGAATAGCACGCACAACTACAGTAAAAAGAAAAGACTATATTAATGTTTGAAAGTGTTTATTTCAACTCTCATTCTGTTGCTTAGTACATGAGCAATAACCACACATATAAAATTAGAACAGCACTAATGTATGTTACGAGAAGCAAGAATAATATACACATTTATAACACGATTGGAATGTTCCCAGGAGCTTAGCACTTGGAAGACTACTTCTGTGTGCTACACTAAGAAAGTATGGAGTAACTAACTTGCCTCTGGAGATTCTGGGAGTCCGCGCACTGCATACCTGTTCACGTTGGAGAAGCTGTGACTGTCAGACTTCAGTCGAGAAAGAGTGTCTCCTTGAAAGGAAAACATACATCAGCCGGGTTCAGCTCTGCTCTTCTCTGTATTGGCTCTCAGCAGAAGAATGGATGATGCGGCAGTCTGGCAGGAGCTCTTGCGATGACCTGTGGCGAAGACCTCTCTAATGGAGTGGACAATTCATGGGGTGTATATATAGTGTTGCCCTATATTGGTGGACTTTCCATCACTTTGAGACATAACTGGTATGAACCAGCATGATGAAAATATGTCAACTGGGTTTACTTTGCACATTCACTCTAAGACCTTGAAAGGCAGCTATCAGAGACAGTAACATGTATGTTAGCAAAGTTGTTGTTTTGATGAATTGGCACTTTCCCAAGTTTTCTGAAGGATAACGAAATGCTGTATATGGGCCAGAGGTGGAGAGGCGAATGTTTTGGGGTCTCTCAACTGCTGTGTGTCTAGTTATCTATTTGAAAAAATAATATTGTCTGTGATAATCATATAACCATACAACGGGAGAACAGGAAGGCGGAAGAGAAGAACTCGGAAACAGTGGAGTATCGGGGCACGGGGAAGCGCCTAAGGTCAGCTGTGAACAATTTTCAAATAAAAAAACGTATTTGTATTTTTGTGATTGAAGATTTCCTGATGAGCTTTCTCTCTAAATTGAACCTTACATTGTGAAGTACATAAAGCAAACAAACTGCATCCCCCAAAAACACCTTTGAATCCTTTTTAAGTCTCTAACAGTAGATGCTATAAATACTGTTTGAAGCAAGATGATAGGGTTAAACCGGCTGGGTTGGTTGAAGTACATGCAGGGCCACTGACTCAGGCTCTCCCAATTGCTTCCATTTTCCTAAATAGCACTTTTTCTGAGGAAAATGTTAAAGATGAACACATTAGAGCAGTGGTTCTTGAACTTTTGAGGCCCCCCACTGAATCATTACTCGAATCCAGGGTGCCCACTGAGTTATTATTGAAAGCCAGGGATTTCCCTGGCCTAAGACATTTCTATGATTTGAACCTCAAAACAATACTCAAAAATAACAAGCAATCACCAAATTCCCAACTATTCAAATTTTTTCTTTAATTCACAATCAAATATTGAAATAGTTTTCAAATTGTCAGTTTTCCTTCTTTATTTGAACATACTTTATAAATTTGAGTGAATTCATTCGTATATTCTTTAATTTTGTAAAAACAGTCACTGACCCACTGAGCAGGCGCAGCTGGCTCCAAGGGCTCCTCGGACCACAAGTTAAGCATCACTGCATAAGAGAACTAAATTGGGAGGGACAATATATATATAACGGAGACACAAACCACTATCGACAAAATTAAAGCTTGTCGTCTAAGTTTCTTTCATGAAATAACAACTTCCCATCATTAAAACTGGGGAAATCTGGATCTTATCGGAAGACTAGAGAACCCAATCATGCTATTTTAAAGCTGCTTCATTGCAGAATCATGCACAATTGGTTTGCAATAGAGAGTTTTTAAAATGGAGGCCAACAACCAATTAGCTGCTTTGAGAATGTTCTCTTATTGCAAAATCTTAGAAAGCCATGGCCCGCCATGAAAGAATGACCCCTGAAATTCCAGATTGTTGCGTGGACCACATAACGCATCTGGAAAGAGTAGCAGATGATACAGGACAATGACTTTTCCTAAAGTAAATAAGGATTTGCGATTCAAGTGTTCAGAGACCCGATGCTCAAGCTTTCTACTCTTTAAGACATCGAGCTACACAGAGATTTGGATGCTTGGGAAAGGCAGGATAATCCACTGGTGTTAAAAATGTTTTTTTTACAGCTAGACAGTGAGAAAAGAACTCCAGGAGAGCATTGTCTAGCGAGAAAGATCCAAAGCATTGCTATCTGAAATGCAAAAGAATGGTACGTTTTGCCGATCGACCCATCAGAGAGAAATCGGGATTCTCAGCCAAGCATTTAACACAATAAAGATTACATTACCATATCATAACATTTGATATTTCGCTAAAGGAGTTCTACTTATCTTTATTCTTTTCATAATAGTCAAATGAATGGATAATTCCCTACGGGCCTCCCATCGATAAAGCCTGCTGTACACAATGGTCGATCTATGTGTGATCACCATTCTGTAAGACGCTAGGCCGCTTAAGATACTTACAATAGTGACAGAGGTACAGCATTTAAATGAGATGGTCAGTTTGACTGAATTGCAACTCATCATTGTAATCTGTAACATTTTAATAACAACATGTGATGGTGTTAAGCGAATTCGCTCCTAGCTTCGATGAGATATAGACTGGCTTTTATGCTACACTGTGTTCCATAAATAGGTTTTATATTCTAATACTCGTGATGTAATACATCTTAGTACACTGCGATTCATCCACGTTACAAGAGCCGACCATTGTTCATTTTCACCTTGGAAATCCAACTGAGCAATTAGTGCAAGCAATGGTTATAAGCTTCCCCTTAGCGGCCATTAAATGTGCACGGTCACTACATGAGACAACACACTGCCTTTGTCAGAAGGTGAAATGTGCTCTGCTGCGTTGAAATGTGTAGGCTTAAAGAAAGGAAGGACGTAAACTGGATACAATGAGCACTAGTACACCGTAAGTTGTTATTCCAAAATAAGAAGATTGACGAGAGGAACAGTCTTTGGAATATTTGAAACATCATAATGTCACTTTAGAGCACACATTTTAAAGAGATAGGCATTAAAAATGTAGAATATACTTTCAAAATTAAAGCACTTCTCTACAGAAGTCACAGAGCGTAATTTTGGATTTAATTTTTTTTCTGCAAGTAACCTTGTAATTGTCAAAGACATCAGCTAATAAGGTGAGTTTCTATAAGCAGCTAATACGGTAAATTAGTATAAGCAGCTAACAGGGTGAGTTACTATAAGCAGGTAATTTATTATACTTTCAAGCCGCATCCTGGAACAGACTGATAGCACAGTATTGTATGTTACTAGGCCTGGGCGGAGTTCTCCTATGCGGAACTCTGCGAAGTGCCGAAAAAACTCTGCCACACTCTTAGGATTTCTGAAAATGCGAAGGGCGGTAAGTCGCTCTGCTCATGCCTGGTTTTTAGCGCCAAGACATTGCACAGCACAATAACATCAGTGCGAACTGCACCATGAGAATCGTAAGAGGGCGCTGTTTTTTCAGCCACTTGAGTAGTTGTTCTACTCACACAGCAGCTTCCTTAACATGAGCAGGAGCGACCTGCCACGACTGATTGCGTTGAGAAATCTCGACTGGAGGAGGCCAGCCATATGATACTTCTCACACTCGCTCGCCAAACTTAACATTGACGAGCCACGCAAGAGGGAAAACTCTGACCTGTGCGGCTTTCTGTAGTTTTTCAGAACTCTACGATCCATGGGTGAAGCTCAGTGAACTCTGCCGACGAGGTGGAATTCGTCACCCACCCCGATATGTTACAAGAAAAGAGCAACAGGGGCAGCGAGCAAACCTGAGAAAAAGAATTGGAAAATGTTTGCCAGTGTAAAATAATATTCACTTTGAGGTAGAGGGAGAGCTGATATTCTCAACAGTGCGTGTCAACACCTGAGATGTTTGTGAAAGATCTTTAGTTACGAGAAGGCATCACTACAGTCCCCATACCTTTCTTTCTGCAGCAGCTTTGTTTCATAACAATGGTGGCAAACAGATAGGATCGCAGATAGAAGGTGGACACTAAGACAAAGCAGTCGGCAGAAAACAGATAGGATCGCAGGTAGAAGGTGGACAGCAATACTAGCAGCACGTCTCGCTTCATGAACACAGAAGGAGAGAAGGTAGTACCTTATCAGGCAAAGAACCTATTCTCACTCAGAAAGCAGGCGCACTGGTGAGAATGGTGCACTCTGTTATCACTTGTGTCAGACTCCTGCTGAAAACTGTCATGCTGTCAAGATAGGACCCCTCTATTGCCAAATAAACTAGGCTCCTTGTTGACATCGCACATTATCTTTATAGTTTAGGGAACAAATCTCATTTAACATCTCTTTCTACACAATCAGCAGTGAAATACCATGAACTAAAAGACATTATTTTGCTTTATTACATTTCAAAAAACCTAGATTTCTTATTAATATGTAAATTCTAATCATCATTGTGTACATTGCATAGCATCGTGATTGCTTTTCACTGGATCATATTTTAGTTCATGTTAATTTGAACGTAAGGTGGGTTTGATCCTGGTACACACCTCTGTAGTGTGTTTTTAAAGGCTCTTGGATGTCCATGCATGGGCCGTGGTCGGATGTTTGGTTGTGCTTTATTAGTAGAGATTTAAAAGTGTCTGGATTCAAATTCTTTATGCCACTAATGGCCGTACCAGCCACTTATTCCTAAATATGTAGAGTTGAGTTTAAAAGTGGTTCCTGTTAACGTAAAGGAAAGTGAGTTTGATCCTGGTACAGACCCCTGTAGTGTTATTTTTAAGGATGGGTGTACTGAAGACCAGTCATGTGTCTTATTCCTCACTGACTGGGTGGTTGTGATGGTGGTCGATGGCAGGAAGAACTTCCTGAACTCAGCACTTCGCTAAAATGAACTCAGTGCAAGGCATTATTTTCTACCATCTTCGGCTACTGAAGATTTGCCCTTTCCTTTAATTTGATTTGCATATTATATTGGTGAACTCCTTCCTCTATACAAGCCTAGGCTATGAGAACACTCCTCTTTTGTGTTGCTGGAGCCATCAAATACGAACTTCAGATTATTTAGAATGCTGCGGTCTATCTTATTTGTGGTCTGAGGAAGCCCCAGCTGCATAATAAAGTGTATTGTTTGCCCACGAGGCAGCACATACTTTGTAAGTCCATTCAAACACTTGTGGAGATTATACAATGAGGGTTCCTTTTTGCAGGTATACACAAACCTGAATATCATTTGTGTCAAGACTCAGTATTGTTTGCGCTCATTCTCTTCTGAATCACGATTTCTTTTCCAGTGCCAAGAATCCAGAAATGTCTTGTAGGGAGTCGATAGTTCTGGATTCTAGCTCTTCAGAGCTGGAATTCTTTACTGCTCAAGATGCAATCTCTCCCTAGCTGTCAAGCTTTTAGAAACCAAATGAGAACTAAACTTTTCAACAGCCCTTTCTCCTATCAATAATTTTGCTATCATGCACCAGTTCTGTTCTTCCACCAGTTCGGATTTGGATGAGTGATTCTCTGTAAAAAAGATACTTTTAAAATTCTAATTGTGAATCATTTACATAGTGGTAAGCCAGCAAATCTCTCAAGGATCCAGCTCGATGTTGTACACCTTTGGGGAAGTGCCACTATGGCTCGTGCATTAGAAGATGCATGTGATGATGGAAATGAGCATCACATCTCCCGCATCATGGGTGGGAAGACATATATGGGGCACTGCCACAGGGTTCTTCCTTGAGTCCCATCCTCTTCAATGTCTACATTGCTTCACTGGCCTCCATCGTATGGCCCTACGACTTCAGCATTATCTCAAGTGCAGATGACATGCAACTCATACTCTCCATCTCAGAAGAAACATCGATCACACAATCACCCTTCCTTATGTGAATATTCAACATAGCATAATAGATGAAAAGAAGCGGCCTCAAGCTACGTGCTGACAAATCTGAAGTGGTACTGTCCGGCAAGTACACCCCTCTCTGGACCCCGGCCAGGTAACCCAGGACCAGAGGCCCTACATCCATTCCAACCACAACGCAAGGAAATGGGTATCATAATCGATAGCCAAATCTCCATGACCACCCAAGACAGCACAGTAGCAGCTACATGCTTCCACACTGTCAAGATGCTTAAGAAAATATTCAAACGGTTCTCATTATACAGCAGCAGGAGTGTCAGACAAGCATTCTTCACCAGTAGACTAGACTACGGCAACACCCCCTATGCAGGTACAACCACCAAGTTCACCAACAAATATCAAGCGGTCCAAAACACAGCAGCAGACTCATACTCAATCTCCATCCATGGACACACATCACCCTCACTGACTCCCCATCTAGAAGAGCACCACTTTCAATCCCCCCACATTCACCTACAAAGGCACTCCACATCTTAGTCCTTGCGTAGCTCAATGACCACATTCACTTCCATACCCATAATAGGCAACACAGATGAGCTGGACGACTCTGCAACCACATCCCTGCATCATCTCACTCCCAGATATGTCTTCTCCCAATCGCCCCCAAGACCAGAAGGAACTCCCCCTCCCCATCAGAGCCTGTTTTTGTTCAATTGGTGATCAGGGTGTCTTGCAAATCCAGTTGGCATAACATACCATAACTGAACGCATCAAGCCTGAGAGTTGCAGCTCATATTTTCACACTTTCACTTCTCCTGCTTTTGGACACTGTTCTCTAGATGCGCCAACAGAACCTGCAATGTTCCGCAAAATGACCTAACATCCGAACCAGCTAGGAATTTCCACCAGTATGTGCTTGTTAAATTAGTTTTAGTGTGCTGGGCTTATAGGGTTATTAACTAATCCCTTAAACTAGTTTTTAATGACCCTTTTAAGTCCAAGCATTGTTCACATTATTGGATGATCAGGTGTACTTGGATGTTTTTCTTTTTAACTATACCTAAATAAATAAAAACAAACAATGGTTATTTTATTTTAGTTCACATTGTGCTCGTCTCCCAGTATGTTTTGCTGGTATTTTGTATTTTTTTCCTAGGTTTAAAGAAATGAACAATCGCTGAGAACAGACACTTTTATAATTTTACAAATATCTTTTTTTTCTTCTTTCCTACTAATCCAGTCTTTTATCACCTACTTTTTATAATCTGGTATTCAAAGATTCCATATCATTGTAATTTTATTATTTTGAGTAATTCCTTCATCTCAAAAGAACTGCAATTTTTTATTCCTGAGTGTGTCCACAGACAGGATGTTGATGGCCTTAAATGTTTGCGGATTTGCTGCACCTCTAGGATTACTTCTATGCGCGTTTCATTAAGGTGAGTTTTTGCTTATGGTATTCAAAGGATTATTGGGGTGAGAATCAGAAAAAGGTCTTCACTTGTTCAATGTACTTGAATGTTTTCCCCTTGGGTGTGTTTGCTGAAGGCTTATGTAGTAGTGATGACTAACTAAAGCTCTTCACACATTCACTGCAATTGAATAGTTTTTCCTGTGTGCATACACTGGTGCTTTGTAGGCTTGAAAATCATCAAAAGCTCTTCAAGCATTGGCTACACTTGAGTGGAGTTTCCTCTGTGTGTATACACTGATGTCTTTGTATGTTTGATAGTCGACAAAAGGTCCTCTCACATTGACTGCACTTGGCGTTTCCTCTGTATGTGTTTGCTGATGAGTCATTAATGTAGAAGATTTACTAAAACTACGTCCAATTCACTGCACTGATATGGTCTTTCCCCAGTGTGAGTTCTCTCATGCTGTTTTAGGTGTGCCGATTGACTAAAGCTCTTCTCACATTCACTGCATTTGAATGGCTTTTCCCCGGTGTGTGTTCGCTGATGATATCTTAATGTTGATAAGTTACTGAAACTACTTCCACATTCACTGCACTGATATGGTTTTTCCCCAGTGTGAGTTCTCTGATGCTGTTTTAGGTTTGCCGATTGACTAAAACTTTTCTCACATTCATTGCACTTGAATGGCTTCTCCCCTGTGTGTGTTCGCTGATGGCTTTGTAGGTATGATAACCGACGAAAGCACTTCACACATTCACTGCACTTGTATGGCTTTTCCCCTGTGTGCGTTCTCTGATGAATCCTGAGATATGAGGAGTTCCTAAAACGGCTTCCGCATTCATTGCAATGGTATGGTTTTTCCTCTGTGTGTGTTCGCATATGATTTATTAATGTTGTGGATTCTCTAAAACTACAACCACAATCAGTGCATTTAAATGGTTTTTCCTTTGTGTGTGTTCGCTGATGAATCCTGAGTTTTGCCGATTCAGTAAAACTACTTCCACATTCACTGCAATGATATGGTTTTTCCCCCGTGTGTTTCCGTTGATGGTTTTGTAGGTGTGATAACTGACTAAAGCTCTTCAAACATTCAATGCATATGAAAGGTTTTTCTCCTGTGTGTATTCGCTGATGTTTCCTTAATGTTGACGATTGACTAAAACTACTTCCACATTCATTGCAGTGATATGGCTTTTCCCCGGTGTGTGTTCTCTGATGCTGTTTTAGGGTTGATAACCTACTAAAACTCTTCTCACATTCATTGCACTTGAATGGTTTTTCTCCCGTGTGCATTCTCTGATGAATCCTTAGCTTTGAGGAGTCACTAAAACTACTTCCACATTCATTGCAATGGTAAGATTTGTCCCTTGCGTGTTTTTGTAAATGTCTTTGTAGGCCTGATAATTGAATGAAGCTCTTCACACATTCACTGCAGTTGAATGATTTTTCATCGGTGTGCGTTTGCTGACGGCACTTTAGTAGTGATGACAAACTAAAGCTTTCGCTGCATGTGTATGATTTTTCTTTCTTCGGGTCGGGTATATATTTTTCTTCATCCTATGACTGCTTTTCCGGATGGGCCAACATGGTTGATAAAGCACTTGCGTTAGTCTCGCATTCCCTGCAAGTGTATGATATTTCAGACATTTTCTTTCTGATTTAACAAAGTACAATTATCACTAAATGCCCTTCTTAGTGGGCAATTGTGTCTTTAGATTCAATAATGGTGTTGCGTGCTTGTGGATAAAGATTATTCATCCTACTGGTCACAACAAATTGGGAAAAAGTTTGTATTGTAGATAGCAGAATTTGTCTTTCCTTCACCCTTCAGTTGTCTGGCTCCACTCCATTGTGCTCTTCTCTGGTTGATGTTGTTTAGTTAGAAAGTGTTTGCGGTACACCTACAGCTCTGAATGGTGGGTTGTTATAATTGTGGACAGCAAAGCATAGCTGTAACCACATCCTACAGATAAAATGCTGTTATTGGACTTGTTTATACAGGAGGTAGTTTGCCTTAATCCTCTAGAGTTCTTTTCTTCGTCTTGTTGCGTGGGGATGCACAGCTCAGACTCTTACATCCACTGAATTGCTTTGACTGCTTCCTCCAGGATCTGTCAGTTTATCCTCGGGGTCCTCTGTCTCGGACGTGAAGGCTTTCTTTAATATTGGAGCTTATGCTTTGGCTGTTTTTGCAGATTTACAGCATTCTCTTCTTTATTCATAAACATTTTGTGCATTCAAGGCTTTTCTTCTGTTGAATGTAAAAAAATAATAATAATTACTGCATGGAAAAATAATGGAATTTGCATGCACAATATTTAACTGGCCATAAAAACATCTCTGCTATACCATCTGGGAAACTTATCAAGGTTATTTCACTATAAACAGATATTTCAATAAAAGTTCAGTTGAACATGTCACAACTTATTTATTTAAGGAAATGTGTTGATTTACCAGTGTTCGTAGAGTAAATTAGTAAAGAAAGAACACTTGCGTAGCACTTGCATAATAGTTACAGCTCTATGTAGCTGCATATAGTCAAGATTTGTTTAAAACGAGAACAGTGCTTGGAGTAAGAGACGGACAGGAAGACCCAAGGCAGCAGGATGCACCTCACAGTGTTGTGGCATTCATCCAATATTTTTGTACATGGAGCTGCCTGGCTTCATTGCCTGCCCCTACAATATGCTGTATGTCATTGGTTCATTGATACTTTTTATTTTATGGTGTAACATGCCTGTTCTAGAAACTTATAATGCGGAGCACTGAAGGTGAAAATGGTATTGATAAAATGATTTTGGCGAGCGGGTAATCTAGTTGAGGTTGAGCAATTGCTGACGCCCAATGATTGTGGAAGTCCAATGTGCTGATTAGTTGACAAAAGTAAAACAAATGTATCCTTTGTCCTTAGCTAAGAATGGCAGATAAATTGAGAAGCATGAATAAATACAGTTGTCCAAGGTAAACGGTGTTGTCAGAAGAGCAGATAAACTGACGGTGCCACATTGGAGGGTGAAATTGATGGATTTGTTACATGAGGGACATGGTGCACTAACGGCGCATTAATTTCACCAAGCAGCATACAGGGCCAAAGAAGTTTGCACTTTAGCTTTGCATCTAACTTTATGGCATATTTACAATGTTTTTGGGTAAGTTAAATTGTGGCACGTAGCGCTAGTTTCCTTGTTGCCTGTGAAAACTGATCAAATTACAAGAGATACATCAGATGATAAGCGACACGATGTGTGGCCAAAGGCAGCAGCTCTCAGACGCTGAACTCCATGAGCAACAGCAGCTTGATGAAAGGTCAAACTTCTTGTTTTCTTTAAAATGACTGATCTTTATACTCTAAACTCCAATAATTCCTTCCAGTTCTATATCTGTCTGATTCAGAAATATTTGATTGGTTTTAATAAGAAAGGCCCATGTTCTCCATAAGAAGGGGCTTAATTCCACAGGAGGTATTGATAATGCAATTATGAGGGTATGCATGGACGGTAACTACGATGGTGGGCTGAAGAGGGTACTCCTGACTGAGCCAGCCCCGTTATAATGTCTTTGACCGAACTGGAGTACAACTGGTAGGGCTGTCTAAACATTAGTTTCTGGAAACAAAGGTCCTAAGCCTAGAACAATTTTTTAAAACAATGTAATATAGACCACAATCCGACACTATATGCACTTATTCTTATACCCAGCCGGGCAAAGAATTTATTAAGAAAGATAGGACAAATATCCAAAATATAAATTACAATTTGACAACAAACATTTGACGTTTGAAGTAAGGCACAAGCCTGTCCGTACTTAGAGATAGAGGAAAGTTGTGAAAGAGGGTGCAGAGGAGGGGACAGTTTACGTCAGGCAAAGAGAAAGTTTGAGCGAAGCTGGATACTGCATTGAGATTCAAATTGGCAGTATTCCCCAGAGTAGTACATACATATATAAATGTTCATAAATCAACTGTATGTCTACTAAACAAAGTCGACGGCGTTTCGATCCCGTGCTCAGAATTATGGGATCATCATCAGGACTTAATAATTGCCTGGTATAACAAGAAAAATGCCAATTCGGAGATTAAATAATGGCGGAATAATTTGCAGGTCGAAGCATGCCCTGTGTGGGTGCCCCGTCTGATTGGTTTAGAACAGCGTTCGATACACAGGTTCCTCGTAGGGAAGCAGCGTTACCTACGAGGAACCTGTGTATCGGCACTCCGTCCGACCACCCTTCTGAAGCGGATCGCGTAATTTTACCGACCGCACCTACGGACAAGCTTCTATCTAAACGCGGATCGAACATTGTATCGAACGCTGTTCTAAACCAATCAGACGGGGCACCCACACAGGGCATGCTTCGACCTGCAAATTATTCCGCCAATATTTAATTTCCGAATTGGCCTTTTTCTTGTTATACCAGGCAATTATTAAGTCCTGATGATGATCCCATAATTCTGAGCACGGGATCGAAACGCCGTTGACTTTGTTTAGTAGACATACAGTTGATTTATGAACATTTATATATGTATGTACTACTCTGGGGAATACTGCCAATTTGAATCTCAATGCAGTATCCAGCTTCGCTCAAACTTTCTCTTTGCCTGACGTAAACTGTCCCCTCCTCTGTACCCTCTTTCACAACTTTCCTCTATCTCTAAGTACGGCACAGGCTTGTGCCTTACTTCAAACGCCAAATGTTTGTTGTCAAATTGTAATTTATATTTTGGATATTTGTCCTATCTTTCTTAATAAATTCTTTGCCCGGCTGGGTATAAGAATAAGTGCATATAGTGTCCGAGTGTGGTCTATATTACATTGTTTTAAAAAATTGTTCTAGGCTTAGGACCTTTGTTTCCAGAAAATAATTGATACCCATGGTCCCGAGCCATTTAGTGGGTCCCCCTTGTTTTTTTACAAGTCTAAACATTAGTAGCCATCTACTGACTCAAAAGCATAATTTGCTTAAATGTGAATTGGCAGTGTCCATTTCTGTAGAGGCAGCAGAGTGGGGAAAGGATCACGGTGGGGCACTGAATCAGCAAAGCCTCATTAAAAAGTTGGAACAGAGATATATTTAGATACCTCTTTGATGGCCTACTGTGTGGATACAAAGGTCACATACAGAACAGACCAGTGACTAGGGATGAGGCCAGGTAATTGGAAAATAACTGCTGAGTTGCAAAGGAAAACAACAGCTTCATGCCATAATAAGACAGTGGGGGGTTGTTAGAAAAACTGTGTAAATACCACACAAAAAGATCCTACACCAGCTTATACAAATAAAGCTAAATGTAATAAACCATGACAAAAATCGAATTAGTAGAACTGGAGATATTGAACATTAAAGTGTTTAGAGTAAATGGCACCAAAAGAGTAAAGTACTTGCTGAAGCTATCTGGTCACGGCAGATCGGGACACAGTAACATGTTCAGGCTGACCGTTAAAGAGTGTGTGTCGGCTACAGGGACCCAGTTATGCTTGCTGAACAGATTACCTTAAACCCACTTTGCAGAACCTTGTGTGGATCCGCGTAGAAGATGTATCGTGCAGCTGAGGCGGTGCATCGGAACGGAGATATGGCGTGCCTGCAGTGTGAGGTCCTGTTGCGTCATCATCAATGACGGCGTGCAATGTGAAGTCCAAGTCGGAGATGCACTGCACAGTTGGGGAGATGTATCAGTTCAGGGGAGCTGTGGGGCTACAATGTGGAGTCCATTGCTGAGGCTGACATCTAAGTGGGATGTGAGGGCCTGTGCGGGGGATGTCTCACACAGCAGCAGTTCAGATGCATTCTCGGGCTTTGATGCAGTTTTTTTGCATTGGTTCCGATCCATGTAGTGCGGTGATTGGGTTGGCTCTGCTTGGGTTTGCGCCGCACAGCAGAGATGTGTCGGTTCTTCTGGATCCGCAGAGGCTAGCAGAGTACCTTAGGCCCACTTCGAAGTGTCCTGGACTTGGTTGACAGAACTTGGCAGGAAAGAATCGCAGATGGTAGAGTCGAAGTGCAGATGCAAGGTTGGGTTGTTGAAAGCATGTTATGTCCCCGAGGCTTCAGTTTAGGAGGAAATTCAACCAGCCATTGGAGTCACTCTGGGTTCTGGGTTCAAGGGATGCAGGTCCATTCCTTCTTACTCAGGCAAGAGGGCAGTAGGACTGTAGGCCAGTAGGTCTGCACAGAAATGCAGGAGTCCAGCAGAGAGGCAGACCTTCAGCAGCACAGCAGCCCTTCTTCCTGGCACAGTATCCACAGGTCCAGAAGCATACTGAAGGAGTGGTATCAGAGATGGTTCTTTTATACACAGTAATGCTTTTGAAGTGGGAACAAGCTTCAAGAGGCATGCCCTTCAAGTACACAGATGCCCTGTTTTTCCTAATGTGGCTCCACGCTAAAATATAGGGAGTATGCAGACCTTTGTGTGGACACAGGATACAGCCTATTCAGGTGTAAGTGAGGCTGGGCCCAGCTGCTTCCTCCCATCCTGCTAGTGATGGCCCATCAGTCACACGTTCTATCCCATTGTTTGTGACTGTCTGGGAGGAATACAGAAAGCCCCACTGCCAACTTCACCCAGTCATGTGACCAGAAATAGGTTGCAGGCACCAAGTGGCTAGGGCAGGAAAATGCAAACTTTCTATGAAGTGATAAAGCTGTTCTGTTGCGTGTCGCAATTCCTTAGTGTGAAAAGATGGTGTCTAGAATATATCACCAATGTATGCAGATCAATATATGGTCTCAAAAATTATTTAAACAATATACACAACAAACATGGAGCGTGGCCCTATATTAATCCAATATTTAACACCCCCATGGTACAATCAATAAAAATATAGACAACACACAGAATAAATATTAAATATTGTGTATATTCCAAATGATATACTCAGATAATATACACAATTTTCTTCGTATATGGCTGTCACGGACAAACAAATATCGAACAATGTGACTGATGACACAACGTGCAAAAGTGCTTGACACAACACAAAAAAATGCACATGAAACAAATAAAGAAATGTGTATCCTTATTGTGACAACTGGCTCAACATACACCTTATCTCTTCATTCATTTCATTAGAGATGGTTGACCACAATCATGGACCAATAAGATGTCATCGACGTTTCGACCCGACGTTTCGACCCTGGTGTGTTAGTGTATACAAATCACAGAAGGTCTTCCTCAGGACTAGCAAATTAACAACAGCCTTTACGGGGAAACAAAGCCTCAGGCAAGAATGGTGTGTGTTATCCAATAAAATTAATTCAAAAACATATGGAGGACTCCAAATTGACTCACCTAGCTGTAACTAGATTATTTGGGAACAGGATTCCTCCAGGATAGGCTGGAGCCCACAGCAAGGCATCAACCAGTATCAAGACTAATATCTTCCAAATAGGGAAACTATTCTAGTGGGACATGAAACGCTCACCATTTGAGAGAGCAAGGAACCGCTGTTGCCGATATCTACTACATGGTAATTCTTCCTCCTTACACGATAGTGGCTCCACTGGCCCTCACTGGGACCTTATCTGAGTACCTTTCGGTCTCTGTGCTCGTGATTTTAATACTGTTTTACACAAAGTGGTGTTGTGCTCCTAATCAATAAAACACTTAATATGTAAATATACAGTTGCCTGGGAAAGGGAGAAGCCTTTATCCAAGTGCAAACAGTTTTCTGATCATTTACCAAAGATCACCCACTGTAGCTAAATTGAGCAATGTTAGAAGTTTGGTGCTCACATTTAACAGCTGCTAACCTAGCCAACAGATTATAACTTCACTAGCATGATGTATTGTATGCCAACACTAGGTCAACATCTGGAAAATGTACCTCAAATATACCACTAACTAAGAAATGTAAAAAGGATTGAGACCCTTTTAATGCAGGGCATAAAATGGGCTTCTTAACAGTGGTCACAGAGAACTTGAGGAGGGAGTGTGGTGAGTCTGAAGGTGCCCTGTTCCTCTTCTGGCCTGATGTTGATAGATTAACAAGGCCCTGGTGTTCCCCACATCAGTAAAGCTTGGACGTGCTTTGTTTTCAGACTTTCAAACACCTCCCTGTGTCTCACAGTCTTTCCTTGGACTTTGATTTGGCTTCTTGGTCTGTTGGCTCTAATGTGCTCAATCAACTACACCTCACAAAGGTTGTAACATTTAGAGAGGACCACAATTCGCAAGATTTAACCTCGAAGCATGCAGCAGTGAAGTTATTCATCTGCTCAAAAGATACTGTCTGCAAAGCACAGAAATACATGCACAAGGTCTTGTTAGAGGCAACTAAATATAGAAACAACATATATTAAAGTGCTCTGAGTAGAGGCTCGATGTAGAATAGGAGCCAGAGAAGAACAGGAATGCTTTTATATAGAGTGTTTTACAATGACCATAAACTCTAGTTTGAAACCAAAAAAGCATCAAAACGAGCCCCTGCATTGCCTAAGGAACCCAACACTTTTAGCCACATCTAATATTCATATTTTTTTCCTGCTCCACAGCAAACTTCTGACCCATCTCTAGCCATGTCCAACCCTTTCCTTGTTCTTGCACTCAATGAAATCCTTACCTTGCTGACAGTGTAACCTCACTACCAAGCCTCCAGGACCCTCACATCTCTTCTCCCCCCTCTGAAGCCAGCTTCTATTCTTCTGGTTCACAGTCTAGCTCTCTTGTCATGTCTAAATCTATAACTCAACTCTCAATCATCCCTCCCTCTTCTCGAACCACCGGCCTAACAGTAGCTCCACATGTAACCGCGAAGCCATCAGCGGCATCCACTGTGAAACTTCAGGCATCTCTAGCCGAGAATCCCTAGCTCCATTCGCAAATCTTAGACTACCAAAGTGTGGTAAATAAATAAATAATACCCTATTTTTGACTAGACTTATAGCATAACAGATAGCTCAATAAATAAGAGTCAAGATTCGAGGTAGTAGGAGTTTCTGCAGGTTTATTACAGCATAAGGACAGGATCAGGACAACCTGCATGGGAATAGGATGACAGGGCCCAGCAGGACAACTGGGGCCCAGCAGGGGAAAAGAGGCCCAGCAGCTGCTGGGGCTAGGTCTGGGATGAGCGCGCTAACATTTAATAACAAAACATTGACTTATATACATAGCGCAAACACATAGCATTACATTGCAGTAGGCGTAACAGTAGGTGGAGTAGGAGGCGTGACGCGTAGCAGTCGCGAGAGATAACAGTAAAAGTGGGTGTAACTGGGAGTATACATAGATATGTGGTGCAAACGTAACAGAATATGTCATGAATGGGCGGAAACTTTGGAGGGGGCTACCTAAGGAGCCGGGACCTCTAACCTAATGGTGCGCGAAAACTGGCAATGACGTGTTACTAGGAGAAGCTGGGGGCTACGAACTCTGGGCTAGGAGCAGAGACTAGAGTCTGGAGGGTCGGAGCGACATGTACCTAAACCCTATCTGGTATCTAATGTTTAGGGAACATGTTGATATAAACTAGAAGTCATGAGGGGAAAAGCTAACTTGATTCTAAGACTGGACCATGCATTATTCTACATGTAGTGCGTGAAGAATATTAAATGACCATTAAATACAGTATTTCTCTAACGTGGAGACGAGGAGGCTAGACAATGACGGAAACTATTGATGCAGTTCAGTAGCTTAGGAATGCAGAGGAGGAGGACTGAACTGATAGCTGGAACTATAACATACTTTTGGCAGACTCAGAGGCAGAGCCGGGGTGCACCGGGCACTGCAAGGCAGGAAGTAAGTGAAGGGTCGAGGATACAGGTGGGGGCTGTATCGCTCCTCAGCGAGGCTTTCAGGAGACAGGAGCTGAATCTGTGGTCCGGGCCCTTTTGAGGCCTGGAAACGGAGACTTTATAATTGAATAACGTGCACACTGAGAAACGTGGCAACATCACTTACATAGGCCCGATATTCGTAGTATTCACGAGGACTGGAAACTAACATACTAGAGGTGGACACAACTGTAATTGCGTCTTTAATCAGAAATGGGGAATAACATATGCATATTGATCATGCACACATAACACATGATGGATGAGGCGTAGGGACACAGAACATGGCAAAATTTACTTTTCCACATTCCCTCCTTGTCACTACGTTTCCATCAGGAAACATCAATATTCATGATACCGTCTATCATTTCATACAGTACCATTTGCTCGTCTCGAATTGTCTTGGAGCGGGATTTAGAACGGGGCTTGGGACTGGGAATACAAGAGGTAGCACACATGCTGCAAATCGCAGGGCCACATTGTATACAGAGGCAGCAGCTAAATATGATCGCTACTGCAATACCTAAAAAGGACAGGACTTTCCATCCCCATGCGGAAATTATATTCCAGAACCAACCGGACCATGTCCAGGTGCCTGGATCTTGGTGTAACAGATGGGCAATTTTATGGAGTCTGGTTATAGCTGAATAAACAGACGGCGCGTTATTTGGAATGAAAATGCAACAACTGGATCCGAGAATTCTACAGGCCCCGCCCCTGTCGGCCAGTATGACGTCAAGGACGAGACGATTCTGTAAAACGACAATTCTCATAAAGGATTGTTCTTCAGTTAAGTTACCTAGAGCAGAGGCAGTCTCATCTACTACTGCTTCAAGGGTTCTTGTTAACCTACGGATAAGCTTACTATTTACAACTGTACCTAAATAAGGGAAAACACCTTTATCTATATCAATGAATTGCTCTGCGGCAGTTTCAGTATAATCGACAATCGGGAGATTCCTCTTGTGTCTAGTGTGTACTAAGAAAGAATTCCTATGATAGTCAGGTGGGGCTAGGAAAACAGGTGGCAGTAGGAAAGCAATGTAACAGGTTCCCTCCCAATCGAGGGGCAGACGGACATATGCAGTTTGACCACAAATAAAATAAGAATGACGTGAAGCTTTGAAAATAGATTTCCCACTGTCACTATACTGGATAACAGTAGTACATTCACTATGACCTATATGTACAGAACCATAACTACGGACACATAATTCGCCTTTGACTGGTAGTACTGAAATAGCGGGTGAGTCTGGAGTAGTATCAGACTGAACATTCAGAACCATGAAATTCGACGAATAATTTCCTAAATTATATACTTCATTTTCTAAATCTAAACCTGTTCTGTGGGGGAAACCTTGTTTGTCTGGGAAACATGTACTGTTAAGAAAAGACATATCTGTTGAGGATGACGTTAACGTGGACCATGCTCCACACGAACCATTGTGTGAGAATGGATAAGGAAAGAGTGGCAGAACTCCCTTTGGTGTCTGGAAAGGGGGGAGTCGACCACACACCCAACAATTAGTGGCATTGCTGGTCTGGTGTGAATAATGTAACATACGGATAAATGTGTTATTACGCATAGCGAGGCGGTATGCATATTCGTGAGGAGGCAGATCACTAAACGTGTGCTCTACTGTAGCATGAGCAGACATATTTACATGAGGAACTGAAAAACACAGATAGAAAGCATAGCTGGTGCAGGAAATCATTATGCTGATGAATAATATGAAACTCAGAAAAACGATATATTTGATTGAGCTTTGACTGACTCTCTCACTATGGGGGTCTATTTTATACATGTCAGAAACAGTCTAACCGTTTCACCTAGGGGAGGACTTATACAATCAAACTGGCTGACTTATTAGACCTGAGCTTTAACTTATACTCCTGTTGCGGGGTTTTCTCTAACAAGGGAGGGGTTGTAATAAAGTCTGGTGCGGGACAGTCCTTCAAAACAATGTTCTGGCAATCCTTCGAATCCTGGGAAATGTTCTTGGGAATGTTTTTAAAGACTGGTTTCGGTCCTTTGAAAAGTTTTACATGAGAAAGGTGGACCCACCCCTTCCTGCCTTCCAACTTGACGGCAGTTCGGGTGGTCAAGAGGACCTGACGTGGCTCCTTCCAACGTGGTTCCAGCGGACTTGATCTGTCGAAATTTCTGATCATCACTAGGGACCCTGGAACGATCTCGTGCGGTGCCACCTCGGTATTGTCTGGAAATGCGGCGGCAACCTGTGAACGACATGAGTTGAGGGCAGACATCAAGGAAGCTAGGTAATCTGTCAGCATATTACATGAAACATCGGTAATACTTCGGGGTCTAGGAGTACCCCACATGTTAGGGGGGCGGCCGAAAACGACCTCATACGGGGACAGACCTGATCTGGAATGTGCGACCATACGCATATAAAACAGAGCGACTGGCAAAGCTACTAACCAGTCCACACCCTTGTCTTTACAGACTTTTGCTATACGGATTTTCAGAGTCTGATTATGCCTTTCGACTAGTCCAGCTGCTTCTGGATGGCGTACACAATGGAACTTCCACTGGTACCCTAACAAAAGGGAAACATGTTTCATGAGTTCGGATGAGAATGGCTGGCCGTTATCAGAATATACGACTCTAGGGAGTCCATATCTAGGGAAGAATTCACGAACCAACTGCTTGGCAGTGGTCGCGGCTGTGTAATCTGGGACTGGATATGCTTCTGTCCACCTGGACAAAGCGCATACAACTACAAGGACATACTTGAAACCTCGACATCGCTCCATTTGAATATAATCCATCTGGAGGACCTCAAAAGGGTGGTCAGGGGGCTGGAAACCACCTTGTTCCACCGGGACACTTTTACCTGGATTAAACTGACAACATATCATACAAGTACGGACTTTCTGCTTGGCTGCAGCTCGTAAATGCTTGTTGAACCAAATGTTCTGGATACTGTCTAACATAGCTTTTTCTCCTAAATGTGCTGGACTATGTGTGGTATTGATAATGACTTGAACCATAGAATCGGGGAGAAACCATGTGGCTCTACCCTTCGTTAACCATCCTTGATCTGTCTGGACCCCTCCTTGTACAGACCATTTCTTGATTTCATCGGGAGTAGCATGTGACTGTATATCTATGACATCTTGAGTAGGGTCCTTAACTGTCATGCATGTGGTCAGATCTGGAATATGTGTCAGATTGACTGGAATGTCTGGAGTCTGTACTGTAAGCTTGGCTGTGCGGTCTGCTAAATCATTACCTTGGGAAATAATGTCAGTAACTTTCGTATGTGCTTTGCACTTCATGATAGCAATAGATGTCGGTAAATGTATGGCATCTAATAGGGCTTGAATAAGGAGACCATGCTGAATCTTGGTTCCATGAGAAGTCATAAAACCTCTCTCCTGCCAGAGCACTCCGAAGTCGTGTACAACTCCGAATGCGTAACGTGAATCTGTGTAAACATTAACTTTCAGGTTTTTGGCATGTATACAGGCTTGTGTCAGAGCGACTAGCTCTGCTGCTTGAGCGGACAGGGTATCAATACGGTGTGTTTCAATAACTTCAGTGTCAGTAGTCACTGCATACGCGGCGACTAGTTCTCCTGTACTAGTTCTCATACATGAACCATCCACATAAAGTGTCAGGTCAGGATCTAGTAACGGAATATCTGTCAGGTCTTGTCTTGGCTTTGTCGTAATGTTAACTACTTCCACACAATCATGTGTGTCTGGATTTGAACTAACTGATGGTAACAGTGTAGCAGGATTCAGGACGTTGCAGCGTCTAATTTCTATGTGTGGCTGGAACAGTGTCAATTCATAACCTGTTAAACGTGCAATTGTCAAGTGCTGAGTTTGTGTTCGGTTTAAAAGAACTTCTACTGAATGTGGGACTTGTACTGTCAGGGAGTGTCCTAGAACTATGGAATCACTTTGTCTGATAGCTAGTGCTGTGGCTGCAACTGACTTGAGGCACGCAGGCAACGCCTGGGCGACTGGATCTAATGTGCTCGAAAAATAAGCACAGGGCTTGTATTGACCTGCTTGATCTTGTGTGAGAACAGATAATGCTGTACCTTCGCGTTCAGTAACGAAAAGTGTAAAAGGCTTACTGTAGTTCGGTGTAGCTAGAACTGGAGCTTGACATAGGGCTTTCTTTAACTCGTTGAAACTAAGTGTATGGTCAGATGTCCAAGGGAGGACAGTCGATACGGCTGCCTCCTGTGTCGTTAACTGTATCAATGGCTTGGCTAGGAATGCATACTGGGGAATCCATTGTCTACAATAAGAAGTAAGGCCGATAAAGGCACGTACCTCCTTCTGGGTTCTGGGCTGGGGAAGACTCGCTATTAACTGGATACGGTCGGGTGTCAACTGCCTACCCCTCTTGGACAGCAAGTGTCCTAAGTATACCACTTGCTGGACACAGAATTGAAGCTTCGAAGGTGACACCTTGTGCCCCATTTCGGCTAGAAAATACAGAACTGTAAGGGATGCTCGCTCGCAGTCACGTTCAGAACGGGCTGTGATCAGTAGATCATCGACATACTGGAGCAGGGCAGTGTCAGTTGGCATGTGAATGTTGTCTAGTTGTCTCTTGAGTGCTTGACTGTAAATACTAGGGCTTTCTGTGAAACCTTGAGGAGCGCGTGTAAACATATAGCTCCTTCCATTTAAACAGAATCCGAAAAGAAACTGGCTATCTGGATGAATTGGAACACTAAAAAATGCATTCTTGAGGTCTATGACAGTGAAAAACATGGCTTCGGAATCAATGGCTGTTAACAGGGAAGAAATGTCTGGGACAACTGGGTACTGAGGAATAATACATTTGTTAAGCTCTCGCAAATCAATCACTAATCGATATACTGGCGGTACATTTGGATCAGTACGTTTCATGACTGGAATGATCGGAGAATTGCATACATTGGAGTCAGTTTCTACAACTACTCCTTGAGCCATGAGCTCGTCAATAATTTTGGATAAGGCTGCTACAGCCTCAGGCGGCAGTCTGTACTGTCTGATTCGTGGTAACACTACACCTGGTTTGAGAGTCACACGATAGGGTGTGATTTGCATGTAACCTACATCAGTTGGACCTTGCGCCCATAAATGCTGCGGAACATTAGACAATCTTGAATCAAAATCTCGTAATACATAGTGACCCTTAAAGTCACGTAGGAACAGACGTATTCCCTCTGGGGAACAGCAAATAACTGCACCTAATTCTTTCAATGTCTTAATGCCTAATAGATTTTCTGGACATGACTTAGTAAGTAACAGATCAGTAGTACGGGACAATGGACCTACTTCTAGAGTAACTGGCTTAGATATTTCATTAACTATGGGTTTTCCTGAAAATCCAAGGGAAACATTTCTTGAGCCTGAGAGCGGAGCCCCTGGAACTTCGGCGTGACTAATCGTGGTCCTACTTGCCCCTGTATCGATCAAAAACTTTCTGTCTTTCCCTAATACTTGACTGTGAACATAGGGACCTTCTTGATCTACAGGTATCTCGATGAGAGGCAAGCCTACCTCCCTCTCTAGGCTGTTTCATGAATATGACTGGTACTCTGGATACTCGGACTGTGCATACTGGTACATCTGCGATGTAACGTGCTGTGTTGCAGCAATAGGCTGCGGTACTGTAACTGTCTGTGGTGCATTCTGTGACTGAGGAGTCTGTGAAACTTGTTCTTGTCTTGGCGGACGTGGTCTTTCTTTAGTCTTACCAGTAGCTATGTTGTGTTTCAGAACTGCACACTCGTTTATAAAATGACCTGGCTGTTTACAATAATTGCAGTTCCCTTTAACGGGAGCCGCAGGATGACTGGCTTGATTCGGACCTCTCTTCTGACTGTCTTGAGGAATAGACTGTGCAACTAGCACTTTCATTTTCGTGTCTTTCATACGTTTTCTTTCGTGTTCTTGCTCTTCTCTAATTCTATTCTGGTGATACTGGAGCATCTGGAGCATCTGGGACGGAGTATTTGCTTGCCAGGTGCTTTCGACTTTCAAAACTCGGTTTTTAATTTGTGGACTTGAATTCTCGACTAATTTGGTAACGAAAAGGTGAGGGTATGACTCACTACTTGTCTTGAGACCACTGTTAATACTGAAACATTTCTCAAATCTAGAATAAAAATCACTAATGTCTTCATCTTGTTTCTGTTTACAGGCTGAGATTGCATCCCAGTCTTCTTTCCTAGTTGTCAATAATCTGGGTAAAACTTGAATCAATAATTCTGGTAATTCTTTACATTTATCTCCAAGACCGGTACCTGGTACTCGTGCCTTGTCTTCAGCTTCTAGAGCTGTCCAATCGATCTTTTTCTCTCCCACCTCCCATTCTTTTTCTTTTAACTTTTCATACACCCCTGCGGGTAGCAGGACCTTTAACATTTTAATGATATCTGGGTAAGTGTATTCTCCCATACGGAGCATGTCTTTTAATTCTCTATGGAACCCCGCTGGATCTTTGTCATGACAGGGAATTAATTTCTTCATTTCAAGAAGTTCCATCTTTGATATCGGAGTGTATACAAACACTCGTTGCATTACGCCACCCGCCCCTTGGACTGGGTGGACTTCTCGTAGCGGATTCTGTCTGTCTATGTAGAATGGTTTACTTTCTGGGGGTGAGACATGAACAAAATGCGGGTTCAGGAACGTTCTATACTTGTGACGCTGTTCTAGAATGACACTAATTAAATCGGTACCTAGACCTCTCCATCTGTACTGGAGTAACTCGTTCAGGATATCATGTAACGGGCCTGGATCAGAATGTTGACCCTCATACAGGGTAATGAGGTGTTGGATCATATACATACCCACCAGTCGTTGCTCGGCTGGGGGCAGTTTCAGAAACATTTGTGCCACTATTTCGTCTGGAAAAGTGGTAGAATCAGTAATCCATCGGACTGCTGATCGGGCTAGTTCTTGTTCATGCATAGTACTTAATTCGCTATAACCGACTCGTGATTTCAGGATGTGATCGGTAGCTTGAAATACTTGTTCTAAAGAGCTTTGTTCTGGTGCTGGATGATGAAAAATAGACTTAGGTTCTGGACGTAAATGGCGATCTGGAAATCTGGATTTTCCTACATACGCTATTCTGGCGGGATTCTCGTCTTCCTCTTCAGGATCAGAGATACTTTCTTTCTCGCTTACTTGTGCTGCTTTACGCTGTTCGTGTAACCTTATTATTTCTTTACGAATTTTCTTGTACATACTTTCCATGGCACTAATGGTCTTGTGCTTACCCTCGGCTATATTATCACTTCACCTTGTTAGGATTCTCATTTCGGCGGGATCTTTAGACGGGTAATCTTGTTCTCTTATTAGACAATTGATCAGGAACTTTAATATCATGAGCTGAATCTCGGCTTTCCTTTGGGACATAATCTCGCCAATACTTTCTGGATCATCCCCTGTACGGATGAAACGATATATTCTGTCTAGATCTTCTTTCATATTTGGTAAGGTGACTAGATACTCGGTCACCCTTCTTACACGTACGGAATATAAAACCATATTATACTCGCCTGGGACTGTGTCATAGACGCATTCGGCAAGGGCTTGTCTGATTTCTGTAACAGACTTATTACTTTTAGGAGTACGCTGTGATGCTTGAGCATGTAATTCGAGTGCTGATAAACGTTTGTGTGGCGGCGGGGTTTGAGGAGGACCTCCTCCTGCGGCCCCTAGACTAGAATCGTCGACTGACATTCTTCGTGCTTGCAGGGTCGGTAATTGTAACGTGGGCTGAACTTGTATGACAGGCTGACCCGGGGGTACCGTAACAGGTACTCCGGTGTCTGGAGGAACGGGAAGTGCCTGATTTACAGGGACAGGCGGGGCGCGAACTGGATTTGCATATTCAGGAACTGTGTCGTCCAAATAGGACGAAATAAAAATATCAGCTGCGGTCGGTTTGTGACGTAGCTTGGTCGGAACTAATGGTGGCGGGAAATTACTGGGTGCCTCTGGGGTCGCTTTTGGCAAGCCTTCGGCAAGGAGAGGATACATACCCTTAATAAGGGCATGCCTCTGTCTGTCTGACTGTTCTACTTTGACTTGTTCACCTATCTCGATTAATTCTCTTTCTTGGGCTCGTTCTTGGGATTCTCTACTTAACTCTGACTTTCTGACTTCCTTTTCCGTTCTTCTATGCGCTTCCTTACGCCATAACTCGATGGCATCTTTCTGTGACTGTCTGGCTTTCTTTTTCCATAATGCTTCTTCTACTCGCATGATACATTCGGCATCCCATGTACCCGATACGGGCCATCTATACTTTTCTTCTAACTGTTTGGTATACTCTACCCATAAATCTAGATACAATATGGCGCTTATGCCATGTTTCTGATACATAAAGTGACCTGGACTGTCCCTAGGCGGAACAGGAACTGCTGCTTCCAGCAGACCCTTTCTAGTTTTTAACTGACGTAACTTGGAAAAGAGCGGCATTCTAAACTTGAATCGGAACACAATACAATACACGAAAAACAATAACAATTGGGAAAACAATTCAGGCATACCACGACATTGGAAATACATTAAACAACATTATAAATAACAGTTCGAACAGAATACTACCTGAAAATACTGAAAACAGAAACAGAACAGAATTCTCGAGAACGGAACAGACTAGAGTTACTGGATGCACTGCTATAACAGTACGGAACATACCGGTCCCATAAAGGAACGCATCAAGACCCGTATCCACCTAGGTGAACACTTCGTTTGTGGGCTTGGGTACCACCAACCCACGGACCAGGAGTCAATTTAGACTGACCCTGTCTAGATACTACCCCAGCAATGGTACTCACCGGGCAGCACGGAACGGAAAGCCTCGGACGGGACTGGACTACGACGGACTTCGGACTTCAGACTTCAGTTACGGGTGGGCCTCCGGATACCTCGGACCTTGGACTCTCGGCTTGGGCTCTGGTCGGGACTCGCCGCGTTCCTCCACCGTCTCGTTCGGATGCTGGACCGCCTCCTCCGTCTCCTCCGTGGGCCTGAGGGATACTTGAAGCAGAAATATCTGCACTTGGCCAATATGGTTCCGTCACGACTGCAGAGGGTCAGGGGGTCGGCGTGGCTTCACCGACGCGTGGGGAAAGGGCAAGTCCCTGTTCGGGCGCCATTATGTGGTAAATAAATAAATAATACCCTATTTTTGACTAGACTTATAGCATAACAGATAGCTCAATAAATAAGAGTCAAGATTCGAGGTAGTAGGAGTTTCTGCAGGTTTATTACAGCATAAGGACAGGATCAGGACAACCTGCATGGGAATAGGATGACAGGGCCCAGCAGGACAACTGGGGCCCAGCAGGGGAAAAGAGGCCCAGCAGCTGCTGGGGCTAGGTCTGGGATGAGCGCGCTAACATTTAATAACAAAACATTGACTTATATACATAGCGCAAACACATAGCATTACATTGCAGTAGGCGTAACAGTAGGTGGAGTAGGAGGCGTGACGCGTAGCAGTCGCGAGAGATAACAGTAAAAGTGGGTGTAACTGGGAGTATACATAGATATGTGGTGCAAACGTAACAGAATATGTCATGAATGGGCGGAAACTTTGGAGGGGGCTACCTAAGGAGCCGGGACCTCTAACCTAATGGTGCGCGAAAACTGGCAATGACGTGTTACTAGGAGAAGCTGGGGGCTACGAACTCTGGGCTAGGAGCAGAGACTAGAGTCTGGAGGGTCGGAGCGACATGTACCTAAACCCTATCTGGTATCTAATGTTTAGGGAACATGTTGATATAAACTAGAAGTCATGAGGGGAAAAGCTAACTTGATTCTAAGACTGGACCATGCATTATTCTACATGTAGTGCGTGAAGAATATTAAATGACCATTAAATACAGTATTTCTCTAACGTGGAGACGAGGAGGCTAGACAATGACGGAAACTATTGATGCAGTTCAGTAGCTTAGGAATGCAGAGGAGGAGGACTGAACTGATAGCTGGAACTATAACATACTTTTGGCAGACTCAGAGGCAGAGCCGGGGTGCACCGGGCACTGCAAGGCAGGAAGTAAGTGAAGGGTCGAGGATACAGGTGGGGGCTGTATCGCTCCTCAGCGAGGCTTTCAGGAGACAGGAGCTGAATCTGTGGTCCGGGCCCTTTTGAGGCCTGGAAACGGAGACTTTATAATTGAATAACGTGCACACTGAGAAACGTGGCAACATCACTTACATAGGCCCGATATTCGTAGTATTCACGAGGACTGGAAACTAACATACTAGAGGTGGACACAACTGTAATTGCGTCTTTAATCAGAAATGGGGAATAACATATGCATATTGATCATGCACACATAACACATGATGGATGAGGCGTAGGGACACAGAACATGGCAAAATTTACTTTTCCACAAAAGGCTCACTCAGTAACCCCCACCCCCATCCCAAAGGTAACACTAGCTCCCTGCAGAACCCATCAGTAACAAGGGGCTCATTGTGTAAGCCAAACATTTAATGATTAAAAAGTGGGGGGGGGAGGGGGAGGGGTGTGTGTGTGTGTGTGTACGTGTGCGTGTGTGCGTGTGTGCGTGTGTGTGTGTGTACGTGTGTGGGTGTGTGTGTGTGTGTGTGTGTGTCTCTCTCTCTCTCTCTCTCTCTCTCTCTCTCTCAAGGCATGGTGGGATAATGTGCTGTAATGGAAGAATCAGACAATCACTTACATTTACCCTCCCTAGATTAAGCCACAGGCTTTGATGGATTCCTTGTTGTTAAACTTGTTTTTAGCTGCTGTCCATGGTCAGACACCACCACAGTTTGACATGCACTTGACCCAGACAAAGGATGCTTTCAGTTTTTTAGATGTTGGAAACTGATGTCACCTCATGCTAAACGGTGGGCAAGTGTGTGTGTGTAGATTACTTCCCCCCCCCCCCAAAGCTACTTTCCTGTGTAACTTCTCTTCTTGTATTTGCCCTAACATTCCCACTGTTCCCTATCTCCACCTCTCCACCTCTCCCCATAGTATCTCCCTATGACTCAACCTACCAACCTTTCTTACAGCTGCCCATGTTGTCTTCCCCTCTTGCGTAAAGTGGCACACTTCCGCCAAGTAACCTCATCACCTGTCTCGTGGATGACCTTCTGGGACAAAAGGCTAAAGCATGTGTGCACAGCTCAATGTAAAACTGATACACAGGCCACTGTGTATGGTTTGTTTCTCATACGCCTACCCTGCACCCAGACCAGTAACATGCCCCAGCATCCCGTAAATAGTTCTCAAGCCGGGGATGCGTTTGAGCATGTTAAGAGGCTTCAGTGTGGTGGGGGTGTGGCTTGCAGGGCTGCGAGATGGCTGCTGCCTAGGCGAGCTCCGCCGGCTGAGCCGATTATCCTACCATGATCCTGAGAAAAACTTCACTCTGGGCGGCGCGGTTAATGGCGCTGGTACCGGAGACGCAGAAGCACCTGCTTACCTAAATTTCATCCTGTATGCTTGCGGCAGAAGCGAAATATCGCTACCAGAAGATGAGTGGGGCAGAGGCCTAGCGGAGGGCCGGAGGCGAGAACCGTTGCTCCAGAGCTGATCTGCAATCGAGCCCGAGGCTGAGTGGGCCGCGATCGGATGCATCGGATTGTGAACTGCTGTACGCGCCGCGAGGTCTGGTCGGTGAGCGCTGCTGGCCCCCACCTGCGCAGATAACGTCGGAGCCTCCTGGTTCGCACTGCTAAAGCTGCCCGAGGTATAGATCCTGCGGCGCCGGATTGCCGGAGTGCCGATTGGTGAGGCAGCCATTTTCTATGCGGACCGGCCGCGGCGCTGGACGGATAACAATAGCGCTGAGACCGGGATCTGCTGTGCTATGCACTGTGCCCTCCCTCCCGACGCTCCCAACCGCTGAAGACTGCGGATGGTTGCCTACAAGCCTGGATGGTAGCCCTGTGTGTGTGATCTTGGGACGCTGCGCTGTAGTGCTATGCTTGACTGCCTGGAAGCATATAGGCGCTGTGGTCACTATAACGGAGTCATAAGTAACGCTCCTATTTGATCCTCCGGAGGAACATTTCCACGGTATCTGTACGTACGAGGTGGGCATGATTTTATATGGCGCTGTGAGTGCTGGTAAGCCGCTGTATCATAAGCTGCGCTGTGCATTGCCGCCATTTTGTCTGCTGAGGCGCCTGCTAAGACTGGCTGCGGCGTCGCTCTCCTTTCTTGTTGCTTGGACCTGGGGTGAGTGGCCACAGATGTACTGCTACCCACATTGATGTAACCTGTTTTTACAACGAGGGAAGCCTATGGGGCATGTGGCGGCGGCCCGGCCACAGGCGCAGTGCATGCATTAGGTGCGTTAATCAACCCAGATCCGTGGCGCGACGGCCGATTGCGGCTAATTCTGACCCTAGCTCCACACCACACCACCTGCGGGTGCTCCTTGATGCTTGACTGAGTGGCTAGCTGCATACTTTTGAAGTAACGTGCAGGTGAAAGTTTAGCCTGTGTCCGGTTAGGATCTCTACCTCACAGGGCGCTGTGGTTGCCTACATTGCAGACCAGTGCCACACGGCGTTGGCACCATGGGCAAGGCGGACGCAGGGCAGCCAAAAATAACATTCCCAACCACAAGAGGTGGCAGACAACCCGACCAGGACCAGGGTGCTCAGGGTGCAGCGGGAGATGGTGGTGCGATGGAAGAACAGGGAGAAGACCTGAAATCACTCATGCTCGAAATGCGATCGAGCTTGAAGAGTATAGACGCAAAACTAGACACCCTGACCTCGCAGCTCGACATGGTTAAATCGCAGGTCACGACACACGAAACCATAGACAAACTGAGTTCCATGAATTCCGACAGGAGAAAAAGTAGCAACTCCTAAACATGGACAAACTCCTCACGGTCATAAGGGCGAAGAATGACAACCTTGAAGCGCGCTCCAGGAGGAACAACCTTCGCCTCATAGGGATTCCAGAAACTACAGCTATGCCTAGGATGGAGACCTTTGTGGCTGATTTGCTCCACGAACTTTTCGATCCTCACCTGTCCCCGGTATTTGCTGTTGAAAGAGCGCATAGGGCGTTGGGTCCAAAACCACCAGTCGGAGGCACACCTAGGCCCATCCTAGCAAAAATACTGAACTATCAGGACAGAGACACCGTCCTGAGGCTGTCAAGAGAACGTGGACCTATCACCCATAAAGAAAATAACATATCGTTCTATCCTGACTTCACCCCCGTGGTGCAGGCTGCACGCCGTGAATTCCTTCCAGCAAAGCGCTTACTTTTACAAGCGCAAATTCCTTACTCCTTACTTTATCCAGCTAAGCTTAAGGTGACACATGATGGCACAGCCCATTTCTTTGCGGACGCCAAGTCAGCGCTCAAATTTGCAAAGCATGTATGTGGGCCCACTGCAAAGCGAAAAGGAGCAGGGGATGACCCTTTAACGGATCGTCTAAGTGATAATGACTGAATGTTGTCATGACCCCTGTGAAATCTTGCCTGCGATAACCTCACTGTTTGGTATGACTTATAGCCACTGAATATGATGTCGATGTTGCTCTGCTATTGAAAACGTTCATTGACATTGGTTTTGTTTATACACAGGAATCCTCTCCTTTAGTTTGCCCTTGTGGGCCTCTTAAATGCGTTCTGTTTCCGAACGATTTCATATGTGGCCATTCCGCGCCGCCTTGGGGGGGCCTGTTGCTTCAGAGCTCAGCCACCCTGTGCTAACGGGGGAGTATGCCTCTGTCACCTCGCCCCCACGGGAAGTTTCCCATTGTTTGTGTTCGCCCACTCTTACTGTGGGTTTTTAGGGGGGATTCTACTCGACCTAATTGGGGGGTTAGAGTGGGTGGGGGGAGGTATGGGATTGGGTTAGTTAATTTGTTCTGGTCCGCTAAATCTCTGCTTTCTTTGGTCTCTAACCGGTTGGTCTTGGTTATTTTGGGGGGAACTGTAAAATGGAACACGATACATGATCGCTGACATGCGGCCATACAAAATAAATGTGTTAACTTGGAACATTAGGGAAGTGAATGATGGGAGAAAGGCCAGACTGATGCATGCATACCTAGCACGCCATAGTATTGACATATGTTTCCTACAAGAGACTCACCTGAATGTAACGCCTTCTGTACGACTTAAACATGCACAATGGGGATCGATACACTCTGCTGTGTACTCTAATTACGCATGTAGAGTGGCCATATTGGTCCGTAAAACTCTAGATTGGAAGGATATCTCAGTTCATGTGGAGCAGGAAGGGAGATATATTTTCCTACATGGACTCTTGGGTGGTAGACAGGTAGTTTTAGTGGCAATATATGGCCCAAACGTTGATTCCCCAGGGTTGTTTAGAGATGTTTGGTCGAAAATTGTAGCGTCACAATGCAACTTGATAATCTGGGGCAGGGGGATTTCAACGCGGTCTAAAATGATCACCTGGATAGACAAGGTTCACCGCACCCATTACATCCCCAGACAGGATCAGCCCTGCGTGACCTGATAGCTGAGGGGAGGTTGGTAGACGTCTGGAGAGATTGGCACCCGCTACAGCGCGAGGGTACATGTATTTCATCACAATATGCTACTTGGTCCCGCTTGGACTTTTGGCTGGTGTCATCGGAGGTGGCGCCCTGGGTAGTGCATGCCTCTCACCTGGCACGTTCCCTTTCCAACCATGCTCCCTGCTTGCTCACGTTAACGCTTCCTGATACGCCACTGCGTGCTTTTAGCAACCTCCACATGCGTTACTAGATGAGGCGTTTAAGGAAGAAATCAGGAAAGATGTGGTTGAATACTTCGATCTTAACTCTGGTACAGTCCCATCGGAGGCCCTATTGTGGGATGCTTTCAAGGTGGTGGTTCGAGGAAAGTGTATTGCCCGGCGGGTGGGAGTTCTGAGGGCGCTAAGGGGGACCCTGGCACAGATAGAAATTCAGATACGGGAACTAGAGGGGCGCTTTTGTGCTGAGGCGGATCCAGCAAAAGCAACAGAACTGAAAAGCAAACTCCTGGAATTTGCGGAGGAAGCGCAGAGGGAACTGAAGTTCTTAGGCAAGCACGCTGAAGCCAGGCGGTATGGGGAGGGTGATAGGCCTGGGCGCACACTTGATACTATGATCAAGCGCTCCAACTCCACTGCTTTTATTCACATGATCAACTCACCAGAGGGGGATACAATAACGGGACAAGAAGGGGTCCTGAAGGAATTCGCCACATTTTATTCCACCCTGTACACTGCCACTCAATCGGTCCAATCGGATAATCTGCAAGACTTCCTGGACTCCAAAGGACTCGTCTGGTTCAATGACACCCACAGACGGTATATGGACCTATAACTGTTGACGATGTCAAACAGGTGATCAAAGGTCTACCCCTTAGTAAAGCCCCTGGACCTGATGGCCTGACGACATCATTGTATAAAACCTACAGTGAGGAACTGGCACCCCGTCTGCTTGCAGTGTATAACGAGGCACTGGACGCGGGCATCCTTCCCCCCTCCATGCGTGAAGCATTGATAATGACCCTGTTAAAACCTGAAAAGGACGAAAAAGAGCTTGACTCTTTCCGCCCTGTCTTTAATAAATGTTTACGTTAAGATCTATGCCAAGCTACTGGCCAATCGCTTGCAGCCATTATTGCCGATGGTGGCCCTACAGGACCAATCAGGGTTCATCCCCGGACGTGCCACGTCGCACAATTTGCGAACGCTTTTCTCTATTCTTCATTATCTACACACCAGCGTGAAGGCAGCCGCAATATTTTTAGATGCAACAAAAGCGTTTGACTAGCTAGAATGGCCAAACCTTTTCAGTATCCTCGCTCGAATGGGATTCAGCCCCTCATTTATTGCCCGCATCAAACTGCTATATGAGAAGCAACAAGCACGAGTGTGCGTGAATGGGTTAATATCTGACTGCTTTGCCATAATTAGAGGTACGAGGCAGGGATGCCCCCTGTCACCTCTCCTTTTCGCTATTGCGATGGAGCCCCTAGCAGCTAGAATACGGTAACATCATACCACTCGGGGGATTGGCCTCAGCTCTAGAAGACTCCTAATTTCTATGTATGCTGACGATGTCACTTTGTACGTTCATAACCCATCCGACAATCTTGACCCGATGTTACGGGAATTAATCCGATTTGGGGGCCTTTCCGGCATCCCCATAAATTGGAAAAAATCTGTGATATTCCCGCTCATTGATAATACTCCCGCAGTGGCTTCGGAATTCCCCTTGCGTTGGCAGGCAGACGAAGTAAAATATCTGGGAATATGGCTAAGCCGCTGTATACAGGACATATGGACCCTAAATTTTTGGCTAGAATCTAAGTAAGCATTTGGTCTAAATTGCCCCTTTCCATCACTGGGAGGGTTGCATTGATAAAAATGGTAATTTTACCTAAATTTTTATACCTGTTCGCCAATGTACCACTTCCTCTCACGCAGCACTTTCATAAAACCCTGCACACTCATCTACTGTCACTGGAATGGGCTAATGGCCAGGCTCGAGCCTCCTGGGGTCTCCTGACACTCTCGCTTAGACATGGTGGCCTAGGAGCTCCGGACATGTACTTATATGCACTGTGTGCACAAGCGCAATTTTTGCACTTCTGGATCTATCCAACTCCTTACCAACCCCAAGTCGTAGTGGAGATGGACGCGGTAGCCACCACCCCTTTGAAAGTCGCTCTTTATAACAAGCATTTGCAATGCAATAGGTCTCGTTTTAACGCAAATTTAAGCTATAGGCCTTGTAAATGACAAAGCCTTTTATTTATGTTCTAAAAACCAGAACGCAAAAATAAAGGGCATTATCATTTACAATGCTAATAGTTCAGACTCGCGTAATTGTGAGACCTATTGCATTTCCAATGCTTGTTTTATTGTGCAGCAGTGCGCTGGCAAAACAGCCCGTCCTGGGTAATCACCGGCCCGGCCCGGCCCAGCAGCAGGGGCTGTGGATGCCTGCGGCTAGATTGGTGCTTAACGTTTCAACAGTGTTTATCTTCTCGGGCTGCTCTTCGTCACAGTTTGCGTTCTCAGAATGAATCCCAGAATACTTTCCCAATAAAGCGCGCCATCTTTCGTCTTTTGCTGGCTGCTCCCAAGATGGAAGGCGATGTGGTGTTATTGTAGCTTATAAAGCTCCCTGCTGCCAGCAGTCCAGTGGCCTCTTGGCGCTTAGCTGTAGTCTCGAAACGACACAACCTAGATCTCTTGGGGCACGGCGGTGATGATCTGAAATGAAACTCTTGGGGCACGGCGGTGATGATCTGAAATGAAACACATTTGCAGAGGAAAAGCGGTCATTTCTCTGGAGGCCAATCAGGACTTCCTCCGGCCTCCAGATCTTCTGGTTCAGCTGAGAAAAGACAGGGACCTGCAAAGAAACCCCAGTGTAACCGTGCAACAGATGTTGCTTCAACTAATACATCTGCAACGAGAATGTTCTTTACTTGCTCGCACCAAAATTCACATTAAGCCCGAGCCTGCCTTGGCTGACATCCTGATTGTAGTAATGAGCCTTAATGAGGGGGGAGGTGCTGGTGTAGGAGGAGGAGTGCTGCTAGGGCAAGGCTGTGTTTGCGGGGAGGTGCTTGTGTGGGAGGGGGGAGGTGCTGGTGTGGGAGGAGTGCTGCTAGGGCAAGGCTGTGTTTGGGGGAGAGAGAGGGGAGGTGCTGGTGTGGGAGGGGGGAGGTGCTGGTGTGGGAGGAGTGCTGCTAGGGCAAGGCTGTGTTTGCCGGGAGAGAGAGGGGAGGTGCTGGTGTGGGAGGGGGGAGGTGCTGGTGTGGGAGGAGTGCTGCTAGGGCAAGGCTGTGTTTGCGGGGAGAGAGAGGGGAGGTGCTGGTGTGGGAGGAGTGCTGCTACGGCCTGGGGGAAGCTGGCTGGGGAGGGGGAGGAGAAATGCTAGTTTATGGCCCAAAAGCGCGTGCCTGTGGCCACGTGAACTTCATGAAAACGCCAGCAAAAAGCTGGTGGTTTCATGAGGATTTCGAGCACTTGAATTCTCGATCCCTCAATGCGCTTGCACACATTGTAGGTCACGAGACCTAAAAAGGCGCCGAGACCCCGTCAAGATATTGATACAGCCGACCTGTTGCGCTGGGTCTGGAGAGAACTCCAGAGACGAGCTGGTGTCCCCCCGCTATATGCGCCCTCTGTACCATTGCGCGATAATCCCATACTTCCATGCTGGGAGCATGGTGGTGGGGTGCTGGAGTTAGGTGACACACAGCTGCTTACCTTTGCGGATTTATATCCAGAGGGTAGCTTCAGACCCCTTTCCGTAGGCACGGAAGATAGGAGCCCAACATTCGCTGAGCAGTTCTCCTATCATAAATTGAAGGCGCCTGTCGTGCACTGTGGGAAGGATTCCCAGAGGCACCCCCTACATTGCAAGCGCTAGAATCCATTTTGGCTAAGGCTTCTCCCAAGAAGTTGATTACTAGGTTGTATACCGCCATGCAGAACCTAACTCCCATTGTACAACCCAAATCATTGGGGCTCTGGAACATGGAATTAGATCCCCCTTTATCTGAAGAACAGTGGCAATATTGTTGTAAACAATTGACTGAATTGTCCCCCAATTACAAACTCCGTCTTGTGCATTTTAAGTTTCTGCATCGCTGTTATAGAACCCCTATCACTCTCTGCAGAATGAAATTGTGAGAGGATGAGCGATGCTGGAGGTGTGGTTATGAACCGGCTTCCTTTTTACATATGGCATGGGACTACCCATCACTTGTCCAATATTGGAAGGACATTTTTGTGGCAATCAACCAGATTGTTGAGCGTAGTGATGTACCTTCACCGTATTTAGGCCTACTAGGCCACGTGCAAAACACATTACCCCGACGGCGCAATTTACATGCTCTATTGTTGCTCTATGCGCGCAGGCAGATTGCACTCCAATGTGGCAGGAAAAGAATACCCAAATTTACTGAATGGCTGTCAGATGTCACTTATAACCACACCCAACTGGGTATATATTGGGAACTCATGCCACCTACATCTAGACCTAAAGACATATGGGAGCCGTTTACACAATGGTCTACCAACAGGGCACAGTCCCCCACTGTAGCTGCAGACCTAGAGACTACCGGTGGGTCAGACAGGTCATGAACGGGGAAAACTGTCCGGATGGCGTTTTGGGCTGAGAGCTGTGCATAAGCAAATTGGGGCTCTCCATTGGCTGCATGGGTCTTCTATGTATGTCTGTATCTCTGTTGGGCATTTATGATCTGCTCTCTCCGGTCATGGACTTTATGAGAATTGTACTGTTATGGCTCTCCTCTACCTGTACTTATTATTCTGGCTGCTCTGATCCACGGCTACTGATGCTTCCCCCCCTCTGTATTTGTTCTCTATTGGAGACTGATGTTGCAGAGATGTTTGAAGCGGTACTAATTGTTTAATTTGTTATTGTTTTAATGTTTCAGCTAAAATGTGGATAAATGCTGTACATTTGTCATATATTATAAGCTGATGTATTGTGTATTATGTAAAATCAATAAACAGAATAAAAAATAAAAAATTTAAAAAGAAGCTTCAGCGTGGTTTTTTCATTAGACTATTTGTGCTTTTCTTGCTTGGAGATTTCTCCTGCCAGTCGCCTTCTGCATGCATTCCCTGGCTCCTGCGTAAAACACAGTGTGCATGAGTTAAGAAAAGCCAGTCTTGAGGATTCATTTCTTAAGACTTTACTGGTAAGTGAGCTGTAATTGGGCCAAATCATACTCTAAACCGTAATAGGTAAAACATTTGATGTTTTGATGGCAAGGCATCTTTGGTTTCTGTCTGACATGAATGGTTCAGGACATGAATGGTTCAGGACATGTATTTTCTTACAAAGCAGATGGCTCTCACTGGAGGATGACTATTGTGACAAATACTGGCCACTCAAGATGGACTCATTGGGCCAGATGCATCAAAGGGTTTTGCCCATTCTGTGTCTATGGCAAAATGTGTTCATGCATACGGCCCATTGTGTTAAAGTTGCTGCCGAAGTCTAATTCTATCACAGCTCTGTGGTAAGTATTAGCGGTGAAACCTCGCGGCTCCAACCACAACCGTTTTGATGGCACTGCCTTCTTTTTTGATACCATGTTCATACTGATAACGCAGGATTCATCCAGCGGTGTATCATAAGCATAAAAACAAATTTCCATAGACAGAATTCCTTACAGTTAATTCCAAGGAACATCAAAAGCCTGCTTGGAACAGACAAGATTGATAAGAGTTTCCCTTCCTTAGCCCTGATACCGGCTAATCACGAGTTTAGCCATTTCATATTTGAGCATTGCTACACAACTTGTTCTCGTACCAGTTGTGCCTCGCTAGCACAGGCAATGGAAATGGCTCTGGGATCTAATCAAGCCCTCCAAGACTCTCACGTAGCACTCTCATTTGGGAAGTTTTAATGCTCTTCTTGACCCACTGTAAAAAACAATGAGGTCTTGTTCGTTGACGATCCTATAAACTCATCACCAAGTATCACTGTAAGTTCTGTTTGGGACCGTTGGTAAGACTGCGATACCTCAGTCATAAACCTGTCTACCCCGCCGCTTGCCCCACAAGTGAGGTCAGGCTGGGGTACACCAATGAGTTTTCTATATGGCCATTATGTATTTTAATGTCACAGTCATTCAAATGAGAACCCTGCACACATTGTGAGATGATACTTTGCTGTAAGTTGAAATGAAATCTTCAGAACTGTCTCCTAAGAAAGGATTCCTCACACCCCTGCTCTTGCCTGATGTATTAGAAAAGCTAACCTTCACATTGCCGGAGAAAACAGAGCTGTACTTGAGATACACTCAAACATGTATGTCCATTTCTGACTTACGGCTGGATCACAGATGTTTTGTAAATACCAGCTTGGGTCTGAAATGCTTGTTATTGTATTTTATTTCTTTGCAAAACCTTATGCTAAAATGTATACTATGTAAATATATGATATTGATTTTCCAGTACAGCGGACACTGAAATTTTATACAACTTTTTTTCCTCAAGCAAAAGCTTCACTGTGTAAAGTCAATATCGTCATAGTCCGCACTACACATAAGGGGTACATTTATTTGGAAGCCCGTATAATTGATTTATGAAGTAGGCCAGGCATTTTGATTTATTTGCAGTGCTAGTAGATTTATGTAGCTTATTATCCCTTGAACAACTAGATTTGCAAAATATTTCCACATCCCAGATAGGGTCACACTCTATCTACGTTGTGCATTATGGTTCTTTAATTTTCCAGGCCACATATTGATCTGCATACATTTTTGACATATTCTAGAACCAACTTTTCACGCAAAGCAATTGCAACACCCAACTGAACACATTGTAGGGAATGCAAGATTAAGTAAAGCATGCGTAATATAAACTGGAACAACATGGTTACCTCAAAACGTTTACACTCACTATTTAGAAATCAAAGCGTGTTTTTGCCTGAAAAGTAAACACATGGAAGGGACCCATTTCAATGTCCATTGCTTATATGCTTACATCCTTACAAAACGTAAATAGTATGATTTAAAAAGACCACATCTCTGAACACAGAGCTGTGGTACACATTTTATAAACTAAACAGTGGTTAAGGATTGCATTAAACGTTTTCCACTCCACACACCAACAGAAAGACGAGAAAACGAAAGTACTGTTTCACTGGCAAACTCCGTGAAGTGGCGCTAATGTGTTTAGGTGTGAATAAAAGCAATCTGGCCACTTTGCTGTTTTGCTTTACTTTGTTATTTTTCTTATTTTGAACCTTTTTTTCTTTCCATCCCGAGGCTGCACTTTGGAATAGAAAAATTTGAGAACTAGACGACATTTCCAGCAAAAGTGTTTTTTTCTCTTTTGGATCCCTTTCACAGGGGAACAAATGAAGGAAAAGAGAGGAAAGAGAGGGTAAGCGTCGTTTCTTGAAGTCACGCTTTCATTCAGCAAGTGAGGAAGAGCGAGACAGAGACAGAGAGAGGGAAGAAGAGGAAGAAAGGAGGGGGATGCTGACCACGGCAGAGCAGGAGAAGCAGACACTCTCCTTGTCAGAGTATAAGGCGGAAGTGCCTCTTTCTGGCCAGACACAGCCAGGCGCGGCCTGCGCGTCGATGGGTGCGTGAGTCCAATCTCAGCAACAATGAGAATGTAAATTTGCCTCAAATGTGCAGGTAAAGAAGAGTGGTGGCAAAGATTCCTCACAGTGCAGCGATAAGCATCTCTCCCAGTGTAGTAAACAACAGTGCAGTGTACACATTTTCACTGTGCATGCCCCCCTGTAGTGCAGTACAAAGCAGTCCATTGTGAACATAGTCCTCAGAGTGTAGTAAAAGCAGTACATTGTGCAAAGATTTCTCAGTGTGGTAAAAAGCAGTGCCCTGTGCACAGATTACCTCTTTAAGCTGTAAATATCCCTCACAGTGCCATGAAAAGCAAAGCAATGTGCACATATTTCTTATAGTTAAGTAATAAACACGTACAATGTGCACAGATTTCACATAGTATTGTAAAAAGCAGTCCAGTGTGCAAAGATGTCTCATACAGTATTACAAGTAATACAGTGTGCACAGAATTAAAGATTAAGATGTAAATACCTCCGTGTGCAGTGAAATGCAAAGTAACATGCAGGATTTCCCAGAGAGCAGTAAAAAGCACAACAGGTTTGGAGTCTGGGGGGGGGGGGGGGGCAGGTTTGGAGTCTGAGGGGGTGGGGGCAGATCTGGGGGGTCGGTGAGGGTCTGAAGCTGAAGATAGCTACACAGACACTGGGGGGAGGGTCCTTCCGCTGAACACAGAAAGAAGCCGGAAGGAATGATGCTCGGGTTCAAGGAAGGGCTCGTTCGACCCAAAGTGGTTGAATTGGTTCCCAGTCCGAGCTGGCGGCCCCTGCGTCTACTCGTCTCTGCTCACATACATTGGCGCTGTAGCGCCTCGCAGCCCCTGTGTATCAAAGCTCACAGGGTGACATTGTTTTCCTTGAGGGAAGGCCTCTTTTTATCTCCTGTGCTCCTGACCTCCCCGCCTCCTCATAACTGCGCGTGCGCAGGACCACCAGTCATCACTGCGCAAGTGCGGTGCGAAGACACAACTTCCTATCGCTCTCGTGCTCCTGACCTCCCCAACAACATAATGAAGCGTCTCATAACAGCGCATGCGCAGGATCGCGAGTCATCACTGCGCAAGTGGGGAGCGAAGACACTACTTCCTATCGCTTTCGTACTCCTGACCTCCCCGCCCCCCAAACAACATCGTGACGGCGTCTCATAGCTGCGCGTGCGCAGGACCGCGCGTCATCTCTGCGCATGTGCGCAGCGAAGATACTACTTCCTACCGCTCTCGTGCTCCCGACCTCCCCGCCCCCCAAACAACATCATGGCGGCGTCTCTGAGGCCAAAGAGCTGAGAGGCCTCTGGATCTGAGAGGCCTCTGGAGCTGAGAGGCCCTCTGGAGCTGAGAGGCCCTCTAGAGCTGAGAGGCCTCTGGAGCTGAGAGGCCTCTGGAGCTGAGAGGCCCTCTGGAGCTGAGAGGCCTCTGGAGCTGAGAGGCCCTCTGGAGCTGAGAGGCCCTCTGGAGCTGAGAGGCCCTCTGGAGCTGAGAGGCCTCTGGAGCTGAGAGGCCTCTGGAGCTGAGAGGCCCTCTGGAGCTGAGAGGCCCTCTGGAGCTGAGGGGCCCTCTGGAGCTGAGAGGCCCTCTGGAGCTGAGAGGCCTCTGGAGCTGAGAGGCCTCTGGAGCTGAGAGGCCCTCTGGAGCTGAGAGGCCCTCTGGAGCTGGGAGGCCCTCTGGAGCTGAGAGGCCTCTGGAGCTGAGAGGCCTCTGGAGCTGAGAGGCCCTCTGGAGCTGAGAGGCCCTCTGGAGCTGAGGGCCCTCTGGAGCTGAGAGGCCCTCTGGAGCTGAGAGGCCTCTGGAGCTGAGAGGCCTCTGGAGCTGAGAGGCCCTCTGGAGCTGAGAGGCCCTCTGGAGCTGGGAGGCCCTCTGGAGCTGAGGGCCCTCTGGAGCTGAGAGGCCTCTGGAGCTGAGAGGCCCTCTGGAGCTGAGAGGCCCTGTGGAGCTGAGAGGCCTCTGGAGCTGAGAGGCCTCTGGAGCTGAGAGGCCCTCTGGAGCTGAGAGGCCCTGTGGAGCTGAGAGGCCTCTGGAGCTGAGAGGCCTCTGGAGCTGAGAGGCCCTCTGTACCACAGCAACACAGCGCCCTGCTGCAGCCCCGGCGGGGACAGCTGCCACCCTGGGACCAGGAGGTTAAGAATGATCCTGTCCAGAGAGCAGCGGTGTGCATCTGTTACAGGTATATTCTTCGTTCTTTGTCTAATGACATCATCATCAGAATTGAGTTATCTTCTGTCTTCATAAGTGGCCCTGCTAGTGCTTTAAAAGAGTAACTGCTGCTGCAGCCATCAAGAATGTTGTGGTAAATAAATAAATAATACCCTATTTTTGACTAGACTTATAGCATAACAGATAGCTCAATAAATAAGAGTCAAGATTCGAGGTAGTAGGAGTTTCTGCAGGTTTATTACAGCATAAGGACAGGATCAGGACAACCTGCATAGGAACAGAATGACAGGGCCCAGCAGGACAACTGGGACCCAGCAGGGGAAAAGAGGCCCAGCAGCTGCTGGGGCTAGGTCTGGGATGAGCGCGCTAACATTCAATAACAAAACACAGGCATATATACATAGCGCGAACACATAGCATTACATTGCAGTAGACGTAGCAGTGGGTGGAGCAGAAGGCGTGACGCGTAGCAGTCGCGAAAGATAACAGTAAAAAGAGGTGTAACTGGGAGTATACATAGACATGTGATGCAAACGTAACAGAATATGTCATGAATGGGCGGAAACATAGGAGGGGGCTACCTAAGGAGCCGGGACCTCTAACCTAATGGTGCGCGAAAACTGGCAATGACGTGTTACTAGGAGAAGCTGGGGGCTACGAACTCGGTGCTAGGAGCAGAGACTAGAGTCTGGAGGGTCGGAGCGACATGTACCTAAACCCTATCTGGTATCTAATGTTTAGGGAACATGTTGATATAAACTAGAAGTCATGAGGGGAAAAGCTAACTTGATTCTAAGACTGGACCATGCATTATTCTACATGTAGTGCGTGATGAGGAATACTAAATGACCATTAAATACAGTATTTCTCTAACGTGGAGCCGAGTAGGCTAGACAATGACGGAAACTATTGATGCAGTTCAGTAGCTTAGGAATGCAGAGGAGGAGGACTGAACTGATAGCTGGAACTATAACATACTTTTGGCAGACTCAGAGGCAGAGCCAAGCTGCACCGGGCACTGCGAGGCAGGAAGTAAGTGAAGGGTCGAGGATACAGGTGGGGGCTGTATCGCTCCTCAGCGAGGCTTTCAGGAGACAGGAGCTGAATCTGTGGTCCGGGCCCTTTTGAGGCCTGGAAACGGGGACTTTATAATGGAATAACGTGCACACTGGGAAACGTGGCAACATTACTTTACATAGGCCTGATATTCGTAGTATTCACGAGGACTGGAAAATGACATACCAGAGGTGGACACAACTGTAATTGCGTCATTAATCGGACATGGGGAATAACATATGCATATTGGTCATGCACACATAACATATGATGGATGAGGCGTAGGGACACAGAACATGGCAAAATTTACTTTTCCACATTCCCTCCTTGTCACTACGTTTCCATCAGGAAACATCAATTTTCATGATACCGTCTATCATTTCATACAGTATCATTTGCTCGTCTCGAATTGTCTTGGAACGGGATTTAGAACGGGGCTTGGGACTAGGAATACAAGAGGTAGCACACATGCTGCAAATCGCAGGGCCACATTGTATACAGAGGCAGCAGCTAAATATGATCGCTACTGCAATACCTAGAAAGGACAGGACTTTCCATCCCCATGCGGAAATTATATTCCAGAACCAACCTGACCATGTCCAGGTGCCTGGATCTTGATGTAACAGATGGGCAATTTTATGGAGTCTGGTTATAGCTGAATAAACAGACGGCGCGTTATTTGGAATGAAAATGCAGCAACTAGATCCGATGACTCTACAGGCCCCGCCCCTATCGGCCAGTATGACGTCAAGGACGAGACGATTTTGCAAAACGACAAATCTCATAGCAGATTGTTCTTCGGTTAGGTTACCTAGAGCAGAGGCAGTCTCATTAACTACAGCTTCAAGGGTTCTTGTTAACCTACGGATCAGTTTACTATTCTGGACAGGTCCTACAAAAAAGAAGAAACCTTTATTGAAATCTGTATACTGTTCTAGAGTAGTTTCAGTATAATCGACAATTGGGGACTCCCTTCTATGTCTAATGTGTACTAGATGTGTGTTTCTGTGATAATCAGATGGGGCTAGGAAAACAGGTGGCAGTAGGAAGGCAATGTAACAGGTTCCCTCCCAATCGAGGGGCAGACGGACATATGCAGTTTGACCACAAATAAAATACGAATGACGTGAAGCTTTAAAATTAGATTTCCCACTGTCACTATACTGGATAACAGTAGTACAATCACTATGTCCTACGTGTACAGAACCATGATTACGGACACATAATTCGCCTTTGACTGGTAGTACTGAAATAGCAGGTAAGTCTGGAGTAGTATCAGACTGAACATTCAGGACCATGAAATTCGACGAATAATTACCTAAATTATACACTTCATTTTCTAGATCTAAACCTGTTCTGTGGGGGAGACCTTGCTTGTCTGGAAAACATGTACTGTTAAGAAAAGACATATCTGTTGAGGATGACGTTAACGTGGACCATGCTCCACACGAACCATTGTGTGAGAATGGATAAGGAAAAAGTGGCAGAACTCCCTTCGGTGTCTGGAAAGGGGGGAGTCGACCACACACCCAACAATTAGTGGCATTGCTGGTCTGGTGTGAATAATGTAACATACGGATGAATGTGTTGTTGCGCATAGCGAGGCGGTAAGAATATTCGTGAGGAGGCAGATCACTAAACGTGTGCTCTACTGTAGCATTAGTAGACATATTTACATGAGGAACTGGTAAATACAGATAGAACGCATAGCTGGTGCAGGAAATCAAAATGCTGAGAAATAATATGAAACTCAGGAAAACGATACATTTGATTGAACTTTGACTGACTCTCTCACTATGGGGGTCTATTTTATACATGTCAGAAACAATCTAACCGTTTCACCTAGGGGAGGACTTATACAATCAAACTGACTGACTTATTTTACTAGACCTTAATTTGAGCTTATACTCCTGTTGCGGAGTTTTCTCTAACAAGGGAGGGGTTGTAATAATGTCTTGTGCGGGACAGTCCTTTAAAACAATGTTCTGGCAATCTTTCGAATCCTGGAAATCCTTGGAAATGTTCTTGGAGACTGATTTCAATCCATTGAAAAGTTTTACATGAGAAAGGTGGACCCACCCCTTCCTGCCTTCCAACTTGACGGCAGTTCGGGTGGTCAAGAGGACCTGACGTGGCTCCTTCCAACGTGGTTCCAGCGGACTTGATCTGTCGAAATTCCGGACCATCACAAGGGAGCCTGGAACGATCTCGTGCGGTGCCACCTCGGTATTGTCTGGAAATGCGGCGGCAACCTGTGAACGACATGAGTTGAGGGCAGACATCAAGGAAGCTAGGTAATCTGTCAGCATATTACATGAAACATCGGTAATACATCGGGGTCTAGGAGTACCCCACATGTTAGGGGGGTGGCCGAATACGACCTCATACGGGGACAGACCTGATCTGGAATGTGCGACCATGCGCATATAAAATAAAGCGACTGGCAGAGCTATTAACCAGTCCACACCTTTGTCTTTACAGATTTTTGCAATGCGGATTTTCAGAGTCTGATTATGTCTCTCTACGAGACCGGCTGCTTCAGGATGGCGTACACAATGGAACTTCCACTGGTACCCTAACAAAAGGGAAACGTGTTTCATGAGTTCAGATGAGAATGGCTGGCCGTTATCAGAATATACGACTCTAGGGAGTCCGTATCTAGGGAAAAATTCACGAACCAACTGCTTGGCAGTGGTCGCGGCTGTGTAATCTGGGACTGGATATGCTTCTGTCCACCTGGACAAAGCGCATACTACTACAAGGACATACTTGAAACCTCGACATCGCTCCATCTGAATATAATCCATCTGGAGGACCTCAAAAGGGTGGTCAGGGGGCTGGAAACCACCTTGTTCCACCGGGACACTTTTACCTGGATTAAACTGACAACATATCATACAGGTACGGACTTTCTGCTTGGCTGCAGCTCGTAAATGCTTGTTGAACCAAATGTTCTGGATACTGTCTAACATAGCTTTTTCTCCTAAATGTGCTGGACTATGTGCGGTATTGATAATGACTTGAACCATAGAATCGGGGAGAAACCATGTGGCTCTACCCTTCGTTAACCATCCTTGATCTGTCTGGACCCCTCCTTGTTCAGACCATTTCTTGATTTCATCGGGAGTAGCATGTAACTGGATATCTATGACATCTTGTGTAGGGTCCTTAACTGTCATGCATATAATCGGATCTGGAGTATGTGTCTGATTAACTGGAATGTCTGGAGTCTGTGCTGTAAGCTTGGCTGTACGGTCTGCTAGATCATTACCTTGGGAAATAATGTCGGTGACTTTCGTATGTGCTTTGCATTTCATGATAGCAATAGATGTCGGTAAATGTATGGCATCTAACAGGGCTTGAATAAGGAGACCATGCTGAATCTTGGTTCCATGAGAAGTCATGAAACCTCTCTCCTGCCAGAGCACTCCGAAGTCGTGTACAACTCCGAATGCGTAACGTGAATCTGTGTAAACATTAACTTTCAGGTTCTTGGCATGTATACAGGCTCGTGTCAGAGCAACTAGCTCTGCTGCTTGGGCGGACAGGGTATCAATACGGTGTGTTTCAATAACTTCAGTGTCAGTAGTCACTGCATACGCGGCGACTAGTTCTCCTGTACTAGTTCTCATACATGAACCATCCACATAAAGTGTCAGGTCAGGATCTGGTAACGGAATGTCTGTTAGGTCTTGTCTTGGTTTTGTCGTAATATTAACTACTTCCACACAGTCATGTGGGTCTGGATTTGAATTAACTGATGGTAACAGTGTAGCAGGATTCAGGACGTTGCAGCGTCTGATTTCTATGTGTGGCTGGAACAGTGTCAATTCATAACCCGTTAAACGTGCAATTGTCAAGTGCTGAGTTTGTGTTCGGTTTAAAAGAACTTCTACTGAATGCGGGACTTGTACTGTCAGGGAATGTCCTAAAACTATAGAATCACTTTGTCTGATAGCTAGAGCTGTGGCTGCAACTGACTTGAGGCACGCAGGCAACGCCTGGGCGACTGGATCTAGTGTGCTCGAAAAATAAGCACAGGGCTTGTATTGTCCTGCTTGATCTTGTGTAAGAACAGATAATGCTGTACCTTCCCGTTCAGTAACGAAAAGTGTAAAAGGCTTACTGTAGTTCGGTGTAGCTAGAACTGGAGCTTGACATAGGGCTTTCTTTAACTCGTTAAAACTAAGTGTATGTTCAGATGTCCAAGGGAGGACAGTCGATACGGCTGCCTCCTGTGTCGTTAACTGTATCAGTGGCTTGGCTAGAAATGCATACTGGGGAATCCATTGTCTACAATAAGAAGTAAGGCCGATAAAGGCACGTACCTCCTTCTGGGTTCTGGGCTGGGGAAGACTCACTATTAACTGGATACGGTCGGGTGTCAACTGCCTACCCCTCTTGGACAGCAAGTGTCCTAAGTATACCACTTGCTGGACACAGAATTGAAGCTTCGAAGGTGACACCTTGTGCCCCATCTTGGCAAGGAAATACAAAACTGTAAGTGACGCTCGTTCGCAGTCACGTTCAGAACGGGCTGTGATCAGTAGATCATCGACATACTGGAGCAGGGCAGTGTCAGTTGGCATGTGAATGTTGTCTAGTTGTCTCTTGAGTGCTTGACTGTAAATACTAGGACTTTCCGTGAAACCTTGAGGAGCGCGTGTAAACATATAGCTCCTTCCATTTAAACAAAATCCGAAAAGAAACTGGCTGTCTGGATGAATTGGAACACTAAAAAATGCATTCTTGAGGTCAATAACAGTGAAGAACATGGCTTCGGAATCAATGGCTGTTAACAGGGAAGAAATGTCTGGGACAACTGGGTACTGAGGAATAATACATTTATTAAGCTCTCGTAAATCAATCACTAATCGATATACTGGAGGTGCATTCGGATCAGTACGTTTCATGACTGGAATGATCGGAGAATTGCATACATTGGAGTCAGTTTCTACAACTACTCCTTGAGCCATGAGCTCGTCAATAATTTTGGATAAGGCTGCTACAGCCTCAGGTGGCAATCTGTACTGTCTGATTCGTGGTAACACTACACCTGGCTTGAGAGTCACACGATGGGGTGTGATTTGCATATAACCTACATCAGTTGGACCTTGCGCCCATAAATGCTGCGGAACATTAGACAATCTTGAATCAAAATCTCGTAATACATAGTGACCCTTGAAGTCACGTAGGAACAGACGTATTCCCTCTGGGGAACAGCAAATAACTGCACCTAACTCTTTCAGTGTCTTAATGCCTAATAGATTTTCTGGACATGACTTAGTAAGTAACAGATCAGTAGTACGGGACAATGGACCTACTTCTAGAGTAACTGGCTTAGATATCTCATTAACTATTGGTTTTCCTGAAAATCCAAGGGAAACATTTCTTGAGCCTGAGAGCGGAGCCCCTGGAACTTCGGCGTGACTAATTGTGGTCCTACTTGCCCCTGTATCGATCAAAAACTTTCTGTCTTTCCCTAATACTTGACTGTGAACATAGGGGCCTTCTTGATCTACAGGTATCTCGATGAGAGGCAAGCCTACCTCCCTCTCTAGGCTGTTTCATGAATATGACTGGTACTCTGGATACTCGGACTGTGCATACTGATACATCTGCGATGTAACGTGCTGTGTTGCAGCTATAGGCTGCAGTGCGGAAACTGTCTGTTGTGCATTCTGTGACTGAGGAATCTGTGAAACCTGTTCTTGTCTCGGCGGACGTGGTCTTTCTTTAGTCTTACCAGTAGCTATGTTGTGTTTCAGAACTGCACACTCGTTTATAAAATGACCTGGCTGTTTACAATAATTGCAGTTCCCTTTAACGGGAGCTGCAGGATGACTGGCTTGATTCGGACCCCTCTTCTGACTGTCTTGAGGAATAGATTGTGCAACTAGCACTTTCATTTTCGTATCTTTCATACGTTTTCTCTCGTGTTCTTGCTCTTCCCTGATTCTATTCTGGTGATACTGGAGCATCTGGAGCATCTGGGACGGGGTGTTTGCTTGCCAGGTGCTTTCGACTTTCAGAACTCGGTTTTTAATTTGTGGACTTGAATTCTCGACTAATTTGGTAACGAAAAGATGAGGGTATGACTCACTACTTGTCTTGAGACCACTGTTAATACTAAAACATTTCTCAAATCTAGAATAAAAATCACTAATATCTTCATCTTGTTTCTGTTTACAGGCTGAGATTGCATCCCAGTCTTCTTTCCTAGTTGTCAATAATCTGGGTAAAACTTGAATCAGTAATTCTGGTAATTCTTTACATTTATCTCCAAGACCGGTACCTGGTACTCGTGCCTTGTCTTCAGCTTCTAGAGCTGCCCAATCGATCTTTTTCTCTCCCACCTCCCATTCTTTTTCCTTTAACTTTTCATACACCCCTGCGGGTAACAGGACCTTTAACATTTTAATGATGTCTGGGTAAGTGTATTCTCCCATACGGAGCATGTCTTTTAATTCTCTATGGAACCCTGCTGGATCTTTGTCATGACAGGGAATTAATTTCTTCATTTCAAGAAGTTCCATCTTTGAAATTGGAGTGTATACAAACACTCGTTGCATTACGCCCCCCGCCCCTTGGACTGGGTGGACTTCTCGTAACGGATTCTGTCTGTCTATGTAGAATGGCTTACTTTCTGGGGGTGAGACATGAACAAAATGCGGGTTCAGGAACGTTCTATATTTGTGGCGCTGTTCTAGAATGACACTAATTAAATCGGTACCTAGACCTCTCCATCTATACTGGAGTAACTCGTTCAGGATATCGTGCAACGGACCTGGATCAGAATGTTGACCCTCATACAGAGTAATGAGGTGCTGGATCATATACATACCCACCAGTCGTTGCTCGACTGGGGGCAATTTCAGAAACATTTGTGCCACTATTTCGTCTGGAAAAGTGGTAGAATCAGTAATCCATCGGACTGCTGATCGGGCTAGTTCTTGTTCATGCATAGTACTTAATTCACTGTAACCGACTCGTGATTTCAGAATGTGATCGGTAGCTTGAAATACTTGTTCTAGAGAACCTTGTTCTGGTGCTGGATGATGAAAAATAGGCTTGTGTTCTAGGCGTAAATGGCGGTCTGGAAATCTGGATTTTCCTACATACGCTATTCTGGCGGGATTCTCGTTCTCTTCCTCTTCAGGATCAGAGATACTTTCTTTCTCGCTTACTTGTGCTGCTTTACGCTGGTCGTGTAACCTTATTATTTCTTTACGAATTTTCTTGTACATACTCTCCATGGCACTGACGGTCTTGTGCTTACCCTCGGCTATATTATCACTCCACCTTGTCAGGATTCTCATTTCGGCGGGATCTTTAGACGGGTAATCTTGTTCTCTTATTAGACAATTGATCAGGAACTTTAATATCATGAGCTGGATCTCGGCTTTCCTTTGAGACATAATCTCGCCAATACTTTCTGGATCATCCCCTGTACGGATGAAACGATATATTCTGTCTAGGTCTTCTTTCATATTCGGTAAGGTGACTAGATACTCGGTCACTCTCCTTACACGTAAGGAATATAAAACCATAGTATATTCGCCTGGAACTGGATCATAGACACATTCGTTAAGGGCTTGCCTGATTTCTGTGACAGACTTATTACTTTTAGGAGTACGCTGTGATGCTTGAGCATGTAATTCGAGTGCTGATAAACGCTTGTGTGGCGGCGGGGTTTGAGGAGTAGCTCCTCCTGCGGCCCCTAGACTGGAGTCGTCTACTGAGGCTCTACGTCCTGGCAGAGTGGGAAGTGGAACTGTAGGCTGGACCGGGGGTACCGTAACAGGTACTCCGGTGTCTGGAGGAGCGGGAAGTGCCTGATTTGCAAGGACTGGCGGAGCACGAACAGGATTTGCATATTCGGGAACTGTGTCGTCCAGATAGGACGAAATAAAAATATCAGCTGCGGTCGGTTTGTGACGTAGCTTGGTCGGAACTAATGGTGGCGGGAAATTACTGGATGCCTCTGGGGTCGCTTTTGGCACGCCCTCGGCAAGAAGAGGATACATACCCTTAATGAGGGCATGCCTCTGTCTGTCTGACTGTTCGGTTTTGACTTGTTCACCTATCTCGATTAATTCTCTTTCTTGGGCTCGTTCCTGGGATTCTCTACATAACTCTGACTTTCTGACTTCCTTTTCCGTTCTTCTATGCGCTTCTTTACGCCATAACTCGACGGCATCTTTCTGTGACTGTCTGGCTTTCTTTTTCCATAATGCTTCTTCTACTCGCATGATACATTTGGCATCCCATGTACCCGATACGGGCCATCTATACTTTTCTTCTAACTGTTTGGTATACTCTACCCATAAATCTAGATACATTATGGCGCTTATGCCATGTTTCTGATACATAAAGTGACCTGGACTGTCCCTAGGCGGAACAGGAACCGCTTCCTCTAACAGACCCTTTCTAGTTTTTATCTGACGTAACTTGGAAAAGAGCGGCATGACTGAACTGTAATCCGGACACAATACAATACACAATGAAAACACGAAATCACATCGCACTCATACCACAACAGTAAAATACATGAAGAACATTATAAATAACAGTTCGAACAGAATATTACCTGGAATACTGAGAACAGAAATAGAACAGATTTTCTCGAGAACGGAACAGACTAGAGTTACTGGATGCACTGCTGTAACAGTACGGAACATACCGGTCCCATAAAGGGACGCATCAAGACCCGTATCCACCTAGGTGAACACTTCGTTTGTGAGTCTGGGCACCACCAACCCACGGACCAGGAGTCAATTTAGATTGGTCCTGTCTAGATACTACCCCAGCAATGGTACTCACCGGGCAGCACGGAACGGAAGGCCTCGGACTGGACTGGACGACGGACGACGAACTTCGGACTTCGGACTTCAGTTACAGGTGGGCCTCCGGATACCTCGGACCTTGGACTCTCGGCTTGGGCTCTGGTCGGGACTCGCCGCGTTCCTCCACCGTCTCGTTCGGATGCTGGACCGCCTCCTCCGTCTCCTCCGTGGGCCTGAGGGATACTTGAGCAGAAATATCTGCCACTGCGCAGAAGAGTTCCGTCACGACTGCAGAGGGTCAGGGGGTCGGCGTGGCTTCACCGACGCGTGGGGAAAGGGCAAGTCCCTATTCGGGCGCCATTATGTGGTAAATAAATAAATAATACCCTATTTTTGACTAGACTTATAGCATAACAGATAGCTCAATAAATAAGAGTCAAGATTCGAGGTAGTAGGAGTTTCTGCAGGTTTATTACAGCATAAGGACAGGATCAGGACAACCTGCATAGGAACAGAATGACAGGGCCCAGCAGGACAACTGGGACCCAGCAGGGGAAAAGAGGCCCAGCAGCTGCTGGGGCTAGGTCTGGGATGAGCGCGCTAACATTCAATAACAAAACACAGGCATATATACATAGCGCGAACACATAGCATTACATTGCAGTAGACGTAGCAGTGGGTGGAGCAGAAGGCGTGACGCGTAGCAGTCGCGAAAGATAACAGTAAAAAGAGGTGTAACTGGGAGTATACATAGACATGTGATGCAAACGTAACAGAATATGTCATGAATGGGCGGAAACATAGGAGGGGGCTACCTAAGGAGCCGGGACCTCTAACCTAATGGTGCGCGAAAACTGGCAATGACGTGTTACTAGGAGAAGCTGGGGGCTACGAACTCGGTGCTAGGAGCAGAGACTAGAGTCTGGAGGGTCGGAGCGACATGTACCTAAACCCTATCTGGTATCTAATGTTTAGGGAACATGTTGATATAAACTAGAAGTCATGAGGGGAAAAGCTAACTTGATTCTAAGACTGGACCATGCATTATTCTACATGTAGTGCGTGATGAGGAATACTAAATGACCATTAAATACAGTATTTCTCTAACGTGGAGCCGAGTAGGCTAGACAATGACGGAAACTATTGATGCAGTTCAGTAGCTTAGGAATGCAGAGGAGGAGGACTGAACTGATAGCTGGAACTATAACATACTTTTGGCAGACTCAGAGGCAGAGCCAAGCTGCACCGGGCACTGCGAGGCAGGAAGTAAGTGAAGGGTCGAGGATACAGGTGGGGGCTGTATCGCTCCTCAGCGAGGCTTTCAGGAGACAGGAGCTGAATCTGTGGTCCGGGCCCTTTTGAGGCCTGGAAACGGGGACTTTATAATGGAATAACGTGCACACTGGGAAACGTGGCAACATTACTTTACATAGGCCTGATATTCGTAGTATTCACGAGGACTGGAAAATGACATACCAGAGGTGGACACAACTGTAATTGCGTCATTAATCGGACATGGGGAATAACATATGCATATTGGTCATGCACACATAACATATGATGGATGAGGCGTAGGGACACAGAACATGGCAACATTTACTTTTCCACATTGTGAACACATCTTGGGTCTGTAAAGGAAATGAATCTTGGTGAAAGCTTCTGCCAAAAGCGTCCTTACTTTGCACTGGAGGCAATGGGTTATGACAAGGGCGAGTTACAAGAAGAAGTTATGAAAACAGAACATGCAAGAAAAAAACAATTGTGCTTTCTTTAATGATTTACAAAGTGTCAAACATAAACCACTGAAATGTTACTCATAAATACCATGGAAGCCTATAAATGTCACACATGGGCAAACTGAAAACCTGTCCACTCTGCCCATACCATCCAGAAACCAGAGCACCCACCCCTAACTTAAACAACTTACTGAAACTACAGAAAATGAGTTAATTGGCTGCTGAGATCCAGTTTCTCTGTGCAGGGAGAGACACACAGCAGACTAATCACAGGGCTCTCCCTCACACACTTAAATAACATCCTGTTACTTCCTCAAGTGGCAACTGCTCCCACCAACTGCCATCACCTGCCAACCTGGTTTAGTCAATACCAATTTTGCATAATCTGCATGGTGGGGATGAGATTATGTCTCGTTAGTGTCCTTACATTTCTGGTGCTTTTAAGCAAGTTTAAGATACAATTAGAGCTTTTCGTTGCTCAGTGGATAGTAATTTATAATATTTGTTTGTTTCCTTCATCTTCATTGTTTGATTTTGCTCGCGAGAAAGTGTCACTCATAGTCTTTGAAATGTCACTCTTTATTACACTAAAATTATAAAAATGTCACACATCGCAATCTGCAACCTTGGCAGCTATGCTGCTCAATACACAATGGCACAATCTTACAGTTTCATGTGCTTCGCTATTCTCAGCGCATGCGCAGTCATAGCCACTTGTAACATATCGTGTGTCCTGCGCATGCGCAGCTACAGCTCATCAGAGTTGTTGTCCTGGTGGCGCCTCCAGAGCCCGAGTCCCTTGGTGTGTCCCCCCCCTCCGCCATGCTCCACTGCCCCCCTCAGAGCCGCTCCACCAGGCTCCACTGCCCCCCTCAGGGCCGCTCCACCAGGCTCCACTGCCCGCCTCAGGGCTGCTCCTCCCTCGCCGCCTCTCGCAGGCCGAACGCACAAAAGAGTTAAGGTATGACATGGCCTCGGGGCAGCGGTCAAGAGCATTAAAGTATGAGAACTGAAAGGAGGCGGGCCTGTGGATGTGCTGATGGGGCCTGTCAGGGGCGGGGCCTGTGGGTAGGGGCGTGGTCTGTGTATGTGGGGGCGGAGTCTGAGTCAGTGGGCGGGGTCAAAACAATAAACCTGCCCAGCCTGGGGGCATTGAATGGTTATTTCCAGAGTGCGCATGAAAGCTCCTCCTCTGCCAGGGGCGGGTCCGGGCGGCAGCACCGCGGCGGCATTCTTACCACCCACCACAGGTTAGGTTGGGAACTGCAAGGGGCGGGGCCTGTGGGGGCAGGGCCTGTGAGTGGGAATGTGTTTCCTCTGCTGGGTGTGGGGTCTGTGGGGCATGGTCAGTGAATGTTGGGGCGGGGCCTGTGGGTGTGGGGTGGGGTCTGTGGGGCATGGTCAGTGAATGTTGGGACGGGGCCTGTGGTGTGAATGCTCCTCCTCTGCCGGGGGCAGGTCCGGCCGGGCCGAGCTGCGCTCTCGCTGGCGGCGGCACGGCAGCGACATTTTTACCACCCACCACAGAACTTAGGTTGGGAACTGCAAAGGGGCGGGTTTGGGGGTGTGGTCTGTGGGTGGGTGGCGGGTCTGGGTTTGGGGGCGGGGTCTGTTAATGAGAGCAGGGTCAAAACAATAAACCTGCCCAGACTGGAGGCCCTGTGCGACCACAATTTGGAACTCGCTTCCTCCGTACCTCCGCACTGCCACCTCTTTCCGCATCTTCCGAAAGGATTTTAAAACTCTTCTCTTTCAAAGACACGGCGCCCAATAACTCTGACTGTTTCGTGTTCCTCACTGGAGAACTAGTGTGTCCTTACGCTTAAATTGTGGAATGTGTTTTTTTGGAACCATAATCGCGCCAACTATAGTTTGCATTGTGTAATTTTTTGGCGGATTTATACTCTGTAAATATGTTACCATAATATCTAATCTTATATACTTCGCTCTATTGTAAAGCGCTCTGACACCTCTTGGTAAAGCATGCGCTATCGAAAAATGCCTAAATAAATCCAATGCCCTGCGACCAGGCTGTTGGAGGCTCGTCGTGGCCTTGGGGCTCCCAGTCACACGTCCTCAGGTCTGTAGACTAAAGACTGTCTGCTGCTTGCAACTCAGAACTGGCGATTCCTCAGGCTCCAGCGGGCTGCTTTTGGAGGCTTCAGGCATGATAATGAATGCCGCCGTAGTTGCCGAATCTCAAGTTGCACATTCTTACCTTTCTCCTGGGCCACTGCAACCACGGACTTTACCCATTAACTGACCACTTCTATAAATGATGTTTTAGACACAAATGTGTCCACATGAGCATCTTTAATTTGGCTGATCTGGGACGTGACATGTAATAGCAATTCCCCTATATTATATCTCTAGGCACTTTTAACATATGCTTTTCACAATAAATACATCCAACCGTATGTTTTTGCATAGCTTTTCTTAATAAACAGATCAGGCATATTGCCCACAATAAAATTGATTTAAATTATTTTAGGGAGCTAACAGCTAAGCTGAAGCCTTTTGAAAAAATTACATCCTGTTTGCCTCAGCTTCTCACTCTCCTGCGGTTTGCCCAGTGCAGCGGCGGGCTGGGCAGTGCTCCAAGTTAGCAGACTGTAGTTACTTTAAGTAGTTATGATAATTTATTAGCAGGCAGCTGAGATTATCCGTGTTGGGACCTCTCACATCCTGTTTGGTACAGTCGGGTCCCACACAGGCCTCGAAAAATCTTAAAAATGTTAGAAGACTTGTAGGACTAGTGATTCAAATAATCTACTCAACCTAATTATAATGCTCTTGACCCCTAAATTGATTTCAAATGATGTGATCCTGGGCAAGTGTTTTAATTTCCGCAGGATAAGACTTAGCTTGTACTTTAGTCAAGGGTACACCGATTTGAAATTGGAATTATCTTTTAATTCCCAACCACGTTGTATCCCCCCTGAGGTTTGGGCTTGAAGATGCTGAAGAGGGGCTCTTTGGCAGAGATCTTTTGTTCCTTGCCGTTTGGTGCAGTGGAGGTAAGGGACCTAAAAAGTGTAGATGTGGTGTAATGGAAAGTGATTAAAACAGGTTGGGTTGTCCAAAGAATGACTTTTATTCAGGTTGGCTCCACCCCTAGTTATAAGGAAGAGTGGCGACTATTTGAAGTAATGGTATGGGATAACTGCGCTCTACTATTAAGGGGTCGACATGTTTGATGCCTCATAGTCTGGAGGATCAGTGGCGATTCATCAGGACCTAGTGAAAAACTATCAGTTCGAATGTTACATGCATATTGTGCTGTGTGCTATTTACAGACCCCCTAGGATCTAGCAGCATGGATTAGTAAATTTAGCGGCACAAATATGGAAATATAGCGGCAAAAATATGGAAATTTAGCGGCATTTTTGCGTCACTTTCTTTTACTCATTATCATTAATTTTCAGCCTTATATCAATGGAAACTGCTTTAGCAGAGTATTCCGCTTTGAAATAGGAAACCTGGGATATGGAACAGAGGAAGCAGCCCACAGGTGAAGGCTGTTATTCCTTGTAATGCAATCCTCCATTTGATTTAGTATAGGCTCTGAGAAGCCCATCAAAGATGGCCTGGTAGCAGAGCATCCCATAGGGAATCGCAGTCCAGAACCTACCTTAGTGAAATTAAACATTTGCCTAAAATCACACAATTTCAGCATGGAAGCCACGATTGTATCCACATCTTCTGGTTTCACTCTGTACAAAATAGCAAGTAACTGGGTATCAGTCAGTCAGTCAAAATACTTTATTCGGTTCATAACAAAAACCACAAAAGTATACATGGGTCCAAAAAAAGGGAAAAAACATACAAATGCAATATGGTTAACTAACAATGACAGCACATCGAGTAAGGAAAGAAATGTAACACAAACAATTCGATTTAAATAACAATTTCATGAATGAGTTTAAAAACCTACACATTTCATCTCAATTTAAAAATTCAGAAATTGACACTATAAAAAGAATATTATCTAAGACTAAATAATTTTTTCCTCAGTCTCATTGCTATATTTAAAAAAGTAGCAACATTAAAAATTTCCCACATATTGGTCAACAGTTGGAGATATAATAATGCAGGTTTCACTTGTTAGAACCCTTTATCCTTCAAAAGGGGTACAATTATTTTTTTCCGTATATCCTTAAAAAAGCCACAAAAGAACATGAGGTGAGCAGTGTCCATTATAGAGAAACCATCGCAAGTGCATATTTTCAGATCTGTGGCCTTAGTCCAACATGGGCGGCCTGAAATAAGTAGATGAATTTTATTTAATCTGAACTTGGTTAATAAATATCTGTGGTTTGCATTATTAACAATCTTCAGATATAACTCTAGGTCATTGTCTGATGTTACAGTCAACTGGTGGGCTCTCACAGTAGGCTTACTCAATTCAAAGCCCTCTCTATCCATCTCTCTGTGCCGTTTAAAGGCTGACTTGACCCAATTTATGTCTCCTTTGACCAGTTTAGATGGTTCCTCAAATATTTCTGGCCGCCCCAGTAAGACTGCAACCTTTCTAACATTGCTTAACCACGGAATGGACCGCCAATGTTCTAATTTAAGACAATCCGCCAGAATCTCGTGATTCACATCCACTTCTGGATTCAGCCAGACCGTAATCCACTGTAAAAGAGGCGCGATGGCAATCCAATCTTCTAAATATCCCACCCCACATTCTTGATGAACTATAAAACCTGGAGTCGATTGTGGTACAGACAAAATGGACTTTAAAAATTTGTCCTCAGCGACCTGTAACTGCTTAACATTTTTAAAACCCCATAGATCTGCGCCACACATAGCTATGGACACACATTTTGCGTCATAGACCTTTAACACTGCTTGTAACGACTTTACCCCCAGTTTGCGGGAAAAACCCAGAACAGCAGAGATGGACCGTACAAACACATTTCTTTTCTCGGACAGTTGAGGAAGCCAGGTGGAACTTTCATCAAAAACAACCCCAAGGTATGGGAATTTGGTTACCTTAGTTAACTTATTCCCATTACAATGGAGTGACATAATCTTCCTATGCCCACCCTTTGTGCCCACAGCCATGACGTGTGATTTGGTATAGTTAACGCTAAGATCCAGGGAAGACATAAACTCATAAAAAGCATTTAACAGACTTTGTAGACCTACTGGTGTACGCGCTATGAGTGCGGCATCATCTGCATATAATAACGCGGGAAGACAGAACTTACCCGCCTTTGGGATATCCTTACAGGCTGCACTCAAAACACTAGCTAGCCCATTAATATACTGTGTAAATAATAAAGGAGCTAGAATGCAGCCTTGTCTGACCCCATTAGTTATACCAATCTTCCCCGTGCAATTCCCCTTACGGCCATATCTTACCGTGGCTGTGAGGTCCCTATGAAGATCGGCTAAAAAATATACTATGTTTCCATCAAGGCCCATCTTTAAAAGCTGACCCCATAGCTTGGACCTGTTTACCCGGTCAAAGGCCGAGGACAGGTCCATAAACGCTATGTACAAACAGCCTTGCTTCACTAGGGTATACTTCCCAATCAATAATTGGAGGTTAAGGCACTGATCAATGGTACTGCGCCCCTTTCGGAACCCGTATGTAATGCTGACAGAGTGTTTGTGTCCTCGCGCCAATCAGATAATTTACACAGAACCACTCTGCCCAGGACCTTCACTGCAGAATCTATAAGGGAGATTGGCCGGTAATTACTTGGCTCACCCCTTTTCCCTTTTTTGAAGATGGGTACAATTACAGACTGTGACCAAGTAGTTGGGATACCAGTTTTAGAAATTCTATTAAAAACGTTGGATAAAACTTTAGACCATATTGCTATGTTAGACTTAAAAAGATCGGCTGGTATGCCATCAGGGCCAGGGGCCTTGTTACTTTTCATTTTACAGATGGCTTCTGCTACCTCAGCCTCGGTTACTACTAAGGTGTATTGACGAGTAACCCCAAAGGTTAAATGGTCAACCCCTATGGACACATGTTCGTAAACTGACTTAAAATGGGAGAACCACTTATCCTCCTGTATACCACAGTCTAAAACATTATTACTTGTATCTACAAAGTAGGGTTGATTTATCACTGCCCAAAATTTAGCGCTGTTTTTTATTTTATTTATTTAATGAAATTTATAAAGCGCATACAATTACCCGTGGGCGTCTCGGCGCTGTTAGCAAAAATGTCTCTCCCTGAACAGGTGATCCGGAGCTTGATTTACTGGTTAAATAGCCATGTCTTCAGTTTTTTCCTAAACTGAAGGAGTGAGGGGCTTGTTTTTAAGTAGTATGGCAGGGTATTCCAGATTTTAGGAGCTGCAACTAGGAAGCGGCGGTCTCCCCAAGAGACTGTTCTGCTTCGTTGAACCACCAATTGGTTAAGTGAGGTGGATCTGAGTGTTCTAGACGGATTATAGGGAATTAGTTGCTCTTTAAGGAACCGTGGTCCTTGGTCCTGCAGTGTTTTGTAGACTATGTACAATGATTTGAACTTTATCCTATTCTGGATGGTTAACCAGTGATAGCTTTTCAGAGTATCTGAGATTGGTGCGAATTTAGGTTTTTTGGACAGCACGCGTGCCGCCGCGTTCTGCACGGTCTGTAGTTTTTTGGTTACTCTGTTTTGTGCGTTGAGAAAAAGACCATTACAATAGTCTAAAGATGTCAAGACCAGGGAGGAGACTAACGACTTAGCAGCCGAATCTGGTAAATAAGGTAAAATTTTCCTTATTATTTTGAGCTTGAAGTGGGCGTTTGCTGCCACCTTATTTGCATGAGCCAGGAAGTTAAGCTGGTCGTCGAATGTTACTCCCAGGTTTCTGACCTTAGCAGTGGGGCGAGGAGGAGTGCCTAGAGCCGGTGGCCACCAGACTACAGACCAGGCTGGCAGCAAGTTGCCAAAGATAACCACCTCCGTTTTATCGGAATTGAGCTTCAAGCAGTTTTTTGCCATCCACTCACCGATAGCAATAATCCCGCTTTGAAACCTCGCTGCCACCTCCTGTCCATCACCCTTTATGGCCAATACCAATTGGGTGTCGTCGGCGTACGAGGTCAGGCTCATCCCATGTGCTTTGATGACACTTGCAAGGTCCGACACATATATATTAAATAGTGTCGGACTTAGGGATGAGCCTTGAGGAACCCCACACGGTAACGACAGATTTGCCGATTGAAAAGGGCCCAGTGTAACCGCCTGGGTTCTATTGGCTAAAAAGGAGGCGAGTAGGTCCCTTGCATTGAGCTGAATACCCATCCTTTCGACACGATCGACCAGGATCTTATGGTCGACCGTGTCGGAGGCTGCTGATAGATCAAGAAGGATAAGCAAAGCTGTTCCTCCTTGATCACGGATGAATCTTATATCATCAGCTGCTTTGATGAGAGCGGTTTCCGTACCATGGTGTTTACGGAAACCGAACTGGGTGTCATCCAGCAAGTTGTTGCTTTCTATGTATTCCGACAATTGCTGATTCATAGCCTTTTCTGTAACTTTAGCTAAGAAAGAGAGACTCGCTATGGGGCGATAGTTTTTGAGTTCACCCTTATCCAGACTAGGCTTTTTGAGCAAGGGTTTGATCAACGTGTTTTTTAAGGAATCAGGATAAATTCCAGATGTCAGAATTATATTGCAAACATGAGTGATAATAGGGATGATCGTGTCTGGCACCATCGTGATCACAGAAGTTGGACATGGATCCAGGGCTGACCCAGCTTTTATTGATTTAACTATGCCCTTGATTTGGTCAGTAGTAAGGGGTTTAAAGCTGGTCATGGTGTTTTTTAAAGTAGTCATGGGAGTGGAAGCACTGCTGCTGCCAGAGTTAGATTTAGAATTAAAGGCCTGGTAGATATCGTTTACCTTTGCGAAGAAAAACTTAGATAAGGCATCACATATTACTTGTGATGGGGGTGGATTAAGATCCGGGGTATTACCCGAAAGAGTTTTGGCAATGTTAAAGAGCTGTTTGCTAGAGTTATTTGCGGTCTCTATCTGAGTTGTGAAAAAATGTTTTTTAGCTGCTATTATCATTGCTTTGTAGGAGGCAAGAGCTTTTTTATATTTTTCCTTATTTTCGCTGTCATAGGTTCTTCGCCAGTGCCTTTCCCTGTTCCTAGTTAATTGTTTTTGGAAATTTTAGTTCTTCTGTGTACCACTTGGCCGTTGGTGAACTTCTGTTTCTTGAAAGGGATTTGATTGGAGCCAACTGAGTTGTGGCATCGCCCAGCCATTTCTGGAATTGATTAGTTGCAATATTCGGATCAATAGATAGTTCCGGACTGGTATTGTTTAAGAGCGATGTTAGGTCATTAGGGTTTATATCCTTCCATGCTCTAAACGTTGCTGTTTTCGGGTGAACAGCCATTTTCCTCAACAAGCCTTTAATAGTGAGGCTGCTAAGGATGACTGAGTGGTCTGTCCAGGTCATGGGGGAAACTGAAGTTATGCACAGACCTTCCACATTTGTGAAAATTCCATCCAGCGTATGGCCTGCCTGGTGAGTAGGCGTCATGACCAATTGTCTGAGGCCCATTATTTCTAGGTCTGATATGAGGGCGGTAGTGTCCCTATCACTGCTTTGTTCCAGATAAAAATTGAAGTCACCCATGATAGTAGTGGACTCTTCTGTGATTATGGACTCAGTGATATTGCTTAGATTAGCGAGGAACGCTGATCTGGTCCCAGGGGGTCTATAAAGGAGTACTCCCTTGAAGTTATAGGTTGGAGTGAGTTTTATATTAAAATGCATGGCTTCGCATGATGTAATGGGAATAGGCGAGAAGCGAACCTCAAATTGGTCTCTTGCTATGATTGCTAGCCCACCTCCTTTCCCTTTGGCCCTATCCTGCCGATAGGCATTATAGCCTGGGGGGGCTGCCGTTACGTAATCAGGGGCAGATCCATCATCGGTCCATGTCTCTGTTATGTAGAGAACATCCAGATTAAGATCAATAATGAGATCAGCTATTTCCTGGCTGTGTTTACACAGGGAACGCGCATTAATGAGTGCCATGGTAATGTGCGCATCTCTCTCATAAACGGGAATTTTAGCAGCGATGGTAGGTTTATTAAGCGGGAGCTTAATGTTGCAGTGTGGGCATTGTATCTGTTTCACCACGGGCATATGTAGTAGATCGTATTTGGTGCAGAGAGGGGCATATGAGGGACAAAGCTCCAAGAGCGTACTACGACTGTACGAAAGTGTAGAGACAGGGGTTCTGGCCCTCGGCCCGGTCCCGGCGCGGACGGGCACAGACGGGCTTGCCTTTGGCGCGGCGCGCCCGCTGCGCCCGCCCGCTGCGCGGTCGGGCGGTACTGTTGTTAATGTACATCTTTTGGGCGGGACGGGAGGAGGGTGGGAGGGGCGCAGAGCTATCCGGCCAGCCTTCCCAATTGAAGATGGCGGCCAAAATGATGCAGAAAGCTTCCCTGCGCCTGGAAACGGCGGCACCGTGGGAAGAGATGTATTGGAGCCTCGGCGAAGTAATCTCGCCTTAGGGTAGGGCAGGAATGTAAAAACGCACCTTTTTAAAATATATTACAAGTTTTTAAAACAAATTTGTCAATCAATCGTTTTAGGTAGAAATAGTGCAAGGGAGCAAAAAGACCTCCGGCTTCCGCCTCAGAGGGAAACATCAAGCAGTTACTGGCGATGACAGGTAACGCCCATTAAATACCCTGGGAGGGCGGGAGGGGCGCAGAGCTATCGGCCAGCCTTCCCAATTGAAGATGGCAGCCAAAATGATGCAGAAAGCTTCCATGCGCCTGGAAACGGCGGCGCCGTGGGAAGAGATGTATTGGAGCCTGGGCGAAGTAATCTCGCCTTAGGGTAGGGCAGGAATGTAAAAACGCACCTTTTTAAAATATATTACAATTTTTTAAAACAAATTTGTCAATCAATCGTTTTAGGTAGAAATAGTGCAAGGGAGCAAAAACATCAATAGAGGTCAGTTCTGCCCAAGCATCTTCCCCAATCTCCCGCCTCCTCTGTTTAACTGCTGCTTTGTAAGCTTTCCTTAAAAGCACCACACATTTTCTATCAACAGGCTTGCGTTTCAAGGCCTCCTTCAGTTTACGGTTGGCTACTGAGCAGTTAGGATTGAACGAGCCAACTGGCCCTGCTTCTTTAGATTTTCCTTGATGCGTTAAGTCAGACAATATCTGCTGGCAGACCTTTTGGAATGCCTCCACTGCCTCGCTGTCCCCAGCCTCCTTGTCCATACATGTATGTAACTCCACCCCCCTACTATTTAAGAGATTGCCTTGAAAATCCTCAGGAATGATTTTACACCATTTAATTCTCCGTGCCTGATCTGTGGCCCTAATATCTTGTTTATCGACCCCGTTCAGTTGCGTCCCGGATCTACTAAAAATACCTCCAACACGCAAAAAAACGGGATTATGGTCACTAAAATGAGACCAGACAGGGAAATAATCTACCAAGTAGTTCTCTAATGTTAGGCTTGTAAAAATAAAATCAATGGTTGACCCACCACCATTTCCCTTAAAAGTTGGTATGTTCACCTCATCCCCCATGGGTAACATTAAGCCATTTTCAGCTAAGATATATTCCAATAAGGTCCCCTGCTCCGTATGCTCAAAATGTGAGTCAGCCTGTTCGATGGGAGCAAAGGGATCATTGGGCGGGCATTTATCTGGGCATCTATGGATATTAAAATCTCCCAGTAGTATTATATAACATTCATTTTCAGACAACTCCCTATAGTCTACTAAAAAGGAATGTAAAGCTGTTAAGTTACTGGTGGTGGTAGCTCTGTCGAATGAGTTATAAAAGTTGACAATCAGAACATTATAAGCCCCTTTGCAGACGATTCTAACTACCAAACAATAGGGGGAGCCAGAATCAATCACCGTGTGTTTTCCTAAAATATTAGCTGCCACTAGAGTTACCAACCCTCCCCTCGCTCTCCCATCCATGGTAAATGTATTATTTGTGTCCCACGTCTCCTGCAAGGCGATGATATCTGCCGTTCCCAAAAATTCCCTCCAGATCGGGTCATCTACTTTATTTCTTAACCCTGCGATGTTCCAGGTTCCTATCTTGATATATCTAATATCTCTAGGGACATCCCTACCCACTGGGCTATTTTCTAGATCTTTACTATTCCAGAGCTCACAGGCGACATTAGGCAGTACCCTAATATCCACACCTAAGTTTGCGGGGGAAACGGGGTTGGTCTTATTTCTTTCAACGGTTCCTAGTACTATTCTCGCCTCTTGTCAATCAACCCAGCCCAAATCGGACAGGCAATCATACTGGTTTGACATTGGGATGTTATAAAGATTATCTAAGGGATAGGGGATTTGGGCATGGTTGTAAGCGTGACCGACATTCACCCCACTGCCCCTAAACCTATCTACATGATAACTAATGTCTCGACTATGTCTGCCTCCTCGTCTCTGGGCTAAGATCCACCTCTCCTCGCCACCCCTGTCCCAGTTATAGGTGTTCCTTTCCCTAGGTGTCTCTTGGCTTATTTCTCCTCTACGGTAGTTCGAATCTTTGAGCCAACTCCATCTACAATCCTGCTGTTCGTTGGGCATGTAAAAATAAGAAAGGGGCCTGGCCGTAACCGAAGTACCTTTATTATCATTACGAGGATTCCCCCGACAGATATAATCCGCCATATGAGGATCCTCAAAGGTCACTACAATACAGTCTCCCTGGATTCTTTTCTTATTATGTCCTACCCAAGGCGTTCTATCCACCATTAGGATATTACCACGAAGGTTTGGTGGTAAAGGGTGATTATTCGTTAACCAGTGGCATAACTTGTTTTTGAGCGCCTGAAAAGTTTCTGTATTAGGGGGTACCAGTTCTGTGACCCCCGTCAGGATAATCACGTAAGAAGAGGCATCTGGCGGTAGATTAATGTTTCTCCGTGTCAGGGTATCAATTTGTCTTTCCTTATGTTAAGACTTTGTTTTTAGTTTTAACCTCCTAATGCATTCTTCTGTAGTTTTTTAAATTAGAGCTCCAACTTGACCCGAAGGTATTAAAGCTCTTCACATGTGCACCAGTGACACTACACAATTACAACACAAACACATGCATTGTTTATAGACATAGGCAGATTAAGTGACGTGCCCAGAATCACAGGATGACGAGCCACAATTTCGTAGTGTATTAAAACAAATCTAACTCAGCAACTTTCTAAATTGGTTAACATCCTGGAAGATATGTTCTCTGCCCTGTCTGCCACACAGGGAGGTCTAATACCTCCTCTGACACAAGTGCTTCCAGCACACCTGCCTCTATTCCTCCTTGTAGATCCATTCCAACCTATGACTTCATTCAGCCACCTGACCGCACTCAAAGCACTCACACTGTCCCAAGTCCACCCAATGTCTTCTGGTGACCCAATTCCTCCACTTTCTTCAACTATTCCGCATCTCCCTAAATTATCCCATACCCCTAAACCTCACCATTTCCATAAACATTCCTACCCAGTAGACCCAGGCTATGCCCCCATAAAAGTCTTAAAATCCCCAACCAGGCCCAAAATGTAGGACTTTGATATGGTCTAAGTGTATATAATGCCCTAAGAGGGGGACATTAATACAAAGGTAAATTTTGAAAGTTTTTTTAATAGGTAAATCCGTGGTAAGTTAAAACAAGCATTTACAATGCAATGGTCTCGGCATTATTAAAGGTAGAGCTATTAGCATTGCTCATGACATTTTTTTTTTTTTAAATCATAAATAAATGGCATTCTCATTTACATTGCCAATAGCTTAATTGTTAAATAAATGGCACTGTCATTTACAATGCCAATAGCTTAATCGCTCGCAAATGCATGACCTATTGTATTTACACCCACACAGAGCCACACACACAGAGTCATTCACATAGAGCCACCTACACAGAGCCACCCTCACACATACAGAACCACCCACACATAGAGCAACCTACAAAAAAAGCTATCCACACAGAGCCTCACACACACACAGAGCCACACACACACACACACACACACAGCCACACACATAGAGCCACACACACACACAGAGAGCCCCCCCACACACACAGAGCCCCCCCACACACACACACAGAGCCCCCCACACACACACACAGAGCCCCCCCCACACACACACAGAGCCATACACACACACAGCCCCACACACACACACACAGAGCCCCCCACAAACAGAGCCCCTCCCACACAGAGCCCCCCACACACAGAGCCCCCCCACACAGAGCCCCCCACACACACAGAGCCCCACACACACAGAGCCCCCCCACACACACACAGAGCCCACACACACACACACCCAGAGCCACACACACACAGAGCCACACACACATACACAGAGCCCCAGAGCATATGGGGTGACCTCCATGGAAGCACTTCCTTTTAGCCCATCAGGCTCAGCAATGGGTAGTACAAACAACAGCTTGTTCAAGTAAGAAAGGTAAAGAAAAAAACGACTCCATTAACCTTAAACATGCCTATTTCAAACCTAATACTTTTTCTCGAATAGCTTCCATTTTTAAAGACTGAAAACAAACAATTTTGAAGTAATAAAATTCAATTGTGTGCTGCAAAGTTTTATTTTTGATGCTGCGAAATTTGCTAATCTATGATGCAATGTCTTTGGGGGTGGGGAGAGTCTATCAAGAGTCTTCTCGCCAGAGATGTGGAACCGGTAAGATAATCTCCATGCTGTCAGTTACATTTGAGGAGAATAGATAGTTAAGTGGCAAATATCAACAAATATTAGCAAAACCAATAGATCCAAGATAAGAATTTGTTGCGAAAGGAACTACAAATTTAGATGCTGAGTAGCCTTGGCTAAATGGCTGAAAGTAGTATATAGATACTGCCATAGACATCCAATGTGACCGTGTTCTAGTACCGCTCAGAGTCCCAGGCCTATCTTTACGTCTCCCAGAAAGCTTGGTGTGCATGAACCAGGCATTGCCCCGGACCCTGGGCAGAACTAGGGGCTGCAATCCGGGGCAGGTCTGAAGGAAGCGAGAGAGGACTGGGGGCGCACAAAGGGGCTTGTGAAAATCTGACTCCTGGGCACGGAGGGCCCCTGCGGGTCTGGGGCCACCAGAAGGTAAGAAGGGAGTTGGGAGTGAAAGGTACAGTGAGAGCTATGCCGATAGGTAGAAAAAGATAGCCACAGAGTGGGTGGAGGGGCAGAGAAAAGAAAAGTCGCCAGAGCAGGCAAGCTGGAGGGAGGGGAGAGCAGCTCTAAGGTCAAGACAAGGAGGGCGAGTTGGTGCGATGAGGACTCGGAGAGGTGCACGTGACTACGCCCCAGCCCGGCCCGCCGTTCAGAGTCCCAGTCCTATCTTCACATCTTCCAGAAGGCTCCGTGTGCATGAACCAGGCATTGCCCCGTAGCCTAGGCAGAACTAGGGGCTGCAATCCGGGGCAGGTCTGAAGGAAGCGAGAGAGGACTGGGGGCGCACAAAGGGGCTTGTGAAAATCTGACTCCTGGGCACGGAGGGCCCCTGTGGGTCTGGGTCCACCAGAAGGTAAGAAGGGGGTGGGGAGTGAAAGGTACAGTGAGAGCTATGCCGACAGGTAGAAACAGAGAGCCTCAGAGTGGGTGGAGGGGCAGAGAAAAGAAAAGTCGCCAGAGCAGGCGAGCTGGAGGGAGGGGAGAGCAGCTCTAAGGTCAAGACAAGGAGGGCGAGTTGGTGCGATGAGGACTCTGAGAGGTGCATGTGACTCCACCCCAGCCCGACCCGCCGTTCAAAGTCCCAGGCCTATCTTCACGTCTCCCAGAAGGCTCCGTGTGCATAAACCAGGCATTGCCCCGGAGCCTGGGCAGAACTAGGGGCTGCATTCCGGGGCAGGTCTGAAGGAAGCGAGAAAGGACTGGGGCGCACAAAGGGGCTTATGAAAATCTGACTCCTGGGCACAGAGGGCCCCTGCGGGTCTAGGGCCACCAGATACTTTTATCAGAAACAGGCGGGAGGCAACTGCCAGCATGTGAAAGGTGGCCTGGGTGTGGTGCTCAGGGCACGGGCACAGATAGGGCCCGGGCTGACCACACATTACCGCCCCCCTCCTCCGTGAACCTCGTGCGAGTTGGAGGCGATTTATGCCACCCAAACTCTACTTCACAGGACTGCGAGGGAGGAGGGGGAGCTGCGGGGTCTAAAGAAAGAGGAGGGGGCAAGAAATGAGGCGGAAACCAGGCCGAAATTAACCCAGTCATACACACGCCTTGCAGCGGTGCAAGCTCAACGCAAATGCTCCTTTGCGCTATTTTCTATCTCCTTCATAGGAACTGGATAGGATTTGCTCCACTCCAAAATGATTTTGCACCCTGGCAAAAGATAGATTAAAGCGATCTGCTCTACTTTTGCTGAAGTAACATGTTAAGGAGAGGCGTAGACAGCGTTTTCCCCGCCTATAAAATGTGAAAGATTAAACTAGATTTCGTGAAAAGTCGGCCCGCTCCGCTTCTAAAGCAAAACAGTGAAAAATCAACCGGTTTCATTTTCACATTATTTTTTAGCACTGCATTACTAATTAAAGAAGAGGTGGGAAGAGGGGGAAGGAGGAGGAAACCAGGGGAGGGATAGTGAAAGAGCCACGTCCTTTTTAGACTGGGGGGTGTGTTTTTTCATGATGACATCACAGCGAGAAAGAAATGAAAAAACACGCCCCCAATCCGAAAAAGACGGGGCTTAAAGAGTGAGGCCCCTCTCCTCTAATGGCTGGCCAGCCTTTACGAGGCCAGCCAATGGAGAAGAGGGGCGGGTTCAAGCCCCCTAACTGAAAATCATTAAATCTTCGGACCGAACTGCGCAAGCGCAGCCTACGGTCCGCAAACTAAAAAATCACATTACAAAACAAACTACAGAATGCAACGGACCATGTTATTACTTAGAACAGCACCGCCTGAGTCTTCTGTAATTCTAATGACCAAAATAATTTTTCTTTTATATTAGGAAATATCCAACATTCTGAAATATGGTCATGGCCATTTTTCACCTGTCTATTAAAAGTCTGTTGAACTTACGCCAAGACAGAGGGCTGGAACCCGATTAGAAAAGGAGGTCTTAGAGCATTAAAGTTGAGTGAATCAATCTGAAGCTGATGATTTAATTGTATTCCTAATTAGGGAATCAATCAATTCAGATATCAGAACACCTTTACAATATTTGATTTCAGAAAAGTTCACAATTTCAGACATTAGATTCAAATTAAATCTTTCCAACCAGGTACTTGGTTTAACAATTCATTATTTTATTTTTCACTTTGACTTTTTCATAATTCCGAATTTTAATTCTCATATCTTCAATATGTCTGTAGAGATAAATTAAATGTAGCATTTTAATTAAAGGGGCACTGCTTCCGCAACATAGAATGAAACATATAAACCTTGAGCAACCTAGTATAAGGCCTAATTTTAATTTGTACAAAAAGGGAGAGTGTATATAACATAATATGTATTTATATTGCCAGATACCAAGCTGGCTACTCTTGATTTCACAGAAAGAAAAAAGGGGGGTAACCCGGTAACCAAGGGGCTGGGTACTGACGTAATCAATAAAAGAAGAGCCCCTCAAGTAGAGACCTTTCCATAATAAGGATATCTAAATTCAACCACTCCTCATTCACTCCAGTGTCAGATTTCAGAATATGCATGAATTAAACAAAACATAAATGTGTAAAAATTAATTAAATTAATCTGATGTGAAGTTGGTTGTGAGTTTATTATACATTTATAACAATATATGTTTAAAAATAGAATAATATAAAATCACAAATTCATATATGTTAAAAACAACATTTCTTCAATAATATACATAATATAAAAATTATACATAAGAGACAAAAAGAAAACAGTGAATCAATTGAAAACCATCATGAAATATTAATCCGATTGAAATCAAATTATTGGTGCACTTTATCTCAACTGTTGACACCTTTAATAGTTCCTCAGATTTAATGGTGAAAAAATGCGTCAACGCGTTTCGGTGTTGTTGCTCAATATTGCATCACCTTCGTCAAGACGAAACTATACGTTGTCTCTTATTTAAAATAATCTCTCTAAAATACAATAAAAAACACAATAAGCTCCACCATCAGAGTACGTACATAATTATTTAAAAACAGTTTCTACCCAATCCACATTTTTATGTTGCTTAAAACATCCCCATGTGAGTCAGATATATCTTTTTTTAATTAAATAAACAATCTTTATCAAATGTATACCAATTAATAAACAGCTTGCTATGACCAAAACACACATTTGAATTGTGTGCCTAATAAACGTTCAATCTGTTTCATTATAGGAGTACATATTATACATCATGACACTAATTGCTCATACAATCATTTCTCGCATCCAAACAAACTAAGGAGTGTATGTATACACCCACATCTAAACCTGTTTAACCATGACTGGTATCAAATTATATTACCAACTTGTTCTTCAATTCTTTTTTATATAAAAACCCATCGTATGGAATCCCAAAATGACTATCGAGGGTGAAGTAATAACATGTAAATATTTAAATATTACATAGAGACAAGAAAATGTCTTATAAATTGTTTTCTCAAACACTATCATTCTATGCTGATTAGTGTTTTTTTTTAAAACGGTGTCTCTAAATGTCATAGTTTTGTGCCATACCTGATAAGTTGCTGGTCGTTTCGCCAGCGATAGACTCAAGTTTGATATATGTTCTTCAAATGAGTTAAGTTTACCAACACCATGGGTTTGAAGACGGAGGGGAGAGAGAGCCCCAATGTCAATGACCCTATATAAGGTGAATAAACCAACAATATAGGTTCTGCCTTGTGTTTTTAAAGCGAGCTGTTTTTAAATATCAATGGTTAGTGGATCACTTTTGTTGCGATTACCTGAAAGTATTCAACTCTTTTTTTTCTCTTTAAAACATATTGTTTGATGTTCCAACGATCTATCATTCAAACAGTCTTCTATAGTGGACAGCCTACATGTGGGAAATAATGGGCAATCAGGTACCACTACATATATAATGAGCTCATGCTTAATTGTTTGTTTAGATGGTTTCTCTCCATAGCACATACCTGATGGCGTTGTCAGCCACAATTGTGCTTTAAAACGAATTACCGATTCTCTTTCCTTTTTATTTACACAATAGCCAGTCCTTAACCAGTCTTCAGATATAGAGGGTCCCCAGTTACGGTGAACCTAAATAAAAAAAAGTGTGACAGTCGGTTACGACCTGCCCCATAACTCACTAATGGAGTTTTCAACCCGATGCTTTAAGTTCCCCCGGTTGTACATACCTGCTCGTAAGAGCTAGTCATAGTGCAGCGATACAGCGTGGCTCCGTTTCAATAGAAAGGAGTCTACATGAATATGCCGCTTTATATACATTTCGGCGGTTGGTGAATGGTTTGCACCTGAGCCGAACGGCGTCCTGTGCGTGGCGCCTAGGTACGATGTCGTTGAATTGCGCCCGTCGTATGATTGTAAGTGGAGCGCCTATCTCAACCCGAGCGGCTGCCCGGGCCGGTATAGAAGTACTGTAATCTTTTTAAAGGACGGTCTTGCACAATCTACTCATGACGCTTTAAATGAGTGATGTCAGGCCATTAATATGCCTTAAAAGATCATATAGGCTGTGCCTAAATGTTGATGAACTACCATTAGGTATATATTCGTTAAAAATTCAAATTCAATGATACTTGCTTTTTTTAAATGTAATTTGTAAACAAATGCGATTTTTTTTTCTCCATTGCCTGTAGTGTCGACCAAAATGTGACGACATATAATTTAACAAAAGGTGAAAGGGTCATATTATTTGACCTCACCATCGATGGCAAATGTGTAGCAATGTGCCATATTGCAGTATTGTTTACCAATAGTGTGGTATATAAATAAATAATACCGGGACTATTTTTGAATTACAATAACAATAACAGATAGCTCAATAAATAAGAGGCAGGATCCGATGTGTCCGAGTCAGAAGGATTTATTCAGGCAAAAGGGAAGGGACTGGAACGGGACAGCCTGAAATAAAATGGAAAGGCAGCTGCAGCGCTCGCTTACAATTCAGGTTACATATATATAGTAAGACATTTCAATTATATTGCATACAGTAGGCGTAACTAATGACAAGCATAAGATAAGAAGACATGGGCGTGAAAAGAAGGCGTGCACAGGGCGTGCACGTAGACATGTGATGAGGAACGTCACAGAAGTGTCATGAATGGGGCGGAAACATGGAGGGGGCTACCTGAGCAGCTGGGACCTTTAACCTAGTGGTGCGCGCAAATGGGCAATGACGTGTTACCGGGGAGAACTGGGGGCTATGACTTCTACACTAGAAGAGGAGACTAAAGTCTGCGGTGTCAGGACGACATGTACCTATAGCATATCTGGTATCTGGTGTTTGGAGTACATGTTGATAGAATCTAAAAGTTATCAGGGCAAAGGCTACTTGACACTAAGGCTGGTGCATGCATATATTCTACATGTATTGCGTGTGCTATGAATCTTCTATGAATACTAATACGGTAACTCTCTTACATGGAGACAGAAAGACTAGACCATAGCTGAAACTGTTTATGCGGTTCAGTAGCTTAGGAATGCAGAGAAGGAAAGCTGGACTGATAACTGGAAGCATAACATACTCTTGGCAGACAGGCAGGCAGAGCCAGGCCGGGCACCGCGCTGCTTGGCAGGAAGTAAGTGAAGGGTCAGGGATGCAGGTGGGGGCTGCATCGCTCCTCGGAGTGGGTTCAGGAGACGGGAGCTTGAATCTGGTGTCCGGGCCCTTTTGAGGCCTAGGAACGGGGACAATTCGGTAAATTAACGTGCACACTGTAAAACGTGGCAACATAGGCCTAATACTCGTTGCTTTCACGAGAACTGGATACTGGCATACTAGAGTTGGACACAACCATAATTGCGTCTTTAATCGATCATAGGGGAATATATGCATATCGATCATGCACATATAACATAGGATGGGGAACACGTAGGCACATATAACAAGGCAAAATTCACTTTTCCACATTCCCTCCTTGTGCCCTACGTTTCCATCAGGAAACATCAATATTCATGATACCATCTATCTGTTCATATAGCATCATTTGCTCGTCTCGAATTGTCTTGGAACGGGACTTAGGATTAGGAATACAAGAGGTAGCACACATGCCGCAAATCGCAGGGCCACATTGTAAACAGAGGCAGCAACTGAATATGATCATTACTGCTATACCTAGGAATGACAATACTTTCCATCCCCAGGCAGATATAATACTCCAGAGCCAACCGGACCATGTCCAGGTGCCTGGATTCTGGTGTAACTGATGGGCAATTTTATGAAGTCTGGTTATAGCTGAATAAACAGACGGCGCGTTATTAGGAATGAAAATGCAGCAACTAGATCCGATGACTCTACAAGCTCCTCCTCTATTGGCCAGTATGACGTCAAGAACGAGACGATTTTGGAGCACAACAAATCGCATAGCAGATTGCTCTTCGGTTAAGTTACCTAGAGCGGAAGTAGTCTCATTCACTACTGCTTCAAGGGTTCTGGTTAGCCTACGTATTAACTTACTATTCTGGACAGGACCTATAAAGAAAAAGAAACCTTTATTGAAGTCTTGATACTGTTCTAGAGCAGTTTCAGTTTGATCGACAATTGGGGACTCAGTCTCCCTTCTATGTCTAACGTGTACTAGATGTGTGTTTCTGTGATAATCAGACGGGGCTAGGAAAACTGGTGGCAGTAGGAAGGCAATGTAACATGTTCCATCCCAATCTAGGGGCAGACGAACATATGCGGTCTGACCACAAACAAAATAAGAATGACGTGAGGCTTTGAAAATAGATTTCCCACTGTCACTATACTCGACCACAGTAGTACAATCACTATGTCCTACATGTGCGGAACCATTCTTTCTGACACATAATTCGCCTTTGACTGGTAGAACTGAAATAGCAGGCAAATCTGGAGTAGTCTCGGACTGAACATTCAAAACCATGAAATTCGAGGAATAATTACCTAAATCATATACTTCATTTTCTAGATCTAATCCTGTTCTATGGGAAAGACCTTGCTTGTCTGGGAAACATGTTCGATTCAAAAGGGACATATCAGTTGAGGATGACGTTAACGTGGACCATGCTCCACACGAACCATTATGTGAAAACGGATAAGGAAAGAGTGGCAGAACTCCCTTCGGTGTCTGGAAAGGGGGGAGTCGACCACACACCCAACAATTAGTGGCATTGCTGGTCTGGTGTGAATAATGCAGCATTCGGATAAAAGTATTATTACGCATAGCAAGACGATAGGATAACTCGTGAGGAGGCAGATCACTAAATGTGTGCTCTACTGTAACATTAGAAAACATATGTACATGTGAAATAGGAAAACATAAATGTAACGCATAACTTATGCAAGTAACCATAAGACTCAGGAATAATAAAAAGAACAGAGTAACTATACATCGGCTGCAAAGATTCTTTCGATAGCGTATTCTCTTAGAGTTTTGACTAACTCTCTCACTGTGTGGGTCTATCTTATACATGTCAGGAACCTGTCTAACCGTTTCACCCGAGATGGACTTAGACAATTTAACTGGCTGACTTACTAGACCTCAACTTGGATTTATACTCCTGCTGCGGAGTTTTCTCTAACAGGGGAAGTTTAGATTAATTGTCTGGGCAGTCCTTGAGAACGGGGCAGTCCTTGAGAAAAGTCTTTAATTTGAGTCCATGAAACTTTTTCACATGGCTGGCGTGTAGCCACCCTTTTCGGTTTTCCAGCTTCACTGCTGTCCGGGTGGTGAGAAGAACGAGGCGGGGCTCCTTCCAGCGGGGCTCCAGCGGACTTGAACGATCAAAATTGCGAACCAGCACAAAATCACCCGGAACGACTTCATGCGGTTTTACTTCGGTGTTGTCTGGAAATGCAGCGGCAACCTGTGAACGACAAGATTGTAGTGCAGACATCAAGGAGGCAAGGTAATCTGTCAGCATATTACTGTCAACATCGGTAATGGTACGGGGTCTAGGTGTACCCCACATGTTAGGGGGACGACCAAACACTATCTCATACGGAGATAGACCTGAACGGGAATGAGCAACCATTCTCATATAAAAAAGGGCGACTGGCAGTGCTACTATCCAATCTACACCTTTCTCTGCACAAACTTTTGCGATTCGGATTTTCAAAGTCTGGTTATGTCTCTCTACGAGACCGGCTGCTTCAGGATGGCGTACACAATGGAACTTCCACTGGTACCCTAACAGAAGGGATACTTGTTTCATGAGCTCGGATGAGAATGGCTGGCCGTTATCAGAATACACGACCCTAGGTAATCCATAGCGGGGAAAGAACTCACGAACCAACTGCCTGGCAGTGGTCGCAGCTGTGTAATCTGGAACTGGATATGCTTCTGTCCACCTGGACAAAGCACATACAACTACAAGGACATACTTGAAACCTCGACATCGCTCCATCTGAATGTAATCCATCTGGAGGACTTCAAAAGGGTGGTCAGGAGGATGGAAACCACCTTGTTCCACCGGGACACTTTTACCTGGATTGAACTGACAACATATCATGCAGGTACGTACTTTCTGTTTGGCGGCTGCTCGTAAATGCTTGTTGAACCAGAGGTTCTGGATACTGTCTAACATGGCTTTTTCTCCTAAATGTGCTGGACTATGTGCGGTGTTAATAATGACTTGAACCATAGAGTCGGGGAGAAACCATGTGGCTTTTCCCTTCGTCAACCATCCTTGATCTGTCTGGACCCCTCCTTGTTCGGACCATTTCTTGATTTCATCGGGAGTAGCATGTAACTGTATATCTATGACATCTTGTGTAGGGTCCTTAACTGTCATACAAGTAGTCTGATCTGGAGTGAGTGCCTGTGTCATGTTAACTGGAATGTCTGGAGTCTGAGCTGTGAGCTTGGCTGTTCGATCTGCTAGATCGTTACCCTGGGAAATGATATCAGTGGCTTTCGTATGTGCCTTGCACTTCATGATGGCGATAGCCGTCGGTAAATGTATTGCATCTAACAGAGCTTGAATGAGGGGGCCATGCTGAATCTTGGTTCCATGAGAAGTCATAAAACCTCTTTCTTGCCAGAGCACTCCAAAGTCGTGTACGACTCCGAATGCATAACGTGAATCTGTGTATATGTTTACTTTCAGGTTCTTGGCACGTATGCAGGCATGGGTCAGAGCGACAAGCTCTGCTGCTTGAGCAGACAGGGTGTCAATACGATGTGTTTCTATAACTTCGGTTTCAGTAGTCACTGCATACGCGGCTACTAGTTCTCCTGTACTTGTTCTCATACATGAACCATCCACATAAAGTGTCAGGTCGGGATCAGGTAATGCAATGTCTGTCAAGTCTTGTCTTGGCTTTGTCATGGTGTTAACAACTTCCACACAGTCATGTGTGGCAGGATTTGTGGTAACTGACGGTAACAGTGTAGCTGGATTTAAAATGTTGCAGCGTCTGATTTCTATGTGTGGCTGAAACAGTGCCAGTTCATAACCTGTTAAACTTGCAATTGTCAAGTGTTGAGTCTGTGTTCGGTTTAAAAGAACTTCCACAGAATGTGGAACTTGTACTGTCAGGGAGTGTCCTAACACTATGGAATCACTTTGTCTGATGGCTAGAGCTGTGGCTGCAACTGACTTGAGGCACGCAGGCAGAGCCTGGCCCACTGGATCTAATGTGCTAGAAAAATAAGCACAGGGCTTGTATTGTCCTGCTTGATCTTGTGTAAGAACAGATAATGCAGTACCATCACGTTCAGTAACAAAAAGTGTAAAAGGCTTACTGTAGTTCGGTGTTGCTAGAACAGGTGCTTGGCATAAAGCTTTCTTTAACTCATTGAAAACAAGTGTATGTTCCTGGGTCCAAGGGAGGACAGTCGATACGGCTGCCTCCTGTGTCGTTAACTGTATCAGTGGCTTGGCTAGAAATGCATACTGAGGAATTCATTGTCTGCAGTAAGAAGTGAGGCCGATAAAAGCTCGTACCTCCTTCTGTGTCTTGGGCTGTGGAAGATGTGCTATTAACTGGATACGGTCAGGTGTCAACTGCCTACCCCTCTTGGACAGTAAGTGTCCTAAGTAGACCACTTGCTGGACACAGAATTGCAATTTGGAAGGGGACACCTTATGCCCCATCTCGGCCAGAAAATACAAGACTGTAAGTGACGCACGTTCGCAGTCACGTTCAGAACGGGCTGTGATCAGTAGATCATCGACATACTGGAGCAGGGCAGTGTCAGTTGGCATGTGAATATTGTCTAGTTGTCTCTTAAGTGCTTGACTGTAAATACTAGGACTTTCTGTGAAACCTTGAGGTGCTCGTGTGAATTTATAGCTTCTTCCATTTAAACAGAATCCGAAAAGGAACTGGCTGTCTGGATGAATGGGGACACTAAAGAATGCGTTCTTGAGATCGATAACTGTAAAGAATGTGGCTTCAGAATCAATGGCTGTCAATAGGGAAGAAATATCTGGGACCACTGGGTACTGTGGTATGATACATTTATTAAGTTCTCGAAGGTCAATCACTAATCGATAAACTGGAGGTGCATTTGGATCAGTACGTTTCAGAATCGGAATGATAGGAGAATTACATACATTGGAGTCAGTTTCTACAACCACTCCTTGAACAATAAGCTCGTCAATAATTTTGGATAAGGCTGCTACAGCCTCAGGTGTTAATTTGTACTGTCTGATTCGTGGTAATACAACACCCTGCTTTAGAGTAACACGATGGGGTGTGATATGCATACAACCTACATCAGTTGGACCTTGCGCCCATAAATGCTGTGGTACATTCAATAATCTTGGATCAAAATCACGTAATACATAATGACCTTTAAAATCACGCAGAAACAGACGTACCCCTTCTGGGGAGCAGCATATATAAAGAGTATAAATGATATACATATATACACACAACTCGCACCATGAGCCCAGGGTCAGTTGGCCGGACAACAGATCCATGCAGCACGTGCGTATCGTATATATATATATACATTCATGCATTGATATTATGTAAAATCAATGTTAATGGTTGGTAGTGTATTATAGAATATCTTTTTCAGTTTATTAAACGCAACCATTCCAGACCAATCATCGTTCAGACCAATCATCACTCATCGCTCATACCAATCATCACTCAGCACTCATACCAATCATCACTCTTCGCTCATACCAATCATCACTCATCTCTCATACCAATCATCACTCATCGCTCATACCAATCATCACTTATCGTTCAGACCAATCATCACTCATCGTGCAGACCAATCATCACTTATCGTTCAGACCAACCATCACTTATCGTTCAGACCAATCATCACTCATCGTTCAGACCAATTGAGGTATCGGGTTCTGTCAGGCCTACATACTCTGCAAAAACTCTCGATCCATATAATAGAAGTTGGCACGGAAACTGGAAATGCAAAAGACAAGTTTATTAAGACCCCATGGGGTGGTGGTACATTCCTACAGCACCCTTCGGCAATGCAAGAAGTATCACACCGAACATCGGTGCACGACCTCTTTTATACAGTTTAACAGCAATAAAAAGGTAGGCGGTATACATTTGAACAACTTTAAGTACATATAAGGGCATTTTTGGAACACAGCCAGTATGTGGGAGGGGCGTAATACCATTTGGTCAGTTTGGGGCACATTCCTAAGGAGTGACCACTCGTTAGTCCAGAGATCAGCTGTACGCATGCGCAAGACTGACCATTGCTAAAAATAGCCTGTTGTTGGGCAGGGTAAAGGTTCATTGGCATGGAGGAAGGACGAAAGGGCACATTGACCACGAGGCTGCATGTTCATGAAAATGGAAGCCACCAAATACAAAATGGCCCCCGAACATTTGGTCAAGTTAACAGTAAGAGCTCGTGTAGCTGAGCAAAACGCTAACTCAGGTACTGCCAAATTACGACAGACGGCCCTTTTAGCGTTTAGCTGAAGCTACCTCATAATGGAAGTAATCCGGATGCTCATCGTCAATATCGATCATCATAATTTTCATTACTTCGGCATTACTCATTTGTACATTTTTAGCAATAGCTCGTTCGGATGGGATACAGGCAGTAATACATATAGAGCATAAGGTAGGACCACATTGAATATATAAACAGCAGAAGAAGAATATCCCAATAATTACGCATAGAACCGTCAACAGTTTCCAACCCCATGTACTGAGCAGAGTCCAAAACCAACCAGAAAAGGTCCAAGTACCATTGTCAGGGTGAATTTCAGCAGCTATTTTGTGCAATTTGGAAATAGCATCATATACAGATGGTGAATTATCAGGGACATAAACACAACAACTACTTCCGATGATACGGCATGCACCCCCACGATCAGCTAACACTACGTCCAGAACCATTCGGTTCTGAAGCATAACAATTCTCGTAATCTGTAGTTCTTCAGTTATATTCCCTAAAGCAGAGGCAGTTTCATTAGCAACTGCTTCCACCACACGTGTTAGCCGCCTTATTTTCCTGCTGTTTAGAGCAGCACCAACGAAAGAGAATAGACCTAAATTAAAATCCACATATTGCTGTAGTGAAGTGTCCGTTTGATCAACATCATCAATATTCAATGTTCTCTTAACTCTATTCAATACAAAATCATGGTACAATACAAAATCATTATGGTACATGGGTGGGGCAATAAACACAGGGGGCAGTACAAAAGATATATAACATGTGCCTAACCATCCAAGAGGAAGACGATGATAACCTTTATTGCCGCAAATAAAATAAGTGTTTCGTGAGGCCACAAAAGAAATACCATTGGGTGTATCAAACGTGAGAGTAGTATTGCATTCACTCCTCCCTACCGGAATTGTTCCTTTATTTCTGACACAAAGATCTGCTTTTGTATCGATAACTGTAATCACATGTAAACTAGACATATTAGTAAATCTCTGATTAGTGAAGATACGAGGTGTAGATACATTGTCCGGTCGATATTCTTCCCACTCAAATTTAGTTCCTTCTGCTTGTGGATAGCCATCTCGATCGTTGTAACAGACTTTATTCAATCGGAAAAGTAGTCCACCTTTTGTTGGCCATCTCAAGGTAAAGAGAAGAGTGTACCAAGCATTACATGAACCATTGTGAGAAAAGGGAAGAGGAATAAGAGGTGTTCCTCCTTTTTTCTGATGTCCAGGCAGCATCCCACATACCCAACAGTTAGAGGTATTAGTCATATTGTGTGTATGGTGTAATATTTGAATGAAACTATTATTCAAGTAAGTCTGTCTATTTCTTTCTTCATGATAGGGCAAAGTAAAATGAAAATGTTCGGATGGAACGGGAGTGGTAGGCAGTAAATATTCTCGTGCAGGAAACAGTCTTTCTATAGTCCAAGCTATTACTGCGATTACCACTATTGTCGTAGCAAAAAGAACTGCACCCAAAATTCTTCTATTTCTCAATGTAGGCGCCATAGTACAAAGAACAAAATCTCAAGAACCAAACTAAAAAATAAAAATATAGTGCTGAGAACCGAGGCTGCCGCTGGTTTCTTCTCCGGGATTCAAGACGGGTGTCGCTACACTGGGCAGAACTGATCCCCCCCTTGATATTCCCGGCTTCCGTTTTCACAAACCTCGGAACGGTTACCAACCAGTCACAAAAATACAAAAAAAAATATTATTTCCTTGGCCGCAAATTGTACTTCACTCCACCAGAAATAGTGTGGTCCGGGAAGGCTCCCTCCGACTCATGAGATGTAACAGCTGTGCTCCTCTCCGCGTCCAAGATGTCTCGGTAGTCAGACAGTACAGTAGGGTTCACCAGATCCGGAGAGACACGTCGGCAGTGCGTTGAATGTATCCACCGCTTCTTGTTCGTAACGCGCACAGCCGTTCGCGTTGCCAGCAGTACCTGTTCAGGGCCACGCCACCTCGGCTCCAAACTGCTGGATCTCTCAAACACCCAGATCATCACATGGTCGCCAGGACGAAGATTGTGAGCCTCTCCAATAGAATGGTCGGGGAGCGCTTCTCGAACCTGTTGATGAATAGAAAGTAAATAATTTGTTAATCGTGCCAAATAATCGTTCATCATTATACAAGGCACATCATGTATCAATCGAGGCTTTGGAACTCCCCAAATATTCATGGGCCTTCCGAACACCACTTCATAGGGTGTGAGGCCAGATCGGGAATGTGGCACTGATCTAATAGACAGCAATGCCAAAGGCAAAGCGCCGGCCATTTCAAAGACGTAGATGCCACGATCTTCACTAGCTTCAGCTTCAGAGTAGCATTGTATCTCTCCACTAGGCCTGCTGACTGCGGGTGGAATACAGCATGACATTTTTGCTTAATTCCCAATCCTTTCAGGACATGCTCCACTACTTTCCCAACAAAATGAGGACCGTTATCATTCCACAAAAATTTACAAACACCATAGCGTGGGAAGTACTCTTTGAGTAACACCTTGGCTGTTGTCAATGCTGTATTATCCTTCGTAGGTTAAGCCTCAATCCACTTGCTGAAGGCACACACCACCACTAGGACATACCTGAGATTGTTACAGCGCTCCAGCTGGATGTAATCCATTTGCAGTACTTCAAATGGTTCAGTAGATGGAACAAACCCTCCTTTAGGAGTATAGGTCCCTTTAGCAGGATTGTACTGTAGGCATATCAGACAGGTCTGCACTACTCTCCTAGCCGTGCTGGCAATCTCAGGATGCTCCCAAACTCGTGTAAGCAATTTAGTAATTGCAAGAGCTCCAACATGTGCCAGCCCATGTGTCATTTGAACCATTGCTTGCAAGTAAGCAGCAGGCAATTTCCATTTCTCCATGTCTTTGCTTCTCCAACAACCCTCATCATCCAGTACTCCCTCTGTTGCCCATATTGCGAGTTCTGCTTCAGATGCTGACTTCTGTATGTCTAGAATTTCTTCTCTAACATCATGCCATCGCTCAGCTTGTGATCTCACCACATACATAGAGGAGTCATTTTGTAACATGGCAGTCTTTCTCGCTATTCGGTCTGCAAAAGCATTTCCTTGCCCTATTTTGTCTGTAACCTTCTTATGTGCACTGCATTTAATTATCGCAACCTTCTTTGGACATAATAATGCATTCAGAAGGTCACATACCAGCTCTCCATACATAATATGTGTTCCGTGCGAGGTCATAAACCCTCGTTCCTTCCAGAGTAGGCCAAAATCATGCACTACTCCAAAAGCGTAATGGCTATCTGTGTAGATGTTCACACATAAACCAGCACTTAACTCGCATGCTTTCGTTAAGGCTATCAATTCAGCTGCTTGGGCCGATTTTTGCGGTATTCGTGCTGTTTCTACCACTGTTTTAAGTGTCGTGATCGCATAGGCTGCGGAAGCTGTACCATCTGGCAATCTCACACACGATCCATCAACCCACAGTTCCCCATCTACATCTAGAAGTGGCGTGTCCTCTAAATCGACACGACCCTTTGTTTGTTCGTCAGTCAGAAAAACACAGTCATGTTGTTCTTCCTCCTGGGTCTCAGTAACAAGATATGGCAATAAAGTAGCAGGATTCAGAGTGGCGCACCTCTTCAATGTAATGTGTGGCGCCAACAGTGTTAACTCGTATCCTGTTAAACGGGCACTAGTTAGATGCTGCGTTTTCGTTTGGTTCAATAGAGCATCTACCGCATGGGGAACTAACACCAACAATTTGTGCGACAAAACTATTCCCTCACTCTGCCGTATAGCTACTGCTGTTGCTGCAACTGCTCGAAAGCATCCGGGCAGTCCTCGAGCCACTGGATCGAGTACCGCTGAAAAATATGCGCAAGGCCTCTGTTTGTCTCCGTGTAACTGTACTAAGACTGACAATGCACACCCATCCTTCTCATGTACATATAGTGTAAAGATCTTTGTATAATCTGGTGTACCTAACACTGGTGCAGAACAAAGAGCTTGTCTCAATTGCTCAAAAGCATTCTGACATTCATCCGTCCATTCAAGAGGAATTGGTGCAGTTTTGGACAGTAATGATAACAAAGGTTTTTCAATATGCGAAAATCCTAGTATCCATTGCCTACAAAAGGATGTCAAACCTATAAAAGCACGAACATCCTTCTGAGTGCAAGGGACTGGTGTATCTAATATTGCTTGAATTCGATCTGATGTCAATGCACGTCCCTCCTTAGACAAAAGATGACCGAGGTAGGTCACCTTTGGTCTACAGTATTGTAACTTTTTCCGTGATACCTTGTGATTGTTTTCAGCAAGGAAAGAGAGTAAGGAGAGTGTACTCTCCTCACATTGCTCCTGTGTGTCTGCCGCAAGCAAAATGTCATCGACATATTGGATGAGAACCACCCCAGACCGTAAATCAAAAGAATCAAGTTGTCTTTTTAAAGCCTGGCTGTAAATGCTAGGACTTTCTGTGTAACCTTGAGGAACTCGACAAAATCTATATGATTTATTATTTAGTGTAAAACCGAACAAATATCGGCTGTCAGGATGAATGGGGATCGAAAAGAAGGCATTCTTCAAATCAATCACCGTAAATGTAGTAGATGTGGATGGAACCAAAGTAAGTAAGGTGGTAATGTCGGACACTACTGGATACTGGGGTACTACTATCTTATTAATTTCCCTTAAATCAATAATGAAACGATAGATCTTAGTATCCGTGTCTTTCTTTAGGATTGGAAGAATTGGACTGTTGCAAACATTGTAGGGAACTTCCTCTACCACCCCTGCCATCATCAAATCATTCACAATGTGTGTTAAAGCTATTTCGCCTTCTCTGGAGATCTTGTACTGAGGAACGCGAGGCAAAGTCGCTCCCTCCTTTACAGTAATGCGTACAGGGGGAATAATCATTTGACCCACATCAGTATCAGAAGTAGCCCATAAAGTACTAGGAAGGGACGCTAACGCATCGGCCTCCTGTGTGAGGCACGATCTCTCAACTTCTGGGTAGTTCTCATTTAAAATAACCCAAACCCCTTCAGGGGCACAGCGTATTGTGGCACGAAAATGCTTTAGCATATCAAGTCCCATAATGTTATCTGGTGTATTTGGGGATAATAGAAATGGACATGGGGCAACAAACTTATCAATGTGAAATGTAAGAGGGTGAGACAATGGGCTTAAAGAAGGTGTTCCATCGAACCCTATTGCTGTAATTGTTTCGCCAGACAGGGGAGCCCTTGGAACCAAGTGTTTTGACAGAGCGCTACGAGTAGCTCCTGTGTCAACCAGAAACTGATCAGTAGAACCCAAAACATGTGCTGATATATATGGACCCCTCTGATCGACTGGTACTTCAACCGATTCCGCACCCCATCCTACGCAATCCTATGCATATCTATTGTCCTGAGACTCAGTATTCTCTCCTTCAGCTATCTGATATTGATTTCGTCAATCAAAAGTATTATGTTCAACCTGACCACGACCCCTCTCTTCAAACCTACCGCGATCATTCGCTCCACCTCTCGGTCCTGAATAACTATTCCGCGACCTTCCACTTCCTCGACCCCTCCGACAACGCTTTTCACGAAGCACCGGACAATCTGCAATCCAATGCCCAAACTGCTTACAGTATGCACTCTGATATATCAGAACAGGGGGGGGGACGTAACATACGATCCTCGTCTACCCCTATCATTCCCTCTCGATTGCGTAGCATAAACCTGAGCCAACATCACCTTCGTCTTTAAGTCCTTCGCTTTCTTATCACTACATTCTTTAGCCTCCAATTCCTGTCGTTCATAATACTGAGCCATAGTTAATAAAGAAGCAGGCGTTGCAGTGGTCCATGAACTTTCACTAGCTTTTAACCGTTTTGCAATCTCCGGTAGGAGATTAGCCACATACTTGTCTACAAACAAGTGCCTGCCTGTGTCCTCTGTTAATTATTGGCCACTGTAATCATGGAATGCTTCCTCAAAACGAGAAAAGAAATCAGAGACCGATTCGTCCGACTTCTGTTTACAAGACGCCAACACTGTCCAATCAATCTTTTTAGGGGGAACAAGTGTTTTTAATTTATTCAATATAGCTGTCGGTAAATCTAAAATCAATTGACACGGCTTGCATGCAGGTTCCCTATCTAAGTCAGCGCTAGCTATGTCCTTCCAATCTGCACCTAGAATCGCTCGATCATCAAACTTACGGATCGCCCTCCACATATCAGGAGGCAATATCAACCCAAAGAAAAGATCAACGTCATAATGCACGAAGAAATGGCGCCCTCCACACCTTCATAGAAAGCTGCTGGATTTTTACGGGGGTCAGGCAAAGCATTCTTAAGCGCCATAACATCTGCTCTATTCCATGGCGTATAAACCCAATTATATATAAAATAGCCCTTTGCATCTTTAGACCTCTTATCGTCATCTGTACCATCCCCTTTAGGAGGGACATATAAAGGCGCAGCTTCTCGCATAGGCTTAACATTAACCGCAGCGCTCTTATCTGTATCAAAGATAGGACACTCTTTTGATACTTCCGCTGATCCAGGCGCAGACGAATCCGATGCCTTTTTCGCCGCTCGCAATCGTGTCGCCTCATCTCGTAACCGAATCAAACGCTGGAAAAATTTGTCCGCATCTGAAAGAGCAAAAATACCTTTACGGAAATTCTCACGACCAACTGATACATCTTTAGGTTCCAATTCAAGAGAATGCTTCCTAAACCGCTCAATAACTTCATCTGTAAAATGATCTAAAAAATACAATCGTTCCTTGTCAGACCATTTACTCATAAGACCATCAACCTCTGGAACAGTTATAGTATTTATATTAAGTTTACGAGCAATCGAGCGCAGTTCCGCCATACGTTCGGTAGGTAACCTGGTACGCTGTTTATCCTGAGTATCCTCGTCCGATTCCTCGTCCGGAGCCATAGGTGGAACATACGGAGGCGGGCAACGATCTAACAATGAAAAATCATCTAATTCATTAGTAAGGACAGGATAAAGAGGGCGTCTAATAGGAAACTGACCATTAACCTGTAAATTACGTTCTCGACTCTCTTTCTCTTTCTGTTCCTGCAATTCCTTCTCCTGTAACTGTAAAGCTTTATCCCGAGCAGCCTTTCGCTGCTCTTTGTCCGCCAAGGCTTCTTCACGCTTCATTCGTTCACGCACCGCTTTCTCCCACATACGCACACAATCAAACATATCCTGTCTAGACCTGCGCTGAAACAAACATTGGTCCACATACTGAACTTTTCGTAAATCGAATGACCCATGTAGTGGCCATTGCAACTCACGATCCGTTTTGGTGTATCTGTGCCATAATGTGCTATACATAATAGGCGGAAGGCCAAATTTAATGTACATTTCGCGATTAGGAGTTCCCTCTAGGGGAGCCGGCTGAGATTCATTTAATCGATAATTGGTACCATTTCCAAAGCAGCACATTCCTCGGAGTGTGCTGAGAACAGGCATGTTCAAAATATCACGAAAAACGCAATATTACATAAAATGGCACTTAAGTGTACTTTACGCATAGTGTGCCGTTCAAACAAATTCAAAATCAGAGAAATATCCCTACATGCCTGCCTATGTGAGGTGCACTCCACATATAATTCAAATCATAGGTCCAAACGTTAGCTAACTCATACAAATTAAAATTCAAATTCAAAGTCAAAAAGCCACAGTAAGTGTCAATAGACTACCTTACCAAACATAAGCTTACCAAATATTTCAAAAGTGTCCAGATTCCAACTGCCAAGTTCTGTAACCGAATCAGCCAAACGCGCACTACACGACAAGCCAAACGATCAGGATCTCAGTCGAGGACCGGCGCCACCTGGAAGGTCAGATCAGAAGGAAAGGAAAAAACACCGTGGGTGCCAAGACTCGGGTCACTCAGTGGCAGCGTACGCGTCCATAGCGAGTTTCCAATCCTTCGTCGTGACCTCTCCTTCGGGCATCCGAGTCGCCGATGAGTCCCTTCGCGGTCGCCAATTGAGGTATCGGGTTCTGTCAGGCCTACATACTCTGCAAAAACTCTCGATCCATATAATCGAAGTTGGCACGGAAACTGGAAAGGCAAAAGACAAGTTTATTAAGACCCCATGGGGTGGTGGTACATTCCTACAGCACCCTTCGGCAATGCACGAAGTATCACACCGAACATCGGTGCGCGACCTCTTTTATACAGTTTAACAGCAATAAAAAGGTAGGCGGTATACATTTGAACAACTTTAAGTACATATAAGGGCATTTTTGGAACACAGCCAGTATTTGGGAGGGGCGTAATACCATTTGGTCAGTTTGGGGCACATTCCTAAGGAGTGACCACTTGTTAGTCCAGAGATCAGCTGTACGCATGCGCAAGACTGACCATTGCTAAAAATAGCCTGTTGTTGGGCAGGGTAAAGGTTCATTGGCATGGAGGAAGGACGAAAGGGCACGTTGACCACGAGGCTGCATGTTCATGAAAATGGAAGCCACCAAATACAAAATGGCCCCCGAACATTTGGTCAAGTTAACAGTAAGAGCTCGTGTAGCTGAGCAAAACGCTAACTCAGGTACTGCCAAATTACGACACAATCATCACTCAGCGCTCAGACCAATCACTCATCGCTCATACCAACCATAACTCATCGCTCAGACCAATCATCAATCATTGTTCAGACCAATCATCACTCATCGCTCATTCCAATCATCACTCATCGCTCATTCCAATCATCACTCATCGCGCATACCAATCATCACTCATACCAATCATCAATCATCGCTCAGACCAATCATCACTCATCGCTCATACCAATCATCACTCATCGCTCATACCAATCATCACTCAGCGCTCACACCAATCAACACTCATCCCAATTTTCACTCTTCGCTCATACCAATCATTACTCATCGCTCATACCAATCATCACTCATCGCTCATACCAATCATCACTCATCGTTCAGACCAATCATCACTCATCTCTCAGACCAATCATCACTCATCGCTCATACCAATCATCACTCATCGCTCATACCAATCATCACTCTTCGCTCATACCAATCGTCAATCATCGCTCAGACCAATCATCACTCATCGTTCAGACCAATCATCACTTATCGTTCAGACCAATCATCACTCATCGTTCAGACCAATCATCACTCATCGTTCAGACCAATCATCACTCAGCGCTCATACCAATCATCACTCAGCGCTCATACCAATCATCACTCAGCGCTCATACCAATCATCACTCAGCGCTCATACCAATCATCACTCAGCGCTCAGACCAATCACTCATCGCTCATACCAACCATAACTCATCGCTCAGACCAATCATCGTTCAGACCAATCATCACTCATTGTTCATACCAATCATCCCTCAGCGCTCATACCAATCATCACTCTTCGCTCATACCAATCATCACTCATCGCTCATAACAATCATCACTCATCGCTCATACCAATCATCACTCATCGTTCAGACCAATCATCACTCATCTCTCAGACCAATCATCAATCAACGATCATACCATTCATCACTCAACGCTCATACCAATCATCACTCAACGCTCAGACCAATCATCACTCATCGCTCAGACCAATCATCACTCATCGCTCATACCAATCATCACTCATCACTCATACCAATCATCAATCATCCCTCAGACCAATCATCACTCATCGTTCAGACCAATCATCACTCATCGCTCATGCCAATCATCACTCATCGCTCATACCAATCATCAATCATCCCTCAGACCAATCATCACTCATCGTTCAGACCAATCATCACTTATCGTTCAGACAAATCATCACTCAGCGCTCATAGCAATCATCACTCAGCGCTCATACCAATCATCACTCAGCGCTCAGACCAATCACTCATCGCTCATACCAATCATCACTCATCGCTCATACCAATCATCACTCATCATTCAGACCAATCAACACTCATCTCTCAGACCAATCATCAATAATCGCTCAGACCAATCATCACTCTTCGCTCATACCAATCATCAATCATCCCTCAGACCAATCATCACTCATCGTTCAGACCAATCATCACTTATCGTTCAGACCAATCATCACTCAGCGCTCATACCAATCATCACTCATCGTTCAGACCAATCATCACTCATCTCTCAGACCAATCATCAATCATCGCTCAGACCAATCATCACTCATCGCTCAAACCAATCATCACTCATCGCTCATATCAATCATCACTTATCGTTCAGAACAATCATCACTCAGCGCTCATACCAATCATCACTCAGCGTTCAGACCAACCATAACTCATCGCTCAGACCAATCATCGTTCAGACCAATCATCACTCATCGCTCAGACCAATCATTACTCATCGCTCAGAACAATCATCACTCATACCAATCATCACTCATCGCTCATTCCAATCATCACTCATCGCTCACATACCTTCATACGTGCTTTCTCAAAATAACCAATACCACCTGGGATAGTTTACTCATGTGTTTCCTGTGTCGCTGCTACGCTGTGAATCAGTGGCACCGCTATAATAGAACAAAGTCTAAGAGGATACCAGCGCAGCCATTGACATCTCAGTCTCAGCGCCCTCATCCAGAGTGACAAATAGCAGATGCAACTGAGAACTCCTGACCGAACCGCTTTACCAATTTACACAACTTATAGTACCTTTGCTCTCACACTGCTGACAGCATGCATCTGGCTCACAGGCCAGAACGTCACAAGAACGATCACAGTCAGATGGTGTAATGTACTCAGGCGCTAATCAGAGTGAAAAAAAGAGTACATTTATGCCCAAGTGTAAGTTTATCCTGGTGAATCGAGCCCATAATATCTGCTCTTCCCCCAGCAGTTGTGTAAACAGTGAAGTTTTCTTGAAATTTGCTCGACCACTGGCCAGATTGTGCACAAGTCATCGCTCATACCAATCATCACTCATCGCTCATACCAATCATCAATCATCGCTCAGACCAATCATCACTCATCGTTCAGACCAATCAACACTCGTCGTACAGTCCAATCATCACTCATCGTTCAGACCAATCATCACTCAGGGCTCATACCAATCATCACTCAGCGCTCATACCAATCATCACTCAGCGCTCAGACCAATCACTCATCGCTCATAGCAACCATAACTCATCGCTCAGACCAATCATCGTTCAGACCAATCATCACTCATCGCTCATACCAATCATCACTCAGCACTCATACCAATCATCACTCTTCGCTCATACCAATCATCACTCATCGCTCATACCAATCATCACTCTTCGCTCATACCAATAATCACTCATTCCAATCATCGCTCAGACCAATCATCACTCATTGTGCAGACCAATCATCACTTATCGTTCAGACCAATCATCACTCGTCGTTCAGACCAATCATCACTCAGCACTCAGACCAATCACTCATCGCTCATACCAACCATAACTCATCGCTCAGACCAATCATCAATCATTGTTCAGACCAATCATCACTCATTCCAATCATCACTCATTCCAGTCATCACTCATTCCAATCATCACTCATCGCTCATACCAATCATCAATCATCGCTCAGACCAATCATCACTCATCGTTCATACCAATCATCACTCATCGCTCATACCAATCATCACTCAGCGCTCATACCAATCATCACTCATCGCTCATACCAATCATCACTCGTCGCTCATACCAATCATCACTCATACCAGTCGTCAATCATCGCTCATACCAATCATCAATCATCGCTCAGACCAATCATCACTCATCGTTCAGACCAATCATCACTCATCGTTCAGACCATTCATCACTCATCGTTCAGATCAATCATCACTCATCGTTCAGACAATCATCACTCATCGTTCAGACCAATCATCACTCAGCACTCAGACCAATCACTCATCGCTCATACCAACCATAACTCATCGCTCAGACCAATCATCGTTCAGACCAATCATCACTCATCGCTCATACCAATCATCACTCATCGCTCATACCAATCATCACTCATCGTTCAGACCAATCATCACTCATCTCTCAGACCAATCATCAATCATCGCTCAGACCAATCATCACTCATCGCTCATACCGATCATCACTCAGCGCTCAGATCAATCACTCATCGCTCATACCAACCATAACTCATCGCTAAGACCAATCATCGTTCAGACCAATCATCACTCACCGCTCAGACCAATCATCACTCATCGCTCATTCCAATCATCACTCATCGCTCACATACCTTCATACGTGCTTTCTCAAAATAATCAATATCATCTGGGATAGTTTACTCATGTGTTTCCTGTGTCGCTGCTTCGCTGTGAATCAGTGGCACCGCTATAATAGAACAAAGTCTAAGAGGATACCAGCGCTGCCATTGACATCTCAGTCTCAGCGCCCTCATCCAGACTGACAAATAGCAGATGCAACTGAGAACTCCTGACCGAACCGCTTTACCAATTTACACAACTTATAGTACCTTTGCTCTCACACCGCTGACAGCATGCACCTGGCTCCCAGGCCAGAACGTCACAAGAACAAGCACAGTCAGATGGTGTAATGTACTCAGGCGCTAATCAGAGTGAAAAAGAGTACATTTATGCCCAAGTGTAAGTTTATCCTGGTGAATCGAGCCCATAATATCTGCTTTTCCCCCAGCAGTTGTGTAAACAGTGAAGTTTTCTTGAAATTTTCTCGACCACTGGCCAGATTGTGCATAAGTCCTAAGTGTAACCAGTAACTGGGTGAATAGTAATGCTTCTTTGCCGTCTGCGCGTCCGCCATCCAGATAGGATTCAATATCTGCCCCTTAACCAGCGTTTATTATTGGTAAGGAGCAGGTCCACAGTGCAGACTCTTGTGTTAGCCAACAGCCAGGTAAATTGTGAAGTTATTTGCAGTTTCCACTGCCTCTGGCTAAACCATGCATAACTTCTTATATTTAGCAGGCAGCTGGGTAAAAACTTACATTTATTTGCTGTTTGCACAGTGCTGGTAAATAATGAAGCTTGTTTGCTATTTGCAGAGCCACCGTATAAATAAGTTTAATAATCTCTGCTGTTCGTACAGTTGGTAGATGAATACCAGAGAAAATAAATACATACCACTTATAGACAAGCATTGAAAATGCAACAGGTCTCGCCTTTGATTAAGTTAAAGCCATCTGCTTTGCTAATGGAACAGTATAGCAAAGCAAATGGCTTTAACTCAATAAAATGCGAGACCTATTGCATTTCTAATGCTTGTTCTTTCTATGTTTTAGGTGAGGTTATTTTACTAAGACATGGTTTTTCATTTCCGTGGGCGGTGACATGTGATATACCCCGCTTGTTTACCGGTGTCAGGCGCAATCGTATTGGGAGGATAGCTGAGTGCGGTGCGTGATTATTTTTCTGGAGGAAGTTAGTTTATCCGCGTGCCTCAGAAGTGCTGTCCTACAAGAGTAAACAAAACTAAAAGGAACCACGAACGGGCAGAAATGAAGCCTACACCGCAGAAAATCAAAACACTTATAATAATAATAATAATAATCCACATTTGTAAAGCGCACAATCACCCGTGAGGGTCTCTAGGCGCTGGGGGCCGTCGGGAAGATTAAGTAAGCTATTGCCCAGAGTCACATGGTGCTGGGCTAACCTGCCGCCGGAGCCGGGGATCGAAACGTGATCCCCAGATTCCAGCGTCAGTCGCCCTGGCCGCGGCGCCCCACCTCTCCCTTATGACGACTATGTTTGCCAGTCAAAAGGTGAAAGTATGTCAGTGCTCAGATTAACTATTCAGAGGGTTGTGGCTGCAGAGTGCAGATGTAACGAAGACACCGCACCCACCTGGGTCTCTCCTTGGTTATATGAGGCTATTACCACCAAGGCCACTGGACTTATGCGGCAGTGAAGGGAAACTTATGTGGCACGGTTGAGTAAATTATGCGGCAAGAAAAGACAAATTATGTGGCGCATTTTGTGACCGTACTACTTGGAAATAAGATATTAGAACGGCTCAATAGCTGCCATTATGCAATATGCTGAAAACGACCTAGAGCACCACATATACTCAGTCGGGTACCACTGCACGTGCTAGCGCTTTTAAGAACGTTTAAATGCACATGGTTTTGTAGAGGGATACCTCTCGAGGCACTACTTCGTAACTTTGTGACGTGACTCTTCATAGGGGCTGCACCGCCAACTGCAGCAAATGCCGGCCCGGGCATGACTGTGTGGCCGAGCAGCAGCAACCAAGGAGGGGCAGGTGTGCTAGCATACAGGTCCATCGCAAGCTTTGATTAAAGAACTAATGATGAGAGCAGCGCCGGCCATTGCCACTGCCTGCAGCCTGCCACTTTCTAGCTTATTCCAACTACAACATAGTTTTCAGGGGAAATTATACTAATAAGTGCTTGGATTGCTATTTATTATGAAGTGAATGTTATTCGACTTGAAAACAAAAGCGGAGACACCACACTCCACTTACTCTAATTACTGCAGGTGTGGCAAGGAAGCGCTGCAACTCAAAATGGCAGCAATGAGTATCACTCGGACTGCCCTGCAGGCTGCTGCAGCGGGCGAACACGGGACATTATTCGGTCCATCAGTGAGCCATAGGCAGCCACCGTCAGCACACTCCACAGCTCGGACGAGGCCTCTCAAGCACCAATGCAGAATATTGGCTGGAGATAAGGGAAGGGAGACAAGACAAGGAAGGAGAAAGAGCGGGCCCACCAGATAATACGGCTGGGCCAGCTCAGCCATAAATCTAGGGTTAGGACTGTGGTAGGGAGGTTGGGGTATTTAAAGGTGGGCACCGGGCACAAGGCCCTCTTTCCCCAGGGAATTTTGTCAGGAGAAGACCCGCCCACCCACCCGCTGAGGAACAAGATTTCAGGGGGGACTGGACAAGGAGATGAGATTTGTCGCAGAGGCACAGTGGACTTGCAAGAGGTCCTTTGGTTCGGAAGAAGGGACAGCAGGCGGTACGTACAAAGCGATCCAAAAAGAATATAAAAAGCAGGTTGCGAAGCGGGCACAGATGGCAAACGGGGCAGTCAGGACCCAGGGGGTCACTGGCAAGCTCCCCGAGTCCCCTCTGTTCAGGTGAACTGGAAGTAAACAACTAATTATACAACAGAGGGCAGAGCCTGTGGCATGGAGGAAGTTGGGATACCGGTTACCGGGTCACCTTGTAGAGATGGGTGGAGGAACAGTCAACCAGGTTTGGCGGGCGGGAAGCACATCGGCTTGCCCAGGTAACAAAGAGGGTACACACCGGAAGGGAAAAGGCACCAGGCTGGGGTATGAACAAACGCTTGCCCGGAAGGAAATGTGTGGAAATCGGAAGTGAATGGTCACCTGGCCGGGTGGGAACCGGCTGGTTACCCGGGAGTGAGTGGACACCGGAAGCGAAAGGGGTCATCCCGTTGGGTTGAAGCAGACACTTACCCAGGAGTGCGTGGCAACCGGAGGTAAAAGGTTACCCGGTCGGTCTGGAAGCAGAAGCTTGCCCAAAGAGAAAGGAAAGGGTGCGTCCCCAGGTGATAGGTCACCTTGGCAAAGATAGCTGCACTGAATGTAGGGCACAGTGCAGAGCCGATGGGGTAAGGACACAGGCTCGCCAGACAAAATAATGGTGTGTAAAGGATCGCTTGTAAGTTGGAAATGCCTAATCAACTGCGGCCTCAATTCTTCCATAAAACAGAAACTTGTGTGGTCTGAATATATTGGGATTCGGGTGGTGCGACCATGTGGGGGGTATCTCTGCTGTGAATTCCTTCCCAGTCCTCCCTGGAGGCTCTCCTGATCACCTCAGGGTGGGGCGGGCTGTGCAGGAGGGGTGGCATTGCGCCACCCTGGCTGCAGGGTCCGGGCTCCGGCTCCTCTGCTTCTTGTGCATTATGCTGCGCGGAGGGAGAGGAGAGAGGTAGGATCGCGCAGAGACTTTTGAAACAGCCTCAGCCCTGCCCCTGTAGGCAGCAAGTCAGCTTCATGCTGATGCACTGAAAGTAAAGACGCGGCTGAGACAGGACAAGAAGAAATCAAAAGGACGGGCGTGCTTCAACTCCTAAACATATACAATCTGGATTGACTCCAAGAACCTCTCGGAAGCAAAGGGCACACACCTAATAAACATCATTGCTGTCAATGTCACTCTGGGGCATTTAAAAACCAACTGTCTTTACAGGCACCAATACTTGTTTCCCTGCTGGAGCCTGGAGGCGGCGATTCCGTCAGCGGACACCAGAGGGCGCTCCTCGCCTGCTGATGAAACCCACTGAGCTGCACATTGTATGAAAGGGAGAAGGGTTTCCTCTTCCGGGTCAGCGGTGCAGAGACAGCACCAGCAGCGGTGCTGACATCACTTCCGGCCTCTGCAGAGGAGGGAGGACCCTGTGTGTCTGTGTAGTTACCTTCATCTTCAGACCCTCACAAACCCCCCCTCGGAACCCAGATTTGCCCCCCTCAGACTCTAGATCTGCCCCCCCTCAGACCCCAGATCTGCGACCCCCCAGGGGTAGGAGAGATCCTGGACAGGTCTGCACAGGTCTCTGCTCAGGTAGGAGATTGTCAGCACCTTCTGCTGTGTTTGTAGAAATAGACTGAATAATCCTGGATGGAATCTCTGCAGGAGCCGGGCTGAGCTGGGCTCTTCTATCTGGGGGCACCTGGGGCTGAGCTGGGCTCTTCTATCCGGGGGCCCCTGGGGCTGAGCTGGGCTCTTCTATCCCGGGCCCTGGGGGGCTTTCCTTCCGGCCCTGGGCGTGTTTGTGGGCATCATTTGTTTTAAAGACGGGATCTGACCACTGCATCTTACTGCACTGTGAGGAATCTGCATGCTGCACGGCACTTTGCTTTAATGTGAGAGGTCAGGTCACACCGCATTGGTTTTTACTGCTCTCTGATTCATCTGTGCACACTAAACTGTGTTTTACTGCACTATAAATAATTTCTGCACACTGCACTGCCTTTTGGTGTACTTATAGTAATCTATGTGCACTGCAGTTTATAAGACAAAGGCAGCAAATGCCCATTCCTGTGTACTACGTAGAGGTCACGGAGTCAGTACTGCCATTAGCATTACGTTTTAACCTAACACGAAACAGTGAGCCTTGATAAACTGGATACAGAGGGGCCAAAGTGTAAAATACATGTTGTAGAAAAGTAGGATCTGCTTCTGCGGTTGCCCCCACTTTTTGCCTGCTGCTCAGCTGTTTCGGACTAGTCTGACTGGGATCCTGCTAATCAGGGCCTCAGTCTCTGTGCTCTCTCCCCTAAACTGGTTATGGTAAGTACTTAGGTACATCCCAGATTGGTTACTGGTGTGCTCTTAAAAGTCCTTAGTATATTGTATTGTATTGTAATTGCATTTATATAGCACTTACTACCCTGGACGAGCCGTCAAAGCGTTTTTCCGACGAGTAGCACGCTACTCCGGGACCCATATAGGATTGATGGTGAATTGGTATAGTGAAATATGAAATTTGAGAAGTGGACATGTTAGTCTGTTATTTTGATTGAAACTGATAGTGGAGGGATAGAAGAGTGACGATTTAGGCTTTGTTTGTTTGTTTTAGAGGTCATTGCAGTAGGAGGAGGCTTGGGAGGAGTAAAAAGGGGTGTGGAGGGGAAGAGTCAGAGAGAAGAGTTTAGAAAGGCTTGTTTTGGGGGATTGGTATAGCAAAGAGGTGTCAGATGGTGTAAGGAGGGGTAGTGTAGGGGAGAGTCTAGAAAGGGCTATTTTGGAGATCATAGTAGTGGTGTGGGGTTTGGGATGAATGAAAGAGTGGATGTAGAGGATATATTGATAGAGGTATAGCGTGGGAAATAGGGTAATGCATTGGATATTGCTGAATTAGAAGAAAGTAATAAATATATAGATCCACAAGTACATGGAAAGTATTTAGATGTATAAAGGAAGTAAGTATATGTAGATTAAAGATATTGATGGAGGCTAATGCATGATGTCTATCAGGCTAATTGGCCTATAGTTAATTAGTAGGAGCGGTGAACCTTTTTTAGGACTCGCCTAGCGTATTGCGTAAGCAATCGCTATGCGAGAGATATAGAGAGGTGCTCCAGGAAAGCTTACCAAGAGGGCTTTTGAATGCGGATTATGGACAGTGCATGTGCTCGCCATTTGCTCCCCCGCCCCCATCAGATATGAAAGGAAGCCGCTCACACACCACCATTCCACCATTTGTCTGTGCCTCGCATCACTTCAAAGGCTCACACCCCATCAGACTTCAAAGATATGCGCTTCCCCGCCCCAGCAATGCAGAGAGCTTGTTTTTTATCTCTTCCTCGCATCGCTGGCCTTTCAGGCATCGCTGGCCTAATTACTTTCACTTTCGTGGCCGTTGAAACACAGGGGCTTTGATTTATTCTTGTGGTACAAGTTCTTCAGACAACCAGCGGAGGGCGGCCAAACACTTCCATTGTAATCCTTCTCACTGGATTATTGTATGGCTTGTTTCTGTTTCCTTCTTTCTTTCACGTTTTGTTATTTATTAGCAGTGTTCATTCTTTCGTTATCTTTCTTTTTTCCTTTTTGTTTCATCTCTAACTTTTTTCCTTCCCTTCTCTCTTTATTGTTCCCCTTTTCTCTATTCCCTACTTTTTTCCTCTCGTCTCCTTTCCCCTCCCCTCCTTTCCTCTCCTCTTCATAGCTAAACAAATTAACTTCATAGGGGCACTGCTGTTTTGCCCCGGGGTACCTTTGATGGACACTAATTTCATTGTTTCTTAACGCCCACCTCTTTCCTTGTTTAAGGCATGCCCTCACCCCAAGTTCTCAATCAAGCTTCTTTGATAGTTCTACCAGCGAAGCCCTCAATTTATTTCATTTTATTTGTAGTTTCATATGCTCTCGCCTGCAACCCATCAGACTTCAAAGGAATGCGCTTCCCCGCCCCCACCACAACAATGCCGAGAGCTTGTTTTGCTCAGCATGTTTTTCGTGGTGCTGTTTGCTAACTTTCATAAACAGTGCAGCATTGGGTTATTTGCAGTTCCTGGCGGTCCTCGTGGGTTTCAAATAATGATCGTCAATGAAAAGAAAGTACAGCAGCTCTTCTTTTTTTTGCTCTGCATGTTTTTCATGGACCGAGGGCAGATCTTCAATTATATGCAGCATGCAATGCACGGCCTAATTAATCCACAATTGTATCTATGATATCCTTTTAAAAGTATTCAAATTGTTGTCACTAAGGACTTTCTGTTTATGTTAAATATATTTACTGATTTACAAATGTTACAAACCGCCAGCTTTGTCTGTCTTTCCTCTGCCACTTCAGTCTAGGCTCCGATCAAAGAGTATCCACACATGCGTGAACAATGACCACTTTTGCCAGGAGTCAGCAAATCAGGTGGGTTTTTTCAGTGGTCGTTCGCTTCTGTATTGTGTTGCTCAGACTTCTTCTTGTTTCATTTAAGTCCTGCAAAACAACCAAACGGTCTTTGATATCAAAGGGTTTTTGTTCCACCACTGCAGTTTGATGATCGAGGTCTTCGATAATCATTCTAGTACCAAACAGTAATTCATACAGAGTGATTCCACCTAGAGATTTTCTTGGCTGATTGTTAAGACTACGGTGGACACTTATTAGATGTCTGACCCACCCGTCACCGGAACCTAATACCCTAGCTGTTATAGATTGCTTTATGTTACGGTTTTTTCTTTCCACTACGGCATTTCCCTCAGGATGGAATGGACTTGAGTACCGCAATGCAACGCCCATGCTGGTCATGGCCTCCTTGTAAGCTCTAGAGCTAAAAGCAGGACCCTGGTCAGAATGTAGCGATTGCGTTTGTGCCGATAAAGACTCGCAAATATTTTATAACAGTTCGGGAGTCAGCCGAGCATTGGGGCCACATCCAAATGAATCTTGTGCAGGTATCCACTGCGACCATGATATATTTATAGTTGCCATCCCTTTGTAAGGGACCACAGAGGTCCAGGTAAACACACGCTAATGGATTATCTGAAATCAGAAGGGGCGTCTGTGCAGGTCGTTTCACTGTTGAGACTTTCATTTTTTGGCAGGTTTCACATTCTAGAACATAGTTTCTAGTTTGTTTCCTCATGCATGGCCACCAATATCTTTGTTTTAGTAACGATACTGTGGCCGAAACTCATGCGTGTGCAGATACGAGCCCTTCATGTGCTGCTAAGATCAGTCCTAACCTATGTTCCATGTTTGGAATTGCCCTATCCCCCACTCCAGGGATTTGAGCAAAAGGAACATTATTTGCATCAGTTATATATGAGTACTTTACTGGAAAGCCTTTCGGGAGGGTTTTACCACTGTCTTTTACTGAAGCGGTGACAGCCTGCATTATTTCGCTGTCTATTTTTGTTTTTGAACGAGTGATTGCAGCTACGGAAGCCGTTTGCACTGCTGCCTTCGCGGCTTCATCAGCCAATGAATTCCCTGTAACGTGAACGCCATCACGTTGATGACTCAGTGTATGTATCACGTGAGTCTTTTGTAGTTCTGTCTGTAATAGAACTACTTGTTCCCAAAGCATTTTATGCTTGATTGTGCCACCTTTTGCGTCTTCGAAACCATTTTGAACCCAGTTCTGCAGATATTCATTGTAAGACTGGACGCAGTAATACGAATCGCACACTATGAGTGTGGGGAATTCCTGATCCTTATTTTCAAGCGCCATCTTGAAAGCCTGTAGTTCAGCTAGCTGAGCTGTACAGTCTCCGAGTGATTGAGTTTTAGTGACCATAGGTCTGAATTTACCTTCACGCCAGCGACCTTTAACAATCACGCACACATCACTATAAGCTTGTTTACCCCTAATTGCGGGCTGTGCTTATCAATCTGTATAAATTATACATCCGTAATGTTCTAGAGGCAGAATCTCGGTCGGTAGAGGACTTTCGTGTTGGTATTCTAGTAACTCTTGTGTTTTCAAGTAAGGGTCAAAAACGTATTCAACGTCTGTTGCAGCAAGAGAATTAACCCATTGTATCCATCTCGGATGTAAAGCTTTAGCATTTGGAATGCTTTCTTTCGTTACTGCCTCTAGGGCAGGTACAGGTGTAACGATCATTATGCGTTTACCCTGTGCGAGGGCTCTCTCTTTTGCTACTGCAGTTTGAACCGCTGTCAGAATTTTTTCTGTTGAAGTGAAGTTCATTTCAGCTTGTGTGTACAAGTGTGATTTGTATGCTATCGGTACCTTTTCACCTTCATTAAAGGTTTGGTATGTGAATCCGCATCTCCCTGGGATGATTCGGATCACAAGGTTGCGCACGTTCTCGCGTGTCTGTAACTGTGTTTTTGCTAACATGTCTGTTTGCACTGAACGCACATTTTCTGTGTGTTTTTGAGTCCAATTAGTTGCTTTGAAATCTGGTTTGATTAGTTCATAGAGAGGTTTAACCCTTTCTGCGTAATTTAGAACATAAGTTCTTCCAAAATTCAGGAAACCTAGAATTGACTGTAAGTTTTTCAGCGTCTTTGGAGGCTGGAGCAGTGCACATTTCTTTAGAAAGTTTGCTGCCAGGCTTTTGCCTTCACTTGAAAGTTCGTATCCTAAGAATAGGACGTTGAGGTGGGCAATTCGGGATTTCTTAAAATTGAATTTGTACCCTTCAGAAGCGAACCCAAGTACTATGGTGTTCACTCTTTTCAAGTGCCTGTCCAAATCTTCGTCAGTTAGATAGATGTCATCGACAAATGATAATGCCTCATCATCATACGTTTGTAGTAACTCTGTTACTCTGGCTGAAAATAACCCAGGACTATTCTTGAATCCCTGGGGGAGACGGCAAAACTGTCCCTGTGTCCCCATAATTGAGAAAGCAGTCAAGTGCATGCTTTCAGGTGCAATGTTTTGACAGAAGAAACCATTTGAAATATCTAACGCGGTTTTATATTTTTTACGCACAATGTTATTCATCAGTGCTGCACTGTGTGCATTTTGTACTGCAAAAGTTTTGCAACAAGAGTTTAAGTGTCTGTAGTCCAAAACTAGACAATATGAATTGTATGGTTTGGAGACAGGAAACAAAGGATTGTTCATAGATGAGGTGCATGTTTCAATCACCCCTTGGGATTCAAGTTGATTTAAAATCTCCCTGACCTGTTTTTTAGCTTCTTGCTTAACTGGATACTGCCTCTGTGCAGTAGGTTGATTTTTTAACTGGATTTTATGGTGAGGAGAGTGCTCATCCCATCCTACATGATTTTAATGCTGGAGCATGAGCTACTGCCCATTTTCTGGCATATGTGTATTTTTTATGAATTGGAATGTGATTTGAGAAGGCTAGCATGATTATATCTTCCAAAGGAAATGATGGACGGAGTGTTGACAATACAAGCACTCACCCCCAGTCAACTGATCTGAGTTTAATCCATCACCGTTCTTTAGCCCACTCTGCCACCCCAGTTCAGACATGGCCATATGCAAATCAGTCTGACCCTGTGCCTCATGGGAACAGTCCAGCCCGAACTGCAAGCCATGCCTTCCCTGGACCGGAAACAAGCTTCCGAGGACCGGTTTCTGGCATTTCAGCAGTCTTCAGCCCGGCTTGCTTGAATCCAGTGGCAAAGTGAGCAAGGGACTCACGTCTTTGGTCGCCATAAGTTGGCAGGGTATGCTCAGACATGAGTCCCTTGCTCACTTTGTCACTGGATTCAAGCAAGCCGGGCTGAAATGCCAGAAACCGGTCCTCGGTAGCTTGTTTCCGGTCCAGGGAAGGCATGGTTGGCAGTTCGGGCTGGACTGTTCCCCTGAGGCACAGGGTCAGACTGATTTGCATATGGCCATGTCTGAACTGGGGTGGCAGAGTGGGCTAAAGAACGGTGATGGATTAAACCCAGATCAGTTGACTGGGGGTGAGTGCTTGTATTGTCAACGCTCCGTCCATCATTTCCTTTGTTTTTTTTATAATTATATCTTCGCCATGTGGGCACTCCCTAACAAATTCAGGTGGCCAGTCTTGCTCAGCTAGAAGAATGTCATAACCCTTAGATAGCTTCTCTCAAAAGAGTGCTTTTATTTTTCTAGTAATGTCCCCCTCTATCCGGAGTGTTAGTTGATATAACTTATGTGGTACACTAACCCTGGTATTAGCAGTTTCAACTTGAATGCATTCATTCAGGTCCATTGTCTCCAGATGATCCTTCAGGATCTTGCGAGCTATTGTGACTTCTGCTGCGTGTCTAGCATTGTCTGGTACCACTCCCCGTTCTTGAGCTGTGTCCTCAAGATCCTCGGCATGTCTGATCTTTACACTTGCTACCTTCTTCTTGGTGAATTGAGTTTTCTTATTTTTAGGAATGTGCTGTTCGTCTTTGGACTTCATGCGTTCTTCTTTCTGTTCTGATCGTCCTCTTCTCTCGGATTTCTGCGAGGAAATCTGAAAGGTACGAGAGGAACTTGTATCACTATCTTGATATCTATCAGGTTTTCTCAAATTATCCCTATTCCTGAGGTTATACCTCTTTTCAGAGGGCTCCCGTTGGAGAGACCTACCTCCCCGTTGGGGTGATCTTCCTTTGGACTGAGAACGCTTCTCTTTAGGAAGTGTTTGTTTACTGTTTTCCCACTTCTTCTTCGGAGTAGTGAGATTATTTTAAATAAAACCTTTTTCAGCATTTTCTGTTAGTTGGGGTTTTAATGGTTTCCCACCCAAACTATCTCTACTTAGTTCTTCATAGGATTTTTCAATAATTCTTGCAAGTTCATATGGTTGTTCTGCTACATCTGTTTCTTTGAATTTTTGATGGATTGCCACGGATGCTGCTTCACCTTTAATGTAAGCTAATAGTATAGCCGAGACCTATTTGAAATCTTTTAGCAGTTTCATACCAAGATTCAAATCAGGTTCTGGTCCATATTCATTTTGAATTTGTCTTAGGACGTCTGGTATTACTGCCATAGACGGAACACCATGTGTTTTTGTGTAGATTGAAGCAAAGACTGTACCCCGAAGTGTCACAGTCCTCCACGTGTGGTGCAAAGCCTGTTAGCAAACAGATTGTCAAAATTCTGTGTTTCTCATGAGGTGTACTATCAGGTAATACTGCCTCAATTTGAGTAATTTTCTGAGCTAACCAGAACGGAATTTGTTTCCTTTTTGCGGGCAATTTACCAATGACTGATTGTATAGTCTGTGGTGTAATTTTGTTTGTGTTCCCGTGGTGAGGGATGTACTGTTAAGGTCTGCATGACATATTGAACCAATTGTCTATGTATTTTAATTAACTGTTTTAGCTGGGCTAACAGTTCTGGACCTGCCATTTCTTCAATGTCAGGATGTGGTGTATAGCCGGCTAGTACCGGCCATGTAGCTCCTGGTCTACCTAGTGGACCAAGCCTGGTAATGTGATTTTGATGTTGTAGGGCGCCTTTAAACCGGAGCTGATGCTCTTGGTATGTTAACGGAATTTCAATGTCCTCGTAAGGGACGTATTCCACTGGAGGTTCCTCTACTTTGAAGTAGTGGAACTCACGTGTTTCCAGATTTGCTGCAGGAAACTGAATCCATGAATAGAATATCTCTGTCTGCCGATATTCGTGTGCCTCTATGACAAATATTACTTTACCACCTCTCGATGATACTCCATTATTTATAAGTTTGTAAGTTATACTTTTTCTTACATTTACGGGATCGATATTGCATCCGGGTATTTTGTTGGAGACTTGTGTCGTCTAAAACCGCTTGAGCTACTGCTGCAACTCTAGCCCTCTCTTCTTCACTATCCGACATATTGTTTTTTCAGAGCAAGTTTCAAGGAAACAAAGATTAGGTGCACAATATTTTGGAACAATGTATCCTTCAACTTTGAATAAACCAAGAACTAATACATAGGATTTTCCGTCATACTCAGTTTTGGCAGATATTATATCCTTTTACCCACTCCAGATGTCTATTGGAGTATTTACGGAAAAAAGGGGTCTGTGCGAAAAGCACGACTGAGTTACTCTAGTATCTAGCGTTAAATTATCGCCTTACCAAACGTTGGGCGCCATGTAGTGTAGTTCCTATATTCCCAATAGGTTCTGCGCATTGGAATAATATATCCTATAGGTTAGAAGTAGGACTGAGGTCGACTAGGTCTCTATCGAACATATTAAACTTAATTGTGAGTGCCAGCTAGCTCAGAGGTCACTAGAAACTTTCTCGAATAAACAAGAAGGGATTAGTTTCTGACAACCGCTTAAAACATGACAACTTTGTTTCCCAAGAATAAGAAATGTATCTCTAGAGTTGCGGAAACAATCGATACCTATTTCACACAGTCAATTGTGCATGCTTCGTTTCACCAGAGGTGCAGAGAAATAGAGAGACGGGCGTTTTCAATATAAGTATTTAGTGAACTGTCTTTTTTCTCATGCAGAGGAAATGAACTGCTACAATCGTAATACTGGCTGCAAAGTACAATGCGCACAGTACGAAGAGTATTATAAAATAATACTGTAAAAGCATGGTATGGTTTCTAAGCCACATAAAATAACATAAAATACATACATTAATAAATAATGTCTAAAAGTACTCAACTGGTGCTTCTAAAATACGCCTACCCCGGTGTACCCAACCTAGGTCTAGTACAAGGGAAGAAGTAAGTGAGGTGTAGCTTAAGTTTAGTATTTTTTGCCAAGAATCTATCCAAGAATTCTCTAAGGGTCTAATCAGCTCCGTACCTTGGTTTATAATGGAGGAGGTCTTGTATCTCTCTCTCAGGACTCGATTTCCCAGCACCCCGCAAGGGTAGCCTGGAAACACTGGAGCTGGATTTCTCGGCAAGAGAAAATACAGCGTCTCTCAGTGCGTCTGCTGGAGGGTCGGCTTCCTTCGGCACTTGCTTCGGCGAGCTGTGTCGTGTAGGTAGATATTGGAACTGCTCCAAACCACCGTGTGTTTGCCTGGGAACGTGCGGGCATATGTATACCTTGAAGGTGCCGAGTTTGACGTAAGGTTGGACATAATAACGTCATCAAAGACTCAGTTCTTTGAAACCTCCATGATTTCTTGGATAAATTAATATTCAAGCAAGGGGAAGTCCCTGACTGCTGAAGGTGGGTTTTCCCAAGAAATCGTTGTGGATTTTCGGAACTAGTGAAAGTAGCCATGCCGTATTTGAACTGCATAGGCTAAGTCTAAATATGGTTAGCATTTATATGCCTATATAAGGATAGGGTGATTTATACCTATATGTGGGCATGACTCGGGAAAATTACACTAGGGTCCTAAATTCATATACAACAAAGCCCTCAATATTGTGAACACGAAGAACAACAGATAAAATCCCCCTCGAGGATAAGACGTACTATTCCTCTGTAAATAGAAATCTTGAAATAAAAGAACCAATTTGAGACAAACTCTAAACATTGTGGAATCCTTTGTTGTCCCGCTTACACTGAGATACTGCTTAAATGACACAGAGATATTGTACCAAATTGAATAAATAGCCATTGATAAAGATGGGACAAGGGGACAGTTGACAGGGCAGGATGTTATGTTTGCACACATTGGCCTACAGACACAGAAAACAGCATGTGTTACAATGTCCTACTTGTCTCTAAATATGTGGGCTGTGTCCTAATGAGCATTATGCTCTTCAGCCAGCACCCCATGTCCGTAGGACTTCCTGCACCTCCTGAGAATAGCAGAATTAGCACGGGGAGAGCAAGGATAGAACAGGGAATGTGAAAATCCTAGCACGTATAATTTTTGTTAAAAGAAAATAAATAAGAAGAGGGAAATGTAGCAGGATCTATTTTTTACCCCAGGCCAATTCTGCCCACACCTGAGGCATGAGACCCTGATAAGCCCCCACCAGCTAGCATAAAAGGAATCTGTTAAATTGACCAACCTGTCCACGCTGTTTTTTTCTATGAATAGGCCCCAAAGTGTGTCTCTCACACAATTTCCTCAGAGAGGCTCAGCTCCCCCGGGGGCCCCCACTCCCTCGATCTGCACTTCTTCTCTTACACCCACGTAGATACCGCAAGAATAGCAATACCGCAAGAATAGGGAAATTCCTGAGCTAAAAGAGACATTACGCAATACCTGATGGTTGGGGCCACTTGCCATCTGTCATCTTCCATATTATTGTATCTGTTGCTAGCTTTAATGTAACTAACACATGCAACCAATATCTTTCTAAATGTTCCGCTTTCTTATAAAAGTTTCCCTGAAGTGACGCAAACCTTGGTCAATAGATGTTCAATTTCGTTATGATTCATGGTCAAACATCCTGTGACCTTTTGAGAAACTTTTTGTAGTGTGAATGGCACTTCTGTTTTCTTAAATATTTCCCAGAAGTGACCAAAATGCATCATGTCCTATAGGTCAAAGACACCTGATAATGTCGTCATTTTGTGGTCAATGGTTCATCATTAAAAGAGTATAGAGATCTGCTCCTCAGTCCATTCGATGGACTACCCCGCTGCAGTGACCCCTTGGGTCACTGACGCCTGTGTTGTTTCCTTCAGCCCTCTATCTAAGCATCTTTGGCTGAAGCTCTGATTGTTTCTGGTACTTTAAAATTGTCTCTTTCTCTTTCTTCTGCATTGCCCTTATTCTAAAACATTATTGCAATTGCAAAGAAATAATGGTTGTTCCTCCTAACTTAACATGTGCATTCCTAGCATTATTGAACAGCACTACTTTGTTCAATCTCTACGTTCAGCCACTGGCTGCGGTCGCCAAAAAATGGGAACTGTCCATGATCTCATACGCAGGCGGCTCGCAGCTAGTGGTTGCTCTGACTGATGATTCCACTCCGAGCGCCTCCAGGTTTAAGAACGGCCTAACGGCCGTGGCTAATTGGATGACTGCCAATTACCTGCAGCTATATGCGAGTAAGACAGAAGTTCTGTTAGTGGGGATAAACGCCAATTCCTGGGGTGAACAATGGTGGCCAAATACACTAGGGAGAATTCTGGACCCCAAAACAGAAGTAAAAAATCTCGGGGTCTGGATAGACTCCTCTCTCAGTTTTTCCACCCACACTAAATAAACAGCAGCTACTTGCTTTGGGCTCTTACGTGGTCTCAGGCCCATTCTGAAATTCTTTGACCCTCCTACCCACCAACTAATAGTGCAATCTCTCTCGCTTGGACTATGCCAGCTCCTTGTTGCTAGGAGCCAACCAGGCAGAGATCAGGAGAATGCAGTGCATACAAAATGTGGCAGCAAGAATTCTGGTAGGTCTCCCTCGCTTCCATCCTACGACCGAGAGTATTAGCAAACTCCATTGGCTTCCTGTGGCAAAGCGGATCCAATTTAAAGCTCTCGTCCTCTCTTTCAAGATTCTGAAGCTTGCTTCTCCTCCGATGCTCTCTTCGCTATTGATCCCGTATGTACCCTTGCGATAACTGCGCGCGGAGGGTCAGCACTTGGTTGCTGTCCCTCGGGTGAAGCGCTCCCGTTTGGGCGGCCGCTCATTTTGCTATCTTGCCGCCAAACTATGGAACGCTCTGCCGTCCCCGATCCGTGGTTTGGAGGACTTGCTAACGTTTAGGAAGGCGATTAAGACCCACCTTTTCCTATAAAGTAAGCTCCTTATGTTTAGCTGTTGCTCTGCTGTGCTCTCAGTGGTGACAGGTACCCTCCTTGCAAGTGACAGCGCCGGGACGCCCCTTGGCTGGGGCAGCGGAGCGCTATACAAACCATGTAACATAACATAACAACATAACTTAACATGTGCATTCTTAGCATTATTGAATCTTAAAAAAGGTTCTTCTTTCATATAAATCAGAAAGCCATTTTCTCTACCGGAGAAGTGTGGCTCAATGGTTAGAGCGGCAGACCCTGATGCAGAGGTCTAGCCCGGGACCAGGGTTCAATTCCCCGCCTCGGCGGGTCTTGGGCTCAAAAATTCCACAGACCTGATAATGCTCGCCTCGGTGCCTATTCCAATCATGGAGTCCCACTCTGCAACTCTGGGCAATAGCTTGCTTAATCTCCACAACGGCCCCCACAACGCTAAGGATGCCTGGTCTCCACCTTGGGGGTGCCCAGGAGTGGACACCTCACAGGGAAAGCCAGGATGGGTTCCACAGCGGTATTCGTTTACAAGCGCCTTGAGACCCTTGCGGGTGAGTAGTGCGCTATACAAGTATCAATTTACATTTACCGTTTACACGTCTATTTTGTGATAGTTTTGCAGAAGCACGCCCTCAAATTAAGCTGCCTTGGTGCAGCGCCTCAGGACAATGACATTTCACCCTTTCTTTACATTTAAATGTACTTTGAAATTGTAACTTCTTGCATGGTTAATGTACTCATTTAAGGGTTTGATGAATGAAAGTGCTACTTCAACGTAAGACCTTTGTTTCACATCTGTATTCATTACTTTTAGACAGACAGTGTTTCGGTGGCCTGTGACCACCACAGGAGGGTCTATTTCACCCATCAACACCCTTTTCAACAAACTACCCCTACACATGTGCTGTCACTCCTATACTGCACCATCCAAAGCGACCATGACTATGGCCTTCTCCCAGCCAAGGGTCGCTGGGAGGAGGAATTGGGGTCACCCCTCACTGAAGAACAATGGTCCTTCTGCTGCCACCAAACTGGAACTATCTCCGCCAGAAGCAGATTGCGCATCATTCACTACAAATACATTCACCGCCTTTATTACACACAGGCACGCTTAAACCGTCTGCACCTTCAATATAACTATCAATGTGATCATTGCGGCTGCGCGGGGGCGGACTTGAGACACCTTGCCTGGGATTGCCCGCCCATACAAAGTTATTGGACGGAGGTCTTGCTGGCACTGGACCAAATGACTGGTCTACATATTCCTGCTGACCCCCTAACCACACTACTAGGGTACACTGAGCCACTCGCTGCTAAGATGCAGCGCTATCCTTCCCTGGCGCTCCTCCTGGCCAAACGACGGGTTGCCTGCAGGTGGGGAAGGGGGATAACCCCCAAGTTCAAAGATTAGCTACACAATCTTATCTATTGTCAAGAGCAATTACACGTCTACTCCAAACTCCTACCACCGCCCTCCTGCCCATGCGATATATGGGCACCCCTTCAGACCTACCTCCTGGAGGACACCACCACCAAAGACACGGCTACTGAGCCTTGTACCGGTGACGACAGGTAGAGATGTGAATCAATACATGTGGGAGCTCGCTTAGATCAGAGTATAGCAGCCAATTTGGTGCCAGTACGCCACTTGTTGCTCACTTGGCCACAGGATTCAAGATAGCCTGGCTGATGAGGATTATGAATCCGAAACCGGTCCCAGGATGCTTGTTTCCGGTCCATGGAAGACATGGCTTGGCAGTTCGGGCTGGACTGTTCCCATGAGGCACAGGGTCTGACTGATTTGCATATAGCCATGTCTGAAATGGGGTGGCTGAGTGGGCTAAAGAATGGTGATGGATTAAACCCAGATCAGTTGACTGGGGGTGAGTGTTTGATTTGCTCAAACGCTCCGTCCATCATCCCCTTTTGTATCGCTTTGTTCGCCCTAAGTGTGGCAGGGTATGCTCAGACGTGAGTCCCTTGCTCACTTGGCCACTGGATTCAAGATAGCCTGGCTGATGAGGATTATGAATCCGAAACCGGTCCCAGGATGCTTGTTTCCGGTCCATGGAAGACATGGCGTGGCAGTTCGGGCTGGACTGTTCCCATGAGGCACAGGGTCTGACTGATTTGCATATAGCCATGTCTGAAATGGGGTGGCTGAGTGGGCTAAAGAACGGTGATGGATTAAACCCAGATCAGTTGACTGGGGGTGAGTGTTTGATTTGCTCAAACGCGCCGTCCATCATCCCCTTTTGTATCGCTTTGTTCGCCCTAAGTGTGGCAGGGTATGCTCAGACGTGAGTCCCTTGCTCACTTGGTCACTGGATTCAAGATAGCCTGGCTGATGAGGATTATGAATCCGAAACCGGTCCCAGGACGCTTGTTTCCGGTCCATGGAAGACATGGCTTGGCAGTTCGGGCTGGACTGTTCCCATGAGGCACAGGGTCAGACTGATTTGCATATAGCCATATCTGAAATGGGGTGGCTGAGTGGGCTAAAGAATGGTGATGGATTAAACCCAACACAGTTGACTGGGGTGAGTGTTTGATTTGCTCAAACGCTCCTTCCATCATCCCCTTTTGTATCGCTTTGTTCGCCCTAAGTGTGGCAGGGTATGCTCAGACGTGAGTCCCTTGCTCACTTGGCCACTGGATTCAAGATAGCCTGGCTGATGAGGATTATGAATCCGAAACCGGTCCCAGGATGCTTGTTTCCGGTCTATGGAAGACATGGCTTGGCAGTTCGAGCTGGACTGTTCCCATGAGGCACAGGGTCAGACTGATTTGCATATAGCCATGTCTGAAATGGGGTGGCTGAGTGGGCTAAAGAATGGTGATGGATTAAACCCAGATCAGTTGACTGGGGGTGAGTGTTTGATTTGCTCAAACGCTCCGTCCATCATCCCCTTTTGTATCGCTTTGTTCGCCCTAAGTGTGGCAGGGTATGCTCAGACGTGAGTCCCTTGCTCACTTGGCCACTGGATTCAAGATAGCCTGGCTGATGAGGATTATGAATCCGAAACCGGTCCCAGGATGCTTTTTTCCGGTCCATGGAAGACATGGCTTGGCAGTTCGGGCTAGACTGTTCCCATGAGGCACAGGGTCAGACTGATTTGCATATAGCCATGTCTGAAATGGGGTGGCTGAGTGGGCTAAAGAATGGTGATGGATTAAACCCAGATCAGTTGACTGGGGTGAGTGTTTGATTTGCTCAAATGCTCCGTCCATCATCCCCTTTTGTATCACTTTGTTCGCCCTAAGTGTGGCAGGGTATGCTCAGACGTGAGTCCCTTGCTCACTTGGCCACTGGATTCAAGATAGCCTGGCTGATGAGGATTATGAATCCGAAACCGGTCCCAGGATGCTTGTTTCCGGTCATGGAAGACATGGCTTGGCAGTTCGGGCTGGACTGTTTCCATGAGGCACAGGGTCAGACTGATTTGCATATAGCCATGTCTGAAATGGGGTGGCTGAGTGGGCTAAAGAATGGTGATGGATTAAACCCAAATCAGTTGACTGGGGGTGAGTGTTTGATTTGCTCAAACGCTCCTTCCATCATCCCCTTTTGTATTGCTTTGTTCGCCCTAAGTGTGGCAGGGTATGCTCAGACGTGAGTCCCTTGCCCACTTGGCCGCTGGATTCAAGATAGCATGGCTGATGAGGATTATGAATCCGAAACCGGTCCCAGGATGCTTGTTTCCGGTCCATGGAAGACATGGCTTGGCAGTTCGGGCTGGACTGTTCCCATGAGGCACAGGGTCAGACCGATTTGCATATAGCCATGTCTGAAATGGGGTGGCTGAGTGGGCTAAAGAATGGTGATGGATTAAACCCAGATCAGTTGACTGGGGGTGAGTGTTTGATTTGCTCAAACGCTCCGTCCATCATCCCCTTTTGTATCGCTTTGTTCGCCCTAAGTGTGGCAGGGTATGCTCAGACGTGAGTCCCTTGCTCACTTGGCCACTGGATTCAAGATAGCCTGGCTGATGAGGATTATGAATCCGAAACCGGTCCCAGGATGCTTGTTTCCGGTCCATGGAAGACATGGCTTGGCAGTTCGGGCTGGACTGTTCCCATGAGGCACAGGGTCAGACTGATTTGCATATAGCCATGTCTGAAATGGGGCGGCTGAGTGGGCTAAAGAATGGTGATGGATTAAACCCAGATCAGTTGACTGGGGGTGAGTGTTTGATTTGCTCAAACGCTCCATCCATCATCCCCTTTTGTATCGCTTCCGAAGTGGTTGTAGGCAGCTTGCTGTGTAGACCCTCCCGGCCTATAATGCTTTGCATAATAATACATCGCACTGCCGGCCCGCCAACGGATGTAGGCATCATGCTGTGACCAACAACGTTCGACATCAATCAAGGTCTTTAAAAAGAAAACAACCAAGTAGAGGTGCTAGTAGCCATGGGAGGATACAAATGGCTACATGCCCATACTAAGGAGGGACTAATAAGCCTCATAATGAATCAGGAGCCAGCATTTACGAAAGACAAAGAAACAAGCCAATCAAAAATAAGGGCGGGGGATTGAGCGAAGCTTCTCTCCGAACCTTACAGAACTACCACAGATCTCCGCACAGCAGCATTTGCACGCTGGCTCAGGCTCGACCTTTTAAAGGACTCTACTCGTTCCAGAGGAATATTTTTTCCTTCCCAGTCCCGCTATCATAACAAAGGTTTATCATTAGTTAACAAGCAGACCCAGTTCAGCCTTGAATATTGAACAAGATCCAATCAAGCGCTGTAGGGCCAGCGGTGTCCTGGCCATCAAAATCGCATCATCTGCATAGAAGAGAGCAGGCCGCGATAAGCCACCTGCTGATGGAACAACTCTGCACTTCGCGGTATAAACTTCATTCCAGTTATTGGTGTACAAGGAAAAAAGAAAGAGGGCACGGACACACCCCTGTCGCACCCCCTTTTCAATTTTAAATATTTCCGAACATTCCTCCTGTTTACCAAACCTGACTACTGCCACAGCTTCACCATATGTCTCCCTAATAAAAAGAATTATGGAGTTGTCCACGCCCATCGACTCCAAAACAACCCACAATTTTTTGTGGTTTACGTAGTCGAAGGCCGTGGACAAGTCCACAAAAGCCAGATAAAACTGGCCCTTTTTTGCACAAACATATTTTGCTGCAGTAAGGGTAAATTTTGTCCGTGGTCGATCGTACCCCTCCTCTTTCTAAACCCGTATTGTGTCTCAGCTAAAACATTATTAACAAATGCCCACTCCTCCAGTCTATTTAGGAGCAATCTCCCCATTAGTTTGGTAGCGATATCCAGCAGGGCGATTGGGCGGTAATTTGTGGGATTCAAGGGATCCCCCTTCTTATATATGGGGATAATCACGGATTGTTTCCAATATACCAGGGGTCCCACTTTGGAAACTATTAAAAACTTGGGTCAAGGGTGGAGCCCATACATTTTTATGTACAAAGAAAATATCCAGAGGAACCCCATCTGACCCTGCTGCCTTTAGAGCAGGCGATTGAGAGAGTGCAAGCTCAATTTCCTCTAATGAGAATTCCTTCCCCAGATTGGCAGTCATCAAGTCCTAAGGTTTGTTGTAGCGCTATCCATCTCTACATTAAAAATGCTCTGGAAGTGAGACACCCAGGTTGATTGATCTATATGAATATTAAGAGAGGCGCCGCCCTGATCCTGCCGAAAAGGGGCATTTACCACCCTCCAAAATGCCTTGCTATCTTTACTCCTCGAAGCCTCACACAAATGTACCCATGCTTCATCCCGTAAATCCTTTTTTCTCACTGCCCTACCTGTCTCATAGTCCGCTCATAGCTTCCTTATCAAATCTTTGTTTCTGGGACTTGTTTTAAGAGCAGTGTGAAGTTCTTTGGAGGCCTTTGAGAAATTTGTCTCAATCCCCTTATCGTCAATGGAGTGTTTCTTGTAGTTGGATGTAAAAGATTCGAATTTCTAGATGTTTAAATTTTACTAAATGCTATTACTACTTGATGACTATCAGTGTTGGTGTCTAAGCAGGATTCACTGTCAGGTAACACCTCCTTTGCAACCTTTGGGAGGAAGGAAATAGGGTTAATTTTCTCTCAATTAAGAGTACATCCATTATTCTACTCAGAATCGGTTTTGGGGTAAATATAGAGCTTGACTTAGCAGAAAGATGCCAAACAAAACAAAAAAAGAAGGAAAGCATGATCACTGAACTCTGTCAACTCGGCTATGGAGGACTTAATACATCTCTTAAAATTAGTCTGAATAATTGTACAATCAGATGTCGAGGTAACTCCTGTAATTTGAAAGGTGGGGAGGGGTTGACCAGTCATGGGGTGATACAGGTTTATTATAACTAGGTCCCAAGTTAATGAAACACTGTTTGAAATGTTTCCGTAGTTATGATGCATAAAATGGACTAGCAATGAATCATTAGTGTCAGTCACCCCACAAATACGTTGGTCCGAATTAGGGCTACAGTAAACATGAAAATCCCGAGCTCAAATAAAAAAAATTGAACATGATTGGTATGTTAACAGAGTTTCCAATATTCCTGCCAAGTCATCTGTCACCTGTGTAGAATTCTTAAAATTATTCTTATAAAAATGAATGGGTAACAAATCCATTTTCCCAGAACCTTCAGCAACGATAACATGAAAATGGGGCGAGTCATTGATAAAGGTCACCATAGATAGGGTGATCGTGTTTGCTACAATTCTGAGTAAGCCCCCCTTAATCTACCTGCTGCTGATGGAACTGCTGGCGTAACAAAGGAGCTGTAGCCGTTTACATAGACAGACTGCTCTGCCTGATTTTCCTGTAAGCAGATAATATCAGAATTCGTAAACACTTTTGATTATCCTTTTTGTTTTCATAGCCCGCTAAATTCCTAGAGAGAATCTTTATATCACTTAGGGACTCCTGCGACCGAATCGCTGTCGGTACCGGTGAGATGGATGATGTAGGGTCAATTGGTAAGGATGTAATACTGCTTAGTGAATCTAAAATGACCAACTGAACCCTCTCCACGGGTGCCAAACCAGAAGCCATTTGATAATAGTTCTAGAGAAAAGACTGAGGAGGCAAATGATTTAGTGGAAAGATCAGTCAATCACATGCCTTCATATCTTGCAACAATGACTACCTATTTGATAGGGCAAGGGCATCATAAGCCACCTGCACAGGCTTATGACCAGTTCTCACTAAAGAAAGGCCCTGAGTGAGTACAGTGGAACTATGTGCTGGTGCGGACCTATAAAAAAAGCCCAACGAGACTGCATAAATCTGAGAATGGAGTGAAGGGACAACCAGTAAACTCCCTAATAGGTCTCTCACTAGCCATTCATTATCAAAGTTTAAAAGTCATTATTGGTTGGTTTTACACCAGACCCAATTCACTGCGTTCTTCTGGCCATTATCAAATGATTTTGAATGAGATGACCTTTATTAGAGTTTTGAGTCATCCAGTGTCGAGCCTTGGCCATCAGCTGAAGTGAAGATTTTCTAAGATTGGGACGCAGTAAAGGCACGTTGACTAAAAGTTGAACATAATGACAAGCTACTGGAGGGAAGTCCATGTATTGTTGATTTGGTCTGCTTGGGCCTCAGTAGACGGGGATTTACCTTAACCTGGGGTCTTGATAAATCGTGTGATTGTCTCTTACCCATAGAATCTTGTATGGTCACCTGCGGTGGGCAACACCTAGAGACCAGATCTACATGGTCTGGACCTATAGGATCCCGGCTGTTGGCCAACTGATTTTCAACATGAGGATGACCAATAGAAGTAGAGGGCTATTTAGCTAACTCACGACCATGGATCATGTTTTCACAATTAAAACGCAAATTATGAATTTCACAATTATAACTTTTTAAGAGTTTTTCAGACATCAGAGGGGATGACCGTAGGTGCGATCTGTAGAATCTAAATGGGCATAGGTTGGTTGCAAAGGTGGTTTAAAGTTATCAAGAAGATCACACCAATATGAGGAAAATGTAGTCTCTGAAAGTTGCTGGCTATTCATACATGTGGAACTCGCTGGCATAGAAACCTTTCTGATCTTTTTGGCAGGACACTTGGAGGGCAGTATCGCATAACCTCTTTTTCATTGATCATTTACGGAGGTAGCGTCAGTTGGTTTCCCACTAAATGTAGAGGCAGGCTGGGAATGTTCGGGGTTGGTACAGAGACTGACGGTAATTCTGGAAGAGAAACCCCATATAGTTTTGTTGCACCCCCCTTAGTTGGAGAAACAACTAGATTAGATGACTGCCCTGTCCCTAACCCTAACGAAATTCTCATTTTTGTAAGTACAATTTATTTTTCTAATGCCGATGTTGCCTTGGCCAGAAAGGTATTTAAAGAGGTAACAGTTACCTCCTCTGTTGCTCTCAGCTTTTTCTTGCCCATGGTGGGCCTGTAACAGGGGAGTGTAGAAGTTAGAGGGGGGTCCCAGCCTCCTCTGGGTTCCGACGGGCATGGATGGGTCTGCCCTTGGCCCAGGCGAGGCCCATGCAGAAGTACCACTCTGCTGCCTTTAAGCATCTGCAGGTGCCGGAAGTGTGATGCTCTGTGCGGTGGAGCCTGGGGCCTGTAGTCCGTGCCCCGGCTCTGCTCCGATGCAGCCCTCACAGCGGGACCTCACTGCTGCCTTTAAGCGCCTCCACACACGGGAAGAGTGACGCGGCATGCGGTGGAGCCTGGGGACTGTATTCAGTGCCCCGGCCCTGCTCCAATGCGTCTCCAGGAAATCTCTAATAGAGTGCTCTACCTTGCACTCACTTCAATTGTCCAACTTGAGCATATTTGGAGACTTGAATCTTCATCTTGATCTAATCAACAATAAAGAAATCCAGGACTTTACTAATGACCTGGCCACTTTCTAATTAGCTCAGTTAGTAAAACATTCAACTATGAGGCCGGCCATCAGCTGAACCCTGTTTTTTACAACCTGGCCACCCTTCAAACTGCTCCCCCTATTCCAGTGACCTGGTCAAACCATTATTTGGTGCCTATGACTATTGATAAACCTAGCATTGAAAAAACATTACCGGTAACCCCACAATGAGAAAGTTGTAGCATAAACTAGACCCATCTGCCTTTTCAAGGTTTATCGATAGGAGTGTGCCTCTATTAGACTCCAATATAGAACGAGCGGAGACTTCCTCCAAAGCATGGAAATCTGCTCTATTGTGAACAACCTGATTAAACCCACCTCCGCTCCTGGATTAGCGGAAGCTTCTAACAGCCACTGCAGCAAGCTTGGTCAATGATCTTTATCTTTACTTTAACAGGGGTGAGGAAACAGTCAAACCTTTCTCTCTTGACACAGGGGCCTACCACTCGCAATGGGCTCCCTTGGACCAATTGGCTCTACATGACGCAGATTCTATTTCCACCTTAATGCGTCAAGTGAAATCTCGATCTCCAGATGACCCATTTAAACCTGATTATATTTTGACATTTCAGGAGAGCGTCACACCCATATTTCTAGAATTAGCCAAGCTCACGCTGAGCACAGAAGTATCAATATGGAAACACGCACAGTGATCCTTCACTAAATACCACTCAGCCAGAAAACTATTGAACCATTTCTCTTCTGTCATTTCCATCCAAGGATGTGGAGAAACATGTAAACAATCTCCTAACCAAAATATTAGAACAATATCAAATATTAGATTGTTCTCAAAATGGATTTGGATCATCCGGCACCAAAACTGCTTTTTTAACAGTTACCAAATCCCTTTGCAGTACTACAGATGCTGGCAAATCCCAGGCTCTGATGCTCCTAGATTTAAGTGTGGCCTTCGACACTGTCTCACATGCAATAATATTAACTCGCCTCACTGACCTGGGGGTACAGAGCAAAGGTCTGGCCTGGTTTACCTCCTTTTTAAAGGAGTGGTCCTTTTCAAGTTATACCCCCCTTTCATCTCATCACAAAGAGGACTGGCTCCTGCCATCTCCCAGGGTTTGGAGCTCAGTCCTACCCTTTTAATATTCACATCAGACCTCTGGTTAAGGTAGTTAATTCCCTTGAAATCTCACCAGTGTTGTATGCAGACGACACTCAGCTAATTATTTCCCTGTTAGCAGAGTTGACCAGCGGTTGTTTCAAATATAGAAACTGTCTAACAGCGGTGATGGCATGGATGCACAACAACTGTTTAAAACCTAACTCCTGCTGGGCAGGCATACCCATCTTTGGACTGATCAATGATGTCCAGAAATACTATGTACCCGTCAAACTTAAATTGGTGGTAGAAAACCTTGGGGTATGGATGGATAGCTCTTCATCCTTGGAAACCCGAAGTCAAGATTCTAGCAGGGCAACTGTTTTGGCATCCTAAGGAACCTCAAGACAATTATAGGATACTTTTCCTGGCAATCCTGCCAACTGATTGTACAATCCCTTGTCATTTTGCTCCTGGACTATTGCAAATATCTCTATTTGGGCTCAAAGAAATGTGTTCTGAACCGATTCAGCTTTGTTTCCCAACTTTTGAGCAAGTTCCATTGGCTACCTATTGGAAAGCTTTCAAAGTTCAAAGCCTTATCCATCTCCCACAAAATCCATGCAGCAAGGAGAACCCATCCTAGCTGCCTGGATGCAATTGTACATGCCCTCCAGAACACTACGCTCTGCCAATCTAAACAAGGCCCTCATCCCTCGTCACAGCAGAGTCAGAACAGGAGGTTGCTCCTTCCATGTCTTAGCTCTGACCCTATGGAATTCTATGCCTCCTAACCTTAGATAGAGTCAATATCACTTACTGATCCGGAAACAGTGGAAGACCCGGTTCTTCTCCATCTAGGCTGACGATTTCGCCTCTCTGCGGCTGTGTTTCATCGGATCCATTAATGTCCCTTGCTGATATTGTCTCACCTACTACACCAAGGAGCTTAGGGGATTACAGGAACAGGTCGTCCCCCTCTCTGAATACTCACAACAACACAGGACCTGTTCCTTTTGGTGCTACAGTTGTGCCTAGTCAAACCCTCCTATATTCTTTTCAGGATTGGGCAATAGCCTGCCTTTCAGGCTATTTAATTTTCTAGACCAGGTTCACCACTTTCAGATTATTCATTAAAAAGAGAGTGCACTGTTTATCCATATATCTCTGTAAATTTCTCCCCGCCCTGCTGCCTGCCGAGACAACGCCCGGTTCCAGCTTTACACACGAGACTGACAGGAGCAGCTCGCAGCAAAATTATCCACAATAAGGGATACAGACATTGCCAGAATGGAGGTATAGGTATGCCTTCCACAGTAGGTGATACGGAACACCAGTGAATGGGTGCAGGGCGAAACGACAGACCTAAGCCCTGAAGAAGTTGCCGTAAGTCTTTCCAATTGGCAACGAAACATGTCGGTGTTTTAATTACGAGTAAACTCGCAGCCAAGAATAAAGTCGAGAGGGCCAGCGAGTTATAACTAATTTTTTAACTTTCACTTAAGCGGTGTGGCATTACCTGTGTCACTCCCCTTCACTTTGTTGGGTCCAGCCTTGCTGTGTACCAAACTTGATGCACATGCAGGTACTGTTGCCCGAGCACCCTCACTAGTTCTTTTTCTTTCACACTTCACAATTTCGCTAATGATGAGAACCTAGGCGGCAGGCGAGTACCTTCCTGCAGAGCCTCCATGGTGTTACTCCCGTGAGGCGACACCACTCTTTTCCGCACTATTTTTGTGTTCCAGCCTTGTTCCTTTTCCTTTCTTCTTACTCTAGTCTGTCAGCAGGGTGGGGAGAAATTTACAGAGATATATGGATAAACAGTGCACTCTCTTTTTAATGAATAATCTGAAAGTGGTGAACCTGGTCTAGAAAATTAAATAGCCTGAAAGGCAGGCTATTGCCCAATCCTGAAAGGAATATAGGAGGGTTTGACTAGGCACAACTGTAGCACCAAAAGGAACAGGTCCTGTGTTGTTGCGAGTGATATTGTCTCACACCCGGACCCTCATCTTCCCCTCAAGGCAGGCAGTCTCCAGGTGTTGTGCTATCTAAGGCTCGGCTCTCTTCTTGTAAAGGGTCAAAGTGGTAACACCCCTGCAGCAAGTGCTTCTATCAGCCGCATGAATAAGATATAGTGCACACCAATACCCAGCCCAGTAAAGGCCTGAAACAGACCGAAAAAGGAGCATGTACCTACATGTTCGCCTCCTCTGTTTGTACCTCATTAGTAGCTACCTGTGCACTTCCTCCGTTTGTATGTCCCGGGCGAGCCTCTTTAATGACGCTTGTGATCCTGGTACTGCCAAGCATGGCCGTTTGTCTATCAGATCATTACCTGATGTCTGCTGTGTGCATCGAGTCACTCCTCTGCTTTAGCTGTGAGTGAACCCTGCTGAGGGAGTACGCAGACATAAGGGAGTATGGAAGGCGACGAACAGGGAGTAAGGTGAAGCTGATTTCAAGAAAAGCCCAAAGGTGTAAATGCTGCACTCCCCCTCAAGCAACAGACATCTTGTCCCACTCTGCCAACGCTCCATCCACCCACAGAGTAGCATGCTGGCACCAAACGGAAAACATTAAGTTAGATGCCATGGTAAGGTATAAAAAGACAAAAAGCAGACATGTATTGACAGCAGAGATATCACAGGTATATTACAGGTTGTGATGGAATCTCTATAATCAATGCTGCAATCTTCCCACAAATGCTTGAACCAACCCCAGGAAAGTGGCAAAGATAACTTAACAAACAGAAAAGTAAAGACAGGAGTTGGAACTTCAGCTGCTCGAGTGTGAACAGGAAAGTATTGTCAAGAAGAGAGTGAATGGAGCTTAATTTCTTATATACTTCCTGGAGCGTTACCTTTATTATATACTTCCTGAAGAGTTTTGTTTGTGATATGGTTCTTGAAAGGGTTACTGTTGTTATACACTTCCTAAAACTGAAGTGATTGCAGCACATCCTGATCCATCTCTTTTTCCACAATCTCTTCTTGTTTAAATGAAATCTTGCCATGTTGCATCTTCGTAAAGCTGTACCTCTAGCGAGTGGGCACTCCATGTGTGCTCTTTCTGTACTAAGTTACTCTGTGAACACTGGAAAATCACCTTCTTTTCTGAAGTAAGTAAGAGTTACATGTTCAATGAAAGATTTAGTTAAATATCTTTGTATGGTGAAATATCTCTTGGTAACTTTCATAAATGGTAAAGAAGAGATATCTTTTACAACTAGTTAAATATTGTGTATTCACATTCTCTTACATTTCCATTTAGTGATTTTAAATCTCTTTACATCCAATAGGAAACCTGCCTTGAATGCACAAAGGATCGTGAATAATGACAGTAATCGTGCAATTCTGAAAAAAGTGGTAAAAAAAAGGAGCTCCAATATTCAGGAAAAGATCTGCACAGTCAGAGACTGAGGAACCTGAACATACACCGATAGATCCTGGAAGAAGCAGTCAAGGGCATATCAGTGGATGCACGCAACAGGACTAAGAAATGACCTTTAGAAAATTAAGGAAACAACACTGACAAACCACCTCCTGTAGAAATAGGCCTGCACCACCAGCTTTGATCATGTGTTTGGTAAAAGGTGGATACAGCATTGCTCTGCTTCCTGTAATGATGGCAGACCACCATTCAGCGTGCTAGGTGTATTATAAACTCTTTCTGGCCACATGAGCACGAGAAAAACACAAGGTAGTGGAGCCAGACAACTGAAGGGTAATAGAAAGAGAGGGTCTTTGATGTACAACAGACTGTGCTAATTTGCATCGACCAGAAGGAAGACTAATCTTTACCCGTAACACACAAAACTATTTTGCAATCTAAAGACATACCCACCTACAAAGAAGCTTTACTTGCCAAAATAATAATATATGTAGTTGGTGAGTCTTGTATTTCATTGTGAAATCTGAAATCAACCATCCCAAAATACCACACACACACCGGGAATGTTAGAATAGTGCTTTATCAACCATGTTAGCTCCTCAGGAAATGCTCTCATGGGATGCAGACATTTATAAACCCGACCCACAGACACTAACCAAGAAAGAAAAATCATACACATGCAGCAAGAGCTTTAGTTTGTCATCGCTACTAAAGAACCATAAGGAAACACACACAGGAGCAGCAACGTGCAATTGCAATGAATGTATGAAGAACTTTAGTCAGTTAAAATTCCTAAAAGATAATCAGCGAACACATACAGGGGAAAAATTATACCATTGCAATGAATGTGCGAAGAACTTCAGTCTGTTATCACAACTCCAAACACATCAGCGAACACACACTGGGGAAAAACCGTACCATTGCACTGAATGTTTGAAGAAATTCAGTCAGTTATTAGACCTCCAAGTACATAAACAAACACACACAGGGGAAAAACCATATAATTGCAATGAATGTGGAAGTAGTTTTAGTCATTCCTCAACTCTCAGGAGTCATCAGCAAACACACAAACGGGAAAAGCCATTCCAGTGCAGTGAATGTGGAAAGAGCTTTAGTCAGTTATCAACTCTCCAATCACATCAGCGAACACACACAGGGGAAAAACGATTCCAGTGCTATGAATGTGGAAGTGGTTTTAGTGATTCCTCAAATCTCAGGAGTCATCAGCGAACACACACAGGGGAAAAACCATTCCATTGCAATGAATGTGGAAGTCGTTTTAGTTATTCCTCAAATCTCAGGAGTCATCAGCGAACACACACAGGGGAAAAACCATTCCATTGCAATGAATGTGGAAGTCGTTTTAGTTATTCCTCAAATCTCAGGAGTCATCAGCGAACACACACAGGGGAAAAACCATTCCAGTGCAGTGAATGTGGAAGTAGTTTTAGTCATTCCTCAACTCTCAGGAGTCATCAGCAAAAACACAAACGGGAAAAGCCATTCCAGTGCAATGAATGTGGAAAGAGCTTTACTAGGTCATCAGACCTACAAAAACATAATCGAACACACACAGGGGAAAAACCATTCCAGTGCATTGAATGTATGAAGAGCTTTAGTCAGTTATCAACTCTCCAATCACATCAGCGAACACACACAGGGGAAAAACCATTCCAGTGCTATGAATGTGGAAGTAGTTTTAGTGATTCCTCAAATCTCAGGAGTCATCGGCGAACACACACAGGGGAAAAACCATTCCATTGCAATGAATGTGGAAGTCGTTTTAGTTATTCCTCAAATCTCAGGAGTCATCAGCGAACACACACAGGGGAAAAACCATTCCAGTGCAGTGAATGTGGAAGTAGTTTTAGTCATTTCTCAACTCTCACGAGTCATCAGCAAACACACAAACGGGAAAAGCCATTCCAGTGCAATGAATGTGGAAAGAGCTTTAGTAGGTCATCAGACCTACAAAAACATAATCGAACACACACTGGGGAAAAACCATTCCAGTGCTATGAATGTGGAAGTAGTTTTAGTGATTCCTCAAATCTCAGGAGTCATCAGCGAACACACACAGGGGAAAAACCATTCCATTGCAATGAATGTGGAAGTCGGTTTAGTGATTCCTCAAATCTCAGGAGTCATCAGCGAACACACACAGGGGAAAAACCATTCCAGTGCAGTGAATGTGGAAGTAGTTTTAGTACTTCCTCAAATCTCAGGAGTCATCAGCGAACACACACTGGGGGAAAGCCATTCCATTGCAGTGAATGTTTGAAGAGCTTCAGTCAGTTATCACAACTCCAAACACATCAGCGAACACATACTGGGGAAAAACCATACCATTGCAATGAATGTGGAAGTAGTTTTAGTGATTCCTCAACTCTCAGGAGTCATCAGCGAACACACACAGGCGAAAAGCCATTCCAGTGCAATGAATGTGGAAAGAGCTTTAGTAGGTCATCAGACCTAAAAAAACATAATCGAACACACACTGGGGAAAAACCATTCCAGTGCATTGAATGTATGAAGAGCTTTAGCCAGTCAACAACTCTCCAATCACATCAGCGAACACACACAGGGGAAAAACCATTCCAGTGCTATGAATGTGGAAGTAGTTTTAGTGATTCCTCAAATCTCAGGAGTCATCAGCGAACACACACAGGGGAAAAACCATTCCATTGCAATGAATGTGGAAGTCGTTTTAGTGATTCCTCAAATCTCAGGAGTCATCAGCGAACACACACAGGGGAAAAACCATTCCAGTGCAGTGAATGTGTAAAGAGCTTCAGTCTGTTATCACTTCTCCAATTACATCAGCGAACACATACTGGGGAAAAACCATACCATTGCAATGAATGTGGAAGTAGTTTTAGTCATTCCTCAACTCTCAGGAGTCATCAGCGAACACACACAGGGGAAAAACCATTCCAGTGCAGTGAATGTGTGAAGAGCTTCAGTCGGTCATCAGACCTACAAAAACATAATCGAACACACACTGGGGAAAAACCATTCCAGTGCAGTGAATGTGTGAAGAAATTCAGTCAGTTATCAAACCTCCGGATCCACCAGCGAACACACACGGGAAAAACCATACCATTGCACTGAATGTGTGAAGAGCTTCAGTGGGTTGGCAACCCTCCGGAGCCACCAGCGAACACACACGGGGGAAAAAACCACACCACCCAGCCAGTGAGGAACATCAACAAGAATGCTCTTCAGCACATTAATCCTTATATATAACACACTCCAGGGGTTTGCTCCAGGGTCAAACTCACTTTACTTTCACGTTAACAGCAACAAGTTCTAAACTGGAGAATCTATATTTAGGAACAAGGGGTTTATACTTCCATTAGTGGCATAATACATTTGAAACCCAATACTTTATAGATCTGTATTAATGATACATAACCAAACACCACCCATGTATGGACATCCAAGAGCCTTTAAAAACAACACTACAGAGGTGTGTACCAGGATTTACTTTAACATTAATATGAACTAAATTATGATACAGCAAGAACAATCATGATGCTATGAAATGTACACAATGATGACTAGATGTTACATGTTAATAAGAAATTTATGTTTTTAGACGTAATAAAACAAAACATGTATTTGAATTCATGGTATTTGACTGCTGAGTGTATATAAGGCGATCTTAGATGTGATTTATTGCCTAAACTTTAAAGATAATTTGTGATGTCAGCAAGAAGCCTAGTTTATTTGGTAATAGAGGGGTCAAATCTCGATAGCATGACTGCTTTCAGCAGGGAGTCTGGTGCAGGTGGTATCAGAGGGGACTAGTCTCACCCGTGTGCCTTCTCTCAGAGTGAGAAGCGGTTCTTTGCTTGAGATGGTTCTACCTCTCCTTCTGTGTTAATGAAGAGAGAAGTGCTACCAGTAATACTGAGTTCTGGGATTCACGGCTGTTTTGGGAACTTAATTCAGTCTTTTTTACCCAATCAATACCTGATTTATTTAGGAATGCTAAAATATGTCTGTATCTTGGCAGTCCACTTGTTAATAATCCATAAAAATACCACGGGGATTTAAACATGAATTTGGCAAATACAAAATTTTCTTTTTTTTTAAAGGTTCTTATATAGCACTGCTTCATCTAATAATGTCTGATGGGTTTTCTTCGAGCCCTTCGAGAAGTTTTCCATTGACTGACTCAATGGGATTTCCGATGAAAGGCTGACAATCTGTCCAACTCTAAACAAGGATGGTGGGTGGGCCTTTGGTTTGGCTGGTGTAACGCTTTGTTGCATTTTTGATAGAGTGCCCTAAATCCAACCCGCCTTTCTTTAGTGATTTTTCTATTTTGAGTTACATTTGAAGACTGTCCTGCTTATTTATAGTTTGACAGGGGTCCATGGTCTGCCAGAGGAACAGGCGTAACAACCTCCACTACCCCTGTGTCTTCAAGGAGCAACAGGAGCTCCTCTAAAAGCATCTAAAGTTTGCTGAGTCGTTGCCATTTTTCACACGGTTGCACAACAGACTTTTTGGTTTTACTCCTTATGAGAGTTTGCTTTTTGTAAAACCAATAAATCGTGTACTTGATACACTGAGAGCTTTCTACAAGGGAGTCTAGGTCATTTTTCATAGATTTTTCCTGTTTGATACAACCAGTCTTTTCATTGTGTTCCTGAAGAAAAACAAGTAGGTCAGAATGCCTACCATAAGTAGGGCGGACTGTCTGATGTACTTACACCAACAGCCCCATGTATGTCGGTCATTGTTGTGAGGGTTCCTGAGGTTCTGACCTCTGTTCAAACAGAGGAGTACAGTGATAGCTTCGTCTCACCAACCTCCAAAATTCTCCAATATATTTTTATAATCCTTTTAATACAATTTGCTAATGGATTATACATGAGAACCACGGCCATGCTTTCTTCTCTTACTCATGCATACGAGTGCAGGAGGTTGTCTCTATGATGCTTGGCCTCTTCTTCGACTGCTTTAGTCCTTCTGGGGTAACCTCTTCCACCAATGTATCCTTCAAGGATTCCTGTTGTTTCATTAAAGAGCGTTATTAGAAACAGTTTGTCCAAATTTGAAAAACTGTTGACAGTTACTGACATACCAAGAGAAGTTGTCTTTATTTCCTGCTGACAGGAGAAGCGCTCTTGATGGCTTGCTAATGAATGTAGACTAAGGGCGCTCTTTTTTCTTCCTGACTCGTGATTTGAACAAGCCTTGAAAAGGTGTGACTCGCTAGCCCCACTATCACCATTCGCAGAAGAAAAAATAGTAACAAATTGTTTTTGATACTTCGTTAGCAGAATCAAGATTTACACACCCTGCCAGTGTGGAAATAAGTAACATGTTTGTGCGGGTATGTAATGATTGTCGTCGGGTAGGGGGTTATGAGTCTTAAGAGGAATGAGGTACAGTCAAAACGAACTTGCTGTGCAATCGTTGGGATTTATTTGTATAAGTTCTAGGGCAAACAACAACTAAAAAGTCTCGTAGGACTGACAACAAAAGAAAGTCTATCTGCGGGCTCCTTCTCGTCTTTCTCTGCAGAAGTCCCCGGGTTGGGTCCAGCGGAAGGTCTTCTGACTTCGTAGACGCTCCCCAAAACAAAAAGAAAGAAAGAATACGCCGGGTTACTGGCGTGACCGATAACAAGTATTGGCATGAGGGGGGGGGGAGGCGTGAAGGGGATCACCAGGGACCACAACCGTTCGGTGCTCTTTGGACCCGTGAAAGTGGTGGCGTTTGCAGAGTCACTCCCGTCCCGTGACCACCCAGCCGCCCTCTACCCGCTCGCTCCCTCCGTGAAAAACACTCCCCGTACCTTACGGAGCCACACTTCTCCTGTTGAAGTGTGGCTGGGCGGAGCGTGGTTCCGTTGGCCTCCCGGCTTCTCCTGCGGCGACCTGGTGGCTGGTCCTACTCCTGTCTCCGAGGACGGCAATCCGGTATCCTCCCGTGTAATGGCGAACTCCTGAGATGCTTCCTCCTCTGTTGGCGCGTTCGCGCCGTTCCCGTCCAGCTGTCGCGGTATCAGCGCCGCCGATGTCTCTGATTGGATATATGTGGAGGACGTCACTGATGGTGCTCTGTCTTCCGGGTAAGCCCAGGCTGCCTTAAAGGGAGCGTGGCCATCCTGCACTCGCCGAGGCGGAAAGGAAGAGGGATATTGGTCAGTATCTGACTCGTGGCAGGTAGGGACCCCCTGACAGGGTACCACAACTTTTATATTAAAAGCACAAGCTGTTTTGTTTACATGCTTGTATTTAAAAGATGTTGCTACTGCAAAAGCCCCGGCTTATAATAGTGAGATGTTCAACGTAATTTAATCAGGGAGGTAGAGAAATACCAAGCTGGAAAAAAATAAACGCGGTTCAAAATGACTGCCATAAAATAATCTTCATCTCAGACATGCTGTTCTCCACCTTTAGTAGGGACATTTCCCTACTTACATTGTTAAAGTAAATTGCAGTTCATTGATTGACAATGCGGGTTCCGGGCTCTGCATTGCACCCGTGCTAGCTAGAATCTGCTGGCTTCGGCATCTGGAGCCGCATGAAGAGGAGAAAGAGGCGGACTTGCTTGCAGGAGCCACTCGAGTGAGCAACCCAAGCCAGCGAACACGGTGAGGAATTCATTTTACTTGTTTAATTTTCTTGAGTAAATCTGCTTCTATCTACCGCCGACGCTCGCAGCTTGCCATTTCTTTGACTGCCCTCACCTGTTCTTGGTTGGATTTTGGTCTAGAGCCTGGGTCTGGCACTTGGAGCTGATTTGTGAGGATCACAAGAAGCAAGGAAGAGGGCGGCCACCAATAGTTGATAGCTTTTGAGCGAGAGCACGTGTGGGCCGCGGAGGTGGCCCGACTAGGTTCCGGTGCAGCCTATGATCTCATCTAGTGAACCCGTCTCGTTCGGTCAGTATAACACAACAGTGTGGATTTGCTGCAGACTTCCTATGGGGCTCTTGTGGATAGATCTGGATTACTGAAGGGAAATTAAGAACCCATTGAGCTCTTTGAAGTCTAGGCCCCCTTCCAAAATGTGCCCGGACCTAAGGTCTTTGAAAGGAGTTTTGTACCCTGTACGAGGTTAGGGGAACTATGCAATCAGGCAAGGAGAGGACACCTTTTCCCCCCATTAAGAGGGAAAAAAACAACACCAACCCTCAACATCTCTAAATAAAATGGAAGTAAAACTATCCGGGAAAAATCAGTTGTTAATATCCCCAATGATACGTATATTTGGGAACCCAAAGAATACTCCAAATAAGTTTGAATTCACGAAGGACCCAATGGGAGCCATGTTAACTATACAACCAAATTCATGTAAACTACAAACTCCACTGAAACCGCTGAGTGAGGCAAGAATAACAAGATCAAATCAAGGATTAGGTGCGCCTAACCAATATGAGGGGATCAAATTCCTAAAATAAAGGAAGAATCGGCCAATCAATGGGGGCAAATAACTGATTTGGAAATGTTAACTGTCCCCTTAACCTCACATTTGCAGCCCGGGGACTTAAGTTCATCTGAATTATTGTCGGGAGTTGCTCAACAGTTATTGTCATCATGTGCACCACTTCCAATTGAAGTGTCAGTAAAAATTAAAAATGTAAACTCTTGCGTGGAACCTATGCCCTTAACTCAAACAAACCAGGTATATCAAAGTAGCCCCATTATAGGGGTTGATCCGCAAAAAACTATTGGAACCAATAACTTATCACAATCTCTTCAAATAAATACTAATATAATTTTGAACAATATGAAACAAAAAAGGAGACTGGAGAGTCATAAGCTGGGTAATGGAAATCAAGATAATTGGCCCGATTATATTTTGAAATCAGACAATCTGCAGTTTTGGAGAACACCCTATCAAAATAATGATCATAACAGCAAGTTGCAACATGCACAATTAAATAGAAAAGAGGAAGAACAACCAAGCCCCTTTTGTGAGAATAATAAACAGCACCTTATGGAAAGCAGACAAGTAGCCTCTAGAAATTGGGACTCAGGGCAATCTGGGACCTTCTTTTCAAAAATTTGCAACTGACATTAGAGGCACTAAAGTACCAGTCGAATAAACTGGAGGTGCAAATACAACTTCTCGATGTCATAACATCTTTAGTAGTGGGAATTCACCATAAGCTAGCCACATTAAAGAACCTAGTAATATTGGCTCAGGCACAACCAGTAGCACCATATCCAGATTGTAATTGTGCACATTTGATTAATACATTGGCTGAAATTCCAGAAATATTAAATACAATAATCAAGGATTTAAGAGGACATTTACAAATTAATGGAAATAAAGATTATTCGATTGAGGATGTAGCACAAAAAAATAACTACAAGCAACAATTTAATCCTTCAAAATAACATGGTTTTAATGGACAAAAAGAAGGAGGAGGTAGAAGAAGAGAAATCAGCTTCTCTCGTAACATCCCCAGTACCCCAAATGTCAAAAAGACAGAGGAAAAAACAACGGAGAGCGAGGAATAAGGTTAATTTCTTTATCTCCTCTAAAAGCAGTAATAGAAAATTGATCACAGAATTTAAACGAAGATATTAAAGCAACTCAGAACCAGCCTGATAAAGTTACAGAAGTAAGAAACCACTTTTCCCTTTGTTCAATAAAAACACGCCTGAAGATAACATCGTAGACGTAAGTAACGCCATTAATGATCTAACAGACCGACCTAAAATATAAAAACTTGAAGACCAATACCAAATTGTCAAGCTAGAAGTTGATGGAAATAAAATGATGGCAAAACTGGAATTATTGCAAAAAGGAAATAATAAAGCTAATATTAAGGGTACTATGACTGATCAAGATAATTTGGGCGCAGCCGGAAAATAAGTGGAAAATCGAGGTACCGCAGAAGCAGGTTATTGATGGAAGCAAAAATCATTAGACGTTGGAAAGTTTAATTAAGAGTCAACAACCAACCATACTAAGGACTTGGGACCAAAAGTTAGAAAACCAAACCGGAAAATCCCAAGACCTGGTATTGACAAATTTTTTTCTGCAAAATAAAATTGGTACAAATCAAGCACTTGAAAGTAAAAACGAGATACATAAAGGAGAGATACAATTAATTTTTAAACCAAAATACCAGTCCGGGGCAAGCATGATAACTTGAACTGGGGTAATATCCTTAAACATTGTGAGGTAATTCCCTCATTTGAAGGAATTAGAAGAGAAGATATAGAAGCATTTGATTTTTTTACCCAATTAAGTCAATAACCAATAACTGACATTTATTTCCCCCCAAAAATTAGAGGGTCAATGTAAAGGGTCAGACAACAAGCAGATATATTCAATACTTAAAAATCCTATTGGTAGAACTATTGGCCAAGGTTCTATATTCACTACGGAAAATAAAAGAGAAGTAGTGGAGGAACTACAATTGAGTGGCTGACAGCAGACCTACATGGAGCAAACCAAGATTGACAAAATCAATCTACCGGTGTCCAGGAAGAGGTATCTAATTGAAGAGAAAGGATAGATCTATGATATTGGAATATAAAAGGCACATAATCAAAGTCTCAAAATTAGCATCTGACTACACCATCGTGCAATTTTAAAATTACTTTTCTCCAGGAGACCTGAGCCTCCTATCCTTTTAAATTAGAAGGCTTTATGGTCTATTACAAACCTGCTGAGAAAGTAAATAAATATGGTACGGCCTGTGGGGTATGGCAACCTTTATTTCATAGAAATAAAAGTTGAAAGTGAGTTAGTGGTTCTCAATATTTGCAACACTCTAATAGTCAAGTTAAAAACTGGACAAAATCGCTTTTATTAATAAACATATATATTCACCCTGATCCTAATTTGAGGAAACCATTGGCCAGTAATTTAATGGCTATATTACAACAGCAATTTTAAAAAGATATGCAACCTGAGATTATTATTTCAGGTGACTACAATATGAATTTGCTGTGGTCATATGTTAGAAATAAATTAATACAACAACAGGATTATCTATGGGTGATCCCTAACCATCCAACAATTCAAGACTCTAAGGCACCAAAAGCGGTAATTGGAGAGAACTTATTAAAAGATCTGTAATTATTGGGTCTAAGGATTCTAAATGGACGATTCCCACAAGATTATTCAGTAGTATCCCTCAATCTATTTTAGAAGATGTAATCTTTCCGGATTGCAGAAGCAAATGGGAGTGACCATAGTCAACATATAATTGAGCTAAAACTAAACTGTTTAAGACATGAAAATTATGTGATTATTCAAGGTGACATAACTACAATAAATTAGAAGAGATGGTTGAACATTGTTTTGAAGATGTCAATCTCCATGCAATTGAAAAGTGGACCCTTTTTACAAATAATTAATGACAAACTACACTCAAAAAGAAAAAAACAAGATAAAATGTCACAGGTACTCGTATAACTTTCCTTTGAAGGCCGCCTACTAAAAAGTGAGCATAATAGAATATCAAGCATGGTAAAGAAGTGGCCAGAAAATCAAGATTGTGGTGGATAATTAAAGAAAATGTAGTACAGATGTGAGAAAACTAATTTGGGAAAAGAAATCATAAGTAAATGAGGCCCTTTGAGCAAAAGCCCTATATACTAGCAAAAAGAACAATAGAAGAGAATTTTGGAAAATGATTAACAACTTGAATAGAGTTAGTAGTACAACAACATCCTCTATATTAACTGAATCTGGTTGGATTAAGTTTTTACAATTTCATTTGAATTGCAATCCAGATATGGAGTTTAACTGAGGTCCAGATAATACAATATGAGTGACGGATAATAAGGAAAATGAATTGCATACAACTGAAGACCAAGTATGTAAGCTTATGTGTTAACAGAGATTTGATGGAGCCCCTGGTCCCAATGGGATCCCAGCCGCAGTCTATAAAGAAAACGTGCCTATCTGGGCAGATTACCCAACAAGTATTTTTAACCAAGCATTGCAAACATCGATCATTCCAGAATCACCGATCTATAAAAGCATAGAGTGGGAACAACCAACAAACTATCAATTAATAATGTTGCAAGATATGGAAAGCCAAACTCTTTGAAGGAATCCTCCTGTCAGAATTAATAGAATGGGCAACGAAAATGCAGATAATTCCACCAAATCAACCGGGGTTCATGCACAGACAAGGTACAACAACCAATATTTTAATACTTGCAATCCTAATTGAAAAATACAAACTCAGGAAACAACCGCAGTACTTATGTTTCATGGGTTTTAAATCCGCTTTTGACTGTTGAAAATTAGAGAAACAAGGTATCGGCCCGGGCCTCTTAAAAGCATTTCAATTACTATATAATGAGACCAGGACTGGGGTTTGAATTAGTTAAAGGCACAGAATTATCTAGAAAAATTCAAACATCTCAGGGTTTAAAACAAGGGTGCGTACTTGCACCCCATCTAATTTATTTTTATCAGATTTAACAGAAGTGTTAGATAACAAGATCACTCATCCAGCTAAATTGCCAGATAGACAAATTTCAAATCTGTTATATGCTGATGACTTTATTTTATTAAGTCAAACAAAAATAAGATCATAATGTCTAATAAACAAAATATCAAAATACTCTATGGAGAACAGGATGGTAATAAATGAAGTTAAAACGAAAGTAATGGTAGTTAATAACAAGGCATTGAAATGCAATAAATATAAATGGTTTTTACAAAATTGACAATTAGAACAAGTGAAAACCTATAAATACCTGGGTTCTTGTTTGACGATAAGGGCTCATTTTGTCTACATAAAGCAGAGTTGATAAAGAGAATTAACTCCCTACTAATGGCATTTCGTACATTGCAGAGTTCCTTGGTGGGGTCTTGTTATCGCCCACTGTTAAAAGTAATAAATGCAAAAATGCTGCCCAGTCTGCCCTACTGCAGCAAGGACCCTAGACCTTTAAATAATACTATTACCAAAGTTTTAACATTTTTGTTTCAGCTCCCCACCAATGCATCAACTGCACAAATAAGATTGGATTTTGGCATACCCAACCAGCAAATTGTAAGGATGGGTCAATATCAATTGAAAAAAGTTTTATTCGACTGCGCTAGTGATAAAAGCATTACAGATAAAAAGAATTAAAAAAAATTATATTACAAAAGTAAAATTTGGTTAAGACGTTAATACAAAAGTGCAATCAAAACCATCGTTATGTTACACATAGTGTAAACCGAGTTAAGAGACAATATTCAAAAACAACAATCAAAAGGCAATCTAAAACACCTTGACGAGCGTGGTATATCCTCCAATAGCTGCTTTGCGCAGTCACATACCTGCACAGTGGTGGTTGGTTACCACATGATCTTATTCCACATCAACAAAAAAGCTCTATCCCTGCCTCCTGTTCAAGATCCCCCCAAATGGTCCAGAAACCTCTCCCAGATCCCCCTGGACATCATGGAAAAAAGTCTAAAGTTGATCCTACCCAGCGGCAAGGATCTTTCCACAAATGACCTCACCTCACTATACAACATAAATATGGTATCCCTGCTGGACCAACTAGCACCTCTGAAAATGAAAAAAAAATGAGCCATCCCGTCCTGATCCTGGTTCTGACATCAACGATGAAAGGAGACAAATAAGGACCTCAGAAAGACGTTGGAGGAGCATGCCCACTACTTCCCACCACAATCAACTCAGATCTATCAGGAAGAAATATAACAGTCATATCAAGAACAAAAAATCTGTATATTTCACCTCTGCACTGGATTGCACAAAAAAAGACCCAAGGAGCTCTTTAAGATCATCAGACAACAAACCTCCAAACCTGATACGTCCCTGGGTCAAGCTTCCAAAGAACGGTGCGACAACTTCGCCACCTTCTTCAATGACAGGATCTCCAAGATCGTGCGCTCACGAGACATTACCTGCTCCTCCCCTCACCTTACCAGCCCTCCCACTCCCACCCCAACCACCAAATCCTGGTCACTCTTCCAACCCATTCTAGAGGAAGAGATAGTCACATTTATTTCCACCTCCAAACCTTCATCTCACACCCTAGACCCTCTCCTGGCTCAACTCACCAAAAAATTGAAACTCTCGCTTGCTCCACTCTGGTGCAGGATTATAAACAGCTCCCTAAAAACCGGAATCGTTCCAGATTGTCTGAAAGTGTGTCAAGTCACCCCACTGCTAAAAAAACCAGGCCTGGACATAAATGACCTAGACAACTTCAGACCTGACTCCAACCTTCCTCATCTTTCCAAAATCCTGGAAAGATGCGTACTCCAACAATTAACTCAAAACCTGGACAATACCAATCTCCTCGACTCCCATCAGTCGGGTTTCAGGAAAGGATGCAGCACTGAAACCGCAATCCTCAACTTAATTGATGATATTCACAAATCACTGGACTCAGACCAATGCTGCCTCCTTATTCTCCTAGACCTATCAGCAGCATTCAATACAGTTGACCACAAACTTCTCCTCAAAGCTCTCGAAGAAAGGGCTGGTTTAAATGAGGTAATCCTTAAATGGTTCTCCTCATTCCTTCTCAACCGCTCCCAGAAAATCTAAATCAGAAGCTTCGAACCCAACCTGCAACCAGTCTTGAGGAGAGTCCCCCAAGGATCAGTGCTCTCCCCCTACTCTTTAACATTTACATGGAACCCCTCGCCGCCTTACTCAGGAAAGCTAACATCCCTTTTCACCTATATGCTGACGACACCCAAATCTACCTGGAAATCTCCTCTGCCAAAGACATGCAAAGACTCAATGAAACACTAAGAGATGCGCAACGGCTATCAAGCAACCATTTAAAACTGAACCCGGACAAAACCGAACTACTCCTCATCTCGAACAAAGAAGAGAACCCTCAAGTGGTTGAGTGGCTAAAGGAGATCGATGCGCTCAACGGGAACCTCTCCCTGGCCGATTCTGTCAAATCGTTAGGCATCACGCTAGACTCAAAACTGGACATGACCAAACACATTAAGATTTCGGCTAAGAGCGCCTTCCTTAATCTGAAGCTACTAAACAAAATAAAACCTTTTTATTCCACCCAACAACCTTAAACCAGCCACTCAAGCATTGGTGCTGTCAAGACTGGACTATGGAAATGCAGTCCTCTCTGGAATTGCAAAAAACACACCTTGCTCCGCTAAAAACAACCCTCAATACGGCTGCCAGAATGGTAACGGGATAAAAGAAATTTGACCACATCTCTCCTGCTCTCAAAGAACTCAACTGGCTACCCATAGAAATGCGGGTGAACTTCAGAACGGCCTGCCTCACCCACAAACCCCTCCACACAGACAAACCCCAATATCTGGCGTCTAAACTCAAAAAAGCAGGTCAGAACAGGAACCTCAGAACCGCCAATACCTTACTGCTTAACACGCTAAAACCTAGGGAAAAAAAAGCGGCCAGATCCTTCGTCGGCAATGCGCCCAAAATATGGAACTCTATCCCCCCCACATCAGAACTATTCCCTCCTTTGCTAAATTCAAAAGTCAGCTCAAAATCCTTTTCCTCGATTGATCTCCAGCGATCAGATAGGATCTATCAGAGTGCTGAAAATGACACTTTACCACTATTATCTGTGGGATAACAAGTCCTTGTAATGGACCCACTCAACATCTTCTTCACTACGACTCCCAACCGGACTGTCTCACTGTTTTGCTATTTGTTCTGCTCCCTTTTGCTCGCTTTATTGACATATGTTATTCTCACGCATGTTTTTCTATGCAATTGCTGTGAAGCGCTCCGATACCCTCCGGTCAGGCTAGCGCTATACAAAACTTCATAAATAAATAAAATAAAATCTTAAACATTATCCAGCCTTGATTTAATTGGAATGTCTGTGCCACATCCACCTAAGTTATTTGGGCAGCAAAATTGCATACCTGGGAGATGGATTAGTGCAGAAGATTCACAGGGCTACCTCATACCCATGTTCTTACAAAGCTGGGTCAGCCAAGCTTTACGCGGTCCGGCAAAGGCAGGACAGGCAAAAAGCACATGCGCGTATGACTCTGCATGTTTGGTTCAAGCAAGACATTTGTTGTCTCCAGTGGGAGACCATTTGGATGTAAAAAACTTCAGGGGCAGACTGCCTGATCTAAATTGGAAGTAAAGTTTTCGATCCAAAGGTTTTTGCATAGTATCCCAGTATGGCTTAAGTATTGGGAATGGTTAATCTGGAGGAAAAGCCCAGAGAGAGAAGTCTGGTCATAGCACCTAACCTCATCTTGTGCAACCATGTCCCAATACATTTCTTTGAGGCTACTTTTTGTCAGAAACATTTCGTGGAAGGTGAGTCCCACAGGTGTGATAGGCCCATTATGTTGAGCAGGCTTCTCAAATCACATAACCAGACAATTTTGTGAAAGCGATCCAGGTTGACTAAGTCCCTTAGGTCCTTTGCGTACACTGCCAATTCCTGCGTGCACCATATTCTGCACCAGAATAAAATTGGCCGTAATCTGGCGAAATCCGCCAGGTAATTCCTGACTAAGCACTTCCTTAGAGGGAGGTGAGTGTACTCTGAGGCAGACTAATGATTGCACGTAGGAGTGCATTCTCGGCTGTTGATAGCTGGGTCAAGTTATCTAGGCCCCACAGCTCAGCCCCGTACAGGACTGAGCTCAGTTCTTTGGTGCTATAGATACTGGACATAAGGGCTTTGTCAGGGAAGTTTTAAATTATTTTCTAATAATATCTACTATCTGCCGATGCTTTAACGCCATGACCTCAATGTGTGGCTTCCACCTCATATCCTTTTGCAGTTTGATGCCCAGATATACAAAAGCATCAACCTGCTCCAGGGGTAGCCCATCCATCATCATTTTCCCTCTAAATGATCTGTGCTGGTTAAATGCCATAAACTTTGTCTTCGCAGTATTGATTTTAAGACCCCCTCAGATGGCAAAACTCTTCAAAATGTGTGAGGGCATGCTGCAATCCACCCGATGTTTTGGAGACTATCAGCAAACATTAAAATGGGAATTTTTCTTCCAGCTAGGGGGCCGTCCTCCGCACCGAACGGGTTAATCATTTTCTTAGTAAAATATGACACTGAAAGTTATGTCACAGGATTTGTCTCTGTTAAATATATAGCCATTCATATTTAATATTTCTCCATCAAGCAATTGGCTTAAACAATAATTTATTTTGCACTATCCCCAAATATCTTATAGATTAATTTAATTGACAATACGTGTGCTGAATCAAAGAAAGAGTCTCAAACTTATATTGTGTATCATTAATCATTGCATTATGTCTCAGCCTACCATTAGTGTAGATAATATACCTTTATTTAATGTACGCATTTATTGTCAGGATAACGTCCTCAGACTTCCGACAAACACAGAATTATTATAAAGTCTTTATTTCTGAACAACAAGGACCGCATTATGACTATAAGTCACAGTAGTGGAGGAGTAATGCTGTCTTTAATAAGATTGAGGCTTTCAGTGTCTGAAGACTCTTGGTGGGGTATCATGTATACCAAGTCTGTATCCTACATTGTAGGAAGAGAGAAAACAAGCATGACAGGAAGGAGGCCTGGAGGCAGCTGTACTACTAAAGGTGCTGTAAAAGGCATCTGAGTTTGAGAGAGTGGACTGATAGCAAATGAACCCTTGGACCAGTGGTGGGAACGCCCCCGAAGCAAAGTGTTTCTAATAGGCATGTATTTCCTGTGCTTGACACCATAGCCTGGCTATCACCCCTAGGGACAGGCAGTCTCTAGGGACTGTGCTTTCTGTGGCTCCGCTCTCCTATGGTAAAAGGCCAAAGCAGTAACAAACCAGTCAGTACGTGTCCGTGCAAGAGTACGGAATCAGAGGAGACAGGAAAGCACAGGATCGGAGCTATGACTGACCACCCAAAAAGCCCTGTTCGGCCTGATCTGGAGAGAACCCCATTGTGCCAAGCATTAATTATCAACAAAGAGCTATGCACACTGTCAACAGACTGCCTTGATATGGTGGTTAAAACTATGGTCTAGACTGAGGTGAACCTAAACCAAATTATTCTTGATGGCTGCATGAAGCTAGATAGAGCCGCAGATATTCCCTGGTTAAGCTATGTTTCTCAGCAGCTTTCAGCACTAGGACCACCAGAGCTATTTAATCAACCAAGAAAGCTGCACCTCATGGAGGTGAAAGTTATAAAAACGCAATTCTTAACTAGGAGAAATCTGGATTGGGAAGCAAATGAACTTAAGAAACCTACATGCAGACATATTATGATTATAAGTCCTGGGATTTTAGATGAACTTTTTTGGTCTTTTGTTAATAATTTGCCTCATTGTTTTCTTTTATCTAGATTTAGATATAATGTTATCCATTGGTTCCTTACTGTACCTAAAGGTTTCTCAAAGCAAGGAACCTTACAGCCATGTGCATGTGTCACTTTCTGACCAAGATCTGTTGCACTTTATGTTCTTCTGTTGCTTTTATACTGAGCTGCGAGCAAAATATATTCTACCACTTTTAAGAAATTGCTATTTTGCACAAGTAAGACCAGCACTGATTTACCTGCAAGTGTTCTACTCCCCACTTATTTGTAAAGGGGTCGCACGTTTTTTATCAGGGGCTATACATAAAAGAAAAAAACATGGGTTGACAATAGCAATGACTTTGCTCTGTTTGGAAATGTTTTTATTATATGGATGAATTTTATTTGTGCTCTTAACCACATTCGTACCGCAGTTATACATTTTATCTGTTTGTGTCCTTTATGGTGAAATGTACTTTTATGGCCAAATTGTGGCCGAATAAAGTTTTTATTGAACTGAACTGCCTGCTATAGGGACTATAAGTCCCAGGAGACCTGTTGTCTGCTGGGGCAGGAGGAAGGATCACACCTTCAACCTGCTTTGTAGCCCGTACTGACTCCTGCAGCACACGACACCAAGCGCATGTCTTCATTAAGCCTGTAACTGTTAGTTTAGCTGAGAGGCTGCTCTGCATTTCCCTGTATGCAGCCAGCTGCACAAAGTAACTTCACAGCTCGGAGGCCCTAAAGCAATTGTGAAAGTGACACTGCTCATAGCTCTGCAGTCACTGACTGTCTGCACAACAAGTTGAGTTCTGTTCAGTTTCATAAAGGTGGCTCAGGCACGCTCACGGCAAGGGCCTCTCACGAGTGCCTTTACATATATTTCAGGTTCTTTGCAGCAGTAAGGTCAGTTAAGATAAGGAAATAAAAAGATTGTGAGAGCACAGATTGCAATACTTTGTGAGCTTTTGAAAATATATTTAGTTTGTCAAATAACTGTAAGTTTGCGTATAGCAGCCAAAGAAACCACATATCAGTTTATGAAACCCACCTTTGTTACGCAACACTGTTGTCTCGAATGTGTGGAAACACAAACCGATTTCACGAAAAATTAAACCAAATAGTACAGTTAGGAAAAAGTGCTCTAACGTGGCAAGCACTGGATGCCTCATAGCTCTTTATTTTCTTACGGCAGGTTGGTAGTACGGGTGTTTGGGTAAGATGTAGCATTATAAGTCTAGTTAGCTGTGTAAATAAAGATATTTAAAAATAAAAATCTGTTGCTATTCAAGGTGGTAAAAATATATAATATGGAAATTGGTTTTAAATGGTTGAAAGAAATGTATGTGTCCAGGATGTGCATCTGTCAATGACATACAGTCACAGGGAGAGTTTAAAGTGTAAGTGCAATTGAAATGAAGAAATAAACAAAGAATGTTGAGCAAAGTATTTAAAGTACGCGGTCTGGATGTGCATCTGCTAAGGGCATAGTTAGAAGGCAAGTTTAAAATATATACGTGAATATCATAAAAAAATATTGAATGAAGTATTAAAAAGAGAGAAAAAAGCCTCCGGTAACTAAATACATTCACATAGAGTATGCCTGTGAGGCTAAAAGTGTTTGTAAGCAGACATCAAGGGAGCAGCGAAAAGTAGATCCTACAACCCAAACAGTGGAAGTACACACAAGTACTATAGCATGCTTCAGAGAAGGTCGAAATTAACAGACAACATGGCAGAATGCGCTGAGCAATGAACAGAAACATACATATCGTCTGACCTGATTCTGGTGGGATACTCATGATTTTTATGCAAAAAATGCCTTTATTTTATGTGTCACAAATACCCCACTTAAAGCCCACCTGTAGGTTTGTCACTGGATGTAAGGCTGTGACCGAATTATACCAGGTGATTGAAATGTAGAACATGGGAGGAAACATAGAGTAAACAATTCACTGAGGAGAGATGGGAAAAGCTAAGGGGCTACTCACAACTGATCTCAAGAAATGCCACGTGCAAATGCTAGTTTTTTATCTATCTTCTTCAGAAATATTTTTGGCCGCGCTGGTGACGTCGTGTGACTCTGGTCAGTGGTTGCGGAGATAGTGTCACTCATAGTCATTGAAATGTCACTCATAATTTCACTGAAAATATGAAAATTTCATACATTGCAATCTGAAACCTTGGTAGCTATGTATGGATAGTCTTTTAAAAGCAAATAACAGATTTGGCACAAGTTTACATGAAGATGGATGAATGCTGGCTCTATCTCAGTTACTAACTTCTACAACGGAACATTGTTGCTGCTGCAACAGGCACACCCCCTGCATGGCTAGCCTGCAACAACTCGCCGTGGACTCCCGGGCCTGTGGTGCTCCCAACACCACCCCTGCATGATTCATGGTCATGAGCCACTGTACATACACTGGTGGTGACAGTACTCACTTTAACACAACCTGAAGGAGGGAGAGGTGACATCTCACTCTGACCTCCCCAATTTATGACTGCAACACACACAAAGGAGTGGGAAAGGGGATATTAAAGGTGGCACGTGCTCAGTGAGAAAAAACTGCCCTCACTCACAAAATTGTGACGTACTTCATTATTGGACTTGCTTACTAACACACTGTGCAGACCAACGCCTGGGGTGGAGCAAAGAGGAGGGGAGGATGTAGACTTAAGGGTAGAGCGGTCGACCTTGGACCTGGGGAACCGGCTTCAAGTCTCGGCAACTGACGCTCCACATCCTGTGATTCTGGGCAAATCACTTAATCTCCCCATGCCTAACAGAAAAAAAAAGCAAAAAATGAATGTGTTCATCTGTAACGAAACTGGTGCTTATGTAAAGTGCTCTGATGCCCGATTCCTCTGGTCTAGTTCGCACTATGTAAAACTCTAAAGAAGAAAAAAAAAATTAAATATGTGATCACTGGAGAAAAGTGCAGCTACTGAGAGTTAAAACTAGCTTGGATGTGTACCCACACAAAACTTTATTCCTGGGTCATCTGGCTAGTTTTTAAAACGTGAAGGATGGTGGTGACAGGAGAAGATTAAGATTCCTTCACTCCTCTGTGGTGGTGGGCCTCAACAAGGCCTACCAGTGCTAGGGGTTCGCCCTTCTCTGCACAACTCCTCAGACCAATAGGATAGAAGTTGGCACGGAAACTGGAATATAAAATACAAAATGTATTAACCTCATGAGGTGGAACTACATTCATACAACACCCTTCGATAGTGTATGAAGTAGCACACTGAAACGAAGGAGCATTGTCCTTTTATACCCACACAGGGGCTCAAAGGAAGGCGGTACAAGTACAAGAAGAAGGTTTTAGGTACATATAAGGTCATACAGAAAATGCATAGTCAACAAGTGGGAGGAGCTAACAGTTGATAATTCTAGTAAACACATCCTGACAGTTACAGACTAGAGGCAGCCGCATGGACAGCTGCAAGCTCAACTGAGCATGTGCAAAGTGGAAGAAACTAAATATAATTTGTTCCTAGGCAGAATACAAGAGCAAACAACAGTAAGGTAGGACAGAGCACATGGTGCGCACGTGGTAGCACATGGTAGACAAGATGGCTGCCAGAATACAAGATGGCTTCGGCTAAATGCAAACCCCGATAGCTGTCAATTTACAACAGACAACCCTTTTAGCATTAGCTGAAGACATTCGTTCATCTAGGGTAATCTAAATATGCATCCTGTACATTGATGTTCATCATTTCAGTGACCTCTTTATTCAGCATTTGTTGGGCTTTTATTTCTGCAACATTTCTCCTAGCAGGTGTACAAGCGGTGATGCAAATGGGGCAAAGCATAGGACCACACTGTATACATACTCAGCATGTAAATAATATCACCAGTATTATACATAGCATAGTCAGTAGCTTCCAGCCCCAAGTTACAAAGATTGTCCACATCCAACTTGAAAAAGTCCAGGTGCCAGTCTCTGGGTGAATCTCTGCAGCAATCTTATGCAGTTTAGAGATTGCATTAAGCACTGAAGGTGAGTGATCCAGGATGTTGACACAACAGCTGCTGCTGATGATGCGACATGCACCACCTCGATCATCTATAATCACGTCAAGAACCATACGATTTTGGAGTGCCACAATTCTCGCAACTTGCAGCTCTTCTGTAATGTTCCCAAGTGCCATAGCTGTCTGATTGGTAACAGCTTCTACAACACAAGTCAATCGTCTTATCTTGCTACTGTTTAATGCAGCACCCACAAAGAAAAACAAGCCCAAATTGAAATCAACATATTGTTGCAAAACGGTGTCAGTTTGGTCAACCTCATCAATACTTATTGTTCTCTTATTTCTGTTCTTGTAAATATCATTGTACAGCTTGAAGTCTCGATGATACAATGCAGGTGCCAGAAACACAGGGGGCAACAGAAAGGATACATTACATACTCCTGACCATCCAACAGGTAGTTGGTAATATCCCTTGTTACCGCAGACAAAATAGGTATTATGTGAGGATGTGAAACGGCTGTTATTGGCACCTTCAATAGTCAAAACCACAGTACACTCACTTCTCCCCACAGGAATTCTCCCAATACTACTTATACACAAGTCTGCTTTAGCTCTGGTCACAGAAATCACAAAAGGTACATTGTTCTTTATAGTTCTCGTATTTGTGAAAACATATGGTGCAGAAATATATCATTTCATTTTTTTTTTCATTTCAAAAGCTTTATTCGATCATTTAAAAAACAATCATAAAAGCACACAAGAAATACATCAATGTTACATAACAACTATAACATTTTAAAAGTAAGAAATTCAATAGAGTTACGAAAAAAGGAGAGGTAACAAGTGGACAAATAGCAGCTAATTTTACGGGAAACGGTACATTCACAGTTGGGTTGTAAAGTCCATACTTTTCCTGGCGGACACGGATTTTCAAAATAAATGTCGCTGTAAAAAAACACACATCTGGTACATCAAGGGCAAATAAAAACCTCATGGCAGTTAGTAGACACAGAGTATTTTTTTAAAAGTGGTTTAAGGTAGGCAGTACGGAGATACAGATACAAAGGACAAATAAGCAAAAAGTGCACAGTGCTCTGCTTCGAAGTCCCGTCACATGGACAGGGGATTGACGTATGCTTTTTTGTCAGGGGGAAAGCCACCAGATTATGAACAATGCCTAATCTTAGTCTTGTAAGGACATACTGGTGCGATTGCTTAGTGACCACTTTTAGATACTTCGAAAAGCCATAACATGCCAAGTTATTAGAATGGTAAAATTGATGCGTTACAAACAGGCAGCTGGCTTCACCACGCAATTTTGCTTTAATCCCCAGATAGACATGTTTAAGCTCCTGTTTGGAAATATCAATGGCGCTAGCTGGGTCCGCAAAAACATCCATATCAAACATGTCTCTATATGATGTTATAACGTATTTAAGCCATGGGATCAGACTATATTTATCCAAACGGAGGCAGTCGTTAATGATTCTCCTAGTGAAACCAGTTTCATCCTTGGCCCAGATAGATCTCCAGGCCAATAGTGGTCTCAATCCTATTAGATCAGTCAAAAATTCCAACCCAACTTCTTGATGAACCAGCTCATTAGAGGCTGAGGTTGAGAGACAAAGAAGCCTCTTTAAAAAGTCATTTTCTGCCACTTGCAGATCCCCATGACGACAGTGTCCCCAAACACCCGAACCATAGAGTGCCGCTGGGGCACATCTATGTCGGTATACATACAACATGTCATATATATGACGACTTCCTATTTTAGAGGCACATTTAAAAACACCAGAAGCACCCTTGCCCATCTTGGCCTTAATATTAAGTATCCCCTGTGCCCATGTGCCACTGCTACTAAAAGTAATGCCTAAATAACAGAATTTGTCCACCACTTCAATTTTTTGATCCTCAAACTGGAATGATCTTAACTTCCTTACCTTATTCCCACAAGCCATGATAAAAGTTTTTGAGTTATTAATTTTTAGTTTCCTCCCCTTGATAAAATAAAAAAACTGTCCATTAATCTCTGCAGACCGACCGGAGTTCTAGATAGCAGAACTGTGCCGTCTGCGTAGAGCAGTACGGGGATCGCTTGGCCCTTAACGATCGGTGCATCAGCATTAACCAATTTCAACTCCGAATCCATGGCATTGATAAAAAGGGAGAAAAGGAGTGGGGCAAGGACACAGCCTTGCCTAATACCTGATTTGACCTTGATGTTATTGGTACATTCTCCCGCTTGGCCAAATCGAATCTGGGCCGACAACTTACTGTACAATCTAGCCAAAAAATAAATAATTGCAGCAGGGGCGCCCAGATCTAATAGTGTGGTCCACAATAGAGCATGATCCACCAAATCAAATGCGCTGGTAAGGTCAGCAAAACAGAGGAATAACGAGCCCTGCTTGGCTCGGGTGTATTTACCAATATTTATATCTAAGTTAATACACTGCTCGATGGTACCGAGGCCCTTGCGGAACCCGAATTGAGAATCCGCAAGGATACCATTAGCCTCTGCCCACTCCTCCAGTCGCAGCAAGAGCACCCTGCTCATTATTTTCAGAGATGAGTCTAGAAGGGAGATAGGGCGATAGTTCTTAGCCTCGCCTCTGTCTCCCTTCTTGTAAATAGGTATAATTATGGACTCACCCCATGTTGATGGAGTGCATTCCTTAACTGCCGCATTGAAAACCTGGGTCAAAAGAGGGCCCCATAACAATGAATCCGCTTTATACAGGTCGACCGGTACCCCATCAGGTCCAGGGGCCTTCCCTCCCTTGCTATTCCGGATAGCATTATCTACCTCTAATGTTGTAATATTGAAGGGTAAATTTGGGCCGAGGACTACAGCCCTAGAACATGTGGAATCTTCCCCTCCCGGGTTAAAAATACCAGTGAAGTACAGAACACAGCTTTCCTCACTGACCTGGGCAGATAATACAGGGAATTCCTCTTTCTGGAGGAAGGGGCTATTTACAGTATTCCAGAAAAGCTTACTGTCGAGCTCTGCCGCTTTCGAGAGATTGTCCCAAGCTTCCTCCCTTAACTCTTGCTTCCTGCATTTCAGATGGTTTTTATAGGTTGCCCTAAGAGATTTAACAACTTCCCTATCCCTAGGACAGCTTGAGAGGGCTTTCTTTAATTCTCGTAAGGACTTCGTACAGGCCCCGTCGAACCAGCCTACAGTCACCCTAGTACTACTGGCCTTGGTGATAGTTAAAGTCCTTTTAATTATGTCATTTAATTTCTCAAAGTCGGCAAGAATACATAATGCGCCTGTATTAACATCTAGGCAGCGCTGCAACTCTTGGAGACTAGCTGCCACGATTTTAGTCAGCAACTTTTCTGAATTATCCCCACACCATTTAATCCTGATGCCGTTCTGTCTACAGGGAATTATTTTGGCAACAGTCCTTCGGGCGGCTTGATCCTTCCTCCCCCAAATTGACGTAAACATAGTAATGCCGTTATGGTCGCTAAGGGCCAAATCGACAATTTCCGGAATAGCACAGAGAGAGCTAATATTTATAGAGACCAACAAATAGTCAATGACAGAGGCTGAGTTCCTCCCTACAAAGTAGGGACAGGGTTGCCCTCGCTATCATTTGCCGGCTGATGAATTAACAGATCTAATTTAAGCATAAGTATATTGAGAGACTCTCCATATGGGGTGTGAACAAAGTGAGCCCGGTCCTCCCCTCTAGCCCCATCAAAACCACAGACGTTCATAAAGGAAAAGGGGCACGTACTGATAATAAAATCCCCCCCCAAATGATATCAAAAGGGACATGATTGGCCCTACAAATTTTATCAACTGCAGTCTCCAGTTCGTTAACTACTGTGGAGCAAGAGGAGTCAAACACATTATTATAATGGTTAATTAGCAGAATATTTCGACCCCCACTTTGCTGCAACCAGAGCACTTGTGAATGGAATCCAATGATGGTATGGGATTTAACTCGAACCGGAAAGTTCACAGACAATAAAATCACCAGCCCACCTTTAGCCCTGCCCATGGTTGATTGCTGCGCCAAACAATTATAAGACACATATCCATCAAAATGTATCTCTACCGTAGACCACATCTCTTGGAGGCAGAGTATGCCGTAATTAATAACAGACTCCCTCCAACCAAGAGTCTCTTCCTTTTTTCACCAACCAGCAATATTCCAGCTCACTAGTTTATACCCAGTACCATGATGGCCGTCCTCCACTCCTATAAACTCCCCTGTGGGCATGAAAGGGGGTGCCTTTTGTGATAGGGCCTCTGAACTATAGGATCGTTTATCACAGCTTGACCTTGATTGAACTACAGCCGTTGGCAAATGCTCCACAGAGTCATACTCTGATAGGTCAATACTTCCCACCAGTACTTCTTTATTCAAATCTGGGGTTCCTCCCATGGGTGACAACTGGGCAACAGGAGGTAGTCAGTCTACTGCATCAAGACAACAAAAGCGATTATAATCGCAAAAGGGAACGCGGGTCGGCATTGGGGCTGGTCTACCATCAAATCTTCTGTTTCTTCCCCTACGGTCAACCCTTGTCCAATCATCCTTGCCTCTTCCATAGGCCATGCAGTTAGGGGGAAAAAAGAAGGACAATGGCAGTGTCTGAATGATGGAGTCAAATGACCTATTAAAACCAGCACAAATATGGAAGACAGTTCGGGGGATCTCTAAAATTAACTGTTATACAGTCCCCAATTATAGTCTTATCTGTCTTACCCAACCAGGGTAACCTTCTTACCATAATAATTTCACTAGGTAGGTGAGCCGGTAAGGGTCTATTCCAGCTTAGCCATCTAACAACCTTATTTTTTAGCGAGCTAAAAGATTCTCCTTCCCCCTCTTCTAAAGCAGGAGCACCCGCCAAAACCACCATAAAACGGTTAGCTTCAGCTGGGAGGTCTGGTAGTCGGGGTCTTTTACCTCTACACTCTTTTACTAACGCCGGCGGTGCAAGGTAATAATCATCAGCATTCCCCTGGTTATCACTACCACTGGGCAAGGGGGCAGGGGTCTGCTTAGGGGGTGCCTGGTGTACAGGGTTAAAGCCTGATGGGCCAGGCGGTCTGCAATTAAGAATGGGCGCTCCATCATCTACAGAGGATAATGTCCCCCCAGTCTGGCATACAGGGATTAAGGCTACTCCCGGCTTGTTGGCCATACTTGAGTTTGCTAATAAAGCAGATGTAACTTTCTCAATATTTGCCAATCTGAGTTCAATTTGTTCCATTTTAGCTTCTAAGGGGGATAAAATAGATTTAAATAGCACTCCCAGGCTTTCAATGGACAAGTCGTTGCCGGGCTGGGTCCACGAATGGATAACAGGGGGGGGCATAGTTAAATCAACCAACCCGTTCGCAGATTCTTTTAGCCCCACCGTTGGCCTAGCTGATGAATTGCTATCACTCTGTCGCTTTGCTATTTTAGCTTTACTCCCATCTTTCTTGTTATAAACCCGTTTCCTTTTAGGGATGGCCCCTTCTTTGGTCCCTTGAGGCAGGGTACTATTAATGATGACCCCGGGGTCAGAGGGTGTAATTACATGATTATCGAGGATTAAATTAATTTCGGTCAAGATTTCATTAACTAGAATGTCCAAGTCCTGCGAATCGTGCTCCTCCACTCCAGTAATGTAAGTAATGTCTTGCTCTGCTATACAAGGCACTGTAATGGCGGTATCCAGATTCCTATCTGGCGTTTTGGCATTAGCAATTGCTCCCAGGGAGGATCTTTTATTTACTGTGATCTCCTGTGACAAACGTTCTTCCAAGACAGAGATTTCAGTGTCAATTAGGGAGTTATTTCTAATTAAGAATTTTTCCATACCTCCCACAATTGGACCTCCAACAATCGATGACTTGCTCCTCAGTTCACGCCCAGACATGGTTCACAAGGTTAGTAATAGGTTTACAATGCCTGAATCAAGAGGGGGGGCCCGGTCCGGTCCTGACCGGTCAGGAACGGGCAGAAACGGGCCCGCCCTTTGCCCAAGCTTCGCCCGGCGCACGTCCCGCGTGCGCGGATAGGGAGGGGCTTAAGAGAACGGAGGACGGGGGCGGGAAGAGGACCAGCTGCGGCTAATGACCCGCCGCGCTGCTGGCTGGTCTTCGCAGTCCCGCAAACCTCTTGGTCCTGGGCGCCTTCTCCTGGTCCCGTGCCCTCTCCCAACAAGGCACTTTCACTGACTTTGCAGGCGAGCGGCTCCTGCGGAGCGGGGGCCGCGAGAGGTGGGGTGAGAAACAGAAAAAAGTCCAAATACACCCCCAGCAAACTCCGGCAGACAGTCACAGCAACACCAGGTATGCAGCAGGGATGGTCGATTTTATCAGGTGGAGGACGGGGGCGGGAAGAGGACCAGCTGCGGCTAATGACCCGCCGCGCTGCTGGCTGGTCCTCGCAGTCCTGCAAGCCTCTTGGTCCTGGGTGCCTTCTCCCGGTCCTGTGCCCTCTTCCAACAAGGCACTTTCACTGACTTTGCAGGCGAGCGGCACAGCGGAGCGGGGGCCGCGAGAGGTGGGGTGAGAAAAAAGTCCAAATATATCCCCAGCAAACTCCGGCAGACAGTCACGGCAATTTGCGAAAACATATGGTGCAGAAATATTGTCATTTAGTCCCTTTAGCTTGAGGGTAACTATTTTCATCGGGATAACACACTTTATTGAGGTGATAATGAATCCGTCCAACTGTCATCCTTGTGAAATTAGCCCTTTCAGAAGCAAACAAAAGCGTAAACCAAGCTTGGTAACAACCATTGTGTGAGAAAGGAAGAGGAATAAAAGGTGTTCCTTTTTCTTTTGATGAGCAGGTATCATCCCACACACCCAACAGTCGGTAGTATTTGTGGCATTGTGAGTGTGATGCAGCATCTGAATGAACGTGTTGTTCAGGTAGGATTGTCGATGCTTTTGCTCATGGTAGGGAAGTGTATAGTAATGATGCTCAACTGGTACTGGAGTAGTGGCGATCAAAAGCTGTTGAGCAGGAGCCACTTTGTCAACAAACCAGGTTATTACTGCTATAGCTACCATAGCAACAACAAATCCTACAGCACAAATGTCAGTCTTAGCAACAGTTGATCTCTCTGCAGACATGATCAGTTCGTCATTGAAACAATCGTTGGAGCTCTTTGCCCTGGGCAGCTGTTGAGTTTTTCACCGAGGGTCAAGACTGGTGTCACTACAAAGGACTGATCCCCCCCTTGCCACATCGGCACTCCATTTCACCAACCCAGGACGGTACCTCAACCAGTCTTTTTCAACAAAGCAGACTCTTTCCTTGGTCTTAGTTGGTACTAGGATACTCCAGCAATCGTGTGGTCCAGGAAGATCTCCTCCGATTCGTCAGGTGAGATTGCGTGGCCTTTCTCAATTTCCAGAAACTCTCGATGGTCGGTCAGCAAAGCAGGTTCCACCAAGGTAGGCGACACTCGTTTGCAGTGAGTGCTATGGACCCAGTTCTTCCTGTTCGTCACTCGAACCGCTGTCCTTGTCGGCTTGCTCCGGTCCTCCCCACCTTGGCTCCAAGCTGTTCGACCTCTCGAAGACCTTGACCATCACATGGTCACCGGGCCGAAGTTCGTGGGCCTTATCTGTAGATCTGTCAGGAAGAGCTTCTCGAACCTGTTGATGGATAGAGATCAAACTGTCAGTTAACTGTGCCAAATAATCATTCATCAGAACACATGGTACATCAGAAAAGGTTCATCAGTCTCCCAAATACCACTTCATGTGGTGTTAGCCCAGATCGTGAATGTGGCACCGATCTTATGGACAACAATGCCAAGGGTAGTGCATCAGGCCATTTCAAAGACGTGGAAGCCAGTATTTTCACTAATATCAAGTAGAGTTATACCTTTCCACTAATCCTGCTGATTGTGGGTGGAAAACTGTATGGAATTTCTGTTTGATCCCTAATCCTTTCAGGACATACTCAACAACTTGCCCAATAAAATGAGGTCCGTTGTTACTCCACAAAAGTTTGCAAACACCATATCTAGGGAAAAACTCCTTTAAAAGCACCTTCGCTGTGGTGAGAGCTGTATTATCCTTTGTAAGGTACGCCTCTTTCCATTTACTGAAGGCACATACCACCACTAAAACATACTTTAAGTTGTTACAGCGTTCAAGTTGGATATAATCCATTTGCAAAACATCAATAGGTGCAGTTGGTGGAGCAAACCCTCCTGTAAGAGTCCGTTTCCCTTTTCCAGGTTTGTACTGCCAACAGATCAAACAAGACTGTACTACTCTCTTAGCTGTACTGGCAATTTCTGGATGCTCCCAAACTTGCGTAAGCAATTTCGTTATCGCTAGAGCTCCAACATGTGCCAGCCCATGTGCCAGCCCATGTGCCATTTGAACCATAGGCTGTAAATAGGCTATAGGCAGTTTCCATTTTCCCATCTCTTTGTTTTGCCAACAGCCCTCATCGTCCAACATTCCCTCTTTAGACCATTGCTCAAGCTCCTCCACAGAAGCAGATCTCTGTATGTCTAGCACTTCTTGTCTAGCATCATGCCAACGCTCAGCTTGTGACTTCACTATGTACATAGTTGTAGTACTTCGTTGCATTGCAGTCTCACGAGCTACGCGATCTGCAAAGGCATTGCCTTGTCCTGTCATATCAGTCACTTTCTTGTGTGTGCTACACTTCACAATAGCTATTTTCTTTGGATATGTCAGTGCAGTCAAAAGATTATGCACTAATTCTCTGTGCATTATCTGCAACCCGTGGGATGTAAGAAAGCCTCTTTCCTTCCAAAGTAGACCAAAATCATGGGCCACTTCAAAAGCATAGCGGCTGTCTGTATAGATGTTCACACGCAAGTCAGTGCTAAGTTCACACGCTCGTGTCAAAGCTATTAGCTCAGCTGCTTGAGCCGACTTCCGTGGTATACGAGCTGTCTCCACTACTGTCTGAAGTGTCGTAATTGCATATGCAGCTGAAGTCGTGCCATCTGGTAACTTCAAATAAGACTCATCAACCCACAGTTCCCCATCTACATCTGAAAGGGGCGTATCTTGCAAATCAATGCAACCCTTTGTCTGTTCCTCAGTAAGGAATATACAATCGTGAGATTCCTGTGACTGAGTCTGAGTCACTGGATATGGTAACAAAGTAGATGGGTTCAGAGTCGCTCACCTCTTCAAGGTAATGTGAGGGGCTAACAGTGTCAATTCATATCCTGTCAAACGAGCACTAGTTAAGTGTTGCGTTTTAGTCTGATTCAAAAGGGCATCGACCGCATGGGATACTAGCACCAACAGTTTATGTGACAAAACTATCCCTTCACTCTGACGTATGGACACAGCTGCTGCTGCAACTGAATGGAAGCACCCAGGCAATGCACTAGCAACAGGATCAAGAACCGCTGAAAAATATGCACAGGGACGCTGCTTGTCACCATGTGTCTGTACTAAAACTGACAATGCACACCCATCTTTCTCGTGTACATAGAGTGCAAAAGCCTTCGTGTAATCTGGAGTGCCTAATACTGGTGCAGAACAAAGAGCTTGTCATAACTGACGAAAAGCATCCTGGCATTCATCTGTCCATGGAAGGGTCATTGGAGTGTCTTTATTCAAAAGCGCTAGCAGGGGTTTAACAATGTGCGAAAAACCTAATATCCATTGCATGCAAAACGAAGTAAGACCAATGAATGCACGGACATCTTTCTGAGTAGAAGGTACTGGTGTGTCTAAAATTGCTTGAATGCGATCTGGTGTAAGTGCACGTCCCTCCTTAGACAGAAGGTGACCTAAGTAGGTAACCTTCGGTCTACAATACTGCAATTTCTTCCGTGACACTTTGTGATGATGTGTAGCAAGAAAAGAAAGTAAAAACAAAGTGCATTTTTCACACTGTTTAGGCGTATCGGCTGCCAACAAGATATCATCGACATATTGTATGAGAGCCACTCCTTTAGGCAAAGTGAAAGAATGAAGTTATCTTTTCAATGCTTGACTGTAAATGCTAGGACTCTCAGAGTACCCTTGAGGAATTCTACAAAATCTATACGATCGATTATTCAAAGTGAAACCGAACAAATATCGGCTATCAGGATGAATAGGAATTCAGGAGAAAGCATTCTTCAGGTCTATCACAGAAAAAGCAGTTGCTGTCAGAGGAACTAAGGTAAGCAGTGTTGTTATGTCATAAACCACAGGGTATTGCAGTACTACAATCTTGTTAACTTCCCGTAAATCAAGAATGAATCTGTAAATCCTAGTATCAGTGTCTTTTTTCAAAATAGGAAGAATAGGACTGTTGCAAATGTTGTAAGGAACTTCTTCCACAACCCCCACTTTAATCAAATCATGGACAATCATGGAACACAAGGTTGTTAGTAAGCAAGAATGTGTCAATAAGCATCAGTGGTATGTCTCTCAAAATAAACCACTAGTGAATCAAAAATTAATGAGAAATTAAGGGAGAGGGGGAGACATCCCTTAAGGATAAGAACCCTCACTCACCCGAAGGTGACATGCTTCATCATTTGGGTCCTCCTTACCAAATGCTGAAAGCTTAGTCAACATTGGGAGCTACTACTTCAGGGAGATTTTAAAGAAAGAGCTCAGAGATGTTTTGTTTTGAATGGTAAGGAATAGGATGATAATCCCAAAAGTGAGCTAAGGTGTAGTGAGGTGTGCAGCGCTGTATGAAATGTGAGTGGTGACGTTAAAACTATCTAGGTAAAATCACAAGAACATGCTTTAATGATGTGTTCTACCTGACAGGGTTAAAAAGAGAACAGCACAGTGGTATAGATTTAAAACCACTGTCACTAGGTGGTCAACATGTTTCAGCCTCTTGATCACTACCCGTGTATCAGCGGCTTTCTTCAGGACCAGATTAACTCTGTGATAATGCTGCTGCACTGTTAAGTGAAAATCATATTGAAGTGATAATAAAGATTATTTATACAAAACCGGTATTCCTGCTTGTCTTTGTCTGTCAGGTCATACCCAGGTATCTATAAATAAATAAAACACACGTGGTAGAACAAGAGAAAGACACACATAAAACTTATACTATGCTTAGATCACATTTACTACACTTGTCATCACAAGTGTCATACCATTTATAACTGGTATCAAAGACTTACCCTCGAGTGTAGGATAGTCCTGCCTCACCTCTACCTGGCAGACTGCTCTGGAAGGAAAAATTATGTATATAAGTGTCTACAAGAGTACACTAATCTAAATACACCAACCTATAGGTGGTCATATATAAGTGTCTAGAGCAGTACACCTATATCAGTACACACACCACTAAAAGCAAAGGCCTGGGATAACCAGCCCCCATCTTGACAAAGTGCTATACCATTGATCACTGGATGCAAAAATGTATACAGCATAACCACAAGTTTATCATAGACAGACTTATTAGTTTACAGGGTAAAAACGAAATAGCAAGGGAATAAAACGTTTAGAAAACAACCCTAATTCAGACAAAGAATATTTCCTGTGTCCTTACCTATCCGTCGGTACCTCGACACCCACGAGAGCTAGTCCCGGGAGGTACCGACTGGTAGGAAAACTGGTGTTTAAGTACTGTGAGGTTAATTGTTTGCAGCCGTGAACGCGGGGTCCTGGCGAGCTATAGTGGACTAATGTCCGCCTGCCTCCTCGTTGCGCATGTCTATGAGAAGAATAGTCGTACGCGCATGTACGAATGGGCTGCCTTGTTTAAGACGCTAGTTACCCTGCGCATGCGCAAGGGCTCCTCCGTTAGTGCCGTTTTTTATGCCCTGGCGCATGCGCTAAGAGCCAGCGTTTAGTTCCTCAGAGTGCCGCCCGAGTGTATCTCAAAGCTCTAATAGCGGGATAAACGGGACCCTCCAAGATTTAATCTTAGTTAGTTTGTATCGTCTTCTGTGTGGACAATAAATTTTAATGTAATAGAGGTTTATAACGAGGCAAACTCATAAATGAGTTTGAGAAATATGTATTACTTAACACTCGTTATTATGATCCCATATCCACATCATGAGGGGAACTTATACCAGAGTAACAATATGTTAGAACCTAACAGGGTCACAATATGTTGAAAGCTAATAGAAAACGTTGTAACATGAGGACAGGGAGGCTATCCTTAGTGTTATGTTATAATCAGGAGACAGACATTGTACTCATTCTGTCACCCCAGAGTCACTCGTTTCTCCTTCTCTTAAGCACCAATGGGGATATACCTAACTACATTCATTGTGCACTATAAAGATAGCTACTAGAAGTGACAGTTCCAAAGATTAGATGGATGACCAGGGAATTTCGTCATTAAGGCCCAGGCTGTCTGTACCAAGTTTATAAATCCATTGTTGTTCCTTACGGAACAGGAATTGTGTGGGGTCTGTTAGCTGTGGTGGAATCCACGGTTTGTCTAGAACCACCCAACGTAGGTCAGTATCAGCGTGTCCTTTATCTAAAAAGTGGTTGGTAAGCCCAATGATGAAGCATGTCACAGTTTTGTGAGTGAGGGCAGTTTTTCTTTGTGTGTGTTGCGGTGACAGTTCTCACTCTGGCAGGGGGGCAGGCTGCTGACTCAGACTGGCATCAGCTATATTTCTGGTGCTGGTGGGCTCTGCCTGTGTGTGACATGGTAACTCACAGAATCTATACCCCTGGGCTGGTGAGCATATGGCAATGCTGACCAGCTTCACCAAAATGGCAAGTCAGGCGTGGCCAACTCTGGGTCCGGGAACCGATCCTCATTCACAATGCCGTGATGCGAGCGGCGAAGAGGACTTGTGCTACCATTAAATTTGCCCAACACACTGACAAGTGTCAGCGAACCCTTCCTGAAATGCCTCACACCGCTGCGGGTAGCATGGGCCGCCAGCACTGCAGGACCAACCCTGTAACTCACCCCCCCCCACTTATTAAAATGTCTCAAGGCTTCACAATTATATTTTAAGTATCTAAGTGGCAAAGTCATTGGGTAGTGACTCCTCAATGATGCCGTGTCGTATCGGCCCGTGTTGTGCCCAGTCCTAATACATTGTAACAAAGGAGCAGATCTTGAGCACGCCCCTGAAACCTACCTGGAACAGCACGCAACACACATTGCCCCTCAGTTATGGTGCATTATACCAGCTAAGGAGGCGCTATAATGCGTGACTTCGCATTTCAGTGAGGTGATGCGGACCACCAAACTGAAATGCGTTAGTCTAATGCCTGATGCGTGGTACGCTGGCCATACTGATGCAACTAAACTGAGGTCATGGGCGTGTGGCGCGCTGGCTCACATGGCAGTCGGAATCTCAGCTGTAATGAATTATTATTAATTTGTTTCTGTGAGTTGTCAGTGAGTGTGTTTTGAAATACAGCAGCCTGCAAGGCTGTGACCTAGACTACTGTTAGCTGACTATAATTATGAAGGATGAGGCAGCGGAAATCGGTGTTGGGCTCTCTCACATCCTACAAGACTGGACACGGGTCTTGCGTTGGACTGAGAGATCCGCCTGCCCAGTGATGTTCCTCCTTTGCCTCGATTGATTGCCAGCAAAAAGCCTAGGGCCCAGTGGGTGTACTAAGGCTGGTGAAAGCTGGAATGACTAATTGCTTTTCTGCGGGTGTAATGTTGTTTTGAGCTCCCCGTCTTTTTGTGCCTGTAGAACACCGGCCCGTCTTCACAACAGGTATCCGAGGCTGTGGCAACATGTCCCTAGTTCAATTTCCTATCTGCTCAGCCCCTGGAATTGTTGCTGTCTCCTTGCAACACTAGTACTTTGAAGCTGGTGACATCCACCAGGTCAGAGAGCTCCTCTCACGTCCAGCGTGCCTCCTGATTCGAGACAGAAATCACAGCAGTCCGCACATATCCTTATGAATTACACCATTTGTGCTGCATGTGTAATACAGAAATAGACAAACAGATTTAACTCCATCAGTCGATATCACAGAAATAGCTTTACACCATTGCATGCATGGCGAACTTTAATGGTGAAACCATAGTTGGCCTAACGGAAAGGGCGGTCGACCTCGAATCTGGGGAACTGGGTTAGAGTCTCGGCAATGACGCTGAACATCCTATGATTCTGGGCAAATTACGTAATCTCTCAGTGCGTAACAAAAATGATGAATGTGTCCTCATGTAATGCAACTGGTGCAATGGAAGGCGCTCTGATACTCGATAACGGGTCAAGTTCACGCTATATAAAACTCAGTAAAAAAAAAACAGCTATTGCTTATAAATGGTTTTAGGAGTGTTTTAGATATTTTAACTGGTTGCAGCAGTTAACAGTAGTGTGGTGCCTCTGACTTTACAAGGGCACTAGGTTAATGCCCTTCCATTTCTGGTGCTTTGCAGCACTTAACGTTTTAATTTCTTGTTGCTCAGATGGGTGTCATTTCTGATATTTATATGCTTTCCTCTTCTTCTTCACTTAATTATGCTGGCCAGAAGGTGTCACTCATTGTCATTGAAATGTCACTCATAGCAATCTGAAACCTTGGCAGCTATGATAAGGAATAACCCAAAAACACAAGAAGATTAGAAAAAATATGTTCTTTTAATTTCCGCTTTGACATATGACTTATGCCACACTGTATTTGGTCTGGTGTATAAAATTGCATGGTATTTTTCTCTATTAACTTTTCTATGTACCATGATGTCCATCTGAAAAACCCAATAAATTAAGCGTTAAAAAATAAAATGAAAAATTAATAAGCTATCTAGTTTAAATGCACCACTAACACATATTCTCATATATTTAATGAAATATAAACTGTCACTTCCAGTTGACAACTTTCTGTAAATACTCTTTAGACCTCTGCATCAGTGTTTTGAAGATGCTCATGTGAAGTGAAGCTGTAAATACTTTTTGAGACATCTAAAAACCCAGGCATTTCCTGTCCGAAAATGCTTGTTTGTGTATTTTCACTAGAGACTGCATGTGATGGTTCTTTAAGTGGCCAGCAGAGGGCGCACCTCGCCTGCTGAGATGAATCAACTAAGCACATTGTATGAAAGGGAGAAGGGTTTCCTGTTCCAGGTCAGCGGTGGCAGAGACAGCACAAGCAGCAGATGGTGACATCATTTCGTTCCTCTCCCTCTGTGTCCAGCCTGCTGCAGAAGAGGAAGAAGGGCGCCCTGTCTTTCTGTGCAGTTATCTTCATCTTCAGATGCTCACAGCCCCCCCCCCACCACCTCTCCTAGACCCCAAATCTGCAGCTGCCCCACCCCAGCCATAGGAGGAGGAGAGAGCCTGGAAATGTCTGCACAGGTTTCTGCTCAGGTAGGAGATTGTCAGCACCTTCTGCTGTGTTTGTAGAAATAGACTGAATAATGCTGGAGGAAATTTCTTTCAGGAGCCGGGCTTTTCTATCTGGGGACCTCTGGGGGGCCTTTCCGTCCGGCCCTGGGGGTGTTTGTGGTCATCATTTGTTTTAAAGAGAGGATCTGTGCACTGTACTGCATCTTAATGCACTGTGAGAAATATGTGCGCACTGCATTTCACTGCACCATGAGGAATCTGTGCACGCTGCACTGCATCTTAATGCACTGTGACAGATCTGTGCACACTGTACTTTACTGCACTATAAGGAATCTGTGTCACTACAATGCATCATGCTTTCACATTACACTGCATCTTAGCGCTCTATGAGAAATCTGTGCACACTCTTTGCTCGGCTCTCGCTGTTAGTTTATTGACTTGCCCACCTGCACCCCTGTGTCAGAAGCATGTCCCCCAGGCAGTTGAATGTCAAGGCTCCCCTGCAGCCCCATGCCCCTTTGCCCCTATTTTCATATCTCAGTTGAGGTAAAACCTCAGTCATTGCAATAGTTTCCAGCGGCATAGGTTGGCTTATAGCATTATCTGCTGCAGAGGTTGTGTGTATGCTGCAGGGATTGTGTGTGTGTGCATTGACCTTGGGTCTCCCAGGTAGGAGGCCTTTCAAGCAGTGGAACGTACGTGCCTGTGTTTTTAATGTACCTACGCAGGTTGGATGTGTGTGCATCTGAAAAGGGTAGAGTTGTCTTCGCAGGCTGTGTGCGTGTGTATGAGTCTCATCCACAGTGTGTCTTTTTCAAGTGTGTCTGTCTTAGCAGATGTTGGCGGGACTGTCAGTGATTCTTCTTGGCCTCTCTGTACCGAAATCTTTATGATCACTTGCTGTAAGAGGGTCTGCTCTGTGCAGAATAGTCAGGTACTACTCGGCACACTGTAGACATCTGAGCAAAGTCACATGTGAAGTTCTAGTTCTTCCCCATAGTTTGGAAGAATTAGGCAGCTTTCAGTGAGACTTCAGCACGGCTTTCAACTATGTGACTGTCACAAGCACCGAGGGCTACTTGTATGACAATGCTACAAGGGGTTGCTTCACTCTCTCATCAACGGTGTGTTGATGAGGATTGTGCTATGATATGAAGCCTACATGAAGGATTCCAAAGGACTCTTATAGTCATTCTGCTCTAGTTGTCACTTCAAAAGACACGCAATTGATGGACGGAATGCAGAACAAATCAAAACATTCACCCCCAGTCAAGAGATCTGGGTTAAATCCATCATTCTTTTGCTCACCATGCCACCCCAGTTTAGACCTGGCCTTATGCAAATCAGTCTTGACCCTGTGCCTCATGGGAACAGTCCAGCCCGAACTGCCAAGCGCGGTCCTCCCTGGACCGGTGATAAGCATCCTAGGACCGGTTTTGGGGTTTCACCCCTCTTCAGCCAGGATAGCTTGATTCCAGTTGTCACTTCAGCAGATGAACGAGCAGAAAAATCAAGAAGAGGCCAGAGGAGAGAAATAAGAGGGATACAGAGATAAAACTCACAAAGGGTCAAGAAAAGTGATTAATAGATATCGGCCAAAATGAGAAAGAAAGAAATATGTACGGGAGGGAACAAGAGTTCTAAAAGATGGCCAGCAAAAAAATTCTAATGAACATTATTTATAAATTGCCAAAAGTTGAATTATATTTTAGGAGCTGAAAATGTGATTTAAGTGTGACGTGAATGTGAGTCTTCAAGTGTTATAGATGTAATGTGCTGTTTAGTGGTACCAATACTTGAACCAACTTTACAGCTTTCGATCTGGGATTAAATCCCAATCACCAAACGGTGTAAATGAACCAAAGGGAGGGATCAATGTATTTTCAGGTTACCAATTTCAGCTCAAGTGAGATAGTTAAGAGGCCACAGGTTCCGACTGTCCTCCTTTATAAATGTGTTTATGCACACACTGCACAGATCTGTGTTACCTTTGTATCAAACATACCAATCCTAATAAATTCTGTCGGAGGTGGCCCTTTCTAGGGTGCTTTCCCTCAACTTTTGTTTTGCTTTCGTCCCTCCTGGTTTTCTGCTGATCTATGTAATAGCCTAAGGACTTTGATCGATTTTTACACTGCCATTCAGTGCCAAAATGATGTGCTTGTCATATACATACTGGTGATTAGTGTATACATGATTGGCTAATTTGAGTTTGTTGTTAGTTCATTGTCTAGAGGTATGACATATACCTAGGGCATTTAACTCAACACCATCTCCGTGGGCCTGCAGAACTGGTTGTGCCACACACGGAGGTAGTTCTTCAAATGTGCCGCAGATTTGCAATGATGGGCCTGTGTGCGTAGGTTACTGCTACTAGGCTTGGCATTTAGGAGGACGCTTGCCAAGGTTCTTCATGTCTCTTGCTGTATCTGAGTACTCCCTGGGTACAGAGTGCTGTGTCGGTAAAGGGTAGGGCAGGTGTGTGTGTTTGCTGCATACACTGGTAGTGAATGGCACTGAGTAGTGTGTTTGGCACAGTAGGGCCTGCTTCTCGTATTGGATTGGCCTGAGGGATCTGTGGAAAGGCCGTGGAGTTGGATTTCTTGCATGCAGAAGAGTGTCAGTATATTGTTTGATATCGATGAGTTTGTAATGGTGAACCTGCTCTGGTGGAGTGAGTGAATTTGACATTATGACAGTGGAAATACCACTTTGGGAAAGTGGGAATGTCTGTACTCATGGCTCTGTATGCCTATCCACCTGTCTCCAATTCACAGCTGTCTGATGGGGGGATGGCTACATCTGTGCATTTCTGAAAAGACAGCCATAAACTAAGGGCTCAAGGTATACTGTAGACCTCTCACTCTGAGGGGCCTTCCTGTGTTGGTTAAGAGGGGGTGGAATTGGCACCAGCATTCTAAGTGGCAGGGTTGTGGCCCCACTAAAGATACTGATCAAGCCTCCCAGGGTACGATGTCCGACATGACAACATTTAGAGAGGACGCGTGCGTTTCAAAGGTGGCCTTTTGAGCTGATCTCATCTTCATAGGTCATTGTGGGTATAACCACTGGGGTTCTGCCTTTAGGGGTTTGAGAAGCTTTGGGGATTGGAAACATACTGCGCTGGTTCAACGCTGGGACATCAACAAGAAGAACTATTGGGGCTGGGGGGCTGCAACTGGAAAATCTGCAGACTTGTGGTGGCCTGGGCTTGTTGTGCTCTAGGAAGGGGACTGTCACTTGGTGGATTTTGCCTGGATGTTGCTGGCCTGCAGCTAATTGCCAACTGTCGTGGCCCGGGTCCCCAAGTACTCTCCAAGGGCTGGTTGACTGGCCTCCTGTTCACAAGTTCCCATGGACAAAAAAGATCTCCCTGTTTCCACAAGATCATAAGGACCACGCAGGATGAGGTGTAAACATGTGGAAGTGATCGTCAGTTGAGTCAAGGATCCTCCCGACGTGTGCAGTCATCAGATTGTGCCGACAAGTGAGCCGGTACAGTTCAGTGGCACACCTGGGGGGGACTATAGCGTGACAAGTTCGATGGGTGCAGGGGACGTTTGATGAGTCCGAGAGGCCCGAGCTTATATCCTGAAACCTCTTCTAGTTAGTATTCCTTAGCGTATGTTTTCTGAGCGGTGTTGAGAGAAGTTTGCAGAGTCTGCGATAGCCAAGCTGGCAGCATAGACTGTGTCCGACCTCCAGATTGTGAGGACAACAGTGCCTCACAATGCGGCCTCAGTCTGAGGTCACCGGCTCTTTCTTCCCGGACCCACGTCACAAGGTACTACGTTGTTAAGGATAGCGTGACTGGAGGTCTCGTCGTGCCTTGAGTGCACTCATGACTTGCTGCCTGGAGCAACTGTAGCTTCTACCTCTGCCAGAGGCGAAATCATTCTCCAAATTGGGAGCACGCCAGCTTCTGGTGTTGCAATCTTTTTCCTCCGGGGAGGATAGTGATCCTGCACTTGTGAAGGTGCCACTGTGTGCCTGAGGACCTAATCTGGATGGACGAAAACACGTAACTTTTTCCTTCCGCTTTAGGTGGTTACTTAATCTAATCAAAGTTTTGACAGCATCCTTGGCTGGTGTAGTTTGAATGGCTGAGGGGCTAAGTCACAAGGTGTGGAGAGAACCTGTGATATTTGTTGACCATTAAAAATAAATAGAGTACGCGATAATGGGGATGTTGTGGTTTATGATAATGTGTTAGAGGAAAAGTGGAATACCTCTGAACAACCTGGATATATGTTTCTGCTGCTTTTAATGTGGAAGGGATTGCTTGTATATTGCTTACAAGGCTGAAGGGATAATGGGGCAAGTGAACACCCAAGACAATTACATATATGTGAATGCCGTTCTGCTGCAAGTGGAAGAGTTTGAAAATGTCATATAACTGTAAAGTATGTAAGCAAGTGTATGTCGTTTTGATGCGGTGCAAAAGGGGGTGGTAATGGACGGAGCATCTGAACCAATCAAACACTCACACCCAGTCAAAAGATCTGGGTTTAATCCATCACCGTTCTTTAGCCCACTCTGCCACCCCAGTTCAGGCATGGCTATATGCAAATCAGTCTGACCCTGTGCCTCATGGGAACAGTCCAGCCCGAACTGCCAAGCCATGCCTTCCCTGGACCGGAAACAAGCTTCCGAGGACCGGTTTCTGGCATTACAGCCGTCTTCAGCCCGGCTTGCTTGAATGCAGTGGCAAAGTGAGCAAGGGATTCACGTCTGAGCATACCCTGCCACACTTATGGTGGCCAAAAGCGGTACAAAAGGGGGTGGTAATGGACAGAGCATCTGAACCAATCAAACACTCACACCCAGTCAAAAGATCTGGGTTTAATCCATCACCATTCTTTAGCCCACTCTGCCACCCCAGTTCAGACATGGCTATATGCAAATCAGTCTGACCCTGTGCCTCATGGGAACAGTCCAGCCCGAACTACCAAGCCATGCCTTCCCTGGACCGGAAACAAGCTTCCGAGGACCGGTTTCTGGCATTACAGCCGTCTTCAGCCCGGCTTGCTTGAATCCAGTGGCAAAGTGAGCAAGGGACTCACGTCTGAGCATACCCTGCCACACTTATGGTGGCCAAAAGCGGTACAAAAGGGGGTGGTAATGGACTCACACCCAGATCTTTTGACTGGGTGTGAGTGTTTGATTGGTTCAGATGCTCCGTCCATTACCACCCCCTTGTGTACCGCTTTTGGCCACCATAAGTGTGGCAGGGTATGCTCAGACGTGAGTCCCTTGCTCACTTTGCCACTGGATTCAAGCAAGCTGGGCTGAAGACGGCTGTAATGTCAGAAACCGGTCCTCGGAAGCTTGTTTCCGGTCCAGGGAAGGCATGGCTTGGCAGTTCGGGCTGGACTGTTCCCATGAGGCACAGGGTCAGACTGATTTGCATATAGCCATGCCTTAACTGGGGTGGCAGAGTGGGCTAAAGAACGGTGATGGATTAAACCCAGATCTTTTGACTGGGTGTGAGTGTTTGATTGGTTCAGATGCTCCGTCCATTACCACCCCCTTTTGTACCGCTTTTGGCCACCATAAGTGTGGCAGGGTATGCTCAGACGTGAGTCCCTTGCTCACTTTGCCACTGGATTCAAGGAAGCCGGGCTGAAGACGGCTGTAATGCCAGAAACCGGTCCTCGGAAGCTTGTTTCCGGCCCAGGGAAGGCATGGCTTGGCAGTTCGGGCTGGACTGTTCCCATGAGGCACAGGGTCAGACTGATTTGCATATAGCCATGCCTGAACTGGGGTGGCAGAGTGGGCTAAAGAACGGTGATGGATTAAACCCAGATCTTTTAACTGGGTGTGAGTGTTTGATTGGTTCAGATGCTCCATCCATCACCATCCCCTTTTGTACCGCTTTTGGCCGCCATAAGTGTGTTAGGGTATGCTCAGACGTGAGTCCCTTGCTCACTTTGCCACTGGATTCATGCAAGCCGGGCTGAAGACGGCTGTAATGCCAGAAACCGGTCCTCGGAAGCTTGTTTCCGGTCCAGGGAAGGCATGGCTTGGCAGTTCGGGCTGGACTGTTCCCATGAGGCACAGGGTCAGGCTGATTTGCATATAGCCATGTCTGAACTGGGGTGGCAGAGTGGGCTAAAGAACGGTGATGGATCAAACCCAGATCTTTTGACTGGGTGTGAGTGTTTGATTGGTTCAGATGCTCCGTCCATCACCACCCCCTTTTGTACCGGACTGTTCCCATGAGGCACAGGGTCAGACTGATTTGATATAGCCATGTCTGAACTGGGGTGGCAGAGTGGGCTAAAGAACGGTGATGGATTAAACCCAGATCTTTTGACTGGGTGTGTGTGTTTGATTGGTTCAGATGCTCCATCCATCACCACGCCCTTTTGTACCGCTTTTGTCCGCCATAAGTGTGGCAGGGTATGCTCAGACGTGAGTCCGTTGCTCACTTTGCCACTGGATTCATGCAAGCCGGGCTGAAGACGGCTGTAATGCCAGAAACCGGTCCTCAGAAGCTTGTTTCCGGTCCAGGGAAGGCATGGCTTGGCAGTTCGGGCTGGACTGTTCCCATGAGGCACAGGGTCAGACTGATTTGCATATAGCCGTGTCTGAACTGGGGTGGCAGAGTGGCCTAAAGAATGGTGATGGATTAAACCCAGATCTTTTGACTGGGTGTGAGAGTTTGATTGGTTCAGATGCTCCATCCATCACCACCCCCTTTTGTACCGCTTTTGGCTGCCATAAGTGTGGCAGGGTATGCTCAGACGTGAGTCCCTTGCTCACTTTGCCACTGGATTCATGCAAGCCTGCCTCAAGACAGCTGTAATGCCAGAAACCGGTCCTCGGAAGCTTGTTTCCGGTACAGGGAAGGCATGGCTAGGCAGTTCGGGCTGGACTGTTCCCATGATGCACAGGGTCAGACTGATTTGCTTACAGCCATGTCTGAACTGGGGTGGCAGAGTGGGCTAAAGAACGGTGATGGATTAAACCCAGATCTTTTGACTGGGTGTGTGTGTTTGATTGGTTCAGATGCTCCATCCATCACCACGCCCTTTTGTACCGCTTTTGTCCGCCATAAGTGTGGCATGTTATGCTCAGACGTGAGTCCCTTGCTCACTTTGCCACTGGATTCATGCAAGCCGGGCTGAAGACGGCTGTAATGCCAGAAACCGGTCCTCAGAAGCTTGTTTCCGGTCCAGGGAAGGCATGGCTTGGCAGTTCGGGCTGGACTGTTCCCATGAGGCACAGGGTCAGACTGATTTGATATAGCCATGTCTGAACTGGGGTGGCAGAGTGGGCTAAAGAACGGTGATGGATTAAACCCAAATCTTTTGACTGGGTGTGAGAGTTTGATTGGTTCAGATGCTCCATCCATCACCGCCCACTTTTGTACCGCTTTTGGCTGCCATAAGTGTGGCAGGGTATGCTCAGACGTGAGTCCCTTGCTCACTTTGCCACTGGATTCATGCAAGCCGGCCTCAAGACGGCTGTAATGGCAGAAACCGGTCCTCGGAAGCTTGTTTCCGCTACTGTGGTAAATAAATAATTAATTACCGGTACTATTTTTTAATACATTAAAGGAAACAGATAGCTCAATAAATAAGAGGCAGGATCCGAGGAATCTGAGGTTATCAGGCTTTAATCAGGCATAAGGGAAAGGACAGGATCGGGACAGCCTGAAATAAAGTGACATCGAAGGCACGGGATGGCAGCTGCCGGGGGCAGGGGAAAATGGCAGGATCGCAGCATCACATTAACAGTACATTATATATATAGGCATACATCATAATTACATTACATACAGTAGGCGTAACTAGTGACAAGCGTAAGATAAGAACAAAGTAGGCGTGAAAAGAAGGCGTGCACAGCGACATGTGATGAGAACGTCACAGAAGTGTCATGAATGGGCGGAAACATGGAGGGGGCTACTTGAGCAGCTGGGACCTTTAACCTAGTGGTGCGCGCAAACGGACTATGACGTGCATCTAGGGAGAACTGGGGGCTCTGACTTCTGCGCTAGAAGAGGAGACTAAAGTCTGCGGTGTCAAGACGACATGTACCTATAGTATATCTGGTATCTCGTGTTTGGAGAACATGTTGATAGAAACTAAAAGTCATCAGGGGAAAGGCTACTTGACACTAAGGCTGGTGCATGCATATATTCTTCATGTATTGCGTGTGCTAGGAATCTTCTATGGACATTAATACAGTATTTCTCTTGCATGGAGACAGAGAGACTAGACTATAAATGTAAAAAAATGTAAAACTATAGCAGGAGATGTTTATGCGGTTCAGTAGCTTAGGAATGCAAAGGCGAAGAGCTGGACTGATAACTAGAGGCATAACATATTCTTGGCAGACAGGCAGGCAGAGCCAGGCCGGGCACCGCGCTGCGCGGCAGGAAGTAAGTGAAGGGTCAGGGATGCAGGTGGGGGCTGTATCGCTCCTCGGAGCAGGTTCAGGAGACTGGAGCTTGAATCTGGTGTCCGGGCCCTCATGAGGCCTAGAAACGGGGACATTTTACTGAATTAACGTGCACAATGGAATACGTTGGCAACATAGGCCTAATACTCGTTGCTTTCACGAGAACTGGAAACCGGCATACTAGAGTTGGACACAACTATAATTGCGTCTTTATTCGGTTATAGGGAGATACATGCATATCGATCATGCACATATAATATAGGATGGGGAACACGTAGGCACACATAACATGGCAAAATTCAATTTTCCACATTCCCTCCTTGTGCCCTACGTTTCCATCAGGAAACATCAATATTCATGATACCATCTATCCTTTTATATAGCATCATTTGCTCGTCTCGAATTGTCTTGGAACGGGACTTTGGACTAGGACTAGGAATACAAGAGGTAGCACACAAGCCGCAAATCGCAGGGCCACATTGTAAACAGAGGCAGCAACTGAATATGATCATTACTGCTATACCCAGGAATGACAATACTTTCCATCCCCAGGCAGATATAATACTCCAGAGCCAACCGGACCATGTCCAGGTGCCTGGATTCTGGTGCAACTGATGGGCAATTTTATGAAGTCTGGTTATAGCTGAATAAACAGACGGCGCGTTATTAGGAATGAAAATGCAGCAACTAGATCCGATGACTCTACAAGCTCCTCCTCTATCGGCCAGTATGACGTCAAGGACGAGACGATTTTGGAGCACGACAAATCTCATAGCTGATTGTTCCTCAGTTAAGTTACCTAGAGCGGAAGTAGTCTCATTCACTACTGCTTCAAGGGTTCTAGTTAGTCTACGTATTAACTTACTATTCTGGACAGGACCTATGAAGAAGAAGAAACCTTTATTGAAATCTTGATATTGTTCTAGGGTAGTTTCAGTTTGATCGACAATTGGGGACTCGATCTCCCTTCTATGTCTAACGTGTACTAGATGTGTGTTTCTGTGATAATCGGATGGGGCTAGGAAAACTGGTGGCAGTAGGAAGGCAATATAACATGTTCCATCCCAATCAAGGGGCAGACGTACATATGCGGTCTGACCACACACAAAATATGAATGACGTGAGGCTTTGAAAATAGATTTCCCACTGTCACTATACTCGACCATAGTAGTGCAATCACTATGTCCCACATGTGCGGAACCATTCTTTCTGACACATAATTCGCCTTTAACTGGTAAAACTGAAATAGCAGGCAAATCTGGAGTAGTCTCGGATTGAACATTTAGAACCATGAAATTCGAGGAATAATTACCTAGATCATATACTTCATTTTCTAGATCTAACCCTGTTCTATGGGAAAGACCCTCCTTGTCTGGGAAACATGTTCTATTCAGAAGGGACATATCAGTTGAGGATGACGTTAACGTGGACCAGGCTCCACACGAACCATTGTGTGAAAATGGATAAGGAAAGAGTGGCAGAACTCCCTTCGGTGTCTGGAAAGGGGGGAGTCGACCACACACCCAACAATTAGTGGCATTGCTAGTCTGGTATGAATAGTGTAACATACGGATAAAAGAATTGTTGCGCATGGCAAGACGATAGGATAACTCGTGAGGAGGCAGGTCACTGAAAGTGTGCTCTACTGTAACATTAGAAAACATATGTACATGTGTATTAATAGGAAAGCATAAATGTAAGGCATAGCTTATACAGGTAATCATAAGACTCAGAAATACTAAAAAGAACAGAGTGATGATACATCTCTTAGAGTTTTGACTAACTCTCTCACTGTGTCGGTCTATCTCATACATGTCAGGAACCTGTCTAACCGCTTCACACGAGAGGGACTTAGACAATTAAACTGGCTGACTTACTAGACCTTAATTTTTGTTTATACTCCTGCTGCGGAGTTTTCTCTAACAAGGGAAGTTTAGATTCAGTGTCTGGGCAGTCCTTGAAAACGGGGCAGTCTTTGATAAATGTCTTTGGCTTAAGTCCATGAAACTTCTTCACATGGCTGGAGTGGAGCCAGCCTTTTCGGTTTTCTACTTTCACTGCTGTCCGGGTGGTGAGGAGGACGAGGTGGGGCTCCTTCCAACGGGGCTCCAGCGGACTTGAACGATCAAAATTTCTTATAAGAACAAAATCACCCGGAACGACCTCGTGCGGTTTCACCTCGGTGTTGTCTGGAAATGCAGCGGCAACCTGTGAACGACAAGATTGTAGTGCAGACATCAAGAAGGCAATGTAATCTGTCAGCATATTACTGTCAACATCGGTAATGGTACGGGGTCTAGGAGTACCCCACATGTTTGGGGGACGACCAAAAACTACCTCATACGGAGATAGACCTGAACGGGAATGAGCAACCATTCTCATATAGAAAAGGGCAACTGGCAGTGCTACCAACCTTTCTCTGCACATACTTTGGCAATTCGGATTTTCAGGGTCTGATTATGTCTCTCTACAAGACCGGCTGCTTCAGGATGGCGTACACAATGGAACTTCCACTGGTACCCTAACAGAAGAGATACTTGTTTCATGAGTTCGGAGGAGAATGGCTGGCCGTTATCTGAATACACGACCCTTGGCAATCCATAGCGGGGAAAATACTCACGAACCAACTGCCTGGCAGTGGTCGCGGCAGTGTAATCTGGGACTGGATATGCTTCTGTCCACCTGGACAAAGCACATACAACTACGAGGACATACTTGAAACCTCGACATCGCTCCATCTGAATATAATCCATCTGGAGGACTTCAAAAGGGTGGTCAGGAGGATGGAATCCACCTTGTTCCACCGGGACACCTCTTCCTGGATTGAACTGACAACAGATCATGCAAGTACGCACTTTCTGCTTGGCTGCTGCTCGTAAATGTTTGTTAAACCAAAGGTTCTGAATACTGTCTAACATGGCTTTTTCTCCTAAATGTGCAGGACTATGTGCGGTGTTAATAATGACTTGAACCATAGAGTCGGGGAGAAACCATGTGGCTTTTCCCTTCGTCAACCATCCTTGATCTGTCTGGACCCCTCCTTGTTCAAACCATTTCTTGATTTCATCGGGAGTAGCATGTGACTGTATATCTATGACATCTTGTGTAGGGTCCTTAACTGTCATACAAGTAGTCTGTTCTGGAATGTGTGTCAGTGTCATGTTAACTGGAATGTCTGGAGTCTGAGCTGTGAGCTTGGCTGTTCGATCTGCTAGATCGTTACCTTGGGAAATGATATCAGTGACTTTCGTATGTGCCTTGCACTTCATGATAGCGATAGCTGTCGGTAAATGTATTGCATCTAACAGAGCTTGAATGAGGAGACCATGCTGAATCTTGGTTCCATGAGAAGTCAAGAAACCTCTTTCTTGCCAGAGCACTCCGAAGTCGTGTACGACTCCGAATGCATAACGTGAATCTGTGTATATGTTTACTTTCAGGTTCTTGGCTCGTATGCAGGCTTGGGTCAGAGCGACGAGCTCTGCTGCTTGAGCAGACAGAGTGTCAATACGATGTGTTTCTATAACTTCGGTTTCAGTAGTCACTGCATACGCGGCTACTAGTTCTCCTGTACTTGTTCTCATACATGAACCATCCACATAAAGTGTCAGGTCGGGATCAGGTAATGCAATGTCTGTCAAGTCTTGTCTTGGCTTTGTCACGGTGTTCACAACTTCCACGCAGTCATGTGTGGCAGGATTTGAAGTAACTGAGGGTAACAGTGTAGCAGGATTTAAAATGTTGCAGCGTCTGATTTCTATGTGTGGCTGAAACAGTGTCAGTTCGTAACCTGTTAAACGTGCAATTGTCAAGTGCAGAGTCTGTGTTCGGTTTAGAAGAACTTCCACGGAGTGTGGGACTTGTACTGTCAGGGAGTGTCCTAACACTATGGAATCACTTTGTCTGATAGCTAGTGCTGTGGCTGCAACTGACTTGAGGCACGCAGGCAAAGCCTGGGCTACCGGGTCTAATGTGCTAGAGAAATAAGCACAGGGCTTGTACTGTCCTGCTTGATCTTGTGTGAGAACAGATAATGCAGTACCTTTGCGTTCAGTGACAAAAAGTGTAAAAGGCTTACTGTAGTTTGGTGTTGCTAGAACAGGTGCTTGGCATAAGGCTTTCTTTAACTCATTGAAAACAAGTGTGTGTTCTTGGGTCCAAGGGAGGACAGTCGATGTGGCTGCCTCCTGTGTCGTTAACTGTATCAGTGGCTTGGCTAGATATGCGTACTGAGGAATCCATTGTCTGCAGTAAGAAGTGAGGCCGATAAAAGCTCATACCTCCTTCTGAGTCTTGGGCTGTGGAAGATGGGCTATTAACTGAATACGGTCAGGTGTCAACTGCCTACCCCTCTTGGACAGTAAGTGTCCAAGGTAGACCACTTGCTGGACACAGAATTGCAATTTAGAAGGGGACACCTTGTGCCCCATCTCGGCCAGGAAATACAGGACTGTAAGTGACGCATGTTCGCAGTCACGTTCAGAACGGGCTGTGATTAGTAGATCATCGACATACTGGATCAGGGCAGTGTCAGTTGGCATGTGAATATTGTCTAGTTGTCTCTTAAGTGCTTGACTGTAAATATTAGGACTTTCTGTGAAACCTTGAGGAGCTCGTGTAAATTTATAGCTCCTTCCATTTAAACAGAATCCGAAAAGGAACTGGCTGTCTGGATGAATGGGGACACTAAAGAATGCGTTCTTGAGATCAATAACGGTGAAAAACGTGGCTTCGGAATCAATGGCTGTCAATAAGGAAGAAATATCTGGAACCACTGGGTACTGGGGAATGATACATTTATTAAGTTCTCGAAGGTCAATCACTAATCGATAAACTGGAGGTGCATTTGGATCAGTACGTTTCAGAATCGGAATGATAGGAGAATTACATACATTGGAGTCAGTTTCTACAACCACTCCTTGAGCAATAAGCTCGTCAATAATTTTGGATAAGCCTGCTACAGCCTCAGGTGGCAATTTGTACTGTCGGATTCGTGGTAATACAACACCTTGTTTCAGAGTGACACGGTGGGGTGTGATATGCATACAACCTACATCAGTTGGACCTTGCGCCCATAAATGCTGTGGTACATTCAACAATCTTGGATCAAAATCACGTAACACATAATGACCTTTAAAATCTCTCAGGAACAATCGTACTCCTTCTCGGGAGCAACATATAACTGCACCTAATTCTTTCAGTGTTTTAATGCCTAATAAGTTTTCTGGACAAGATTTCGTAAGTAACAAATCTGTAGTTCGGGACAATGGACCAACTTCTAGGGAAACTGGTTTCGATATTTCATTAACAATAGGCTTTCCTGAAAATCCAAGGGAAACATTTCTAGAGCCTGAGAGCGGAGCCCCTGGAACCTCGTCATGACTGATGGTAGTCCTACTTGCCCCTGTATCAATCAGAAACTTTCTGTCTTTCCCTAATACTTGACTGTGTACATAGGGACCCTCTTGATCTACAGGAATCTCGATGAGAGGCAAGCCAACCTCCCTCTCTAGGCTGTTTCATGAATACTGCTGATATTCTGGATACTCTGACTGTGCGTACTGATACATCTGTTGTGTAACGTGTTGTGTGGCAGCTATAGGCTGCGGTACTATAACTGTCTGTTGTGTGTTCTGCGGTACTTGCGTGTTCTGCGGAACATGTTCTGGTCTAGGCGGACGCGGTCTCTCTTTCGTCTTACCAGTAGCTATGTTATGTTTCAGAACTGCACATTCGTTTATATAATGACCTGGTTGCTTACAGAAATTGCAGGTCCCTTTAACGGGAGCTGCAGGATGACTGGCTTGATTCATACCCCTCTTCTGACTGTCTTGGGGAACAGACTGTGCAACTAATACTTTCATTTTCGTGTCTTTCATACGTCTCCTTTCGTGTTCTTGCTCTTCCCTGATTCTGTTCTGGTGGTACTGGAGCATCTGGAGCATTTGTGACGGAGTATTAGCTTGCTAGGTACTCTCGACTTTCAATACTCGATTTTTAACTTGTGGGCTTGAATTCTCGACTAGTTTGGTAACAAAAAGATGTGGATATGACTCACTACTTGTTTTCAGACCACTATTAATAATGAAACATTTCTCAAATCTAGAATAAAAATCACTAGTATCTTCATCTGGTTTCTGTTTACAGGCTGAGATAGCATCCCAGTCTTCCTTTTTCGTGGCTAGTAGTCTTGGCAAGACTTGTATTAACAATTCGGGCAATGCTTTAGCTTTTTCCCCAAGACCAGTACCTGGTACTCGTGAATTATCTTCAGCTTCTAGAGCTGTCCAATCTATCTTTTTCTCTCCCACCTCCCATTCTTTTTCTTTGAGTTTTTCATATATGCCCGCAGGCAACAGGACCTTTAACATTTTAATGATATCAGGATACGTGTATTCTCCCCTACGGAGCATGTCCTTTAATTCACGGTGGAACCCTGCTGGATCTTTGTCATGACAGGGTATTAACTTTTTCATTTCCAAGAGTTCCATTTTTGTGATAGGGGTGTAAACGAATACTCGTTCTAGACCACAAACCCTCTTTCTTGACTGGATGCACTTCTCGTAACGGATTCTGTCTGTCTATGTAGAATGATTTTCTTTCTGGGGGTGAGACGCGAACAAAATGTGGATTCAGAAACGTTCGGTATTTGTGGCGTTGTTCTAGAATGACACTAATTAAATCGGTACCTAGACCTTTCCATCTGTTCAAGAGTAACTCGTTCAGTACATCATGCAAAGGACCTGGATCAGAATGCTGTTCCTCATACTGTGTGATGAGGTGCTGGATCATATACATACCCACCAGACGTTGCTCGGCTGGGGGTAGCTTCAGAAACGTTTGAGCCACTATTTTATCTGGAAACGTGGCGGAATCACTAGTCCATCGAACTGCTGATCGGGCTAGTTCTTGTTCATGCATGGTACTAGGCTCACTATAACCTATTCGTGATTTCAGAATTTTATCGGTAGTCTGGAATACCTGTTCCAGAGAACACTGTTCTGGTACTGGAGGAGGAGAAACTTTCTTGTAATCTAGGCGTGAATGTCGGTCGGAAAGTCTAGTTCTACCTACATACGCTATTCTGGAGGGATTCTCGTTGTCTACCTCTTCACTGGAAGAGTCATTCTCTTTCTCGGTTGCTCTACTTGCTTTCTCTTTCTCGTGTATACGTATTATTTCCTTACGAATTTTCTTGTACATACTCTCTACACTACCTTGTGTCTTGTGTTTTCCCTCTGCTATATTGTCACTCCACCTGATCAGAGCCTTCATCTCGTCTTGATCTTTATCTGGATAATCTTGCTCTCTTATTAGACAATTAATCAAGAACTTTAAAATCATAAGTTGAACCTCGGCTTTCCTCTGTGACATAGCTTCGTGAATACTTCCTGGATTCTCTCCTGTACGGATAAAATGATATATTCTGTTTAGATGTTCCTTCATGTCGGGCAGGGTGATCAAGAAGCTGGCCACCCGTCTTAAACGTACTGAATATAAGATCATGTGATCTTCGCCTGGTACTGGATCATATATACAGTCAGTAAGGAGTCGCTTGAGATCTGTGTATGTAGCCACTTTTGGCGTACGCTGTAACGCTACGTCATGCAGCGTCAGTCGTCTTGCTTGAGGCGGGGTGTTAGGAGCACTTCCCCCTACTGCCCCTCCTGGACTAGAATCGTCTACTAATGCTGAATGTGCCGGTAAGGTAACTGGCAAAACTTGTGACGTGGACTGGTCCGGGGGTACTGGCACATGGACAGGGTTCCCGGGACCAGTGGCTGGAGGAACAGGAATTACATTATTAACAGGAGGCTGTGATTGAGCAGGCGGAATAGGGTTTGCATATTCTGGAACAGTATCGTCCAAATAGGACGAAAGAAAAATTTCAGCTGCAGTCGGTTTATGCCGTAGCTTAATCAGGACCAAGGGTGGCGGTAGATTACAGGATGCTTCCGGGGTTGCCTTCGGCAAGCCCTCGGCAAGAAGAGGATACATACCTTTAATAAGGGCATTTCTCTGTCTGTCTGACTGTTCTGCTCTAACTCGTTCACCTTCTTCTAGAAGTTCCCTTTCTTGGGCTTTTTCTGAGGATTCCCTACTTAATTCTGCTTTTCTGAATTCTTTTTCGGTTCATTTATGAGATTCTTTGCGCCATAACTCGATGGCATCTTTCTGGGACTGTCTGGCTTTCTTTTTCCATAATGCTTCTTCTACTCGCATGATGCACTCGGCATCCCATGTACCTGATACAGGCCATCTATATTTCTCTTCAAGATCTTTCGTGTAGTCTGACCATAAGTCTAGATATATTATGGCATCTAAGCCATGCTTGTGATACATAAAATGTCCTGGACTGTCCCTAGGAGGGACAGGAACTGCTTCTTCGAGGAACCCTTTTCTGGTCTTTAACTGACGTAATTTCGGGAATAGAGGCATTTTTGGAATACACAATACACGATAATCACAGTAATAATATAGCAAACAAATCTCTCATACCACGACATAAAAATACATGAATAACAGTTCGAACAGAAATACTACCTCATACACTGAAAACAGAACACATGATGAACTTACTAGAATTACTGGATGCACTGCTAAAACAGTACAGAACATACCGGTCCCATAAAGAGACACGTCTGGACCCGTATCCACCTAGGTGGATACTTCGTAATGGACCCAAACCCAACGGACCAGGAACAAACTAATGATCCTGTCTAGATACTTCCCCCGCGACGGTACTCACCGGGAAGCAGAAACTGGAAGGCCTCGGACTGGACTGGACCGCTACGACGTCGGACTACGAACTTCGGAAACTTCGGTTACAGGTGGGCCTCCGGATACCTCGGACCTTGCTCTCTCGGCTTGGGCTCTGGTCGGGACGAACCGCATTCCACACCGCTTCGTCTGGATGTCGGACCGCAGTCTCCGTTTCCTCCGTGGGCCTGAGGGAGACTTGGAGCAGAAATATCTGCCGGTGCGCAGTAGAGTTCCGTCACGGCTGCAGAGGGTCAGGGGGCCTGCGTAGCATCGCCAGCGCGTGAGGAAGGGGCTCGTCCCTGTTCGGGCGCCATTATGTGGTAAATAAATAATTAATTACCTGTACTATTTTTGAATACATTAAAGGAAACAGAAAGCTCAATAAATAAGAGGCAGGATCCGAGGAATCTGAGGTTATCAGGCTTTAATCAGGCATAAGGGAAAGGACAGGATCGGGACAGCCTGAAATAAAGTGACATCGAAGGCACGGGATGGCAGCTGCCGGGGGCAGGGGAAAATGGCAGGATCGCAGCATCACATTAACAGTACATTATATATATAGGCATACATCATAATTACATTACATACAGTAGGCGTAACTAGTGACAAGCGTAAGATAAGAACAAAGTAGGCGTGAAAAGAAGGCGTGCACAGCGACATGTGATTAGAACGTCACAGAAGTGTCATGAATGGGCGGAAACATGGAGGGGGCTACTTGAGCAGCTGGGACCTTTAACCTAGTGGTGCGCGCAAACGGACTATGACGTGCATCTAGGGAGAACTGGGGGCTCTGACTTCTGCGCTAGAAGAGGAGACTAAAGTCTGCGGTGTCAAGACGACATGTACCTATAGTATATCTGGTATCTCGTGTTTGGAGAACATGTTGATAGAAACTAAAAGTCATCAGGGGAAAGGCTACTTGACACTAAGGCTGGTGCATGCATATATTCTTCATGTATTGCGTGTGCTAGGAATCTTCTATGGACATTAATACAGTATTTCTCTTGCATGGAGACAGAGAGACTAGACTATAGCAGGAGATGTTTATGCGGTTCAGTAGCTTAGGAATGCAAAGGCGAAGAGCTGGACTGATAACTAGAGGCATAACATATTCTTGGCAGACAGGCAGGCAGAGCCAGGCCGGGCACCGCGCTGCGCGGCAGGAAGTAAGTGAAGGGTCAGGGATGCAGGTGGGGGCTGTATCGCTCCTCGGAGCAGGTTCAGGAGACTGGAGCTTGAATCTGGTGTCCGGGCCCTCATGAGGCCTAGAAACGGGGACATTTTACTGAATTAACGTGCACAATGGAATACGTTGGCAACATAGGCCTAATACTCGTTGCTTTCACGAGAACTGGAAACCGGCATACTAGAGTTGGACACAACTATAATTGCGTCTTTATTCGGTTATAGGGAGATACATGCATATCGATCATGCACATATAATATAGGATGGGGAACACGTAGGCACACATAACATGGCAAAATTCAATTTTCCACACTACAGGGAAGGCATGGCTTGGCAGTTCGGGCTGGACTGTTCCCATGATGCACAGGGTCAGACTGATTTGCTTACAGCCATGTCTGAACTGGGGTGGCAGAGTGGGCTAAAGAACGGTGATGGAATAAACCCAGATCTTTTGACTGGGTGTGTGTGTTTGATTGGTTCAGATGCTCCATCCATCACCACGCCCTTTTGTACCGCTTTTGTCCGCCATAAGTGTGGCAGGGTATGCTCAGACGTGAGTCCGTTGCTCACTTTGCCACTGGATTCATGCAAGCCGGGCTGAAGACGGCTGTAATGCCAGAAACCGGTCCTCAGAAGCTTGTTTCCGGTCCAGGGAAGGCATGGCTTGGCAGTTCGGGCTGGACTGTTCCCATGAGGCACAGGGTCAGACTGATTTGCATATAGCCGTGTCTGAACTGGGGTGGCAGAGTGGCCTAAAGAATGGTGATGGATTAAACCCAGATCTTTTGACTGGGTGTGAGTGTTTGATTGGTTCAGATGCTCCATCCATCACCACCCCCTTTTGTACCGCTTTTGACCGCCATTAGTGTGGCAGGGTATGCTCAGACGTGAGTCCCTTGCTCACTTTGCCACTGGATTCATGCAAGCCGGGCTGAAGACGGCTGTAATGCCAGAAACCGGTCCTCGTAAGCTTGTTTCCGGTCCAGGGATGGCATGGCTTGGCAGTTCGGGCTGGACTGTTCCCATGAGGCACAGGGTCAGACTGATTTGCATATAGCCATGTCTGAACTGGGGTGGCAAAGTGGGCTAAAGAACGGTGATGGATTAAACCTAGATTTTTTGACTGGGTGTGAGTGTTTGATTGGTTCAGATGCTCCATCCATCACCACCCCCTTTTGTACCGCTTTTGGCCGCCATAAGTGTGGCAGGGTATGCTCAGACGTGAGTCCCTTGCTCACTTTGCCACTGATTTCATGTAAGCCGGGCTGAAGACGGCTGTAATGCCAGAAACCGGTCCTCGGAAGCTTGTTTCCGGTCCAGGGAAGGCATGGCTTGGCAGTTCGGGCTGGACTGTTCCCATGAGGCACAGGGTCAGGCTGATTTGCATATAGCCATGTCTGAACTGGGGTGGCAGAGTGGGCTAAAGAACGGTGATGGATCAAACCCAGATCTTTTGACTTGGTGTGAGTGTTTGATTGGTTCAGATGCTCCGTCCATCACCACCCCCTTTTGTACCGCTTTGACTGGCATAAGTGTGGCAGGGTATGCTCAGACGTGAGTCCCTTGCCCACTTTGCCACTGGATTCAAGCAAGCCGGGCTGAAGACGGCAGGAATGCAAGAAACCGGTCCTCAGCAGCTTGTTTCCGGTCCAGGGAAGGCATGGCTTGGCAGTTCGGGCTGGACTGTTCCCATGAGGCACAGGGTCAGGCTGATTTGCATATAGCCATGTCTGAACTGGGGTGGCAGAGTGGGCTAAAGAACGGTGATGGATCAAACCCAGATCTTTTGACTGGGTGTGAGTGTTTGATTGGTTCAGATGCTCCGTCCATCACCACCCCCTTTTGTACCGCTTTGGCTGCCATAAGTGTGGCAGGGTATGCTCAGACGTGAGTCCCTTGCCCACTTTGCTACTGGATTTAAGCAAGCCGGGCTGAAGACGGCTGGAATGCAAGAAATCGGTCCTCGGAAGCTTGTTTCCGGTCCAGGGAAGGCATGGCTTGGCAGTTCGGGCTGGACTGTTCCCATGAGGCACAGGGTCAGGCTGATTTGCATATAGCCATGTCTGAACTGGGGTGGCAGAGTGGGCTAAAGAACGGTGATGGATCAAACCCAGATCTTTTGACTGGGTGTGAATGTTTGATTGGTTCAGATGCTCCGTCCATCACCACCCCCTTTTGTACCGGACTGTTCCCATGAGGCACAGGGTCAGGCTGATTTGCATATAGCCATGTCTGAACTGGGGTGGCAGAGTGGGCTAAAGAACGGTGATGGATTAAACCCAGATCTTTTGACTGGGTGTGATTGTTTGCTTGGTTCAGATGCTCCATCCATCACCACCCCCTTTTGTACAGCTTTTGGCAGCCATAAGTGTGGCATGGTATGCTCAGACGTGAGTCCCTTGCTTACTTTGCCACTGGATTCATGCAAGCCGGGCTGAAGACGGCTGTAATGCCAGAAACCGGTCCTCGGAAGCTTGTTTCCGGTCCAGTGAAGGCATGGCTTGGCAGTTCGGGCTAGACTGTTCGCAGGAGGCACAGGGTCAGACTGATTTGCATATAGCCATGTCTGAACTGGGGTGGCAGAGTGGGCAAAAGAACGGTGAAGAATTAAACCCAGATCTTTTGACTGGGTGTGAGTGCTTGATTGGTTCAGATGCTCCATCCATCACCGCCCCCTTTTGTACCGCTTTTGGCCGCCATAAGTGTGGCAGGGTATGTTCAGACGTGAGTCCCTTGCTTACTTTGCCATTGGATTCATGCAAGCCGGGCTGAAGACGGCTGTAATGCCAGAAACCGGTCCTCGGAAGCTTGTTTCCGGTCCAGGGAAGGCATGACTTGGCAGTTCGGGCTTGACTGTTCCCATGAGGCACAGGGTCAGACTGATTTGCATATAGCCATGTCTGAACTGGGGTGGCAGAGTGGGCTAAAGAACCTTGATGGATTAAACCCAGATCTTTTGACTGGGTGTGAGTGTTTGATTGGTTCAGATGCTCCATCGATCATAACCCCCTTTTGTACCACTTTTGGCTGCCACAAGTGTGGCAGGGTACGCTCAGACGTGAGTCCCTTGCTCACTTTGCCACTGGATTCATGCAAGCCGGGCTGAAGACGGCTGTAATGCCAGAAACCCGTCCTTGGAAGATTGTTTCCGGTCCAGGGAAGGCATGGCTTGGCAGTTCGGGCTGGACTGTTCCCATGAGGCACAGGGTCAGACTGATTTGATATAGCCATGTCTGAACTGGGGTGGCAGAGTGGGCTAAAGAACGGTGATGGATTAAACCCAGATCTTTTGACTGGGTGTGAGAGTTTGATTGGTTCAGATGCTCCATCCATCACCACCCCCTTTTGTACCGCTTTTGGCTGCCATAAGTGTGGCAGGGTATGCTCAGACGTGAGTCCCTTGCTCACTTTGCCACTGGATTCATGCAAGCCGGCCTCAAGACAGCTGTAATGCCAGAAACCGGTCCTCGGAAGCTTGTTTCCGGTACAAGGAAGGCATGGCTTGGCAGTTCGGGCTGGACTGTTCCCATGATGCACAGGGTCAGACTGATTTGCTTACAGCCATGTCTGAACTGGGGTGGCAGAGTGGGCTAAAGAACGGTGATGGATTAAACCCAGATCTTTTGACTGGGTGTGTGTGTTTGATTGGTTCAGATGCTCCATCCATCACCACGCCCTTTTGTACCGCTTTTGTCCGCCATAAGTGTGGCATGGTATGCTCAGACGTGAGTCCCTTGCTCACTTTGCCACTGGATTCATGCAAGCCGGGCTGAAGACGGCTGTAATGCCAGAAACCGGTCCTCAGAAGCTTGTTTCCGGTCCAGGGAAGGCATGGCTTGGCAGTTCGGGCTGGACTGTTCCCATGAGGCACAGGGTCAGACTGATTTGATATAGCCATGTCTGAACTGGGGTGGCAGAGTGGGCTAAAGAACGGTGATGGATTAAACCCAAATCTTTTGACTGGGTGTGAGAGTTTGATTGGTTCAGATGCTCCATCCATCACCGCCCCCTTTTGTACCGCTTTTGGCTGCCATAAGTGTGGCAGGGTATGCTCAGACGTGAGTCCCTTGCTCACTTTGCCACTGGATTCATGCAAGCCGGCCTCAAGACGGCTGTAATGGCAGAAACCGGTCCTCGGAAGCTTGTTTCCGGTACAGGGAAGGCATGGCTTGGCAGTTCGGGCTGGACTGTTCCCATGATGCACAGGGTCAGACTGATTTGCTTACAGCCATGTCTGAACTGGGGTGGCAGAGTGGGCTAAAGAACGGTGATGGAATAAACCCAGATCTTTTGACTGGGTGTGTGTGTTTGATTGGTTCAGATGCTCCATCCATCACCGCCCCCTTTTGTACCGCTTTTGGCCACCATAAGTGTGGCAGGGTATGCTCAGACGTGAGTCCCTTGCTCACTTTGCCACTGGATTCATGCAAGCCGGCCTCAAGACAGCTGTAATGCCAGAAACCGGTCCTCGGAAGCTTGTTTCCGGTACAGGGAAGGCATGGCTTGGCAGTTCGGGCTGGACTGTTCCCATGATGCACAGGGTCAGACTGATTTGCTTACAGCCATGTCTGAACTGGGGTGGCAGAGTGGGCTAAAGAACGGTGATGGATTAAACCCAGATCTTTTGACTGGGTGTGTGTGTTTGATTGGTTCAGATGCTCCATCCATCACCACGCCCTTTTGTACCGCTTTTGTCCGCCATAAGTGTGGCATGGTATGCTCAGACGTGAGTCCCTTGCTCACTTTGCCACTGGATTCATGCAAGCCGGGCTGAAGACGGCTGTAATGCCAGAAACCGGTCCTCAGAAGCTTGTTTCCGGTCCAGGGAAGGCATGGCTTGGCAGTTCGGGCTGGACTGTTCCCATGAGGCACAGGGTCAGACTGATTTGATATAGCCATGTCTGAACTGGGGTGGCAGAGTGGGCTAAAGAACGGTGATGGATTAAACCCAAATCTTTTGACTGGGTGTGAGAGTTTGATTGGTTCAGATGCTCCATCCATCACCGCCCCCTTTTGTACCGCTTTTGGCTGCCATAAGTGTGGCAGGGTATGCTCAGACGTGAGTCCCTTGCTCACTTTGCCACTGGATTCATGCAAGCCGGCCTCAAGACGGCTGTAATGGCAGAAACCGGTCCTCGGAAGCTTGTTTCCGGTACAGGGAAGGCATGGCTTGGCAGTTCGGGCTGGACTGTTCCCATGATGCACAGGGTCAGACTGATTTGCTTACAGCCATGTCTGAACTGGGGTGGCAGAGTGGGCTAAAGAACGGTGATGGAATAAACCCAGAACTTTTGACTGGGTGTGTGTGTTTGATTGGTTCAGATGCTCCATCCATCACCACGCCCTTTTGTACCGCTTTTGTCCGCCATAAGTGTGGCAGGGTATGCTCAGACGTGAGTCCGTTGCTCACTTTGCCACTGGATTCATGCAAGCCGGGCTGAAGACGGCTGTAATGCCAGAAACCGGTCCTCGGAAGCTTGTTACCGGTCCAGGGAAGGCATGGCTTGGCAGTTCGGCTGGACTGTTCCCATCATGCACAGGGTCAGACTGATTTGCATACAGCCATGTCTGAACTGGGGTGACAGAGTGGGCTAAAGAACGGTGTTGGATTAAACCCAGATCTTTTGACTGGGTGTGTGTGTTTGATTGGTTCAGATGCTCCATACATCACCATCCCCTTTTGTACCGCTTTTGGCAACCATAAGTATGTTAGGGTATGCTCAGACGTGAGTCCCTTGCTCACTTTGCCACTGGATTCATGCAAGCCGGGCTGAAGACGGCTGTAATGCCAGAAACCCGTCCTCGGAAGCTTGTTTCTGGTCCAGGGAAGGCATGGCTTGGCAGTTCGGGCTGGACTGTTCCCATGAGGCACAGGGTCAGACTGATTTGCATATAGCCATGTCTGAACCGGGGAGGCAGAGTGGGCTAAAGATCGGTGATGGATTAAACCCAGATCTTTTGACTGGGTGTGAGTGTTTGATTGGTTCAGATGCTCCATCCATCACCACCCCCTTTTGTACCGCTTTTGGCCGCCATCAGTGTGGCAGGGTATGCTCAGACGTGAGTCCCTTGCTCACTTGGCCACTGGATTCATGCAAGCCGGGCTGAAGACGGCTGGAATGCCAGAAACCGGTCCTCGGCAGCTTGTTTCCGGTCCAGGGAAGGCATGGCTTGGCAGTTCGGGCTGGACTGTTCCCATGAGGCACAGGGTCAGGCTGATTTGCATATAGCCATGTCTGAACTGGGGTGGCAGAGTGGGCTAAAGAACGGTGATGGATCAAACCCAGATCTTTTGACTGGGTGTGAGTGTTTGATTGGTTCAGATGCTCCGTCCATCACCACCCCCTTTTGTACCGCTTTGACTGGCATAAGTGTGGCAGGGTATGCTCAGACGTGAGTCCCTTGCCCACTTTGCCACTGGATTCAAGCAAGCCGGGCTGAAGACGGCTGGAATGCAAGAAACCGGTCCTCGGCAGCTTGTTTCCGGTCCAGGGAAGGCATGGCTTGGCAGTTCGGGCTGGATTGTTCCCATGAGGCACAGGGTCAGGCTGATTTGCATATAGCCATGTCTGAACTGGGGTGGCAGAGTGGGCTAAAGAACGGTGATGGATCAAACCCAGATCTTTTGACTGGGTGTGAGTGTTTGATTGGTTCAGATGCTCCGTCCATCACCACCCCCTTTTGTACCGCTTTGGCTGCCATAAGTGTGGCAGGGTATGCTCAGACGTGAGTCCCTTGCCCACTTTGCTACTGGATTCAAGCAAGCCGGGCTGAAGACGGCTGGAATGCAAGAAACCGGTCCTCGGAAGCTTGTTTCCGGTCCAGGGAATGCATGGCTTGGCAGTTCGGGCTGGACTGTTCCCATGAGGCACAGGGTCAGGCTGATTTGCATATAGCCATGTCTGAACTGGGGTGGCAGAGTGGGCTAAAGAACGGTGATGGATCAAACCCAGATCTTTTGACTGGGTGTGAGTGTTTGATTGGTTCAGATGCTCCGTCCATCACCACCCCCTTTTGTACCGGACTGTTCCCATGAGGCACAGGGTCAGGCTGATTTGCATATAGCCATGTCTGAACTGGGGTGGCAGAGTGGGCTAAAGAACGGTGATGGATTAAACCCAGATCTTTTGACTGGGTGTGAGTGTTTGATTGGTTCAGATGCTCCATCCATCACCACCCCCTTTTGTACCGCTTTTGGCTGCCATAAGTGTGGCAGGGTATGCTCAGACGTGAGTCCCTTGCTCACTTGGCCACTGGATTCATGCAAGCCGGGCTCAAGACGGCTGTAATGCCAGAAACCGGTCCTCGGAAGCTTGTTTCCGGTCCAGGGAAGGCATGGCTTGGCAGTTCGGGCTGGACTGTTCCCATGAGGCACAGGGTCAGGCTGATTTGCATATAGCCATGTCTGAACTGGGGTGGCAGAGTGGGCTAAAGAACGGTGATGGATCAAACCCAGATCTTTTGACTTGGTGTGAGTGTTTGATTGGTTCAGATGCTCCGTCCATCACCATCCCCTTTTGTACCGCTTTGACTGGCATAAGTGTGGCAGGGTATGCTCAGACGTGAGTCCCTTGCACACTTTGCCACTGGATTCAAGCAAGCCGGGCTGAAGAAGGCTGGAATGCAAGAAACCGGTCCTCGGCAGCTTGTTTCCGGTCCAGGGAAGGCATGGCTTGGCAGTTCGGGCTGGACTGTTCCCATGAGGCACAGGGTCAGGCTGATTTGCATATAGCCATGTCTGAACTGGGGTGGCAGAGTGGGCTAAAGAACGGTGATGGATCAAACCCAGATCTTTTGACTGGGTGTGAGTGTTTGATTGGTTCAGATGCTCCGTCCATCACCACCCCCTTTTGTACCGCTTTGGCTGCCATAAGTGTGGCAGGGTATGCTCAGACGTGAGTCCCTTGCCCACTTTGCTACTGGATTCAAGCAAGCCGGGCTGAAGACGGCTGGAATGCAAGAAACCGGTCCTCGGAAGCTTGTTTCCGGTCCAGGGAAGGCATGGCTTGGCAGTTCGGGCTGGACTGTTCCCATGAGGCACAGGGTCAGGCTGATTTGCATATAGCCATGTCTGAACTGGGGTGGCAGAGTGGGCTAAAGAACGGTGATGGATCAAACCCAGATCTTTTGACTGGGTGTGAGTGTTTGATTGGTTCAGATGCTCCGTCCATCACCACCCCCTTTTGTACGGGACTGTTCCCATGAGGCACAGGGTCAGGCTGATTTGCATATAGCCATGTCTGAACTGGGGTGGCAGAGTGGGCTAAAGAACGGTGATGGATTAAACCCAGATCTTTTGACTGGGTGTGAGTGTTTGATTGGTTCAGATGCTCCATCCATCACCACCCCCTTTTGTACCGCTTTTGGCTGCCATAAGTGTGGCAGGGTATGCTCAGACGTGAGTCCCTTGCTCACTTGGCCACTGGATTCATGCAAGCCGGGCTCAAGACGGCTGTAATGCCAGAAACCGGTCCTCGGAAGCTTGTTTCCGGTACAGGGAAGGCATGGCTTGGCAGTTCGGCTGGACTGTTCCCATCATGCACAGGGTCAGACTGATTTGCATACAGCCATGTCTGAACTGGGGTGACAGAGTGGGCTAAAGAACGGTGTTGGATTAAACCCAGATCTTTTGACTGGGTGTGTGTGTTTGATTGGTTCAGATTCTCCATCCATCACCATCCCCTTTTGTACCGCTTTTGGCCACCATAAGTATGTTAGGGTATGCTCAGACGTGAGTCCCTTGCTCACTTTGCCACTGGATTCATGCAAGCCGGGCTGAAGACGGCTGTAATGCCAGAAACCCGTCCTCGGAAGCTTGTTTCCGGTCCAGGGAAGGCATGGCTTGGCAGTTCGGGCTGGACTGTTCCCATGAGGCACAGGGTCAGACTGATTTGCATATAGCCATGTCTGAACCGGGGTGGCAGAGTGGGCTAAAGATCGGTGATGGATTAAACCCAGATCTTTTGACTGGGTGTGAGTGTTTGATTGGTTCAGATGCTCCATCCATCACCACCCCCTTTTGTACCGCTTTTGGCCGCCATCAGTGTGGCAGGGTATGCTCAGACGTGAGTCCCTTGCTCACTTTGCCACTGGATTCATGCAAGCCGGGCTGAAGACGGCTGTAATGCCAGAAACCGGTCCTCGGAAGCTTGTTTCCGGTCCAGGGAAGGCATGGCTTGGCAGTTCGGGCTGGACTGTTCCCATGAGGCACAAGGTCAGGCTGATTTGGATATAGCCATGTCTGAACTGGGGTTGCAGAGTGGGCTAAAGAACGGTGATGGATCAAACCCAGATCTTTTGACTGGGTGTGAGTGTTTGATTGGTTCAGATGCTCCGTCCATCACCACACCCTTTTGTACCGGACTGTTCCCATGAGGCACAGGGTCAGGCTGATTTGCATATAGCCATGTCTGAACTGGGGTGGCAGAGTGGGCTAAAGAACGGTGATGGATTAAACCCAGATCTTTTGACTGGGTGTGAGTGTTTGATTGGTTCAGATGCTCCATCCATAACCACCCCCTTTTGTACCGCTTTTGGCTGCCATAAGTGTGGCAGGGTATGCTCAGACGTGAGTCCCTTGCTCACTTGGCCACTGGATTCATGCAAGCCGGGCTCAAGACGGCTGTAATGCCAGAAACCGGTCCTCGGAAGCTTGTTTCCGGTCCAGGGAAGGCATGGCTTGGCAGTTCGGGCTGGACTGTTCCCATGAGGCACAGGGTCAGGCTGATTTGCATATAGCCATGTCTGAACTGGGGTGGCAGAGTGGGCTAAAGAACGGTGATGGATCAAACCCAGATCTTTTGACTGGGTGTGAGTGTTTGATTGGTGCAGATGCTCCGTCCATCACCACCCCCTTTTGTACCGCTTTGACTGGCATAAGTGTGGCAGGGTATGCTCAGACGTGAGTCCCTTGCCCACTTTGCCACTGGATTCAAGCAAGCCGGGCTGAAGACGGCTGGAATGCAAGAAACCGGTCCTCGGCAGCTTGTTTCCGGTCCAGGGAAGGCATGGCTTGGCAGTTCGGGCTGGACTGTTCCCATGAGGCACAGGGTCAGGCTGATTTGCATATAGCCATGTCTGAACTGGGGTGGCAGAGTGGGCTAAAGAACGGTGATGGATCAAACCCAGATCTTTTGACTGGGTGTGAGTGTTTGATTGGTTCAGATGCTCCGTCCATCACCACCCCCTTTTGTACCGCTTTGGCTGCCATAAGTGTGGCAGGGTATGCTCAGACGTGAGTCCCTTGCCCACTTTGCTACTGGATTCAAGCAAGCCGGGCTGAAGACGGCTGGAATGCAAGAAACCGGTCCTCGGAAGCTTGTTTCCGGTCCAGGGAAGGCATGGCTTGGCAGTTCGGGCTGGACTGTTCCCATGAGGCACAGGGTCAGGCTGATTTGCATATAGCCATGTCTGAACTGGGGTGGCAGAGTGGGCTAAAGAACGGTGATGGATCAAACCCAGATCTTTTGACTGGGTGTGAGTGTTTGATTGGTTCAGATGCTCCGTCCATCACCACCCCCTTTTGTACGGGACTGTTCCCATGAGGCACAGGGTCAGGCTGATTTGCATATAGCCATGTCTGAACTGGGGTGGCAGAGTGGGCTAAAGAACGGTGATGGATTAAACCCAGATCTTTTGACTGGGTGTGAGTGTTTGATTGGTTCAGATGCTCCATCCATCACCACCCCCTTTTGTACCGCTTTTGGCTGCCATAAGTGTGGCAGGGTATGCTCAGACGTGAGTCCCTTGCTCACTTGGCCACTGGATTCATGCAAGCCGGGCTCAAGACGGCTGTAATGCCAGAAACCGGTCCTCGGAAGCTTGTGTCCGGTACAGGGAAGGCATGGCTTGGCAGTTCGGCTGGACTGTTCCCATCATGCACAGGGTCAGACTGATTTGCATACAGCCATGTCTGAACTGGGGTGACAGAGTGGGCTAAAGAACGGTGTTGGATTAAACCCAGATCTTTTGACTGTGTGTGTGTGTTTGATTGGTTCAGATGCTCCATCCATCACCATCCCCTTTTGTACCGCTTTTGGCCACCATAAGTATGTTAGGGTATGCTCAGACGTGAGTCCCTTGCTCACTTTGCCACTGGATTCATGCAAGCCGGGCTGAAGACGGCTGTAATGCCAGAAACCCGTCCTCGGAAGCTTGTTTCCGGTCCAGGGAAGGCATGGCTTGGCAGTTCGGGCTGGACTGTTCCCATGAGGCACAGGGTCAGACTGATTTGCATATAGCCATGTCTGAACCGGGGTGGCAGAGTGGGCTAAAGATCGGTGATGGATTAAACCCAGATCTTTTGACTGGGTGTGAGTGTTTGATTGGTTCAGATGCTCCATCCATCACCACCCCCTTTTGTACGGCTTTTGGCCGCCATCAGTGTGGCAGGGTATGCTTAGACGTGAGTCCCTTGCTCACTTTGCCACTGGATTCATGCAAGCCGGGCTGAAGACGGCTGTAATGCCAGAAACCGGTCCTCGGAAGCTTGTTTCCGGTCCAGGGAAGGCATGGCTTGGCAGTTCGGGCTGGACTGTTCCCATGAGGCACAAGGTCAGGCTGATTTGGATATAGCCATGTCTGAACTGGGGTTGCAGAGTGGGCTAAAGAACGGTGATGGATCAAACCCAGATCTTTTGACTGGGTGTGAGTGTTTGATTGGTTCAGATGCTCCGTCCATCACCACACCCTTTTGTACCGGACTGTTCCCATGAGGCACAGGGTCAGGCTGATTTGCATATAGCCATGTCTGAACTGGGGTGGCAGAGTGGGCTAAAGAACGGTGATGGATTAAACCCAGATCTTTTGACTGGGTGTGAGTGTTTGATTGGTTCAGATGCTCCATCCATAACCACCCCCTTTTGTACCGCTTTTGGCTGCCATAAGTGTGGCAGGGTATGCTCAGACGTGAGTCCCTTGCTCACTTGGCCACTGGATTCATGCAAGCCGGGCTCAAGACGGCTGTAATGCCAGAAACCGGTCCTCGGAAGCTTGTTTCCGGTCCAGGGAAGGCATGGCTTGGCAGTTCGGGCTGGACTGTTCCCATGAGGCACAGGGTCAGGCTGATTTGCATATAGCCATGTCTGAACTGGGGTGGCAGAGTGGGCTAAAGAACGGTGATGGATCAAACCCAGATCTTTTGACTGGGTGTGAGTGTTTGATTGGTTCAGATGCTCCGTCCATCACCACCCCCTTTTGTACCGCTTTGACTGGCATAAGTGTGGCAGGGTATGCTCAGACGTGAGTCCCTTGCCCACTTTGCCACTGGATTCAAGCAAGCCGGGCTGAAGACGGCTGGAATGCAAGAAACCGGTCCTCGGCAGCTTGTTTCCGGTCCAGGGAAGGCATGGCTTGGCAGTTCGGGCTGGACTGTTCCCATGAGGCACAGGGTCAGGCTGATTTGCATATAGCCATGTCTGAACTGGGGTGGCAGAGTGGGCTAAAGAACGGTGATGGATCAAACCCAGATCTTTTGACTGGGTGTGAGTGTTTGATTGGTTCAGATGCTCCGTCCATCACCACCCCCTTTTGTACCGCTTTGGCTGCCATAAGTGTGGCAGGGTATGCTCAGACGTGAGTCCCTTGCCCACTTTGCTACTGGATTCAAGCAAGCCGGGCTGAAGACGGCTGGAATGCAAGAAACCGGTCCTCGGAAGCTTGTTTCCGGTCCAGGAAAGGCATGGCTTGGCAGTTCGGGCTGGACTGTTCCCATGAGGCACAGGGTCAGGCTGATTTGCATATAGCCATGTCTGAACTGGGGTGGCAGAGTGGGCTAAAGAACGGTGATGGATCAAACCCAGATCTTTTGACTGGGTGTGAGTGTTTGATTGGTTCAGATGCTCCGTCCATCACCACCCCCTTTTGTACGGGACTGTTCCCATGAGGCACAGGGTCAGGCTGATTTGCATATAGCCATGTCTGAACTGGGGTGGCAGAGTGGGCTAAAGAACGGTGATGGATTAAACCCAGATCTTTTGACTGGGTGTGAGTGTTTGATTGGTTCAGATGCTCCATCCATCACCACCCCCTTTTGTACCGCTTTTGGCTGCCATAAGTGTGGCAGGGTATGCTCAGACGTGAGTCCCTTGCTCACTTGGCCACTGGATTCATGCAAGCCGGGCTCAAGACGGCTGTAATGCCAGAAACCGGTCCTCGGAAGCTTGTGTCCGGTACAGGGAAGGCATGGCTTGGCAGTTCGGCTGGACTGTTCCCATCATGCACAGGGTCAGACTGATTTGCATACAGCCATGTCTGAACTGGGGTGACAGAGTGGGCTAAAGAACGGTGTTGGATTAAACCCAGATCTTTTGACTGGGTGTGTGTGTTTGATTGGTTCAGATGCTCCATCCATCACCATCCCCTTTTGTACCGCTTTTGGCCACCATAAGTATGTTAGGGTATGCTCAGACGTGAGTCCCTTGCTCACTTTGCCACTGGATTCATGCAAGCCGGGCTGAAGACGGCTGTAATGCCAGAAACCCGTCCTCGGAAGCTTGTTTCCGGTCCAGGGAAGGCATGGCTTGGCAGTTCGGGCTGGACTGTTCCCATGAGGCACAGGGTCAGACTGATTTGCATATAGCCATGTCTGAACCGGGGTGGCAGAGTGGGCTAAAGATCGGTGATGGATTAAACCCAGATCTTTTGACTGGGTGTGAGTGTTTGATTGGTTCAGATGCTCCATCCATCACCACCCCCTTTTGTACCGCTTTTGGCCGCCATCAGTGTGGCAGGGTATGCTTAGACGTGAGTCCCTTGCTCACTTTGCCACTGGATTCATGCAAGCCGGGCTGAAGACGGCTGTAATGCCAGAAACCGGTCCTCGGAAGCTTGTTTCCGGTCCAGGGAAGGCATGGCTTGGCAGTTCGGGCTGGACTGTTCCCATGAGGCACAAGGTCAGGCTGATTTGGATATAGCCATGTCTGAACTGGGGTTGCAGAGTGGGCTAAAGAACGGTGATGGATCAAACCCAGATCTTTTGACTGGGTGTGAGTGTTTGATTGGTTCAGATGCTCCATCCATCACCACCCCCTTTTGTACCGGACTGTTCCCATGAGGCACAGGGTCAGACTGATTTGATATAGCCATGTCTGAACTGGAGTGGCAGAGTGGGCTAAAGAACGGTGATGGATTAAACCCAGATCTTTTGACTGGGTGTGAGTGTTTGATTGGTTCAGATGCTCCATCCATCACCACCCCCTTTTGTACCACTTTTGGCTGCCATAAGTGTGGCAGGGTATGCTCAGACATGAGTCCCTTGCTCACTTGGCCACTGGATTCATGCAAGCCGGGCTCAAGACGGCTGTAATGCCAGAAACCGGTCCTCGGAAGCTTGTTTCCGGTACAGGGAAGGCATGGCTTGGCAGTTCGGCTGGACTGTTCCCATGATGCACAGGGTCAGACTGATTTGCATACAGCCATGTCTGAACTGGGGTGACAGAGTGGGCTAAAGAACGGTGTTGGATTAAACCCAGATCTTTTGACTGGGTGTGTGTGTTTGATTGGTTCAGATGCTCCATCCATCACCATCCCCTTTTGTACCGCTTTTGGCCGCCATAAGTGTGTTAGGGTATGCTCAGACGTGAGTCCCTTGCTCGCTTTGCCACTGGATTAATGCAAGCCGGGCTGAAGACGGCTGTAATGCCAGAAACCCTTCCTCGGAAGCTTGTTTCCGGTCCAAGGAAGGCATGGCTTGGCAGTTCGGGCTGGACTGTTCCCATGAGGCACAGGGTCAGACTGATTTGCATATAGCCATGTCTGAACCGGGGTGGCAGAGTGGGCTAAAGATCGGTGATGGATTAAACCCAGATCTTTTGACTGGGTGTGAGTGTTTGATTGGTTCAGATGCTCCATCCATCACCACCCCCTTTTGTACCGCTTTTGGCCGCCATCAGTGTGGCAGGGTATGCTCAGACGTGAGTCCCTTGCTCACTTTGCCACTGGATTCATGCAAGCCGGGCTGAAGACGGCTGTAATGCCAGAAACCGGTCCTCGGAAGCTTGTTTCCGGTCCAGGGACGGCATGGCTTGGCAGTTCGGGCTGGACTGTTCCCATGAGGCACAGGGTCAGGCTGATTTGCATATAGCCATGTCTGAACTGGGGTGGCAGAGTGGGCTAAAGAACGGTGATGGATCAAACCCAGATCTTTTGACTGGGTGTGAGTGTTTGATTGGTTCAGATGCTCCGTCCATCACCACCCCCTTTTGTACCGCTTTGACTGCCATAAGTGTGGCAGGGTATGCTCAGACGTGAGTCCCTTGCCCACTTTGCCACTGGATTCAAGCAAGCCGTTTGAAGACCGCTGGAATGCAAGAAACCGGTCCTCGGAAGCTCGTTTCCGGTACAGGGAAGGGTTGGCTTGGCAGTTCGGGCTGGACTGTTCCCATGAGGCACAGGGTCAGGCTGATTTGCATATAGCCATGTCTGAACTGGGGTGGCAGAGTGGGCTAAAGAACGGTGATGGATCAAACCCAGATCTTTTGACTGGGTGTGAGTGTTTGATTGGTTCAGATGCTCCGTCCATCACCACCCCCTTTTGTACCGGACTGTTCCCATGAGGCACAGGGTCAGACTGATTTGATATAGCCATGTCTGAACTGGGGTGGCATTGTGGGCTAAAGAACGGTGATGGATTAAACCCAGATCTTTTGACTGGGTGTGTGTGTTTGATTGGTTCAGATGCTCCATCCATCACCACGCCCTTTTGTACCGCTTTTGTCCGCCATAAGTGTGGCAGGGTATGCTCAGACGTGAGTCCCTTGCTCACTTTGCCACTGGATTCATGCAAGCCGGGCTGAAGACGGCTGTAATGCCAGAAACCGGTCCTCAGAAGCTTGTTTCCGGTCCAGGGAAGGCATGGCTTGGCAGTTCGGGCTGGACTGTTCCCATGAGGCACAGGGTCAGACTGATTTGATATAGCCATGTCTGAACTGGGGTGGCAGAGTGGGCTAAAGAACGGTGATGGATTAAACCCAAATCTTTTGACTGGGTGTGAGAGTTTGATTGGTTCAGATGCTCCATCCATCACCGCCCCCTTTTGTACCGCTTTTGGCTGCCATAAGTGTGGCAGGGTATGCTCAGACGTGAGTCCCTTGCTCACTTCGCCACTGGATTCATGCAAGCCGGCCTCAAGACGGCTGTAATGCCAGAAACCGGTCCTCGGAAGCTTGTTTCCGGTACAGGGAAGGCATGGCTTGGCAGTTTGGGCTGGACTGTTCCCATGATGCACAGGGTCAGACTAATTTGCTTACAGCCATGTCTGAACTGGGGTGGCAGAGTGGGCTAAAGAACGGTGATGGATTAAACCCAGATCTTTTGACTGGGTGTGTGTGTTTGATTGGTTCAGATGCTCCATCCATCACCACGCCCTTTTGTACCGCTTTTGTCCGCCATAAGTGTGGCAGGGTATGCTCAGACGTGAGTCCGTTGCTCACTTTGCCACTGGATTCATGCAAGCCGGGCTGAAGACGGCTATAATGCCAGAAACCGGTCCTCAGAAGCTTGTTTCCGGTCCAGGGAAGGCATGGCTTGGCAGTTCGGGCTGGACTGTTCCCATGAGGCACAGGGTCAGACTGATTTGCATATAGCCGTGTCTGAACTGGGGTGGCAGAGTGGCCTAAAGAATGGTGATGGATTAAACCCAGATCTTTTGACTGGGTGTGAGTGTTTGATTGGTTCAGATGCTCCATCCATCACCACCCCCTTTTGTACCGCTTTTGACCGCCATTAGTGTGGCAGGGTATGCTCAGACGTGAGTCCCTTGCTCACTTTGCCACTGGATTCATGCAAGCCGGGCTGAAGACGGCTGTAATGCCAGAAACCGGTCCTCGTAAGCTTGTTTCCGGTCCAGGGATGGCATGGCTTGGCAGTTCGGGCTGGACTGTTCCCATTAGGCACAGGGTCAGACTGATTTGCATATAGCCATGTCTGAACTGGGGTGGCAAAGTGGGCTAAAGAACGGTGATGGATTAAACCCAGATTTTTTGACTGGGTGTGAGTGTTTTATTGGTTCAGATGCTCCATCCATCACCACCCCCTTTTGTACCGCTTTTGGCCGCCATAAGTGTGGCAGGGTATGCTCAGACGTGAGTCCCTTGCTCACTTTGCCACTGATTTCATGCAAGCCGGGCTGAAGATGGCTGTAATGCCAGAAACCGGTCCTCTGAAGCTTGTTTCTGGTCCATGGAAGGCATGGCTTGGCAGTTTGGGCTGGACTGTTCCCATGAGGCACAGGGTCAGGCTGATTTGCATATAGCCATGTCTGAACTGGGGTGGCAGAGTGGGCTAAAGAACGGTGATGGATCAAACCCAGATCTTTTGACTGGGTGTGAGTGTTTGATTGGGTCAGATGCTCCGTCCATCACCACCCCCTTTGGTACCGCTTTGACTGCCATAAGTGTGGCAGGGTATGCTCAGACCTGAGTCCCTTGCCCACTCTGCCACTGGATTCAAGCAAGCCGGGCTGAAGACGGCTGGAATGCAAGAAACCGGTCCTCGGAAGCTTGTTTCCGGTCCAGGGAAGGCATGGCTTGGCAGTTCGGGCTGGACTGTTCCGATGAGGCACAGGGTCAGGCTGATTTGCATATAGCCATGTCTGAACTGGGGTGGCAGAGTGGGCTAAAGAACGGTGATGGATCAAACCCAGATCTTTTGACTGGGTGTGAGTGTTTGATTGGTTCAGATGCTCCGTCCATCACCACCCCCTTTTGTACCGGACTGTTCCCATGAGGCACAGGGTCAGGCTGATTTGCATATAGCCATGTCTGAACTGGGATGGCAGAGTGGGCTAAAGAACGGTGATGGATCAAACCCAGATCTTTTGACTGGGTGTGAGTGTTTGATTGGTTCAGATGCTCCGTCCATCACCACCCCCTTTTGTACCGGACTGTTCCCATGAGGCACAGGGTCAGACTGATTTGATATAGCCATGTCTGAACTGGAGTGGCAGAGTGGGCTAAAGAACGGTGATTGATTAAACCCAGATCTTTTGACTGGGTGTGAGTGTTTGATTGGTTCAGATGCTCCATCCATCACCACCCCCTTTTGTACCGCTTTTGGCTGCCATAAGTGTGGCAGGGTATGCTCAGACGTGAGTCCCTTGCTCACTTGGCCACTGGATTCATGCAAGCCGGGCTCAAGACGGCTGTAATGCCAGAAACCGGTCCTCGGAAGCTTGTTTCCGGTACAGGGAAGGCATGGTTTGGCAGTTCGGCTGGACTGTTCCCATGATGCACAGGGTCAGACTGATTTGCATACAGCCATGTCTGAACTGGGGTGACAGAGTGGGCTAAAGAACGGTGTTGGATTAAACCCAGATCTTTTGACTGTTTGTGTGTGTTTGATTGGTTCAGATGCTCCATCCATCACCATCCCCTTTTGTACAGCTTTTGGCCGCCATAAGTGTGTTAGGGTATGCTCAGACTTGAGTCCCTTGCTCACTTTGCCACTGGATTCAAGCAAGCCGGGCTGAAGACGGCTGTAATGCCAGAAACCGGTCCTCGGAAGCTTGTTTCCGGTCCAGGGAAGGCATGGCTTGGCAGTTCGGGCTGGACTGTTCCCATGAGGCACAAGGTCAGGCTGATTTGGATATAGCCATGTCTGAACTGGGGTGGCAGAGTGGGCTAAAGAACGGTGATGGATCAAACCCAGATCTTTTGACTGGGTGTGAGTGTTTGATTGGTTCAGATGCTCCGTCCATCACCACCCCCTTTTGTACCGGACTGTTCCCATGAGGCACAGGGTCAGACTGATTTGATATAGCCATGTCTGAACTGGAGTGGCAGAGTGGGCTAAAGAACGGTGATGGATTAAACCCAGATCTTTTGACTGGGTGTGAGTGTTTGATTGGTTCAGATGCTCCATCCATCACCACCCCCTTTTGTACCGCTTTTGGCTGCCATAAGTGTGGCAGGGTATGCTCAGACGTGAGTCCCTTGCTCACTTGGCCACTGGATTCATGCAAGCCGGGCTCAAGACGGCTGTAATGCCAGAAACCGGTCCTCGGAAGCTTGTTTCCGGTACAGGGAAGGCATGGTTTGGCAGTTCGGCTGGACTGTTCCCATGATGCACAGGGTCAGACTGATTTGCATACAGCCATGTCTGAACTGGGGTGGCAGAGTGGGCTAAAGAACGGTGTTGGATTAAACCCAGATCTTTTGACTGGGTGTGTGTGTTTGATTGGTTCAGATGCTCCATCCATCACCATCCCCTTTTGTACTGCTTTTGGCCGCCATAAGTGTGTTAGGGTATGCTCAGACGTGAGTCCCTTGCTCACTTTGCCACTGGATTCAAGCAAGCCGGGCTGAAGACGGCTGTAATGCCAGAAACCGGTCCTCGGAAGCTTGTTTCCGGTCCAGGGAAGGCATGGCTTGGCAGTTCGGGCTGGACTGTTCCCATGAGGCACAAGGTCAGGCTGATTTGGATATAGCCATGTCTGAACTGGGGTGGCAGAGTGGGCTAAAGAACGGTGATGGATCAAACCCAGATCTTTTGACTGGGTGTGAGTGTTTGATTGGTTCAGATGCTCCGTCCTTCACCACCCGCTTTTGTACCGGACTGTTCCCATGAGGCACAGGGTCAGACTGATTTGATATAGCCATGTCTGAACTGGATTGGCAGAGTGGGCTAAAGAACGGTGATGGATTAAACCCAGATCTTTTGACTGGGTGTGAGTGTTTGATTGGTTCAGATGCTCCATCCATCACCACCCCCTTTTGTACCGCTTTTGGCTGCCATAAGTGTGGCAGGGTATGCTCAGACGTGAGTCCCTTGCTCACTTGGCCACTGGATTCATGCAAGCCGGGCTCAAGACGGCTGTAATGCCAGAAACCGGTCCTCGGAAGCTTGTTTCCGGTACAGGGAAGGCATGGTTTGGCAGTTCGGCTGGACTGTTCCCATGATGCACAGGGTCAGACTGATTTGCATACAGCCATGTCTGAACTGGAGTGACAGAGTGGGCTATAGAACGGTGTTGGATTAAACCCAGATCTTTTGACTGGGTGTGTGTGTTTGATTGGTTCAGATGCTCCATCCATCCCCATCCCCTTTTGTACTGCTTTTGGCCGCCATAAGTGTGTTAGGGTATGCTCAGACGTGAGTCCCTTGCTCACTTTGCCACTGGATTAATGCAAGCCGGGCTGAAGACGGCTGTAATGCCAGAAACTCGTCCTCGGAAGCTTGTTTCCGGTCCAGGGAAGGCATGGCTTGGCAGTTCGGACTGGACTGTTCCCATGAGGCACAGGGTCAGACTGATTTGCATGTAGCCATTTCTGAACCGGGGTGGCAGAGTGGGCTAAGGATCGGTGATGGATTAAACCCAGATCTTTTGACTGGGTGTGAGTGTTTGATTGGTTCAGATGCTCCATCCATCACCACCCCCTTTTGTACCGCTTTAGGCCGCCATCAGTGTGGCAGGGTATGCTCAAACGTGAGTCCCTTGCTCACTTTGCCACTGGATTCATGCAAGCCGGGCTGAAGACGGCTGTAATGCCAGAAACCAGTCCTCGGAAGCTTGTTTCCGGTCCAGGGAAGGCATGGCTTGGCAGTTCGGGCTGGACTGTTCCCATGAGGCACAGGGTCAGGCTGATTTTCATATAGCCATGTCTGAACTGGGGTGGCAGAGTGGGCTAAAGAACGGTGATGGATCAAACCCAGATCTTTTGACTGGGTGTGAGTGTTTGATTGGTTCAGATGCTCCGTCCATCACCACCCCCTTTTGTACCGCTTTGACTGCCATAAGTGTGGCAGGGTATGCTCAGACGTGAGTCCCTTGCCCACTTTGCCACTGGATTCAAGCAAGCCGGGCTGAAGACGGCTGGAATGCAAGGAACCGGTCCTCGAAGCTTGTTTCCGGTCCAGGAAAGGCATGGCTTGGCAGTTCGGGCTGGACTGTTCCCATGAGGCACAGGGTCAGGCTGATTTGCATATAGCCATGTCTGAACTGGGGTGGCAGAGTGGGCTAAAGAACGGTGATGGATCAAACCCAGATCTTTTGACTGGGTGTGAGTGTTTGATTGGTTCAGATGCTCCGTCCATCACCACCCCCTTTTGTACCGCTTTGGCTGCCATAAGTGTGGCAGGGTATGCTCAGACGTGAGTCCCTTGCCCACTTTGCCACTGGATTCAAGCAAGCCGGGCTGAAGACGGCTGGAATGCAAGAAACCGGTCCTCGGAAGCTTGTTTCCGGTCCAGGGAAGGCATCGCTTGGCAGTTCGGGCTGGACTGTTCCCATTAGGCACAGGGTCAGGCTGATTTGCAAATAGCCATGTCTGAACTGGGGTGGCAGAGTGGGCTAAAGAACGGTGATGGATCAAACCCAGATCTTTTGACTGGGTGTGAGTGTTTGATTGGTTCAGATGCTCCGTCCATCACCACCCCCTTTTGTACCGGATTGTTCCCATGAGGCACAGGGTCAGACTGATTTGATATAGCCATGTCTGAACTGGGGTGGCAGAGTGGGCTAAAGAACGGTGATGGATTAAACCCAGATCTTTTGACTGGGTGTGAGTGTTTGATTGGTTCAGAGGCTCCATCCAACACCACCCCCTTTTGTACCGCTTTTGGCTGCTATAAGTGTGGCAGGGTATGCTCAGACGTGAGTCCCTTGCTCACTTGGCCACTGGATTCATGCAAGCCGGGCTCAAGACGGCTGTAATGCCAGAAACCGGTCCTCGGAAGCTTGTTTCCGGTACAGGGAAGGCATGAATTGGCAGTTCGGCTGGACTGTTTCCATGATGCACAGGGTCAGACTGATTTGCATACAGCCATGTCTGAACTGGGGTGACAGAGTGGGCTAAAGAACGGTGTTGGATTAAACCCAGATCTTTTGACTGGGTGTGTGTGTTTGATTGGTTCAGATGCTCCATCCATCACCATCCCCTTTTGTACCGCTTTTGGCCGCCATAAGTGTGTTAGGGTATGCTCAGACGTGAGTCCCTTGCTCACTTTGCCACTGGATTCATGCAAGCCGGGCTGAAGAAGGCTGTAATGCCAGAAACCCGTCCTCGGAAGCTTGTTTCCGGTCCAGGGAAGGCATGGCTTGGCAGTTCGGGCTGGACTGTTCCCATGAGGCACAGGGTCAGACTGATTTGCATATAGCCATGTCTGAACCGGGGTGGCAGAGTGGGCTAAAGATCGGTGATGGATTAAACCCAGATCTTTTGACTGGGTGTGAGTGTTTGATTGGTTCAGATGCTCCATCCATCACCACCCCCTTTTGTACCGCTTATGGCCGCCATCAGTGTGGCAGGGTATGCTCAGACGTGAGTCCCTTGCTCACTTTGCCACTGGATTCATGCAAGCCGGGCTGAAGACGGCTGTAATGCCAGAAACCGGTCCTCGTAAGCTTGTTTCCGGTCCAGGGATGGCATGGCTTGGCAGTTCGGGCTGGATTGTTCCCATTAGGCACAGAGTCATACTGATTTGCATATAGCCATGTCTGAACTGGGGTGGCAAAGTGGGCTAAAGAACGGTGATGGATTAAACCCAGATTTTTTGACTGGGTGTTAGTGTTTGATTGGTTCAGATGCTCCATCCATCACCACCCCCTTTTGTACCGCTTTTGGCCGCCATCAGTGTGGCAGGGTATGCTCAGACGTGAGTCCCTTGCTCACTTTGCCACTGGATTCATGCAAGCCGGGCTGAAGACGGCTGTAATGCCAGAAACCGGTCCTCGTAAGCTTGTTTCCGGTCCAGGGATGGCATGGCTTGGCAGTTCGGGCTGGATTGTTCCCATTAGGCACAGAGTCATACTGATTTGCATATAGCCATGTCTGAACTGGGGTGGCAAAGTGGGCTAAAGTACGGTGATGGATCAAACCCAGATCTTTTGACTGGGTGTGAGTGTTTGATTGGTTCAGATGCTCCGTCCATCACCACCCCCTTTGGTACCGCTTTGACTGCCATAAGTGTGGCAGGGTATGCTCAGACCTGAGTCCCTTGCCCACTCTGCCACTGGATTCAAGCAAGCCGGGCTGAAGACGGCTGGAATGCAAGAAACCGGTCCTCGGAAGCTTGTTTCCGGTCCAGGGAAGGCATGGCTTGGCAGTTCGGGCTGGACTGTTCCCATGAGGCACAGGGTCAGGCTGATTTGCATATAGCCATGTCTGAACTGGGGTGGCAGAGTGGGCTAAAGAACGGTGATGGATCAAACCCAGATCTTTTGACTGGGTGTGAGTGTTTGATTGGTTCAGATGCTCCGTCCATCACCACCCCCTTTTGTACCGGACTGTTCCCATGAGGCACAGGGTCAGGCTGATTTGCATATAGCCATGTCTGAACTGGGGTGGCAGAGTGGGCTAAAGAACGGTGATGGATTAAACCCAGATCTTTTGACTGGGTGTGAGTGTTTGATTGGTTCAGATGCTCCATCCATCACCACCCCCTTTTGTACCGCTTTTGGCTGCCATAGTGTGGCAGGGTATGCTCAGACGTGAGTCCCTTGCTCACTTGGCCACTGGATTCATGCAAGCCGGGCTCAAGACGGCTGTAATGCCAGAAACCGGTCCTCGGAAGCTTGTTTCCGGTACAGGGAAGGCATGGCTTGGCAGTTCGGCTGGACTGTTCCCATGATGCACAGGGTCAGACTGATTTGCATACAGCCATGTCTGAACTGGGGTGACAGAGTGGGCTAAAGAACGGTGTTGGATTAAACCCAGATCTTTTGACTGGGTGTGTGTGTTTGATTGGTTCAGATGCTCCATCCATCACCATCCCCTTTTCACCCTCTGAGGCGAAAAGCCGGAGGTTCTTGCTCTACCCTTTGAAATACCAGCAGCGCTTGTCTCGCTTGATTAAAAAAGTGTTTTATTTTGCATTTAACTTGTGGAGTATTTTACCTTCAGTAACTTTTAAAATTTAGCGCTTGCACTCTGGAATTGTCTCCTCTGCTCCCTCTGTTGTCTGGGCCACTCTCAGCTGAGTATCGACGCTGAGAGTTGGTCCCGGGGAGGCGAGGGCAGGACAGCGGCCATATTGGGTCGGGCTGCGCCGTGAGGCGCTCCAGACAGCATAAAAGGGGCTGACTTGCAGGGAACAGGTTAGCTCTTCACCCTCTGAGGCGAAAAGCCGGAGGTTCTTGCTCTACCCTTTGAAATACCAGCAGCGCTTGTCTCGCTTGATTAAAAAAGTGTTTTATTTTGCATTTAACTTGTGGAGTATTTTACCTTCAGTAACTTTTAAAATTTAGCGCTTGCACTCTGGAATTGTCTCCTCTGCTCCCTCTGTTGTCTGGGCCACTCTCAGCTGAGTATCGACGCTGAGAGTTGGTCCCGGGGAGGCGAGGGCAGGACAGCGGCCATATTGGGTCGGGCTGCGCCGTGAGGCGCTCCAGACAGCATAAAAGGGGCTGACTTGCAGGGAACAGGTTAGCTCTTCACCCTCTGAGGCGAAAAGCCGGAGGTTCTTGCTCTACCCTTTGAAATACCAGCAGCGCTTGTCTCGCTTGATTAAAAAAGCGTTTTATTTTGCATTTAACTTGTGGAGTATTTTACCTTCAGTAACTTTTAAAATTTAGCGCTTGCACTCTGGAATTGTCTCCTCTGCTCCCTCTGTTGTCTGGGCCACTCTCAGCTGAGTATCGACGCTGAGAGTTGGTCCCGGGGAGGCGAGGGCAGGACAGCGGCCATATTGGGTCGGGCTGCGCCGTGAGGCGCTCCAGACAGCATAAAAGGGGAAGGGCCTTTCCGCGCAGCGGACGCGCTGCGGACGCGCCGGATGCCCGCCGGAGTCACGCCAGAGTCCAGCCCGTCTGCGCCCGTCCGCGCTAGTCTGGGCTCTGGCATAACCTCCTGCCATAATCTTCCGGTGGTGAGCAAAGCTATCATTAACACCATGGTAATCTCATACTCTTTTGTTGAGCTGCATGCTTTGCGCAACTCCCCCAATACCAATTGTTCTTTATATCCTCTTCTCCCCACTAAGTTTCGTTGTCCTCATTGTTATTATTCATTGAAAAATCCAACCATGTGCAGATCTTTATGTCACCATGGCAGACGAAATAGACAGGCGATCCCCAGGATAATCTCGCCTAGGCCTCCACTAAGCTTTTGGAGCATAAATTGTAGATCTTTACCTCAACACAGATACAATATATTTGATTTTCTTGCTGAGCATCAACCGGATGCGATATTTCTGACCGAGACGTGGCTCAGGGACTGTTCAGGGCCGGATATTGCAGATGCCATCCCCTCTAATTATGCTATTCTTCGCCAAGATAGAGTTTCTGGCAGAGGGGGTGGAATTGCAATTATCTACAAGAATATATATAATTGTAAACTGGTTGATGCTACCCAAAAAGATTGTGAGTCAGCTCTATTCCAACTGTCTATAACCCCTCAATTTACGTTGTCAGGTTTACTGGCATATCGTCCCCCTGGGACAGCGAGTCATTGGATAACTTCACTACCTGACCTACTAGCCCCAGTCCTGCTTAAAGCATCTAATTTTACTATTCTAGGAGATTTAAACATTCATTTGGATGATAACGAATGTTCTTATAGAAATCAGATCTTTTCCACCCTAGAAGCTTTTAATCTTCATTTACTCAACACTGGTCCCACACATTGTGCCGGCCACCTACTTGACCCTATTTTTTCGAATCTGCCTTTAGACTGTTCCCGTGAAGCTTTACAAATTACTTGGTCTGATCATTTAGCTGTCCCTTTCACCTTAGATATGACTGATACAGTAACTAGATCTCTGACAGGAAAACCGGGGCCATCTCGGAATTGGGGGAAGGTCAGCATTCCAGAACTTAACAAACTACTGATCAAAACTCTTCCGTCTATTGAGTCATCGATTACTGTTCTTGATGATGTTACGAAACTTTGGCTTACTAATGCTGTAGAACGGGAGTTACCAATGACGTCTAAGTCTTCAGTTATACATCATCCTCCTGCTCCATGGTACTCGGAACAACTTAAGTGTCTTCGCTCACAATGTAAGATCCTGGAGCGAAAATGGAGAAAAGGCTACTCTCCTTCCCGTAAAATCACATATAAAGAAGCCTTAAAAAAGTACCACAACAGCTGCAAAACGGCTAAAGCAAATTACACCACGAGAACAGTGACTGATGCACAAAACTGCCCTAAGGTATTATTCTCTGTCGTGAAAAAATTGACCGGTGCAAATTCCACTCCTCTTCCCCCGGCTCTTGATGCCGCACAATGCCAATCCTTGGCAGATTATTTTGTAAAGAAAGTGGATCTTATCTATGACCACTTTTCTCCATGTTCTGAGACCACTTTCATCTCTCCTAACATGGCCAAGGAATTAGTGAATGCAACCTCTGATGCCACCATCACTATCTGGCAGCCGCTAGACACTATTTCTTTTGTGTCCTGTTTAAACAGCGTGCGTTCTGGCTCCCCACAGGATGTGCTCCCGGCCAAAATCTTAAAACAATTGGATCCCCTTACCCATCCCATTTTTATTAAGTTACTAAACACCTCTCTGAGCGAGGCCCAGGTCCCTCAACCTTGGAAACACGCCATGGTGGTACCTTTACTAAAAAAATCAGGTGCTGATTCTTCCAACCCTGCCAACTTTCGCCCGATATCCTTGCTGCCAATCTTTTCGAAGATATTGGAGAGACACATTAATTTACAGCTTTCTAAACTGGTCGAAAACACCGCCTTTCTCCACCCTTCTCAGTCGGGTTTCCGGCCTAGGCACTCAACTGAGACAGCACTCCTGGGGGTAACGGAGAGTCTGAGGCACGGTGTCGACCAAGGTAACACCATGGCGCTCATCCTGTTGGATTTGAGCGCAGCGTTCGACACCGTGTCACACTCCATCCTTATTGACTCTCTGAAATCTCTAGGAGTAGGTGGCCAGGCCTTGGCCTGGCTGGTGTCTTTCCTTAATAACCGAAGTTTCCAAGTGTTCTCTCCTAAAGCAGCATCCACCATTTGTCCTTCTACCCGCGGTGTCCCTCAAGGCTCAATCCTTAGTCCCTTATTATTTAATATTTATGTTAAACCCTTGGCATCCATTGTAGAACAGGCGGGACTTACCCTGTTTTCGTACGCTGATGATACCCAGATTGTCTTCTCCCTATCAGGGAGAGACGAGAACAACATCTCCGCACTCAAGTCAGGCCTAACTCTTGTGGCTGATTGGATGCGGAGAAACTGTCTCAAACTGAATGGGGAGAAGACCGAGGTGGTCATCCTGGGCCGGAATAAACATCTCTGGGGCCCCAGCCACTGGCCCATTGAATTGGGTACCGCGCCAACTCCTTCCACCGCTGTCCGCAACCTGGGTGTCATCATAGATGATAGATTATCTATGCGACAACAGGCCACTAAGGTTGCGGCCATCTGTTTTTCAACGTTACGGTGGCTCCACAAGATCCTATGGATGCTCCCTCTTCCATCCCGCAGAACTGTAGTCCAGGCGCTCGTAACATCTCGCCTGGACTATGGCAATATCCTTTATCTGGGTGCAGACAAAGCCACCTTACAGGTGCTACAGGTAGTGCAAAATGCAGCTGCACGCCTTCTTAAGAATGTTCCCAGACGCTCCTCAGCCAAGGCCGCCTTACATGATCTTCACTGGTTGAGTATCCCTGAACGTATCAAATTCAAGGCACTCTGCTATATTTTCAAGGTTAAGCAAGGCAGTGCCCCAGCCTACCTCCAAAAGCTGATAACACCCTATAAACCCTTACGGCCATTAAGGTCATCAGACATGGGAAATTTTACCATGCCAAGATGGAAGCTGACAAAGATGGGAGGTCGCTCCTTTTCCACTCTGGGACCTAAATATTGGAACTCACTCCCTTTGGCTCTAAAATTAGAGACCAATTTGTTCCGCTTCCGTAAGGCCTTAAAGACACTGCTTTTTACTCAACGTGCCTAATAGTCTGCTGTAGCTCAAATCAGGTGAAGTCGCCTCCTTCTTCTTTAGTCTATCCCTTGCGCCGGGAAACCCACTGTGGGTAGCTGTGCGCGATATAAGCTTAAGAAAATAAATAAAATAAATAAATAAATACCGCTTTTGGCCGCCATAAGTATGTTAGGGTATGCTCAGACGTGAGTCCCTTGCTCACTTTGCCACTGGATTCATGCAAGCCGGGCTGAAGACGGCTGTAATGCCAGAAACCTGTCCTCGGAAGCTTGTTTCCGGTCCAGGGAAGGCATGGCTTGGCAGTTCGGGCTGGACTGGTCCCATGAGGCACAGGGTCAGACTGATTTGCATATAGCCATGTCTGAACCGGGGTGGCAGAGTGGGCTAAGGATCGGTGATGGATTAAACCCAGATCTTTTGCCTGGGTGTGAGTGTTTGATCGGTTCAGATACTCCATCCATCACCATCCCCTTTTGTACCGCTTTTGGCCGCCATAAGTATGTTAGGGTATGCTCAGACGTGAGTCCCTTGCTCACTTTGCCACTGGATTCATGCAAGCCGGGCTGAAGACGGCTGTAATGCCAGAAACCGGTCCTCGGAAGCTTGTTTCCGGTCCAGGGAAGGCATGGCTTGGCAGTTCGGGCTGGACTGTTCCCATGAGGCACAGGGTCAGGCTGATTTGCATATAGCCATGTCTGAACTGGGGTGGCAGAGTGGGCTAAAGAACGGTGATGGATCAAACCCAGATCTTTTGACTGGGTGTGAGTGTTTGATTGGTTCAGATGCTCCGTCCATCACCACCCCCTTTTGTACCGGACTGTTCCCATGAGGCACAGGGTCAGACTGATTTGATATAGCCATGTCTGAACTGGGGTGGCAGAGTGGGCTAAAGAACGGTGATGGATTAAACCCAGATCTTTTGACTGGGTGTGTGTGTTTGATTGGTTCAGATGCTCCAACCATCACCACGCCCTTTTGTACCGCTTTTGTCCGCCATAAGTGTGGCAGGGTATGCTCAGACGTGAGTCCCTTGCTCACTTTGCCACTGGATTCATGTAAGCCGGGCTGAAGACGGCTGTAATGCCAGAAACCCGTCCTCGGAAGCTTGTTTCCGGTCCAGGGAAGGCATGGCTTGGCAGTTCGGGCTGGACTGTTCCCATGAGGCACAGGGTCAGACTGATTTGCATATAGCCATGTCTGAACCGGGGTGGCAGAGTGGGCTAAAGATCGGTGATGGATTAAACCCAGATCTTTTGACTGGGTGTGAGTGTTTGATTGGTTCAGATGCTCCATCCATCACCACCCCCTTTTGTACCGCTTTTGGCCGCCATCAGTGTGGCAGGGTATGCTCAGACGTGAGTCCCTTGCTCACTTTGCCACTGGATTCATGCAAGCCGGGCTGAAGACGGCTGTAATGCCAGAAACCGGTCCTCGTAAGCTTGTTTCCGGTCCAGGGATGGCATGGCTTGGCAGTTCGGGCTGGACTGTTCCCATTAGGCACAGGGTCAGACTGATTTGCATATAGCCATGCCTGAACTGGGGTGGCAAAGTGGGCTAAAGAACGGTGATGGATTAAACCCAGATTTTTTGACTGGGTGTGAGTGTTTGATTGGTTCAGATGCTCCATCCATCACCACCCCCTTTTGTACCGCTTTTGGCCACCATAAGTGTGGCAGGGTATGCTCAGACGTGAGTCCCTTGCTCACTTTGCCACTGATTTCATGCAAGCCGGGCTGAAGATGGCTGTAATGCCAGAAACCGGTCCTCGGAAGCTTGTTTCCGGTCCAGGGAAGGCATGGCTTGGCAGTTCGGGCTGGACTGTTCCCATGAGGCACAGGGTCAGGCTGATTTGCATATAGCCATGTCTGAACTGGGGTGGCAGAGTGGGCTAAAGTACGGTGATGGATCAAACCCAGATCTTTTGACTGGGTGTGAGTGTTTGATTGGTTCAGATGCTCCGTCCATCACCACCCCCTTTGGTACCGCTTTGACTGCCATAAGTGTGGCAGGGTATGCTCAGACCTGAGTCCCTTGCCCACTCTGCCACTGGATTCAAGCAAGCCGGGCTGATGACGGCTGGAATGCAAGAAACCGGTCCTCGGAAGCTTGTTTCCGGTCCAGGGAAGGCATGGCTTGGCAGTTCGGGCTGGACTGTTCCCATGAGGCACAGGGTCAGGCTGATTTGCATATAGCCATGTCTGAACTGGGGTGGCAGAGTGGGCTAAAGAACGGTGATGGATCAAACCCAGATCTTTTGACTGGGTGTGAGTGTTTGATTGGTTCAGATGCTCCGTCCATCACCACCCCCTTTTGTACCGGACTGTTCCCATGAGGAACAGGGTCAGGCTGATTTGCATATAGCCATGTCTGAACTGGGGTGGCAGAGTGGGCTAAAGAACGGTGATGGATTAAACCCAGATCTTTTGACTGGGTGTGAGTGTTTGATTGGTTCAGATGCTCCATCCATCACCACCCCCTTTTGTACCGCTTTTGGCTGCCATAGTGTGGCAGGGTATGCTCAGACGTGAGTCCCTTGCTCACTTGGCCACTGGATTCATGCAAGCCGGGCTCAAGACGGCTGTAATGCCAGAAACCGGTCCTCGGAAGCTTGTTTCCGGTACAGGGAAGGCATGGCTTGGCAGTTCGGCTGGACTGTTCCCATGATGCACAGGGTCAGACTGATTTGCATACAGCCATGTCTGAACTGGGGTGACAGAGTGGGCTAAAGAACGGTGTTGGATTAAACCCAGATCTTTTGACTGGGTGTGTGTGTTTGATTGGTTCAGATGCTCCATCCATCACCATCCCCTTTTGTACCGCTTTTGGCCGCCATAAGTATGTTAGGGTATGCTCAGGCGTGAGTCCCTTGCTCACTTTGCCACTGGATTCATGCAAGCCGGGCTGAAGACGGCTGTAATGCCAGAAACCTGTCCTCGGAAGCTTGTTTCCGGTCCAGGGAAGGCATGGCTTGGCAGTTCGGGCTGGACTGGTCCCATGAGGCACAGGGTCAGACTGATTTGCATATAGCCATGTCTGAACCGGGGTGGCAGAGTGGGCTAAGGATCGGTGATGGATTAAACCCAGATCTTTTGCCTGGGTGTGAGTGTTTGATCGGTTCAGATACTCCATCCATCACCATCCCCTTTTGTACCGCTTTTGGCCGCCATAAGTATGTTAGGGTATGCTCAGACGTGAGTCCCTTGCTCACTTTGCCACTGGATTCATGCAAGCCGGGCTGAAGACGGCTGTAATGCCAGAAACCGGTCCTCGGAAGCTTGTTTCCGGTCCAGGGAAGGCATGGCTTGGCAGTTCGGGCTGGACTGTTCCCATGAGGCACAGGGTCAGGCTGATTTGCATATAGCCATGTCTGAACTGGGGTGGCAGAGTGGGCTAAAGAACGGTGATGGATCAAACCCAGATCTTTTGACTGGGTGTGAGTGTTTGATTGGTTCAGATGCTCCGTCCTTCACCACCCCCTTTTGTACCGGACTGTTCCCATGAGGCACAGGGTCAGACTGATTTGATATAGCCATGTCTGAACTGGGGTGGCAGAGTGGGCTAAAGAACGGTGATGGATTAAACCCAGATCTTTTGACTGGGTGTGTGTGTTTGATTGGTTCAGATGCTCCATCCATCACCACGCCCTTTTGTACCGCTTTTGTCCGCCATAAGTGTGGCAGGGTATGCTCAGACGTGAGTCCCTTGCTCACTTTGCCACTGGATTCATGTAAGCCGGGCTGAAGACGGCTGTAATGCCAGAAACCCGTCCTCGGAAGCTTGTTTCCGGTCCAGGGAAGGCATGGCTTGGCAGTTCGGGCTGGACTGTTCCCATGAGGCACAGGGTCAGACTGATTTGCATATAGCCATGTCTGAACCGGGGTGGCAGAGTGGGCTAAAGATCGGTGATGGATTAAACCCAGATCTTTTGACTGGGTGTGAGTGTTTGATTGGTTCAGATGCTCCATCCATCACCACCCCCTTTTGTACCGCTTTTGGCCGCCATCAGTGTGGCAGGGTATGCTCAGACGTGAGTCCCTTGCTCACTTTGCCACTGGATTCATGCAAGCCGGGCTGAAGACGGCTGTAATGCCAGAAACCGGTCCTCGTAAGCTTGTTTCCGGTCCAGGGATGGCATGGCTTGGCAGTTCGGGCTGGACTGTTCCCATTAGGCACAGGGTCAGACTGATTTGCATATAGCCATGCCTGAACTGGGGTGGCAAAGTGGGCTAAAGAACGGTGATGGATTAAACCCAGATTTTTTGACTGGGTGTGAGTGTTTGATTGGTTCAGATGCTCCATCCATCACCACCCCCTTTTGTACCGCTTTTGTCCACCATAAGTGTGGCAGGGTATGCTCAGACGTGAGTCCCTTGCTCACTTTGCCACTGATTTCATGCAAGCCGGGCTGAAGATGGCTGTAATGCCAGAAACCGGTCCTCGGAAGCTTGTTTCCGGTCCAGGGAAGGCATGGCTTGGCAGTTCGGGCTGGACTGTTCCCATGAGGCACAGGGTCAGGCTGATTTGCATATAGCCATGTCTGAACTGGGGTGGCAGAGTGGGCTAAAGTACGGTGATGGATCAAACCCAGATCTTTTGACTGGGTGTGAGTGTTTGATTGGTTCAGATGCTCCGTCCTTCACCACCCCCTTTGGTACCGCTTTGACTGCCATAAGTGTGGCAGGGTATGCTCAGACCTGAGTCCCTTGCCCACTCTGCCACTGGATTCAAGCAAGCCGGGCTGATGACGGCTGGAATGCAAGAAACCGGTCCTCGGAAGCTTGTTTCCGGTCCAGGGAAGGCATGGCTTGGCAGTTCGGGCTGGACTGTTCCCATGAGGCACAGGGTCAGGCTGATTTGCATATAGCCATGTCTGAACTGGGGTGGCAGGGTGGGCTAAAGAACGGTGATGGATTAAACCCAGATCTTTTGACTGGGTGTGAGTGTTTGATTGGTTCAGATGCTCCATCCATCACCACCCCCTCTTGTACCGCTTTTGGCTGCCATAAGTGTGGCAGGGTATGCTCAGACGTGAGTCCCTTGCTCACTTGGCCACTGGATTCATGCAAGCCGGGCTCAAGACGGCTGTAATGCCAGAAACCGGTCCTCGGAAGCTTGTTTCCGGTACAGGGAAGGCATGGCTTGGCAGTTCGGCTGGACTGTTCCCATGATGCACAGGGTCAGACTGATTTGCATACAGCCATGTCTGAACTGGGGTGACAGAGTGGGCTAAAGAACGGTGTTGGATTAAACCCAGATCTTTTGACTGGGTGTGTGTGTTTGATTGGTTCAGATGCTCCATCCATCACCATCCCCTTTTGTACCGCTTTTGGCCGCCATAAGTATGTTAGGGTATGCTCAGACGTGAGTCCCTTGCTCACTTTGCCACTGGATTCATGCAAGCCGGGCTGAAGACGGCTGTAATGCCAGAAACCCGTCCTCGGAAGCTTGTTTCCGGTCCAGGGAAGGCATGGCTTGGCAGTTCGGGCTGGACTGTTCCCATGAGGCACAGGGTCAGACTGATTTGCATATAGCCATGTCTGAACTGGGGTGGCAGAGTGGGCTAAAGAACGGTGATGGATCAAACCCAGATCTTTTGACTGGGTGTGAGTGTTTGATTGGTTCAGATGCTCCGTCCTTCACCACCCCCTTTTGTACCGGACTGTTCCCATGAGGCACAGGGTCAGACTGATTTGCATATAGCCATGTCTGAACTGGGGTGGCAGAGTGGGCTAAAGAACGGTGATGGATCAAACCCAGATCTTTTGACTGGGTGTGAGTGTTTGATTGGTTCAGATGCTCCATCCATCACCACCCCCTCTTGTACCGCTTTTGGCTGCCATAAGTGTGGCAGGGTATGCTCAGACGTGAGTCCCTTGCTCACTTGGCCACTGGATTCATGCAAGCCGGGCTCAAGACGGCTGTAATGCCAGAAACCGGTCCTCGGAAGCTTGTTTCCGGTACAGGGAAGGCATGGCTTGGCAGTTCGGCTGGACTGTTCCCATGATGCACAGGGTCAGACTGATTTGCATACAGCCATGTCTGAACTGGGGTGACAGAGTGGGCTAAAGAACGGTGTTGGATTAAACCCAGATCTTTTGACTGGGTGTGTGTGTTTGATTGGTTCAGATGCTCCATCCATCACCATCCCCTTTTGTACCGCTTTTGGCCGCCATAAGTATGTCAGGGTATGCTCAGACGTGAGTCCCTTGCTCACTTTGCCACTGGATTCATGCAAGCCGGGCTGAAGACGGCTGTAATGCCAGAAACCCATCCTCGGAAGCTTGTTTCCGGTCCAGGGAAGGCATGGCTTGGCAGTTCGGGCTGGACTGTTCCCATGAGGCACAGGGTCAGACTGATTTGCATATAGCCATGTCTGAACTGGGGTGGCAGAGTGGGCTAAAGATCGGTGATGGATTAAACCCAGATCTTTTGCCTGGGTGTGAGTGTTTGATTGGTTCAGATGTTCCATCCATCACCATCCCCTTTTGTACCGCTTTTGGCCGCCATAAGTATGTTATGGTATGCTCAGACGTGAGTCCCTTGCTCACTTTGCCACTGGATTCATGCAAGCCGGGCTGAAGACGGCTGTAATGCCAGAAACCGGTCCTCGGAAGCTTGTTTCCGGTCCAGGGAAGGCATGGCTTGGCAGTTCGGGCTGGACTGTTCCCATGAGGCACAGGGTCAGGCTGATTTGCATATAGCCATGTCTGAACTGGGGTGGCAGAGTGGGCTAAAGAACGGTGATGGATCAAACCCAGATCTTTTGACTGGGTGTGAGTGTTTGATTGGTTCAGATGCTCCGTCCATCACCACCCCCTTTTGTACCGGACTGTTCCCATGAGGCACAGGGTCAGACTGATTTGATATAGCCATGTCTGAACTGGGGTGGCAGAGTGGGCTAAAGAACGGTGATGGATTAAACCCAGATCTTTTGACTGGGTGTGTGTGTTTGATTGGTTCAGATGCTCCATCCATCACCACGCCGTTTTGTACCGCTTTTGTCCGCCATAAGTGTGGCAGGGTATGCTCAGACGTGAGTCCCTTGCTCACTTTGCCACTGGATTCATGCAAGCCGGGCTGAAGACGGCTGTAATGCCAGAAACCGGTCCTCAGAAGCTTGTTTCCGGTCCAGGGAAGGCATGGCTTGGCAGTTCGGGCTGGACTGTTCCCATGAGGCACAGGGTCAGACTGATTTGATATAGCCATGTCTGAACTGGGGTGGCAGAGTGGGCTAAAGAACGGCGATGGATCAAACCCAGATCTTTTGACTGGGTGTGAGTGTTTGATTGGTTCAGATGCTCCGTCTATCACCACCCCCTTTTGTACCGGACTGTTCCCATGAGGCACAGGGTCAGACTGATTTGATATAGCCATGTCTGAACTGGAGTGGCAGAGTGGGCTAAAGAACGGTGATGGATTAAACCCAGATATTTTGACTGGGTGTGAGTGTTTGATTGGTTCAGATGCTCCATCCATCACCACCCCCTTTTGTACCGCTTTTGGCTGCCATAAGTGTGGCAGGGTATGCTCAGACGTGAGTCCCTTGCTCACTTGGCCACTGGATTCATGCAAGCCGGGCTCAAGACGGCTGTAATGCCAGAAACCGGTCCTCGGAAGCTTGTTTCCGGTACAGGGAAGGCATGGCTTGGCAGTTCGGCTGGACTGTTCCCATGATGCACAGGGTCAGACTGATTTGCATACAGCCATGTCTGAACTGGGGTGACAGAGTGGGCTAAAGAACGGTGTTGGATTAAACCCAGATCTTTTGACTGGGTGTGTGTGTTTGATTGGTTCAGATGCTCCATCCATCACCATCCCCTTTTGTACCGCTTTTGGCCGCCATAAGTATGTTAGGGTATGCTCAGACGTGAGTCCCTTGCTCACTTTGCCACTGGATTCATGCAAGCCGGGCTGAAGACGGCTGTAATGCCAGAAACCCGTCCTCGGAAGCTTGTTTCCGGTCCAGGGAAGGCATGGCTTGGCAGTTCGGGCTGGACTGTTCCCATGAGGCACAGGGTCAGACTGATTTGCATATAGCCATGTCTGAACCGGGGTGGCAGAGTGGGCTAAAGATCGGTGATGGATTAAACCCAGATCTTTTGCCTGGGTGTGAGTGTTTGATTGGTTCAGATGTTCCATCCATCACCATCCCCTTTTGTACCGCTTTTGGCCGCCATAAGTATGTTAGGGTATGCTCAGACGTGAGTCCCTTGCTCACTTTGCCACTGGATTCATGCAAGCCGGGCTGAAGACGGCTGTAATGCCAGAAACCGGTCCTCGGAAGCTTGTTTCCGGTCCAGGGAAGGCATGGCTTGGCAGTTCGGGCTGGACTGTTCCCATGAGGCACAGGGTCAGGCTGATTTGCATATAGCCATGTCTGAACTGGGGTGGCAGAGTGGGCTAAAGAACGGTGATGGATCAAACCCAGATCTTTTGACTGGGTGTGAGTGTTTGATTGGTTCAGATGCTCCGTCCATCACCACCCCCTTTTGTACCGGACTGTTCCCATGAGGCACATGGTCAGACTGATTTGATATAGCCATGTCTGAACTGGGGTGGCAGAGTGGGCTAAAGAACGGTGATGGATTAAACCCAGATCTTTTGACTGGGTGTGTGTGTTTGATTGGTTCAGATGCTCCATCCATCACCACGCCGTTTTGTACCGCTTTTGTCCGCCATAAGTGTGGCAGGGTATGCTCAGACGTGAGTCCCTTGCTCACTTTGCCACTGGATTCATGCAAGCCGGGCTGAAGACGGCTGTAATGCCAGAAACCGGTCCTCAGAAGCTTGTTTCCGGTCCAGGGAAGGCATGGCTTGGCAGTTCGGGCTGGACTGTTCCCATGAGGCACAGGGTCAGACTGATTTGCATATAGCCATGTCTGAACCGGGGTGGCAGAGTGGGCTAAAGATCGGTGATGGATTAAACCCAGATCTTTTGACTGGGTGTGAGTGTTTGATTGGTTCAGATGCTCCATCCATCACCACCCCCTTTTGTACCGCTTTTGGCCGCCATCAGTGTGGCAGGGTATGCTCAGACGTGAGTCCCTTGCTCACTTTGCCACTGGATTCATGCAAGCCGGGCTGAAGACGGCTGTAATGCCAGAAACCAGTCCTCGAAGCTTGTTTCCGGTCCAGGGAAGGCATTGCTTGGCAGTTCGGGCTGGACTGTTCCCATGAGGCACAGGGTCAGGCTGATTTGCATATAGCCATGTCTGAACTGTGGTGGCAGAGTGGGCTAAAGAACGGTGATGGATCAAACCCAGATCTTTTGACTGGGTGTGAGTGTTTGATTGGTTCAGATGCTCCGTCCATCACCACCCCCTTTTGTACCTCTTTGGCTGCCATAAGTGTGGCAGGGTATGCTCAGACGTGAGTCCCTTGCTCACTTTGCCACTGATTTCATGCAAGCCGGGCTGAAGATGGCTGTAATGCCAGAAACCGGTCCTCGGAAGCTTGTTTCCGGTCCAGGGAAGGCATGGCTTGGCAGTTCGGGCTGGACTGTTCCCATGAGGCACAGGGTCAGGCTGATTTGCATATAGCCATGTCTGAACTGGGGTGGCAGAGTGGGCTAAAGTACGGTGATGGATCAAACCCAGATCTTTTGACTGGGTGTGAGTGTTTGATTGGTTCAGATGCTCCGTCCTTCACCACCCCCTTTGGTACCGCTTTGACTGCCATAAGTGTGGCAGGGTATGCTCAGACCTGAGTCCCTTGCCCACTCTGCCACTGGATTCAAGCAAGCCGGGCTGATGACGGCTGGAATGCAAGAAACCGGTCCTCGGAAGCTTGTTTCCGGTCCAGGGAAGGCATGGCTTGGCAGTTCGGGCTGGACTGTTCCCATGAGGCACAGGGTCAGGCTGATTTGCATATAGCCATGTCTGAACTGGGGTGGCAGGGTGGGCTAAAGAACGGTGATGGATTAAACCCAGATCTTTTGACTGGGTGTGAGTGTTTGATTGGTTCAGATGCTCCATCCATCACCACCCCCTCTTGTACCGCTTTTGGCTGCCATAAGTGTGGCAGGGTATGCTCAGACGTGAGTCCCTTGCTCACTTGGCCACTGGATTCATGCAAGCCGGGCTCAAGACGGCTGTAATGCCAGAAACCGGTCCTCGGAAGCTTGTTTCCGGTACAGGGAAGGCATGGCTTGGCAGTTCGGCTGGACTGTTCCCATGATGCACAGGGTCAGACTGATTTGCATACAGCCATGTCTGAACTGGGGTGACAGAGTGGGCTAAAGAACGGTGTTGGATTAAACCCAGATCTTTTGACTGGGTGTGTGTGTTTGATTGGTTCAGATGCTCCATCCATCACCATCCCCTTTTGTACCGCTTTTGGCCGCCATAAGTATGTTAGGGTATGCTCAGACGTGAGTCCCTTGCTCACTTTGCCACTGGATTCATGCAAGCCGGGCTGAAGACGGCTGTAATGCCAGAAACCCGTCCTCGGAAGCTTGTTTCCGGTCCAGGGAAGGCATGGCTTGGCAGTTCGGGCTGGACTGTTCCCATGAGGCACAGGGTCAGACTGATTTGCATATAGCCATGTCTGAACCGGGGTGGCAGAGTGGGCTAAAGATCGGTGATGGATTAAACCCAGATCTTTTGCCTGGGTGTGAGTGTTTGATTGGTTCAGATGTTCCATCCATCACCATCCCCTTTTGTACCGCTTTTGGCCGCCATAAGTATGTTATGGTATGCTCAGACGTGAGTCCCTTGCTCACTTTGCCACTGGATTCATGCAAGCCGGGCTGAAGACGGCTGTAATGCCAGAAACCGGTCCTCGGAAGCTTGTTTCCGGTCCAGGGAAGGCATGGCTTGGCAGTTCGGGCTGGACTGTTCCCATGAGGCACAGGGTCAGGCTGATTTGCATATAGCCATGTCTGAACTGGGGTGGCAGAGTGGGCTAAAGAACGGTGATGGATCAAACCCAGATCTTTTGACTGGGTGTGAGTGTTTGATTGGTTCAGATGCTCCGTCCATCACCACCCCCTTTTGTACCGGACTGTTCCCATGAGGCACAGGGTCAGACTGATTTGATATAGCCATGTCTGAACTGGGGTGGCAGAGTGGGCTAAAGAACGGTGATGGATTAAACCCAGATCTTTTGACTGGGTGTGTGTGTTTGATTGGTTCAGATGCTCCATCCATCACCACGCCGTTTTGTACCGCTTTTGTCCGCCATAAGTGTGGCAGGGTATGCTCAGACGTGAGTCCCTTGCTCACTTTGCCACTGGATTCATGCAAGCCGGGCTGAAGACGGCTGTAATGCCAGAAACCGGTCCTCAGAAGCTTGTTTCCGGTCCAGGGAAGGCATGGCTTGGCAGTTCGGGCTGGACTGTTCCCATGAGGCACAGGGTCAGACTGATTTGATATAGCCATGTCTGAACTGGGTTGGCAGAGTGGGCTAAAGAACGGCGATGGATCAAACCCAGATCTTTTGACTGGGTGTGAGTGTTTGATTGGTTCAGATGCTCCGTCTATCACCACCCCCTTTTGTACCGGACTGTTCCCATGAGGCACAGGGTCAGACTGATTTGATATAGCCATGTCTGAACTGGAGTGGCAGAGTGGGCTAAAGAACGGTGATGGATTAAACCCAGATATTTTGACTGGGTGTGAGTGTTTGATTGGTTCAGATGCTCCATCCATCACCACCCCCTTTTGTACCGCTTTTGGCTGCCATAAGTGTGGCAGGGTATGCTCAGACGTGAGTCCCTTGCTCACTTGGCCACTGGATTCATGCAAGCCGGGCTCAAGACGGCTGTAATGCCAGAAACCGGTCCTCGGAAGCTTGTTTCCGGTACAGGGAAGGCATGGCTTGGCAGTTCGGCTGGACTGTTCCCATGATGCACAGGGTCAGACTGATTTGCATACAGCCATGTCTGAACTGGGGTGACAGAGTGGGCTAAAGAACGGTGTTGGATTAAACCCAGATCTTTTGACTGGGTGTGTGTGTTTGATTGGTTCAGATGCTCCATCCATCACCATCCCCTTTTGTACCGCTTTTGGCCGCCATAAGTATGTTAGGGTATGCTCAGACGTGAGTCCCTTGCTCACTTTGCCACTGGATTCATGCAAGCCGGGCTGAAGACGGCTGTAATGCCAGAAACCCGTCCTCGGAAGCTTGTTTCCGGTCCAGGGAAGGCATGGCTTGGCAGTTCGGGCTGGACTGTTCCCATGAGGCACAGGGTCAGACTGATTTGCATATAGCCATGTCTGAACCGGGGTGGCAGAGTGGGCTAAAGATCGGTGATGGATTAAACCCAGATCTTTTGCCTGGGTGTGAGTGTTTGATTGGTTCAGATGTTCCATCCATCACCATCCCCTTTTGTACCGCTTTTGGCCGCCATAAGTATGTTAGGGTATGCTCAGACGTGAGTCCCTTGCTCACTTTGCCACTGGATTCATGCAAGCCGGGCTGAAGACGGCTGTAATGCCAGAAACCGGTCCTCGGAAGCTTGTTTCCGGTCCAGGGAAGGCATGGCTTGGCAGTTCGGGCTGGACTGTTCCCATGAGGCACAGGGTCAGGCTGATTTGCATATAGCCATGTCTGAACTGGGGTGGCAGAGTGGGCTAAAGAACGGTGATGGATCAAACCCAGATCTTTTGACTGGGTGTGAGTGTTTGATTGGTTCAGATGCTCCGTCCATCACCACCCCCTTTTGTACCGGACTGTTCCCATGAGGCACAGGGTCAGACTGATTTGATATAGCCATGTCTGAACTGGGGTGGCAGAGTGGGCTAAAGAACGGTGATGGATTAAACCCAGATCTTTTGACTGGGTGTGTGTGTTTGATTGGTTCAGATGCTCCATCCATCACCACGCCGTTTTGTACCGCTTTTGTCCGCCATAAGTGTGGCAGGGTATGCTCAGACGTGAGTCCCTTGCTCACTTTGCCACTGGATTCATGCAAGCCGGGCTGAAGACGGCTGTAATGCCAGAAACCGGTCCTCAGAAGCTTGTTTCCGGTCCAGGGAAGGCATGGCTTGGCAGTTCGGGCTGGACTGTTCCCATGAGGCACAGGGTCAGACTGATTTGCATATAGCCATGTCTGAACCGGGGTGGCAGAGTGGGCTAAAGATCGGTGATGGATTAAACCCAGATCTTTTGACTGGGTGTGAGTGTTTGATTGGTTCAGATGCTCCATCCATCACCACCCCCTTTTGTACCGCTTTTGGCCGCCATCAGTGTGGCAGGGTATGCTCAGACGTGAGTCCCTTGCTCACTTTGCCACTGGATTCATGCAAGCCGGGCTGAAGACGGCTGTAATGCCAGAAACCAGTCCTCGAAGCTTGTTTCCGGTCCAGGGAAGGCATTGCTTGGCAGTTCGGGCTGGACTGTTCCCATGAGGCACAGGGTCAGGCTGATTTGCATATAGCCATGTCTGAACTGTGGTGGCAGAGTGGGCTAAAGAACGGTGATGGATCAAACCCAGATCTTTTGACTGGGTGTGAGTGTTTGATTGGTTCAGATGCTCCGTCCATCACCACCCCCTTTTGTACCTCTTTGGCTGCCATAAGTGTGGCAGGGTATGCTCAGACGTGAGTCCCTTGCCCACTTTGCCACTGGATTCAAGCAAGCCGGGCTGAAGACGGCTGGAATGCAAGAAACCGGTCCTAGGAAGCGTGTTTCCGGTCCAGGGAAGGCATGGCTTGGCAGTTCGGGCTGGACTGTTCCCATGAGGCACAGGGTCAGGCTGATTTGCATATAGCCATCTCTGAACTGGGGTGGCAGAGTGGGCTAAAGAACGGTGATGGATCAAACCCAGATCTTTTGACTGGGTGTGAGTGTTTGATTGGTTCAGATGCTCCGTCCATCACCACCCCCTTTTGTACCGGACTGTTCCCATGAGGCACAGGGTCAGACTGATTTGATATAGCCATGTCTGAACTGGGGTGGCAGAATGGGCTAAAGAACGGTGATGGATTAAACCCAGATCTTTTGACTGGGTGTGAGTGTTTGATTGGTTCAGAGGCTCCATCCAACACCACCCCCTTTTGTACCGCTTTTGGCTGCCATAAGTGTGGCAGGGTATGCTCAGACGTGAGTCCCTTGCTCACTTGGCCACTGGATTCATGCAAGCCGGGCTCAAGACGGCTGTAATGCCAGAAACCGGTCCTCGGAAGCTTGTTTCCGGTACAGGGAAGGCATGGCTTGGCAGTTCGGCTGGACTGTTCCCATGATGCACAGGGTCAGACTGATTTGCATACAGCCATGTCTGAACTGGGGTGACAGAGTGGGCTAAAGAACGGTGTTGGATTAAACCCAGATCTTTTGACTGGGTGTGTGTGTTTGATTGGTTCAGATGCTCCATCCATCACCATCCCCTTTTGTACCGCTTTTGGCCGCCATAAGTGTGTTAGGGTATGCTCAGACGTGAGTCCCTTGCTCACTTTGCCACTGGATTCATGCAAGCCGGGCTGAAGACGGCTGTAATGCCAGAAACCCATCCTCGGAAGCTTGTTTCCGGTCCAGGGAAGGCATGGCTTGGCAGTTCGGGCTGGACTGTTCCCATGAGGCACAGGGTCAGACTGATTTGCATATAGCCATGTCTGAACCGGGGTGGCAGAGTGGGCTAAAGATCGGTGATGGATTAAACCCAGATCTTTTGACTGGGTGTGAGTGTTTGATTGGTTCAGATGCTCCATCCATCACCACCCCCTTTTGTACCGCTTTTGGCCGCCATCAGTGTGGCAGGGTATGCTCAGACGTGAGTCCCTTGCTCACTTTGCCACTGGATTCATGCAAGCCGGGCTGAAGACGGCTGTAATGCCAGAAACCGGTCCTCGGAAGCTTGTTTCCGGTCCAGGGAAGGCATGGCTTGGCAGTTCAGGCTGGACTGTTCCCATGAGGCACAGGGTCAGACTGATTTGCATATAGCCATGTATGAACTGGGGTGGCAGAGTGGGCTAAAGAACGGTGATGTATTAAACCCAGATCTTTTGACTGGGTGTGAGTGTTTGATTGGTTCAGATGCTCCATCCATCACCACCCCCTTTTGTACCGGACTGTTCCCATGAGGCACAGGGTCAGACTGATTTGATATAGCCATGTCTGAACTGGGGTGGCAGAGTGGGCTAAAGAACGGTGATGGATTAAACCCAGATCTTTTGACTGGGTGTGTGTGTTTGATTGGTTCAGATGCTCCATCCATCACCACGCCCTTTTGTACCGCTTTTGTCCGCCATAAGTGTGGCAGGGTATGCTCAGACGTGAGTCCCTTGCTCACTTTGCCACTGGATTCATGCAAGCCGGGCTGAAGACGGCTGTAATGCCAGAAACCGGTCCTCAGAAGCTTGTTTCCGGTCCAGGGAAGGCATGGCTTGGCAGTTCGGGCTGGACTGTTCCCATGAGGCACAGGGTCAGACTGATTTGATATAGCCATGTCTGAACTGGGGTGGCAGAGTGGGCTAAAGAACGGCGATGGATCAAACCCAGATCTTTTGACTGGGTGTGAGTGTTTGATTGGTTCAGATGCTCCGTCTATCACCACCCCCTTTTGTACCGGACTGTTCCCATGAGGCACAGGGTCAGACTGATTTGATATAGCCATGTCTGAACTGGAGTGGCAGAGTGGGCTAAAGAACGGTGATGGATTAAACCCAGATATTTTGACTGGGTGTGAGTGTTTGATTGGTTCAGATGCTCCATCCATCACCACCCCCTTTTGTACCGCTTTTGGCTGCCATAAGTGTGGCAGGGTATGCTCAGACGTGAGTCCCTTGCTCACTTGGCCACTGGATTCATGCAAGCCGGGCTCAAGACGGCTGTAATGCCAGAAACCGGTCCTCGGAAGCTTGTTTCCGGTACAGGGAAGGCATGGCTTGGCAGTTCGGCTGGACTGTTCCCATGATGCACAGGGTCAGACTGATTTGCATACAGCCATGTCTGAACTGGGGTGACAGAGTGGGCTAAAGAACGGTGTTGGATTAAACCCAGATCTTTTGACTGGGTGTGTGTGTTTGATTGGTTCAGATGCTCCATCCATCACCATCCCCTTTTGTACCGCTTTTGGCCGCCATAAGTATGTTAGGGTATGCTCAGACGTGAGTCCCTTGCTCACTTTGCCACTGGATTCATGCAAGCCGGGCTGAAGACGGCTGTAATGCCAGAAACCCGTCCTCGGAAGCTTGTTTCCGGTCCAGGGAAGGCATGGCTTGGCAGTTCGGGCTGGACTGTTCCCATGAGGCACAGGGTCAGACTGATTTGCATATAGCCATGTCTGAACCGGGGTGGCAGAGTGGGCTAAAGATCGGTGATGGATTAAACCCAGATCTTTTGCCTGGGTGTGAGTGTTTGATTGGTTCAGATGTTCCATCCATCACCATCCCCTTTTGTACCGCTTTTGGCCGCCATAAGTATGTTAGGGTATGCTCAGACGTGAGTCCCTTGCTCACTTTGCCACTGGATTCATGCAAGCCGGGCTGAAGACGGCTGTAATGCCAGAAACCGGTCCTCGGAAGCTTGTTTCCGGTCCAGGGAAGGCATGGCTTGGCAGTTCGGGCTGGACTGTTCCCATGAGGCACAGGGTCAGGCTGATTTGCATATAGCCATGTCTGAACTGGGGTGGCAGAGTGGGCTAAAGAACGGTGATGGATCAAACCCAGATCTTTTGACTGGGTGTGAGTGTTTGATTGGTTCAGATGCTCCGTCCATCACCACCCCCTTTTGTACCGGACTGTTCCCATGAGGCACAGGGTCAGACTGATTTGATATAGCCATGTCTGAACTGGGGTGGCAGAGTGGGCTAAAGAACGGTGATGGATTAAACCCAGATCTTTTGACTGGGTGTGTGTGTTTGATTGGTTCAGATGCTCCATCCATCACCACGCCGTTTTGTACCGCTTTTGTCCGCCATAAGTGTGGCAGGGTATGCTCAGACGTGAGTCCCTTGCTCACTTTGCCACTGGATTCATGCAAGCCGGGCTGAAGACGGCTGTAATGCCAGAAACCGGTCCTCAGAAGCTTGTTTCCGGTCCAGGGAAGGCATGGCTTGGCAGTTCGGGCTGGACTGTTCCCATGAGGCACAGGGTCAGACTGATTTGCATATAGCAATGTCTGAACCGGGGTGGCAGAGTGGGCTAAAGATCGGTGATGGATTAAACCCAGATCTTTTGACTGGGTGTGAGTGTTTGATTGGTTCAGATGCTCCATCCATCACCACCCCCTTTTGTACCGCTTTTGGCCGCCATCAGTGTGGCAGGGTATGCTCAGACGTGAGTCCCTTGCTCACTTTGCCACTGGATTCATGCAAGCCGGGCTGAAGACGGCTGTAATGCCAGAAACCAGTCCTCGAAGCTTGTTTCCGGTCCAGGGAAGGCATTGCTTGGCAGTTCGGGCTGGACTGTTCCCATGAGGCACAGGGTCAGGCTGATTTGCATATAGCCATGTCTGAACTGTGGTGGCAGAGTGGGCTAAAGAACGGTGATGGATCAAACCCAGATCTTTTGACTGGGTGTGAGTGTTTGATTGGTTCAGATGCTCCGTCCATCACCACCCCCTTTTGTACCTCTTTGGCTGCCATAAGTGTGGCAGGGTATGCTCAGACGTGAGTCCCTTGCCCACTTTGCCACTGGATTCAAGCAAGCCGGGCTGAAGACGGCTGGAATGCAAGAAACCGGTCCTAGGAAGCGTGTTTCCGGTCCAGGGAAGGCATGGCTTGGCAGTTCGGGCTGGACTGTTCCCATGAGGCACAGGGTCAGGCTGATTTGCATATAGCCATCTCTGAACTGGGGTGGCAGAGTGGGCTAAAGAACGGTGATGGATCAAACCCAGATCTTTTGACTGGGTGTGAGTGTTTGATTGGTTCAGATGCTCCGTCCATCACCACCCCCTTTTGTACCGGACTGTTCCCATGAGGCACAGGGTCAGACTGATTTGATATAGCCATGTCTGAACTGGGGTGGCAGAGTGGGCTAAAGAACGGTGATGGATTAAACCCAGATCTTTTGACTGGGTGTGAGTGTTTGATTGGTTCAGAGGCTCCATCCAACACCACCCCCTTTTGTACCGCTTTTGGCTGCCATAAGTGTGGCAGGGTATGCTCAGACGTGAGTCCCTTGCTCACTTGGCCACTGGATTCATGCAAGCCGGGCTCAAGACGGCTGTAATGCCAGAAACCGGTCCTCGGAAGCTTGTTTCCGGTACAGGGAAGGCATGGCTTGGCAGTTCGGCTGGACTGTTCCCATGATGCACAGGGTCAGACTGATTTGCATACAGCCATGTCTGAACTGGGGTGACAGAGTGGGCTAAAGAACGGTGTTGGATTAAACCCAGATCTTTTGACTGGGTGTGTGTGTTTGATTGGTTCAGATGCTCCATCCATCACCATCCCCTTTTGTACCGCTGTTGGCCGCCATAAGTGTGTTAGGGTATGCTCAGACGTGAGTCCCTTGCTCACTTTGCCACTGGATTCATGCAAGCCGGGCTGAAGACGGCTGTAATGCCAGAAACCCATCCTCGGAAGCTTGTTTCCGGTCCAGGGAAGGCATGGCTTGGCAGTTCGGGCTGGACTGTTCCCATGAGGCACAGGGTCAGACTGATTTGCATATAGCCATGTCTGAACCGGGGTGGCAGAGTGGGCTAAAGATCGGTGATGGATTAAACCCAGATCTTTTGACTGGGTGTGAGTGTTTGATTGGTTCAGATGCTCCATCCATCACCACCCCCTTTTGTACCGCTTTTGGCCGCCATCAGTGTGGCAGGGTATGCTCAGACGTGAGTCCCTTGCTCACTTTGCCACTGGATTCATGCAAGCCGGGCTGAAGACGGCTGTAATGCCAGAAACCGGTCCTCGGAAGCTTGTTTCCGGTCCAGGGAAGGCATGGCTTGGCAGTTCGGGCTGGACTGTTCCCATGAGGCACAGGGTCAGACTGATTTGCATATAGCCATGTATGAACTGGGGTGGCAGAGTGGGCTAAAGAACGGTGATGTATTAAACCCAGATCTTTTGACTGGGTGTGAGTGTTCGATTGGTTCAGATGCTCCATCCATCACCACCCCCTTTTGTACCGGACTGTTCCCATGAGGCACAGGGTCAGACTGATTTGATATAGCCATGTCTGAACTGGGGTGGCAGAGTGGGCTAAAGAACGGTGATGGATTAAACCCAGATCTTTTGACTGGGTGTGTGTGTTTGATTGGTTCAGATGCTCCATTCATCACCACGCCCTTTTGTACCGCTTTTGTCCGCCATAAGTGTGGCAGGGTATGCTCAGACGTGAGTCCCTTGCTCACTTTGCCACTGGATTCATGCAAGCCGGGCTGAAGACTGCTGTAATGCCAGAAACCGGTCCTCAGAAGCTTGTTTCCGGTCCAGGGAAGGCATGGCTTGGCAGTTCGGGCTGGACTGTTCCCATGAGGCACAGGGTCAGACTGATTTGATATAGCCATGTCTGAACTGGGGTGGCAGAGTGGGCTAAAGAACGGTGATGGATCAAACCAAGATCTTTTGACTGGGTGTGAGTGTTTGATTGGTTCAGATGCTCCGTCCATCACCACCCCCTTTTGCACCGGACTGTTCCCATGAGGCACAGGGTCAGACTGATTTGATATAGCCATGTCTGAACTGGAGTGGCAGAGTGGGCTAATGAACGGTGATGGATTAAACCCAGATCTTTTGACTGGGTGTGAGTGTTTGATTGGTTCAGATGCTCCATCCATCACCAACCCCTTTTGTACCGCTTTTGGCTGCCATAAGTGTGGCAGGGTATGCTCAGACGTGAGTCCCTTGCTCACTTGGCCACTGGATTCATGCAAGCCGGGCTCAAGACGGCTGTAATGCCAGAAACCGGTCCTCGGAAGCTTGTTTCCGGCACAGGGAAGGCATGGCTTGGCAGTTCGGCTGGACTGTTCCCATGATGCACAGGGTCAGACTGATTTGCATACAGCCATGTCTGAACTGGGGTGACAGAGTGGGCTAAAGAACGGTGTTGGATTAAACCCAGATCTTTTGACTGGGTGTGTGTGTTTGATTGGTTCAGATGCTCCATCCATCACCATCCCCTTTTGTACTGCTTTTGGCCGCCATAAGTGTGTTAGGGTATGCTCAGACGTGAGTCCCTTGCTCACTTTGCCACTGGATTCATGCAAGCCGGGCTGAAGACGGCTGTAATGCCAGAAACCGGTCCTCGGAAGCTTGTTTCCGGTCCAGGGAAGGCATGGCTTGGCAGTTCGGGCTGGACTGTTCCCATGAGGCACAGGGTCAGACTGATTTGCATATAGCCATGTATGAACTGGGGTGGCAGAGTGGGCTAAAGAACGGTGATGTATTAAACCCAGATCTTTTGACTGGGTGTGAGTGTTTGATTGGTTCAGATGCTCCATCCATCACCACCCCCTTTTGTACCGGACTGTTCCCATGAGGCACAGGGTCAGACTGATTTGATATAGCCATGTCTGAACTGGGGTGGCAGAGTGGGCTAAAGAACGGTGATGGATTAAACCCAGATCTTTTGACTGGGTGTGTGTGTTTGATTGGTTCAGATGCTCCATCCATCACCACGCCCTTTTGTACCGCTTTTGTCCGCCATAAGTGTGGCAGGGTATGCTCAGACGTGAGTCCCTTGCTCACTTTGCCACTGGATTCATGCAAGCCGGGCTGAAGACGGCTGTAATGCCAGAAACCGGTCCTCAGAAGCTTGTTTCCGGTCCAGGGAAGGCATGGCTTGGCAGTTCGGGCTGGACTGTTCCCATGAGGCACAGGGTCAGACTGATTTGATATAGCCATGTCTGAACTGGGGTGGCAGAGTGGGCTAAAGAACGGTGATGGATCAAACCCAGATCTTTTGACTGGGTGTGAGTGTTTGATTGGTTCAGATGCTCCGTCCATCACCACCCCCTTTTGCACCGGACTGTTCCCATGAGGCACAGGGTCAGACTGATTTGATATAGCCATGTCTGAACTGGAGTGGCAGAGTGGGCTAATGAACGGTGATGGATTAAACCCAGATCTTTTGACAGGGTGTGAGTGTTTGATTGGTTCAGATGCTCCATCCATCACCAACCCCTTTTGTACCGCTTTTGGCTGCCATAAGTGTGGCAGGGTATGCTCAGACGTGAGTCCCTTGCTCACTTGGCCACTGGATTCATGCAAGCCGGGCTCAAGACGGCTGTAATGCCAGAAACCGGTCCTCGGAAGCTTGTTTCCGGCACAGGGAAGGCATGGCTTGGCAGTTCGGCTGGACTGTTCCCATGATGCACAGGGTCAGACTGATTTGCATACAGCCATGTCTGAACTGGGGTGACAGAGTGGGCTAAAGAACGGTGTTGGATTAAACCCAGATCTTTTGACTGGGTGTGTGTGTTTGATTGGTTCAGATGCTCCATCCATCACCATCCCCTTTTGTACTGCTTTTGGCCGCCATAAGTGTGTTAGGGTATGCTCAGACGTGAGTCCCTTGCTCACTTTGCCACTGGATTAATGCAAGCCGGGCTGAAGACGGCTGTAATGCCAGAAACCCGTCCTCGGAAGCTTGTTTCCGGTCCAGGGAAGGCATGGCTTGTCAGTTCGGGCTGGACTGTTCCCATTAGGCACAGGGTCAGACTGATTTGCATATAGCCATGTCTGAACTGGGGTGGCAAAGTGAGCTAAAGAACGGTGATGGATTAAACCCAGATTTTTTGACTGGGTGTGAGTGTTTGATTGGTTCAGATGCTCCATCCATCACCACCCCCTTTTGTACCGCTTTTGGCCGCCATAAGTGTGGCAGGGTATGCTCAGACGTGAGTCCCTTGCTCACTTTGCCACTGATTTCATGCAAGCCGGGCTGAAGATGGCTGTAATGCCAGAAACCGGTCCTCGGAAGCTTGTTTCTGGTCCAGGGAAGGCATGGCTTGGCAGTTCGGGCTGGACTGTTCCCATGAGGCACAGGGTCAGGCTGATTTGCATATAGCCATGTCTGAACTGGGGTGGCAGAGTGGGCTAAAGAACGGTGATGGATCAAACCCAGATCTTTTGACTGGGTGTGAGTGTTTGATTGGTTCAGATGCTCCGTCCATCACCACCCCCTTTGGTACCGCTTTGACTGCCATAAGTGTGGCAGGGTATGCTCAGACCTGAGTCCCTTGCCCACTCTGCCACTGGATTCAAGCAAGCCGGGCTGAAGACGGCTGGAATGCAAGAAACCGGTCCTCGGAAGCTTGTTTCCGGTCCAGGGAAGGCATGGCTTGGCAGTTCGGGCTGGACTGTTCCCATGAGGCACAGGGTCAGGCTGATTTGCATATAGCCATGTCTGAACTGGGGTGGCAGAGTGGGCTAAAGAACGGTGATGGATCAAACCCAGATCTTTTGACTGGGTGTGAGTGTTTGATTGGTTCAGATGCTCCGTCCATCACCACCCCCTTTTGTACCGGACTGTTCCCATGAGGCACAGGGTCAGGCTGATTTGCATATAGCCATGTCTGAACTGGGGTGGCAGAGTGGGCTAAAGAACGGTGATGGATTAAACCCAGATCTTTTGACTGGGTGTGAGTGTTTGATTGGTTCAGATGCTCCATCCATCACCACCCCCTTTTGTACCGCTTTTGGCTGCCATAAGTGTGGCAGGGTATGCTCAGACGTGAGTCCCTTGCTCACTTGGCCACTGGATTCATGCAAGCCGGGCTCAAGACGGCTGTAATGCCAGAAACCGGTCCTTGGAAGCTTGTTTACGGTACAGGGAAGGCATGGCTTGGCAGTTCGACTGGACTGTTCCCATGATGCACAGGGTCAGACTGATTTGCATACAGCCATGTCTGAACTGGGGTGACAGAGTGGGCTAAAGAACGGTGTTGGATTAAACCCAGATCTTTTGACTGGGTGTGTGTGTTTGATTGGTTCAGATGCTCCATCCATCACCATCCCCTTTTGTACCGCTTTTGGCCGCCATAAGTATGTTAGGGTATGCTCAGACGTGAGTCCCTTGCTCACTTTGCCACTGGATTCATGCAAGCCGGGCTGAAGACGGCTGTAATGCCAGAAACCCGTCCTCGGAAGCTTGTTTCCGGTCCAGGGAAGGCATGGCTTGGCAGTTCGGGCTGGACTGTTCCCATGAGGCACAGGGTCAGACTGATTTGCATATAGCCATGTCTGAACGGGGGTGGCAGAGTGGGCTAAAGATCGGTGATGGATTAAACCCAGATCTTTTGACTGGGTGTGAGTGTTTGATTGGTTCAGATGCTCCATCCATCACCACCCCCTTTTGTACCGCTTTTGGCCGCCATCAGTGTGGCAGGGTATGCTCAGACGTGAGTCCCTTGCTCACTTTGCCACTGGATTCATGCAAGCCGGGCTGAAGACGGCTGTAATGCCAGAAACCGGTCCTCGGAAGCTTGTTTCCGGTCCAGGGAAGGCATGGCTTGGCAGTTCGGGCTGGACTGTTCCCATGAGGCACAAGGTCAGGCTGATTTGGATATAGCCATGTCTGAACTGGGGTGGCAGAGTGGGCTAAAGAACGGTGATGGATCAAACCCAGATCTTTTGACTGGGTGTGAGTGTTTGATTGGTTCAGATGCTCCGTCCATCACCACCCCCTTTTGTACCGGACTGTTCCCATGAGGCACAGGGTCAGACTGATTTGATATAGCCATGTCTGAACTGGAGTGGCAGAGTGGGCTAAAGAACGGTGATGGATTAAACCCAGATCTTTTGACTGGGTGTGAGTGTTTGATTGGTTCAGATGCTCCATCCATCACCACCCCCTTTTGTACCGCTTTTGGCTGCCATAAGTGTGGCAGGGTATGCTCAGACGTGAGTCCCTTGCTCACTTGGCCACTGGATTCATGCAAGCCGGGCTCAAGACGGCTGTAATGCCAGAAACCGGTCCTCGGAAGCTTGTTTCCGGTACAGGGAAGGCATGGTTTGGCAGTTCGGCTGGACTGTTCCCATGATGCACAGGGTCAGACTGATTTGCATACAGCCATGTCTGAACTGGGGTGACAGAGTGGGCTAAAGAACGGTGTTGGATTAAACCCAGATCTTTTGACTGTGTGTGTGTGTTTGATTGGTTCAGATGCTCCATCCATCACCATCCCCTTTTGTACTGCTTTTGGCCGCCATAAGTGTGTTAGGGTATGCTCAGACGTGAGTCCCTTGCTCACTTTGCCACTGGATTCAAGCAAGCCGGGCTGAAGACGGCTGTAATGCCAGAAACCGGTCCTCGGAAGCTTGTTTCCGGTCCAGGGAAGGCATGGCTTGGCAGTTCGGGCTGGACTGTTCCCATGAGGCACAAGGTCAGGCTGATTTGGATATAGCCATGTCTGAACTGGGGTGGCAGAGTGGGCTAAAGAACGGTGATGGATCAAACCCAGATCTTTTGACTGGGTGTGAGTGTTTGATTGGTTCAGATGCTCCGTCCATCACCACCCCCTTTTGTACCGGACTGTTCCCATGAGGCACAGGGTAGGACTGATTTGATATAGCCATGTCTGAACTGGAGTGGCAGAGTGGGCTAAAGAACGGTGATGGATTAAACCCAGATCTTTTGACTGGGTGTGAGTGTTTGATTGGTTCAGATGCTCCATCCATCACCACCCCCTTTTGTACCGCTTTTGGCTGCCATAAGTGTGGCAGGGTATGCTCAGACGTGAGTCCCTTGCTCACTTGGCCACTGGATTCATGCAAGCCGGGCTCAAGACGGCTGTAATGCCAGAAACCGGTCCTCGGAAGCTTGTTTCCGGTACAGGGAAGGCATGGTTTGGCAGTTCGCCTGGACTGTTCCCATGATGCACAGGGTCAGACTGATTTGCATTCAGCCATGTCTGAACTGGGGTGACAGAGTGGGCTAAAGAACGGTGTTGGATTAAACCCAGATCTTTTGACTGGGTGTGTGTGTTTGATTGGTTCAGATGCTCCATCCATCACCACCCCCTTTTGTACCGCTTTTGGCCGCCATAAGTGTGGCAGGGTATGCTCAGACGTGAGTCCCTTGCTCACTTTGCCACTGATTTCATGCAAGCCGGGCTGAAGATGGCTGTAATGCCAGAAACCGGTCCTCGGGAGCTTGTTTCTGGTCCAGGGAAGGCATGGCTTGGCAGTTCGGGCTGGACTGTTCCCATGAGGCACAGGGTCAGGCTGATTTGCATATGGCCATGTCTGAACTGGGGTGACAGAGTGGGCTAAAGAACGGTGTTGGATTAAACCCAGATCTTTTGACTGGGTGTGTGTGTTTGATTGGTTCAGATGCTCCATCCATCACCATCCCCTTTTGTACTGCTTTTGGCCGCCATAAGTGTGTTAGGGTATGCTCAGACGTGAGTCCCTTGCTCACTTTGCCACTGGATTCAAGCAAGCCGGGCTGAAGACGGCTGTAATGCCAGAAACCGGTCCTCGGAAGCTTGTTTCCGGTCCAGGGATGGCATGGCTTGGCAGTTCGGGCTGGACTGTTCCCATTAGGCACAGGGTCAGACTGATTTGCATATAGCCATGTCTGAACTGGGGTGGCAAAGTGAGCTAAAGAACGGTGATGGATTAAACCCAGATTTTTTGACTGGGTGTGAGTGTTTGATTGGTTCAGATGCTCCATCCATCACCACCCCCTTTTGTACCGCTTTTGGCCGCCATAAGTGTGGCAGGGTATGCTCAGACGTGAGTCCCTTGCTCACTTTGCCACTGATTTCATGCAAGCCGGGCTGAAGATGGCTGTAATGCCAGAAACCGGTCCTCGGGAGCTTGTTTCTGGTCCAGGGAAGGCATGGCTTGGCAGTTCGGGCTGGACTGTTCCCATGAGGCACAGGGTCAGGCTGATTTGCATATAGCCATGTCTGAACTGGGGTGGCAGAGTGGGCTAAAGAACGGTGATGGATCAAACCCAGATCTTTTGACTGGGTGTGAGTGTTTGATTGGTTCAGATGCTCCGTCCATCCCCACCCCCTTTGGTACCGCTTTGACTGCCATAAGTGTGGCAGGGTATGCTCAGACCTGAGTCCCTTGCCCACTCTGCCACTGGATTCAAGCAAGCCGGGCTGAAGACGGCTGGAATGCAAGAAACTGGTCCTCGGAAGCTTGTTTCCGGTCCAGGGAAGGCATGGCTTGGCAGTTCGGGCTGGACTGTTCCCATGAGGCACAGGGTCAGGCTGATTTGCATATAGCCATGTCTGAACTGGGGTGGCAGAGTGGGCTAAAGAACGGTGATGGATCAAACCCAGATCTTTTGACTGGGTGTGAGTGTTTGATTGGTTCAGATGCTCCGTCCATCACCACCCCCTTTTGTACCGGACTGTTCCCATGAGGCACAGGGTCAGGCTGATTTGCATATAGCCATGTCTGAACTGGGGTGGCAGAGTGGGCTAAAGAACGGTGATGGATTAAACCCAGATCTTTTGACTGGGTGTGAGTGTTTGATTGGTTCAGATGCTCCATCCATCACCACCCCCTTTTGTACCGCTTTTGGCTGCCATAAGTGTGGCAGGGTATGCTCAGACGTGAGTCCCTTGCTCACTTGGCCACTGGATTCATGCAAGCCGGGCTCAAGACGGCTGTAATGCCAGAAACCGGTCCTCGGAAGCTTGTTTACGGTACAGGGAAGGCATGGCTTGGCAGTTCGGCTGGACTGTTCCCATGATGCACAGGGTCAGACTGATTTGCATACAGCCATGTCTGAACTGGGGTGACAGAGTGGGCTAAAGAACGGTGTTGGATTAAACCCAGATCTTTTGACTGGGTGTGTGTGTTTGATTGGTTCAGATGCTCCATCCATCACCATCCCCTTTTGTACCGCTTTTGGCCGCCATAAGTATGTTAGGGTATGCTCAGACGTGAGTCCCTTGCTCACTTTGCCACTGGATTCATGCAAGCCGGGCTGAAGACGGCTGTAATGCCAGAAACCCGTCCTCGGAAGCTTGTTTCCGGTCCAGGGAAGGCATGGCTTGGCAGTTCGGGCTGGACTGTTCCCATGAGGCACAGGGTCAGACTGATTTGCATATAGCCATGTCTGAACCGGGGTGGCAGAGTGGGCTAAAGATCGGTGATGGATTAAACCCACATCTTTTGACTGGGTGTGAGTGTTTGATTGGTTCAGATGCTCCATCCATCACCACCCCCTTTTGTACCGCTTTTGGCCGCCATCAGTGTGGCAGGGTATGATCAGACGTGAGTCCCTTGCTCACTTTGCCACTGGATTCATGCAAGCCGGGCTGAAGACGGCTGTAATGCCAGAAACCGGTCCTCGGAAGCTTGTTTCCGGTCCAGGGAAGGCATGGCTTGGCAGTTCGGGCTGGACTGTTCCCATGAGGCACAAGGTCAGGCTGATTTGGATATAGCCATGTCTGAACTGGGGTGGCAGAGTGGGCTAAAGAACGGTGATGGATCAAACCCAGATCTTTTGACTGGGTGTGAGTGTTTGATTGGTTCAGATGCTCCGTCCATCACCACCCCCTTTTGTACCGGACTGTTCCCATGAGGCACAGGGTCAGACTGATTTGATATAGCCATGTCTGAACTGGAGTGGCAGAGTGGGCTAAAGAACGGTGATGGATTAAACCCAGATCTTTTGACTGGGTGTGAGTGTTTGATTGGTTCAGATGCTCCATCCATCACCACCCCCTTTTGTACCGCTTTTGGCTGCCATAAGTGTGGCAGGGTATGCTCAGACGTGAGTCCCTTGCTCACTTGGCCACTGGATTCATGCAAGCCGGGCTCAAGACGGCTGTAATGCCAGAAACCGGTCCTCGGAAGCTTGTTTCCGGTACAGGGAAGGCATGGTTTGGCAGTTCGGCTGGACTGTTCCCATGGGGCACAGGGTCAGACTGATTTGCATACAGCCATGTCTGAACTGGGGTGACAGAGTGGGCTAAAGAACGGTGATGGATTAAACCCAGATCTTTTGACTGTGTGTGTGTGTTTGATTGGTTCAGATGCTCCATCCATCACCATCCCCTTTTGTACTGCTTTTGGCCGCCATAAGTGTGTTAGGGTATGCTCAGACGTGAGTCCCTTGCTCACTTTGCCACTGGATTCAAGCAAGCCGGGCTGAAGACGGCTGTAATGCCAGAAACCGGTCCTCGGAAGCTTGTTTCCGGTCCAGGGAAGGCATGGCTTGGCAGTTCGGGCTGGACTGTTCCCATGAGGCACAAGGTCAGGCTGATTTGGATATAGCCATGTCTGAACTGGGGTGGCAGAGTGGGCTAAAGAACGGTGATGGATCAAACCCAGATCTTTTGACTGGGTGTGAGTGTTTGATTGGTTCAGATGCTCCGTCCATCACCACCCCCTTTTGTACCGGACTGTTCCCATGAGGCACAGGGTAGGACTGATTTGATATAGCCATGTCTGAACTGGAGTGGCAGAGTGGGCTAAAGAACGGTGATGGATTAAACCCAGATCTTTTGACTGGGTGTGAGTGTTTGATTGGTTCAGATGCTCCATCCATCACCACCCCCTTTTGTACCGCTTTTGGCTGCCATAAGTGTGGCAGGGTATGCTCAGACGTGAGTCCCTTGCTCACTTGGCCACTGGATTCATGCAAGCCGGGCTCAAGACGGCTGTAATGCCAGAAACCGGTCCTCGGAAGCTTGTTTCCGGTAGAGGGAAGGCATGGTTTGGCAGTTCGGCTGGACTGTTCCCATGATGCACAGGGTCAGACTGATTTGCATTCAGCCATGTCTGAACTGGAGTGACAGAGTGGGCTAAAGAACGGTGTTGGATTAAAACCAGATCTTTTGACTGGGTGTGTGTGTTTGATTGGTTCAGATGCTCCATCCATCAACATCCCCTTTTGTACTGCTTTTGGCCGCCATAAGTGTGTTAGGGTATGCTCAGACGTGAGTCCTTTGCTCACTTTGCCACTGGATTCAAGCAAGCCGGGCTGAAGACGGCTGTAATGCCAGAAACCGGTCCTCGGAAGCTTGTTTCCGGTCCAGGGAAGGCATGGCTTGGCAGTTCGGGCTGGACTGTTCCCATGAGGCACAGGGTCAGACTGATTTGATATAGCCATGTCTGAACTGGAGTGGCAGAGTGGGCTAAAGAACGGTGATGGATTAAACCCAGATCTTTTGACTGGGTGTGAGTGTTTGATTGGTTCAGATGCTCCATCCATCACCACCCCCTTTTGTACCGCTTTTGGCCGCCATAAGTGTGGCAGGGTATGCTCAGACGTGAGTCCCTTGCTCACTTTGCCACTGATTTCATGCAAGCCGGGCTGAAGATGGCTGTAATGCCAGAAACCGGTCCTCGGGAGCTTGTTTCTGGTCCAGGGAAGGCATGGCTTGGCAGTTCGGGCTGGACTGTTCCCATGAGGCACAGGGTCAGGCTGATTTGCATATGGCCATGTCTGAACTGGGGTGACAGAGTGGGCTAAAGAACGGTGTTGGATTAAACCCAGATCTTTTGACTGGGTGTGTGTGTTTGATTGGTTCAGATGCTCCATCCATCACCATCCCCTTTTGAACTGCTTTTGGCCGCCATAAGTGTGTTAGGGTATGCTCAGACGTGAGTCCCTTGCTCACTTTGCCACTGGATTCAAGCAAGCCGGGCTGAAGACGGCTGTAATGCCAGAAACCGGTCCTCGGAAGCTTGTTTCCGGTCCAGGGATGGCATGGCTTGGCAGTTCGGGCTGGACTGTTCCCATTAGGCACAGGGTCAGACTGATTTGCATATAGCCATGTCTGAACTGGGGTGGCAAAGTGAGCTAAAGAACGGTGATGGATTAAACCCAGATTTTTTGACTGGGTGTGAGTGTTTGATTGGTTCAGATGCTCCATCCATCACCACCCCCTTTTGTACCGCTTTTGGCCGCCATAAGTGTGGCAGGGTATGCTCAGACGTGAGTCCCTTGCTCACTTTGCCACTGATTTCATGCAAGCCGGGCTGAAGATGGCTGTAATGCCAGAAACCGGTCCTCGGGAGCTTGTTTCTGGTCCAGGGAAGGCATGGCTTGGCAGTTCGGGCTGGACTGTTCCCATGAGGCACAGGGTCAGGCTGATTTGCATATAGCCATGTCTGAACTGGGGTGGCAGAGTGGGCTAAAGAACGGTGATGGATCAAACCCAGATCTTTTGACTGGGTGTGAGTGTTTGATTGGTTCAGATGCTCCGTCCATCCCCACCCCCTTTGGTACCGCTTTGACTGCCATAAGTGTGGCAGGGTATGCTCAGACCTGAGTCCCTTGCCCACTCTGCCACTGGATTCAAGCAAGCCGGGCTGAAGACGGCTGGAATGCAAGAAACTGGTCCTCGGAAGCTTGTTTCCGGTCCAGGGAAGGCATGGCTTGGCAGTTCGGGCTGGACTGTTCCCATGAGGCACAGGGTCAGGCTGATTTGCATATAGCCATGTCTGAACTGGGGTGGCAGAGTGGGCTAAAGAACGGTGATGGATCAAACCCAGATCTTTTGACTGGGTGTGAGTGTTTGATTGGTTCAGATGCTCCGTCCATCACCACCCCCTTTTGTACCGGACTGTTCCCATGAGGCACAGGGTCAGGCTGATTTGCATATAGCCATGTCTGAACTGGGGTGGCAGAGTGGGCTAAAGAACGGTGATGGATTAAACCCAGATCTTTTGACTGGGTGTGAGTGTTTGATTGGTTCAGATGCTCCATCCATCACCACCCCCTTTTGTACCGCTTTTGGCTGCCATAAGTGTGGCAGGGTATGCTCAGACGTGAGTCCCTTGCTCACTTGGCCACTGGATTCATGCAAGCCGGGCTCAAGACGGCTGTAATGCCAGAAACCGGTCCTCGGAAGCTTGTTTACGGTACAGGGAAGGCATGGCTTGGCAGTTCGGCTGGACTGTTCCCATGATGCACAGGGTCAGACTGATTTGCATACAGCCATGTCTGAACTGGGGTGACAGAGTGGGCTAAAGAACGGTGTTGGATTAAACCCAGATCTTTTGACTGGGTGTGTGTGTTTGATTGGTTCAGATGCTCCATCCATCACCATCCCCTTTTGTACCGCTTTTGGCCGCCATAAGTATGTTAGGGTATGCTCAGACGTGAGTCCCTTGCTCACTTTGCCACTGGATTCATGCAAGCCGGGCTGAAGACGGCTGTAATGCCAGAAACCCGTCCTCGGAAGCTTGTTTCCGGTCCAGGGAAGGCATGGCTTGGCAGTTCGGGCTGGACTGTTCCCATGAGGCACAGGGTCAGACTGATTTGCATATAGCCATGTCTGAACCGGGGTGGCAGAGTGGGCTAAAGATCGGTGATGGATTAAACCCACATCTTTTGACTGGGTGTGAGTGTTTGATTGGTTCAGATGCTCCATCCATCACCACCCCCTTTTGTACCGCTTTTGGCCGCCATCAGTGTGGCAGGGTATGCTCAGACGTGAGTCCCTTGCTCACTTTGCCACTGGATTCATGCAAGCCGGGCTGAAGACGGCTGTAATGCCAGAAACCGGTCCTCGGAAGCTTGTTTCCGGTCCAGGGAAGGCATGGCTTGGCAGTTCGGGCTGGACTGTTCCCATGAGGCACAAGGTCAGGCTGATTTGGATATAGCCATGTCTGAACTGGGGTGGCAGAGTGGGCTAAAGAACGGTGATGGATCAAACCCAGATCTTTTGACTGGGTGTGAGTGTTTGATTGGTTCAGATGCTCCGTCCATCACCACCCCCTTTTGTACCGGACTGTTCCCATGAGGCACAGGGTCAGACTGATTTGATATAGCCATGTCTGAACTGGAGTGGCAGAGTGGGCTAAAGAACGGTGATGGATTAAACCCAGATCTTTTGACTGGGTGTGAGTGTTTGATTGGTTCAGATGCTCCATCCATCACCACCCCCTTTTGTACCGCTTTTGGCTGCCATAAGTGTGGCAGGGTATGCTCAGACGTGAGTCCCTTGCTCACTTGGCCACTGGATTCATGCAAGCCGGGCTCAAGACGGCTGTAATGCCAGAAACCGGTCCTCGGAAGCTTGTTTCCGGTACAGGGAAGGCATGGTTTGGCAGTTCGGCTGGACTGTTCCCATGGGGCACAGGGTCAGACTGATTTGCATACAGCCATGTCTGAACTGGGGTGACAGAGTGGGCTAAAGAACGGTGATGGATTAAACCCAGATCTTTTGACTGTGTGTGTGTGTTTGATTGGTTCAGATGCTCCATCCATCACCATCCCCTTTTGTACTGCTTTTGGCCGCCATAAGTGTGTTAGGGTATGCTCAGACGTGAGTCCCTTGCTCACTTTGCCACTGGATTCAAGCAAGCCGGGCTGAAGACGGCTGTAATGCCAGAAACCGGTCCTCGGAAGCTTGTTTCCGGTCCAGGGAAGGCATGGCTTGGCAGTTCGGGCTGGACTGTTCCCATGAGGCACAAGGTCAGGCTGATTTGGATATAGCCATGTCTGAACTGGGGTGGCAGAGTGGGCTAAAGAACGGTGATGGATCAAACCCAGATCTTTTGACTGGGTGTGAGTGTTTGATTGGTTCAGATGCTCCGTCCATCACCACCCCCTTTTGTACCGGACTGTTCCCATGAGGCACAGGGTAGGACTGATTTGATATAGCCATGTCTGAACTGGAGTGGCAGAGTGGGCTAAAGAACGGTGATGGATTAAACCCAGATCTTTTGACTGGGTGTGAGTGTTTGATTGGTTCAGATGCTCCATCCATCACCACCCCCTTTTGTACCGCTTTTGGCTGCCATAAGTGTGGCAGGGTATGCTCAGACGTGAGTCCCTTGCTCACTTGGCCACTGGATTCATGCAAGCCGGGCTCAAGACGGCTGTAATGCCAGAAACCGGTCCTCGGAAGCTTGTTTCCGGTAGAGGGAAGGCATGGTTTGGCAGTTCGGCTGGACTGTTCCCATGATGCACAGGGTCAGACTGATTTGCATTCAGCCATGTCTGAACTGGAGTGACAGAGTGGGCTAAAGAACGGTGTTGGATTAAACCCAGATCTTTTGACTGGGTGTGTGTGTTTGATTGGTTCAGATGCTCCATCCATCAACATCCCCTTTTGTACTGCTTTTGGCCGCCATAAGTGTGTTAGGGTATGCTCAGACGTGAGTCCTTTGCTCACTTTGCCACTGGATTCAAGCAAGCCGGGCTGAAGACGGCTGTAATGCCAGAAACCGGTCCTCGGAAGCTTGTTTCCGGTCCAGGGAAGGCATGGCTTGGCAGTTCGGGCTGGACTGTTCCCATGAGGCACAGGGTCAGACTGATTTGATATAGCCATGTCTGAACTGGAGTGGCAGAGTGGGCTAAAGAACGGTGATGGATTAAACCCAGATCTTTTGACTGGGTGTGAGTGTTTGATTGGTTCAGATGCTCCATCCATCACCACCCCCTTTTGTACCACTTTTGGCTGCCATAAGTGTGGCAGGGTATGCTCAGACGTGAGTCCCTTGCTCACTTGGCCACTGGATTCATGCAAGCCGGGCTCAAGACGGCTGTAATGCCAGAAACCGGTCCTCGGAAGTTTGTTTCCGGTACAGGGAAGGCATGGTTTGGCAGTTCGGCTGGACTGTTCCCATGATGCACAGGGTCAGACTGATTTGCATACAGCAATGTCTGAACTGGGGTGACAGAGTGGGCTAAAGAACGGTGTTGGATTAAACCCAGATCTTTTGACTGGGTGTGTGTGTTTGATTGGTTCAGATGCTCCATCCATCACCATCCCCTTTTGTACTGCTTTTGGCCGCCATAAGTATGTTAGGGTATGCTCAGACGTGAGTCCCTTGCTCACTTTGCCACTGGATTAATGCAAGCCGGGCTGAAGACGGCTGTAATGCCAGAAACTCGTCCTCGGAAGCTTGTTTCCGGTCCAGGGAAGGCATGGCTTGGCAGTTCGGGCTGGACTGTTCCCATGAGGCACAGGGTCAGACTGATTTGCATATAGCCATGTCTGAACCGGGGTGGCAGAGTGGGCTAAGGATCGGTGATGGATTAAACCCAGATCTTTTGACTGGGTGTGAGTGTTTGATTGGTTCAGATGCTCCATCCATCACCACCCCCTTTTGTACCGCTTTAGGCCGCCATCAGTGTGGCAGGGTATGCTCAGACGTGAGTCCCTTGCTCACTTTGCCACTGGATTCATGCAAGCCGGGCTGAAGACGGCTGTAATGCCAGAAACCAGTCCTCGGAAGCTTGTTTCCGGTCCAGGGAAGGCATGGCTTGGCAGTTCGGGCTGGACTGTTCCCATGAGGCACAGGGTCAGGCTGATTTTCATATAGCCATGTCTGAACTGGGGTGGCAGAGTGGGCTAAAGAACGGTGATGGATCAAACCCAGATCTTTTGACTGGGTGTGAGTGTTTGATTGGTTCAGATGCTCCGTCCATCACCACCCCCTTTTGTACCGCTTTGACTGCCATAAGTGTGGCGGGGTATGCTCAGACGTGAGTCCCTTGCCCACTTTGCCACTGGATTCAAGCAAGCCGGGCTGAAGACGGCTGGAATGCAAGGAACCGGTCCTCGAAGCTTGTTTCCGGTCCAGGGAAGGCATGGCTTGGCAGTTCGGGCTGGACTGTTCCCATGAGGCACAGGGTCAGGCTGATTTGCATATAGCCATGTCTGAACTGGGGAGGCAGAGTGGGCTAAAGAACGGTGATGGATCAAACCCAGATCTTTTGACTGGGTGTGAGTGTTTGATTGGTTCAGATGCTCCGTCCATCACCACCCCCTTTTGTACCGCTTTGGCTGCCATAAGTGTGGCAGGGTATGCTCAGACGTGAGTCCCTTGCCCACTTTGCCACTGGATTCAAGCAAGCCGGGCTGAAGACGGCTGGAATGCAAGAAACCGGTCCTCGGAAGCTTGTTTCCGGTCCAGGGAAGGCATGGCTTGGCAGTTCGGGCTGGACTGTTCCCATGAGGCACAGGGTCAGGCTGATTTGCATATAGCCATGTCTGAACTGGGGTGGCAGAGTGGGCTAAAGAACGGTGATGGATCAAACCCAGATCTTTTGGCTGGGTGTGAGTGTTTGATTGGTTCAGATGCTCCGTCCATCACCACCCCCTTTTGTACCGGATAGTTCCCATGAGGCACAGGGTCAGACTGATTTGATATAGCCATGTCTGAACTGGGGTGGCAGAGTGGGCTAAAGAACGGTGATGGATTAAACCCAGATCTTTTGACTGGGTGTGAGTGTTTGATTGGTTCAGAGGCTCCATCCAACACCACCCCCTTTTGTACCGCTTTTGGCTGCCATAAGTGTGGCAGGGTATGCTCAGACGTGAGTCCCTTGCTCACTTGGCCACTGGATTCATGCAAGCCGGGCTCAAGACGGCTGTAATGCCAGAAACCGGTCCTCGGAAGCTTGTTTCCGGTACAGGGAAGGCATGGCTTGGCAGTTCGGCTGGACTGTTCCCATGATGCACAGGGTCAGACTGATTTGCATACAGCCATGTCTGAACTGGGGTGACAGAGTGGGCTAAAGAACGGTGTTGGATTAAACCCAGATCTTTTGACTGGGTGTGTGTGTTTGATTGGTTCAGATGCTCCACCCATCACCATCCCCTTTTGTACCGCTTTTGGCCGCCATAAGTGTGTTAGGGTATGCTCAGACGTGAGTCCCTTGCTCACTTTGCCACTGGATTCATGCAAGCCGGGCTGAAGACGGCTGTAATGCCAGAAACCCGTCCTCGGAAGCTTGTTTCCGGTCCAGGGAAGGCATGGCTTGGCAGTTCGGGCTGGACTGTTCCCATGAGGCACAGGGTCAGACTGATTTGCATATAGCCATGTCTGAACCGGGGTGGCAGAGTGGGCTAAAGATCGGTGATGGATCAAACCCAGATCTTTTGACTGGGTGTGAGTGTTTGATTGGTTCAGATGCTCCGTCCATCACCACCCCCTTTGGTACCGCTTTGACTGCCATAAGTGTGGCAGGGTATGCTCAGACCTGAGTCCCTTGCCCACTCTGCCACTGGATTCAAGCAAGCCGGGCTGAAGACGGCTGGAATGCAAGAAACCGGTCCTCGGAAGCTTGTTTCCGGTCCAGGGAAGGCATGGCTTGGCAGTTCGGGCTGGACTGTTCCCATGAGGCACAGGGTCAGGCTGATTTGCATATAGCCATGTCTGAACTGGGGTGGCAGAGTGGGCTAAAGAACGGTGATGGATCAAACCCAGATCTTTTGACTGGGTGTGAGTGTTTGATTGGTTCAGATGCTCCGTCCATCACCACCCCCTTTTGTACCGGACTGTTCCCATGAGGCACAGGGTCAGGCTGATTTGCATATAGCCATGTCTGAACTGGGGTGGCAGAGTGGGCTAAAGAACGGTGATGGATTAAACCCAGATCTTTTGACTGGGTGTGAGTGTTTGATTGGTTCAGATGCTCCATCCATCACCACCCCCTTTTGTACCGCTTTTGGCTGCCATAAGTGTGGCAGGGTATGCTCAGACGTGAGTCCCTTGCTCACTTGGCCACTGGATTCATGCAAGCCGGGCTCAAGACGGCTGTAATGCCAGAAACCGGTCCTCAGAAGCTTGTTTCCGGTACAGGGAAGGCATGGCTTGGCAGTTCGGCTGGACTGTTCCCATGATGCACAGGGTCAGACTGATTTGCATACAGCCATGTCTGAACTGGGGTGACAGAGTGGGCTAAAGAACGGTGTTGGATTAAACCCAGATCTTTTGACTGGGTGTGTGTGTTTGATTGGTTCAGATGCTCCATCCATCACCATCCCCTTTGTACCGCTTTTGGCCGCCATAAGTATGTTAGGGTATGCTCAGACGTGAGTCCCTTGCTCACTTTGCCACTGGATTCATGCAAGCCGGGCTGAAGACGGCTGTAATGCCGGAAACCCGTCCTCGGAAGCTTGTTTCCGGTCCAGGGAAGGCATGGCTTGGCAGTTCGGGCTGGACTGTTCCCATGAGGCACAGGGTCAGACTGATTTGCATATAGCCATGTCTGAACCGGGGTGGCAGAGTGGGCTAAAGATCGGTGATGGATTAAACCCAGATCTTTTGCCTGGGTGTGAGTGTTTGATTGGTTCAGATGCTCCATCCATCACCATCCCCTTTTGTACCGCTTTTGGCCGCCATAAGTATGTTAGGGTATGCTCAGATGTGAGTCCCTTGCTCACTTTGCCACTGGATTCATGCAAGCCGGGCTGAAGACAGCTGTAATGCCAGAAACCGGTCCTCGGAAGCTTGTTTCCGGTCCAGGGAAGGCATGGCTTGGCAGTTCGGGCTGGACTGTTCCCATGAGGCACAGGGTCAGGCTGATTTGCATATAGCCATGTCTGAACTGGGGTGGCAGAGTGGGCTAAAGAACGGTGATGGATCAAACCCAGATCTTTTGACTGGGTGTGAGTGTTTGATTGGTTCAGATGCTCCATCCATCACCACCCCCTTTTGTACCGGACTGTTCCCATGAGGCACAGGGTCAGACTGATTTGATATAGCCATGTCTGAACTGGGGTGGCAGAGTGGGCTAAAGAACGGTGATGGATTAAACCCAGATCTTTTGACTGGGTGTGTGTGTTTGATTGGTTCAGATGCTCCGTCCATCACCACCCCCTTTTGTTCCGGATTGTTCCCATGAGGCACAGGGTCAGACTGATTTGATATAGCCATGTCTGAACTGGGGTGGCAGAGTGGGCTAAAGAACGGTGATGGATTAAACCCAGATCTTTTGACTGGGTGTGAGTGTTTGATTGGTTCAGAGGCTCCATCCAACACCACCCCCTTTTGTACCGCTTTTGGCTGCCATAAGTGTGGCAGGGTATGCTCAGACGTGAGTCCCTTGCTCACTTGGCCACTGGATTCATGCAAGCCGGGCTCAAGACGGCTGTAATGCCAGAAACCGGTCCTCGGAAGCTTGTTTCCGGTACAGGGAAGGCATGGCTTGGCAGTTCGGCTGGACTGTTCCCATGATGCACAGGGTCAGACTGATTTGCATACAGCCATGTCTGAACTGGGGTGACAGAGTGGGCTAAAGAACGGTGTTGGATTAAACCCAGATCTTTTGACTGGGTGTGTGTGTTTGATTGGTTCAGATGCTCCATCCATCACCATCCCCTTTTGTACCGCTTTTGGCCGCCATAAGTGTGTTAGGGTATGCTCAGACGTGAGTCCCTTGCTCACTTTGCCACTGGATTCATGCAAGCCGGGCTGAAGACGGCTGTAATGCCAGAAACCCGTCCTCGGAAGCTTGTTTCCGGTCCAGGGAAGGCATGGCTTGGCAGTTCGGGCTGGACTGTTCCCATGAGGCACAGGGTCAGACTGATTTGCATATAGCCATGTCTGAACCGGGGTGGCAGAGTGGGCTACAGATCGGTGATGGATTAAACCCAGATCTTTAGACTGGGTGTGAGTGTTTGATTGGTTCAGATGCTCCATCCATCACCACCCCCTTTTGTACCGCTTTTGGCCGCCATCAGTGTGGCAGGGTATGCTCAGACGTGAGTCCCTTGCTCACTTTGCCACTGGATTCATGCAAGCCGGGCTGAAGACGGCTGTAATGCCAGAAACCGGTCCTCGTAAGCTTGTTTCCGGTCCAGGGATGGCATGGCTTGGCAGTTCGGGCTGGACTGTTCCCATTAGGCACAGGGTCAGACTGATTTGCATATAGCCATGTCTGAACTGGGGTGGCAAAGTGGGCTAAAGAACGGTGATGGATTAAACCCAGATTTTTTGACTGGGTGTGAGTGTTTGATTGGTTCAGATGCTCCATCCATCACCACCCCCTTTTGTACCGCTTTTGGCCACCATAAGTGTGGCAGGGTATGCTCAGACGTGAGTCCCTTGCTTACTTTGCCACTGATTTCATGCAAGGCGGGCTGAAGATGGCTGTAATGCCAGAAACCAGTCCTCGGAAGCTTGTTTCCGGTCCAGGGAAGGCATGGCTTGGCAGTTCGGGCTGGACTGTTCCCATGAGGCACAGGGTCAGGCTGATTTGCATATAGCCATGTCTGAACTGGGGTGGCAGAGTGGGCTAAAGTACGGTGATGGATCAAACCCAGATCTTTTGACTGGGTGTGAGTGTTTGATTGGTTCAGATGCTCCGTCCATCACCACTTCCTTTGGTACCGCTTTGACTGCCATAAGTGTGGCAGGGTATGCTCAGACCTGAGTCCCTTGCCCACTCTGCCACTGGATTCAAGCAAGCCGGGCTGAAGACGGCTGGAATGCAAGAAACCGGTCCTCGGAAGCTTGTTTCCGGTCCAGGGAAGGCATGGCTTGGCAGTTCGGGCTGGACTGTTCCCATGAGGCACAGGGTCAGGCTGATTTGCATATAGCCATGTCTGAACTGGGGTGGCAGAGTGGGCTAAAGAACGGTGATGGATCAAACCCAGATCTTTTGACTGGGTGTGAGTGTTTGATTGGTTCAGATGCTCCGTCCATCACCACCCCCTTTTGTACCGGACTGTTCCCATGAGGCACAGGGTCAGGCTGATTTGCATATAGCCATGTCTGAACTGGGGTGGCAGAGTGGGCTAAAGAACGGTGATGGATTAAACCCAGATCTTTTGACTGGGTGTGAGTGTTTGATTGGTTCAGATGCTCCATCCATCACCACCCCCTTTTGTACCGCTTTTGGCTGCCATAAGTGTGGCAGGGTATGCTCAGACGTGAGTCCCTTGCTCACTTGGCCACTGGATTCATGCAAGCCGGGCTCAAGACGGCTGTAATGCCAGAAACCGGTCTTCGGAAGCTTGTTTCCGGTACAGGGAAGGCATGGCTTGGCAGTTCGGCTGGACTGTTCCCATGATGCACAGGGTCAGACTGATTTGCATACAGCCATGTCTGAACTGGGGTGACAGAGTGGGCTAAAGAACGGTGTTGGATTAAACCCAGATCTTTTGACTGGGTGTGTGTGTTTGATTGGTTCAGATGCTCCATCCATCACCATCCCCTTTTGTACCGCTTTTGGCCGCCATAAGTATGTTAGGGTATGCTCAGACGTGAGTCCCTTGCTCACTTTGCCACTGGATTCATGCAAGCCGGGCTGAAGACGGCTGTAATGCCAGAAACCGGTCCTCGGAAGCTTGTTTCCGGTCCAGGGAAGGCATGGCTTGGCAGTTCGGGCTGGACTGTTCCCATGAGGCACAGGGTCAGGCTGATTTGCATATAGCCATGTCTGAACTGGGGTGGCAGAGTGGGCTAAAGAACGGTGATGGATCAAACCCAGATCTTTTGACTGGGTGTGAGTGTTTGATTGGTTCAGATGCTCCGTCCATCACCACCCCCTTTTGTACCGGACTGTTCCCATGAGGCACAGGGTCAGACTGATTTGATATAGCCATGTCTGAACTGGGGTGGCAGAGTGGGCTAAAGAACGGTGATGGATTAAACCCAGATCTTTTGACTGGGTGTGTGCGTTTGATTGGTTCAGATGCTCCATCCATCACCACGCCCTTTTGTACCGCTTTTGTCCGCCATAAGTGTGGCAGGGTATGCTCAGACGTGAGTCCCTTGCTCACTTTGCCACTGGATTCATGCAAGCCGGGCTGAAGACGGCTGTAATGCCAGAAACCGGTCCTCAGAAGCTTGTTTCCGGTCCAGGGAAGGCATGGCTTGGCAGTTCGGGCTGGACTGTTCCCATGAGGCACAGGGTCAGACTGATTTGATATAGCCATGTCTGAACTGGGGTGGCAGAGTGGGCTAAAGAACGGTGATGGATCAAACCCAGATCTTTTGACTGGGTGTGAGTGTTTGATTGGTTCAGATGCTCCGTCTATCACCACCCCCTTTTGTACCGGACTGTTCCCATGAGGCACAGGGTCAGACTGATTTGATATAGCCATGTCAGAACTGGAGTGGCAGAGTGGGCTAAAGAACTTTGATGGATTAAACCCAGATCTTTTGACTGGGTGTGAGTGTTTGATTGGTTCAGATGCTCCATCCATCACCACCCCCTTTTGTACCGCTTTTGGCTGCCATAAGTGTGGCAGGGTATGCTCAGACGTGAGTCCCTTGCTCACTTGGCCACTGGATTCATGCAAGCCGGGCTCAAGACGGCTGTAATGCCAGAAACCGGTCCTCGGAAGCTTGTTTCCGGTACAGGGAAGGCATGGCTTGGCAGTTCGGCTTGACTGTTCCCATGATGCACAGGGTCAGACTGATTTGCATACAGCCATGTCTGAACTGGGGTGACAGAGTGGGCTAAAGAACGGTGTTGGATTAAACCCAGATCTTTTGACTGGGTGTGTGTGTTTGATTGGTTCAGATGCTCCATCCATCACCATCCCCTTTTGTACTGCTTTTGGCTGCCATAAGTGTGTTAGGGTATGCTCAGACGTGAGTCCCTTGCTCACTTTGCCACTGGATTAATGCAAGCCGGGCTGAAGACGGCTGTAATGCCAGAAACCCGTCCTCGGAAGCTTGTTTCCGGTCCAAGGAAGGCATGGCTTGGCAGTTCGGGCTGGACTGTTCCCATGAGGCACAGGGTCAGACTGATTTGCATATAGCCATGTCTGAACCGGGCTGGCAGAGTGGGCTAAAGATCGGTGATGGATTAAACCCAGATCTTTTGACTGGGTGTGAGTGTTTGATTGGTTCAGATGCTCCATCCATCACCACCCCCTTTTGTACCGCTTTTGGCCGCCATCAGTGTGGCAGGGTATGCTCAGACGTGAGTCCCTTGCTGACTTTGCCACTGGATTCATGCAAGCCGGGCTGAATACGGCTGTAATGCCAGAAACCAGTCCTCGGAAGCTTGTTTCCGGTCCAGGGAAGGCATGGCTTGGCAGTTCGGGCTGGACTGTTCCCATGAGGCACAGGGTCAGGCTGATTTGCATATAGCCATGTCTGAACTGGGGTGGCAGAGTGGGCTAAAGAACGGTGATGGATCAAACCCAGATCTTTTGACTGGGTGTGAGTGTTTGATTGGTTCAGATGCTCCGTCCATCACCACCCCCTTTTGTACCGCTTTGACTGCCATAAGTGTGGCAGGGTATGCTCAGACGTGAGTCCCTTGCCCACTTTGCCACTGGATTCAAGCAAGCCGGGCTGAAGACGGCTGGAATGCAAGAAACCGGTCCTCGAAGCTTTTTTCCGGTCCAGGGAAGGCATGGCTTGGCAGTTCGGGCTGGACTGTTCCCATGAGGCACAGGGTCAGGCTGATTTGCATATAGCCATGTCTGAACTGGGGTGGCAGAGTGGGCTAAAGAACAGTGATGGATCAAACCCAGATCTTTTGACTGGGTGTGAGTGTTTGATTGGTTCAGATGCTCCGTCCATCACCACCCCCTTTTGTACCGCTTTGGCTGCCATAAGTGTGGCAGGGTATGCTCAGACGTGAGTCCCTTGCCCACTTTGCCACTGGATTCAAGCAAGCCGGGCTGAAGACGGCTGGAATGCAAGAAACCGGTCCTCGGAAGCGTGTTTCCGGTCCAGGGAAGGCATGGCTTGGCAGTTCGGGCTGGACTGTTCCCATGAGGCACAGGGTCAGGCTGATTTGCATATAGCCATGTCTGAACTGGGGTGGCAGAGTGGGCTAAAGAACGGTGATGGATCAAACCCAGATCTTTTGACTGGGTGTGAGTGTTTGATTGGTTCAGATGCTCCGTCCATCACCACCCCCTTTTGTACCGGACTGTTCCCATGAGGCACAGGGTCAGACTGATTTGATATAGCCATGTCTGAACTGGGGTGGCAGAGTGGGCTAAAGAACGGTGATGGATTAAACCCAGATCTTTTGACTGGGTGTGAGTGTTTGATTGGTTCAGAGGCTCCATCCAACACCACCCCCTTTTGTACCGCTTTTGGCTGCCATAAGTGTGGCAGGGTATGCTCAGACGTGAGTCCCTTGCTCACTTGGCCACTGGATTCATGCAAGCCGGGCTCAAGACGGCTGTAATGCCAGAAACCGGTCCTCGGAAGCTTGTTTCCGGTACAGGGAAGGCATGGCTTGGCAGTTCGGCTGGACTGTTCCCATGATGCACAGGGTCAGACTGATTTGCATACAGCCATGTCTGAACTGGGGTGACAGAGTGGGCTAAAGAACGGTGTTGGATTAAACCCAGATCTTTTGACTGGGTGTGAGTGTTTGATTGGTTCAGATGCTCCATCCATCACCACCCCCTTTTGTACCGCTTTTGGCCGCCATCAGTGTGGCAGGGTATGCTCAGACGTGAGTCCTTTGCTCACTTTGCCACTGGATTCATGCAAGCCGGGCTGAAGACGGCTGTAATGCCAGAAACCGGTCCTCAGAAGCTTGTTTCCGGTCCAGGGAAGGCATGGCTTGGCAGTTCGGGCTGGACTGTTCCCATGAGGCACAGGGTCAGACTGATTTGATATAGCCATGTCTGAACTGGGGTGGCAGAGTGGGCTAAAGAACGGTGATGGATCAAACCCAGATCTTTTGACTGGGTGTGAGTGTTTGATTGGTTCAGATGCTCCGTCTATCACCACCCCCTTTTGTACCGGACTGTTCCCATGAGGCACAGGGTCAGACTGATTTGATATAGCCATGTCTGAACTGGAGTGGCAGAGTGGGCTAAAGAACGGTGATGGATTAAACCCAGATCTTTTGACTGGGTGTGAGTGTTTGATTGGTTCAGATGCTCCATCCATCACCACCCCCTTTTGTACCGCTTTTGGCTGCCATAAGTGTGGCAGGGTATGCTCAGACGTGAGTCCCTTGCTCACTTGGCCACTGGATTCATGCAAGCCGGGCTCAAGACGGCTGTAATGCCAGAAACCGGTCCTCGGAAGCTTGTTTCCGGTACAGGGAAGGCATGGCTTGGCAGTTCGGCTGGACTGTTCCCATGATGCACAGGGTCAGACTGATTTGCATACAGCCATGTCTGAACTGGGGTGACAGAGTGGGCTAAAGAACGGTGTTGGATTAAACCCAGATCTTTTGACTGGGTGTGTGTGTTTGATTGGTTCAGATGCTCCATCCATCACCATCCCCTTTTGTACTGCTTTTGGCTGCCATAAGTGTGTTAGGGTATGATCAGACGTGAGTCCCTTGCTCACTTTGCCACTGGATTAATGCAAGCCGGGCTGAAGACGGCTGTAATGCCAGAAACCCGTCCTCGGAAGCTTGTTTCCGGTCCAGGGAAGGCATGGCTTGGCAGTTCGGGCTGGACTGTTCCCATGAGGCACAGGGTCAGACTGATTTGCATATAGCCATGTCTGAACCGGGCTGGCAGAGTGGGCTAAAGATCGGTGATGGATTAAACCCAGATCTTTTGACTGGGTGTGAGTGTTTGATTGGTTCAGATGCTCCATCCATCACCACCCCCTTTTGTACCGCTTTTGGCCGCCATCAGTGTGGCAGGGTATGCTCAGACGTGAGTCCCTTGCTGACTTTGCCACTGGATTCATGCAAGCCGGGCTGAATACGGCTGTAATGCCAGAAACCAGTCCTCGGAAGCTTGTTTCCGGTCCAGGGAAGGCATGGCTTGGCAGTTCGGGCTGGACTGTTCCCATGAGGCACAGGGTCAGGCTGATTTGCATATAGCCATGTCTGAACTGGGGTGGCAGAGTGGGCTAAAGAACGGTGATGGATCAAACCCAGATCTTTTGACTGGGTGTGAGTGTTTGATTGGTTCAGATGCTCCGTCCATCACCACCCCCTTTTGTACCGCTTTGACTGCCATAAGTGTGGCAGGGTATGCTCAGACGTGAGTCCCTTGCCCACTTTGCCACTGGATTCAAGCAAGCCGGGCTGAAGACGGCTGGAATGCAAGAAACCGGTCCTCGAAGCTTTTTTCCGGTCCAGGGAAGGCATGGCTTGGCAGTTCGGGCTGGACTGTTCCCATGAGGCACAGGGTCAGGCTGATTTGCATATAGCCATGTCTGAACTGGGGTGGCAGAGTGGGCTAAAGAACAGTGATGGATCAAACCCAGATCTTTTGACTGGGTGTGAGTGTTTGATTGGTTCAGATGCTCCGTCCATCACCACCCCCTTTTGTACCGCTTTGGCTGCCATAAGTGTGGCAGGGTATGCTCAGACGTGAGTCCCTTGCCCACTTTGCCACTGGATTCAAGCAAGCCGGGCTGAAGACGGCTGGAATGCAAGAAACCGGTCCTCGAAGCTTTTTTCCGGTCCAGGGAAGGCATGGCTTGGCAGTTCGGGCTGGACTGTTCCCATGAGGCACAGGGTCAGGCTGATTTGCATATAGCCATGTCTGAACTGGGGTGGCAGAGTGGGCTAAAGAACGGTGATGGATCAAACCCAGATCTTTTGACTGGGTGTGAGTGTTTGATTGGTTCAGATGCTCCGTCCATCACCACCCCCTTTTGTACCGGACTGTTCCCATGAGGCACAGGGTCAGACTGATTTGATATAGCCATGTCTGAACTGGGGTGGCAGAGTGGGCTAAAGAACGGTGATGGATTAAACCCAGATCTTTTGACTGGGTGTGAGTGTTTGATTGGTTCAGAGGCTCCATCCAACACCACCCCCTTTTGTACCGCTTTTGGCTGCCATAAGTGTGGCAGGGTATGCTCAGACGTGAGTCCCTTGCTCACTTGGCCACTGGATTCATGCAAGCCGGGCTCAAGACGGCTGTAATGCCAGAAACCGGTCCTCGGAAGCTTGTTTCCGGTACAGGGAAGGCATGGCTTGGCAGTTCGGCTGGACTGTTCCCATGATGCACAGGGTCAGACTGATTTGCATACAGCCATGTCTGAACTGGGGTGACAGAGTGGGCTAAAGAACGGTGTTGGATTAAACCCAGATCTTTTGACTGGGTGTGTATGTTTGATTGGTTCAGATGCTCCATCCATCACCATCCCCTTTTGTACTGCTTTTGGCCGCCATAAGTGTGTTAGGGTATGCTCAGACGTGAGTCCCTTGCTCACTTTGCCACTGGATTCATGCAAGCCTGGCTGAAGACGGCTGTAATGCCAGAAACCCATCCTCGGAAGCTTGTTTCCGGTCCAGGGAAGGCATGGCTTGGCAGTTCGGGCTGGACTGTTCCCATGAGGCACAGGGTCAGACTGATTTGCATATAGCCATGTCTGAACCGGGGTGGCAGAGTGGGCTAAAGATCGGTGATGGATTAAACCCAGATCTTTTGACTGGGTGTGAGTGTTTGATTGGTTCAGATGCTCCATCCATCACCACCCCCTTTTGTACCGCTTTTGGCCGCCATCAGTGTGGCAGGGTATGCTCAGACGTGAGTCCTTTGCTCACTTTGCCACTGGATTCATGCAAGCCGGGCTGAAGACGGCTGTAATGCCAGAAACCGGTCCTCGGAAGCTTGTTTCCGGTCCAAGGAAGGCATGGCTTGGCAGTTCGGGCTGGACTGTTCCCATGAGGCCCAGGGTCAGACTGATTTGCATATAGCCATGTATGAACTGGGGTGGCAGAGTGGGCTAAAGAACGGTGATGTATTAAACCCAGATCTTTTGACTGGGTGTGAGTGTTTGATTGGTTCAGATGCTCCATCCATCACCACCCCCTTTTGTACCGGACTGTTCCCATTAGGCACAGGGTCAGACTGATTTGATATAGCCATGTCTGAACTGGGGTGGCAGAGTGGGCTAAAGAACGTTGATGGATTAAACCCAGATCTTTTGACTGGGTGTGTGTGTTTGATTGGTTCAGATGCTCCATCCATCACCACGCCCTTTTGTACCGCTTTTGTCCGCCATAAGTGTGGCAGGGTATGCTCAGACGTGAGTCCCTTGCTCACTTTGCCACTGGATTCATGCAAGCCGGGCTGAAGACGGCTGTAATGCCAGAAACCGGTCCTCAGAAGCTTGTTTCCGGTCCAGGGAAGGCATGGCTTGGCAGTTCGGGCTGGACTGTTCCCATGAGGCACAGGGTCAGACTGATTTGATATAGCCATGTCTGAACTGGGGTGGCAGAGTGGGCTAAAGAACGGTGATGGATCAAACCCAGATCTTTTGACTGGGTGTGAGTGTTTGATTGGTTCAGATTCTCCGTCCATCACCACCCCTTTTTGTACCGGACTGTTCCCATGAGGCACAGGGTCAGACTGATTTGATATAGCCATGTCTGAACTGGAGTGGCAGAGTGGGCTAATGAATGGTGATGGATTAAACCCAGATCTTTTGACTGGGTGTGAGTGTTTGATTGGTTAAGATGCTCCATCCATCACCACCCCCTTTTGTACCGCTTTTGGCTGCCATAAGTGTGGCAGGGTATGCTCAGACGTGAGTCCCTTGCTCACTTGGCCACTGGATTCATGCAAGCCGGGCTCAAGACGGCTGTAATGCCAGAAACCGGTCCTCGGAAGCTTGTTTCCGGCACAGGGAAGGCATGGCTTGGCAGTTCGGCTGGACTGTTCCCATGATGCACAGGGTCAGACTGATTTGCATACAGCCATGTCTGAACTGGGGTGACAGAGTGGGCTAAAGAACGGTGTTGGATTAAACCCAGATCTTTTGACTGGGTGTGTGTGTTTGATTGGTTCAGATGCTCCATCCATCACCATCCCCTTTTGTACTGCTTTTGGCCGCCATAAGTGTGTTAGGGTATGCTCAGACGTGAGTCCCTTGCTCACTTTGCCACTGGATTAATGCAAGCCGGGCTGAAGACGGCTGTAATGCCAGAAACCCGTCCTCGGAAGCTTGTTTCCGGTCCAGGGAAGGCATGGCTTGGCAGTTCGGGCTGGACTGTTCCCATGAGGCACAGGGTCAGACTGATTTGCATATAGCCATGTCTGAACCAGGGTGGCAGAGTGGGCTAAAGATCGTTGATGGATTAAACCCAGATCTTTTGACTGGGTGTGAGTGTTTGATTGGTTCAGATGCTCCATCCATTACCACCCCCTTTTGTACCGCTTTTGGCCTCCATCAGTGTGGCAGGGTATGCTCAGACGTGAGTCCCTTGCTCACTTTGCCACTGGATTCATGCAAGCCGGGCTGAAGACGGCTGTAATGCCAGAAACCAGTCCTCGGAAGCTTGTTTCCGGTCCAGGGAAGGCATGGCTTGGCAGTTCGGGCTGGACTGTTCCCATGAGGCACAGGGTCAGGCTGATTTGCATATAGCCATGTCTGAACTGGGGTGGCAGAGTGGGCTAAAGAACGGTGATGGATCAAACCCAGATCTTTTGACTGGGTGTGAGTGTTTGATTGGTTCAGATGCTCCGTCCATCACCACCCCCTTTTGTACCGCTTTGGCTGCCATAAGTGTGGCAGGGTATGCTCAGACGTGAGTCCCTTGCCCACTTTGCCACTGGATTCAAGCAAGCCGGGCTGAAGACGGCTGGAATGCAAGAAACCGGTCCTCGGAAGCTTGTTTCCGGTCCAGGGAAGGCATGGCTTGGCAGTTCGGGCTGGACTGTTTCCATGAGGCACAGGGTCAGGCTGATTTGCATATAGCCATGTCTGAACTGGGGTGGCAGAGTGGGCTAAAGAACGGTGATGGATCAAACCCAGATCTTTTGACTGGGTGTGAGTGTTTGATTGGTTCAGATGCTCCGTCCATCACCACCCCCTTTTGTACCGGACTGTTCCCATGAGGCACAGGGTCAGACTGATTTGATATAGCCATGTCTGAACTGGGGTGGCAGAGTGGGCTAAAGAACGGTGATGGATTAAACCCAGATCTTTTGACTGGGTGTGAGTGTTTGATTGGTTCAGATGCTCCATCCAACACCACCCCCTTTTGTACCGCTTTTGGCTGCCATAAGTGTGGCAGGGTATGCTCAGACGTGAGTCCCTTGCTCACTTGGCCACTGGATTCATGCAAGCCGGGCTCAAGACGGCTGTAATGCCAGAAACCGGTCCTCGGAAGCTTGTTTCCGGTACAGGGAAGGCATGGCTTGGCAGTTCGGCTGGACTGTTCCCATGATGCACAGGGTCAGACTGATTTGCATACAGCCATGTCTGAACTGGGGTGACAGAGTGGGCTAAAGAACGGTGTTGGATTAAACCCAGATCTTTTGACTGGGTGTGTGTGTTTGATTGGTTCAGATGCTCCATCCATCACCATCCCCTTTTGTACCGCTTTTGGCCGCCATAAGTGTGTTAGGGTATGCTCAGACGTGAGTCCCTTGCTCACTTTGCCACTGGATTCATGCAAGCCGGGCTGAAGACGGCTGTAATGCCAGAAACCCGTCCTCGGAAGCTTGTTTCCGGTCCAGGGAAGGCATGGCTTGGCAGTTCGGGCTGGACTGTTCCCATGAGGCACAGGGTCAGACTGATTTTCATATAGCCATGTCTGAACCAGGGTGGCAGAGTGGGCTAAAGATCGGTGATGGATTAAACCCAGATCTTTTGACTGGGTGTGAGTGTTTGATTGGTTCAGATGCTCCATCCATCACCACCCCCTTTTGTACCGCTTTTGGCCGCCATCAGTGTGGCAGGGTATGCTCAGACGTGAGTCCCTTGCTCACTTTGCCACTGGATTCATGCAAGCCGGGCTGAAGACGGCTGTAATGCCAGAAACCGGTCCTCGGAAGCTTGTTTCCGGTCCAGGGAAGGCATGGCTTGGCAGTTCGGGCTGGACTGTTCCCATGAGGCACAGGGTCAGACTGATTTGCATATAGCCATGTATGAACTGGGGTGGCAGAGTGGGCTAAAGAACGGTGATGTATTAAACCCAGATCTTTTGACTGGGTGTGAGTGTTTGATTGGTTCAGATGCTCCATCCATCACCACCCCCTTTTGTACCGCTTTTAGCCGCCATAAGTGTGGCAGGGTATGCTCAGAAGTGAGTTCCTTGCTCACTTTGCCACTGGATTCATGCAAGCCGGGCTGAAGACGGCCGTAATGGCAGAAACCGGTCCTCGGAAGCTTGTTTCCGGTCCAGGGAAGGCATGGCTTGGCAGTTCGGGCTGGACTGTTCCCATGAGGCACAGGGTCAGACTGATTTGCATATAGCCATGTCTGAACTGGGGTGGCAAAGTGGGCTAAAGAGCGGTGATGGATTAAACCCATATTTTTTGACTGGGTGTGAGTGTTTGATTGGTTCAGATGCTCCATCCATCACCACCCCCTTTTGTACCGCTTTTGGCCACCATAAGTGTGGCAGGGTATGCTCAGACGTGAGTCCCTTGCTCACTTTGCCACTGAATTCATGCAAGCCGGGCTGAAGACGGCTGTAATGCCAGAAACCGGTCCTCAGAAGCTTGTTTCCGGTCCAGGGAAGGCATGGCTTGGCAGTTTGGGCTGGAATGTTCCCATGAGGCACAGGGTCAGACTGATTTGCATATAGCCATGTCTGAACTGGGGTGGCAGAGTGGGCTAAAGAACGGTGATGGATTAAACCCAGATCTTTTGACTGGGTCTGAGTGTTGAATTGGTTCAGATGCTCCATCCATCACCACCCCCTTTTGTACCGCTTTTGGCCACCATAAGTGTGGCAGGGTATGCTCAGACGTGAGTCTCTTGCTCACTTTGCCACTGGATTCATGCAAGCTGGGCTGAAGACGGCTGTAATGCCAGAAACGGGTCCTCGGAAGCTTGTTTCTGGTCCAGGGAAGGCATGGCTTGGCAGTTCGGGCTGGACTGTTCCCATGAGGCACAGGGTCAGACTGATTTGCATATAGCCTTGTCTGAACTGGGGTGGCAGAATGGGCTAAAGAACGGTGATGGATTAAACCCAGATCTTTTGACTGGGTGTGAGTGTTTGATTGGTTCAGATGCTCCATCCATCACCACCCCCTTTTGTACTGTTTTTGGCCGCCATAAGTGTGGCAGGGTATGCTCAGACGTGAGTCCCTTGCTCACTTTGCCACTGGATTCATGCAAGTCGGGCTGAAGACGGCTGTAATGCCAGAAACCGGTCCTCGGAAGCTTGTTTCCTGTCCAGGGAAGGCATAGCTTGGCAGTTCGGGCTGGACTGTTCCCATGAGGCACAGGGTCAGACTGATTTGCATATAGCCATGTCTGAACTGGGGTGGCAGAGTGGGCTAAAGAACGGTGATGGATCAAACCCAGATATTTTGACTGGGTGTGAGTGTTTGATTGGTTCAGATGCTCCATCCATCACCACCCCCTTTTGTACCGATTTCTAAATCTGTCATCATGTTATTAACAGTCTCAAAGTCCCAATCATCAGACAATGTACTGGGTGAAACAAAGTCACTCAAAGAAACCTTAAACTGGTGTTGAATCTTCAACAGTTCCACCGGGCCATAAATGTCATAATCAGTTGTGTCCCATGCTATACCACCAGGTATAGGAACGGCTGTGATGTTCACTGATGACAGCTCTTTTCGCTCACTTTGAGATGATTTGTGAGGTTTCATGAGCAAGTTGATGTTCTTACTTGCTGTGTCCATTGTACTGTATTTTCCATCTATCATCTTTCCCAAACTTAAAACAAGAATGAGCCAAAGTAGGAGAAAAAGTACACCTAACACAATCCACAATTCAACCCTTGGTGAAACCAGATATGTATTTTCAAGTTGATGAATGAGTTCTGTTATTTTTTCTTTGAAATTTTTATTTGCTGGCGTTGTTTCAGGTTCACTGGGATCCTCAGAAAATGTATCAAAGTTGATGAAATAGCCAGAGGCAGTTCTGTCAATTGTTGGAATTGCTTCCGGATTGTTCGAAATCGCTGGAGCTGCTTCTTCCTTTGTCATATTTGTATACTCCAAGGCTATATCATTGTAGACAGGTGTTTCTTGACTAACTGTTATTTGGGTTTCAAGAGGCACAAGTTCCATGGCTTAGTTGCATAGCCCTTCTTTTCTCACTGCAGGTTCATCAAAGGTGATAAGTCTTTCAGTTTGAACCTCTTGGATTGTAGCAAGATTAGGCCGTCTGCTACATCTTGGGAGTCCACTGGGTCTACTACTTATTATTGGCCACATGTTGTGGTTTGACCAGGTCGATGGACACAACTCTGTTCTCCCTTTTTCCAGCAAGGGGCGGTAGTAACACTGATCTTGTTCCGTGGATTGCTAAGACAGGTACTGCTTTTCTGTAAGAAGGCCCGAATTCCTTCTTCAGCGCTATCTTTTCCCTGACTAGATCCTCAATCTTTGGAAGAGGAAACAAATGTGGGATCACACTGCTTCACCTCCCAGCGCGTTTAGCCCTCATTTTTTTTTTTTTTAATCTTTTTTTTCTTTTGTTTATTTTTTTCTTAGTATAACATGTCTTTTTTTTTTCTTTATTGAGATAATTGATGTCATACAAAAGAGAAATACATACAAATACATTATATCCTTATTCCAATTAGACCTTAAAAAGAAATTCATGCTACAGGATAATATCAATTCTGTAATAAATATATATTATCAAAAAAACTGTGCTATTAAAATATTCTGACAGTAGTTCAGTAAACAATACATAATCGGGATACCATTTAAAACCGTGTTTAGGCACTCGAACTTCTCCACCTAGCAAGTGGTGCCCAGATATTTCGTCCTAGTTCTCTATATTTTTTGCCTTTTAACTCATAGAGGCACGCCTCAATATTATGCAGTCCTAGCAACCTTGCGATCCACATTTGAAAGGGGGGGGGGAGGAATCTTTCCAACCTTCTGAAATAAGGATGCGAAGTACAGCAGAAGATATAAAAACCAGAGCTTCAGCAGCACTTCCCAACTTCAATTTCTTATCGACACCTAATAACATTAATGAAGGGGATAGAACAATCCTACATTCTAGCAGCCCCTCCAAAAAGTTTTCAATTTCCCTTACTATCAAAGATAGCTGATCACATTGATGGAACATGTGGATTAAATCTGCTGGGCCCTTATCGCATCCAGGGCACTTATCGTTCTCCACCAGGCCCCAGGCATGCAGCTTCGCGGGAGTGTGATACAAATTAAACAGCGTTTTGTAGTGCTGAGCCCGTAGGTTAGAGGATCGAAAAAGTCTCTTGTCTAATGCAAGTGCTAGATCTAAATCAATATCTGGATCGCCTAACTTCACCGCGATTGCAGATTCCGTTTTTTCCAAATCATCCTGGATGCCCACCATTAAATGATTATAAACTAGTTTAATTTTATTACCTCCATTCCATAAATAATCAATTAGGGGGATACGATTCAACATTGAAATCCTTGGCCTAAATGCCATCAATGTTTGAGCCAGTTGTCTATATAAAAACCAGTGATTTGAGGGGATCCCAAACTTATGCTGAATCACTTCAAACCTAAGTACCTCCCCTCCCGCCATAATGTCCCCTATGGTCCTTATTCCATGTTCTTTCCAGAACTGGCAATTCCTGTCCAAACCCAAATAGGGAACACGTTGGAGTTCCAAAGGAGATGATGAGCATTGATCTTAGGGATCTCCAGCATTTTTTGGGTAGCTTTCCATGTCCCCCAAACCCCTTCCAGAATCTTATACCGGGCCTTCTTATAGTATCTCCGGTCTACCTCACTCAAAAGTAAGCCAACAGCCTTCTTCCCTAGTAGAAGCTCAAAAATGGAAGGGGGATCCTGCCTATACCCCCGAACCTCTTGCGGGCTTGGGGCCGATTGGAACCGTATAGACATTTGAGCCAGAAGGCAAGACAGATGATATAAACGGAGGTTTGGTAATGCCATGTCCCCCCTTTCAAACGGGAGCGACATAAGCTTCATGGAACGCCTGGTCTTCCCATATTGCCAGATAAACTTGTTGAAGATTAATTCCAGATTTCTTATTTGTTTTTCGTCCAGCAGTAATGGAATTGCTCGAAACAGGTATAGGACCTTGGGAAATATTGACATTTTGAGGACATTAACCCTCCCTACCAAAGAGAGGTGTAGTACATCCAGCTTTTTTAATTCTGTTTCAATCGATCCCATAAGGGGGCAATAATTATCAGTGATGATCTTATCCACTGAGGCATTAATTCTTACCCACAAATAAACTGCTGAGTCTGTGTATCTGCTGTCTGACTTAAAGATGTTCTGTGTGCAAATGATCTGGGTTTTCCCCTCATTTAGCAGATACCCAGACCTACTTCCAAAATCCTTCGCCAACTCAGCAAGTACCGGCATCGCCTGCTGTGGATCGGTGGTAAAAAACGCCAAATCGTCAGCGTATGCTAGCAGTTTATTTGTGAACCCATTCAGCATCACAGGATTAATCTGTGGGCATCCCAAATTTTTTGGGATCAGGGGATCTATATATAATGAGAAGAGGATCGGAGAACAGGGGCATCCCTGGCGAGTTCCCCTCCTTATCACAATTTTCTCCGAGCTCTCTCCCATTACTGACACCCGTGCCACCGGATCATTATACATCGCTCTGAGAGCTCTAATGGCCTTAGGGACAAAACCCCTACCTAACAGGATTCCCCACAAGTATTCCCAGACCACGCGGTCAAATACTTTCTCCGCGTCGAGGAGGATCATGGCCATCCCTCCCCCCCCGCGGCATGGGCGTCAAACAGCGTTATAGCTCATCGAGTATGGTCGGTCGTGCCTCGACTCGGCACAAACCCATGCTGCCAAGGAGAGACGAGACCGCCAATGATCCTCCCCAACCTTTTGGCCCAGATTTTCGAGTATAGCTTAGTATCCGCATTAATAAGCGAAATGGGGCGCTAAGAGCCTGGGTTCTCCTTGGGTTTGCCCTTCTTGTGAAAGATAATGATATTGGTCTCTTTCCAAGAATCGGAGATGTCCCCTGTACACAGTATCCCATTGAAAAGATCTTGTAAAATTGGAACTATCTCAGATTCAATGTTTTTGTATACTTCCAGGGGAATTCCATCCGGACCTGCTGCCTTTCCGGCAGCAAGATCCCTTAGGGCAGCCTGAATCTCACTTCTAGTTATGTCCCATTCCAACTCCTCTCTCGATAGTGCATCCAATATTGGGCCCCTGTCCCCACTCTCCGCCACTTGCTGTTCTTGATGGCTCTCTTCATCATACAGTTTTTGAAAGTAATTTTTGAAAACCTTTAAAATTTCCTTTGACTCCGAGTAGTTCTTACCATCCTCTTGTATACTCTCTATGATATTACTGGTTCTGTCCTGTCTGATACGGAGCGCCAGCACCCTGCCTGCCTGTTCCCCTGTCTCATACCTCTTTGCCCTAGATGCCTGATAATCCCCTACAGCCTTCTGCGTAACCAATTTTTGGAGCTCCGCTTTGATAATTGCCAGGCCTCTTTGGCTTTCTGTCCCATCGACACCCCTACCTATATCACTAATATGCAGTTCTTCCGCTTTTGCTAGTTCGCCCAAAAGTCTATCTAACTCTCCCCTATCCGCTTTCCTAAGTCTCACCGTACAACTAATGGTTTCCCCCCTAAAAGCCGCCTTAAACGTATCCCAGACACCATTCCTGGATGTACTATAACGATTTGCATCAAAGAACTCCCCTGTCCATTTTTTAATATGTTCTAAATATCTTTGATCCGATAGTAACCTCCTTTCAAAGGTCCATCTGGAGTGCCGTTTCTCTGCTTTAATTACTTCACAGGTTAAAATCAGCGGATTATGATACGAGATTATTCTAGGTATTCTCCTATACTGACTCTATTCAATTCAGGTGAAGAGATAAAGAAGTAGTCTAGTTTATAATATTTTTGAAACGGGTGTGAAAAATAAGTAAACCCGGGATTCATAGGCTCCTTTTCCCTCCAAACATCCTTTAGCCCGTGTGAGCTCATTAAAGAGGATATAGCCCGGAACACCCTGGGTTTCCGCCCTGAGTACTTATGTACATTATGCCAATCGGTAGATATATTTAAATCTCCGCATACTATCATTGGGGTTGGCCAGCCAGCTAACTTCTCTTCCAGAAAATCGAAAACATCAGGATCATCACAGTTTGACCCGTAGATTGAACAGATTGTATACCGTAAGCATAACTCTGCAATGACCCACCTTCCCAAGCTATCGCTTTTAACCCGCTTTGCCCCCCCTAAACAGGATCTACCTAAAATTGCAACCCCCCTAGTTGTTGCTGTCTGTGATGTACAAGCTATCAGATCAAAACCCTTGACAAATAATAGATTTCGTTTGGCCCAAGGGAGGTGAGTCTCTTGCAGACAAAGTATATCAATCCCGTTGTACTTAACGAAATAGTCCAACTTTTGTCATTTCTTCCAGTCATTCAGACCGCTGATGTTGACTGTGCAAATTCTAATGTTCAGCATTAGATAATTTTCTGACCGTCCTTACCACTGTCTGCTCTATTTTTCTCCAAATATTTAATAGCATTATTTCAACCAACACAATTAAGTCACTTAAAGAGCCGGGCTCATGAAAACCAATCTCAACACAACACCAAATTATCTCGTTTTTTTCCTTTTCACCCCTCACCCCGTAGCCCCTCCCCACTCCCCACTCAACCCCCCAACCCCCAAACCCACACACTCCCCCCCTGCACTCCCTCAGTCGAGGCGCTCAGACCTTGTCTGTGCGTGTGATGTAATGCAGTGGTCGCAATGAGGAATAGAAAAAAGAAACAACATACTTTCAACCTAACATCCCACCCCAGAAAATAAACACTCCTAATCACCGTGAGATCCAGTACTTAACCTGAGTACCTGGAAAATAAGAAGAGGATGCAGCACCCTGGTATTAATCTGGAAGATATCCTAAATAAACACAATGCCCAACTAATGTACTTTCAGCTTGAGCCTAATTGCACAAAGAGTCAAGGTATTCCTTTGCCTTTATCTCGGAAGCAAAGTAATGGGTCCTCCCTTCATTAATAACCTTTAGCTGGGCAGGGTTTATCAAAAAGGCCTGTAGTTTTTTTTCCTGAAAGGGTTTAATGAGCTGCCGCAACCTCCATCTCCTTTCCACCGTCACATGACAGAAATCTTGCCGAACGAAGAATGATATTTCGTCACTAGTCCTCCTTGCATCCGGTCTTGCCTTCTCTGCAATTAATTGCCTCAGTACGAAATTGCCGAGGAAGATCAGAATGGCCCTTGACTTATCCCCTTCCCTTGCGTTTTTCCGAATTTTGAAAGGGGTACGATGTGCCCTCAGAATTTCGGTGGGCCAGTCCCAGCTGGATAACTCCGGAAATACTTGATCGAACAGCTTGATGGTATACGCTCTGATGTCTAACCCTTCGACCCCTTCTGGAACCCCGAGGACCCTAAGGTTATTACGTCTCATTCTATTTTCCATGTCCTCGAGTTTCCATTGAATATCCACTAGCTGTGCACAGTGGGCATCCACTTTAGTGACAGCAGCTACTGCCTCGGCCTCAGTTGAGACAACTCGCTCCTCCAAATTAGAGACTCTGTCCCCCAGATTCGTGCAGGCTTTAGACAATTTCCTCACGACCCCCTGCATCTTCCTCACTGCGGCTTGTGATTTATTACTGTCTTGGCGAGTCTCCTCACGATGGGCGATAATTTCCTGGTGAATCAATTCCAGGAGCGACATCTGGGATACCTTCGTATTTGGACTACCTTGCAATGGCATGGCCGATGAATGATCCCAACTTAGTTCATAATGTTCTTGCCCCTTCAATGCCGCCCCTGGCCTGACCGCCGTAGTAGGGGGTTCTTGCTCCAAATCACTTTCTAAGTCCTGAATACTACCTTCCATGTAGGAGCTGTGCTCATCCTCGTCTGACCATTCTGCATTTTCGGACACCGAGAAAAAGCACTCACTTGGGACTTTCTCCGCCAGACCCCCCGAAGCTCCACCTGGGGTAGCCTCAATGGTAGCCTCAGCTGTAACCTCCATAGGTGCTGAGTCGAGATCGCGGGAACCCGAGGCTACCGCCACCTGGGGAGGACCGCTGCTGGTATATTGGCCTGCCTTGGGAGAGGTGCCTGCAGTATTGTCCAGATTTTCTCGGTCCTTTACTGTCTTTCCCACTGCAGGGTGCCCACTTATAATGGCTGCTGGGGCAGATACAATCGCTTGCACGCTGTCACTGTGAGGAGTTTCAGCGGATACTTGCTGGGCAGCCGTGCCTTCAGCACCTTCTTCTATGCTGACGAGACTGGTGGATAATGCATCTTGACCCCCCATATCCTGCGCTGCCCCGTCTTCCACCTGGGGTGGGATCTCCTTTATTCCTTTCACCTTGCTGGTTTTGGAGAACATATAAGCAATTGTGGCAGTTGCCTGGCGTGTTTTAACTGCCAGCTGCTGATGTCTCCTAGCGATGGGTGTTTGCTGTTTCAGCTGGGGGTCTCCTTCATCCTGCGCAGCCAACACCGCTGCTCCCCGCTCTGCCTCACATTTTTTCTTTGAAATTGCCGCTTTGGAGTTATTTTGTTTGGGGGCCATAGCTCCTGAGTGCAACAGGCAGCCTCCTCTCCCAATCCTTCTCAAGCTTGTCAGGTTCCGAAAACTGCCGCTCCCCAGATCCCAACCGTGGCTCCCAGCTCCGCTCCTGTGTTTGGTCTCAGCGCGGGACTCTGCTCTGCTCCGCTGCCTCACTCGCATGCCCCGCCCACCGCTACTCGTGGAACGCCAGCGGCAGGGAGCGAGAGCCGTCGCAGCCTGCACCAGAGCCCGGAACAGAAAACTCCCGGAGCCGCTACACACAAGTACGGTAATCATATTTTACCGCCGGTAGCTCTATTCATGAAGTCCTGTCCCCAGGTTGCCGAAATCCCTACAAAACATCATTCTGGGGTTACAAACTGCTTCCTCATCGCGATCTGCTGCTAACGGCCACAGCTACACGACTGCCATCTTTGCCCCGTATGGTCAGCGGGTTTAGCCCTAAGCATAATGGTGGATGCAGTTCATCAAGCGTGTGTACTTGCACAAAAGTTCTTTCAAGTGTTTCACCAGGTTGGTGCAGATCAATGCTGACCATCTCTAGACACGTGTTTCTGGATTATTATCCGTCATCAGTAGAGATTAGGCATAAAATTATTTGGAGTTGCTGAGCAGGCTGCCAAAGTATTCTCGGGTCAGAGTGCCTCTCCGGGCACGCAGGAGCCTCTCCACGAGCTCGTCATCTCAAAGCGGCTCGAGGGACCCTTTTAAACAGGAAAAAAATGTGGGATCACACTACTTCACCTCCCACACAGTTCGCCCCTAAGCTTTATGGTGGATGCAGTTCATCAAGTGTGTGTACTTACACAAAGTTCTTTCAAGTGTTTCACCAGGTTGGTGCAGATCAATGCTGGCCATCTCTAGACATGTGTTTCTGGATTATTATCCTTCATCAGTAGAGATTAGGCATAAAATGATGTGGGGTTGCTGAGCAGGCTACCAAAGTCTTCTACGGTCACAGTACCTCTCCAGGCACGCAGGTGCCTCTCCACGAGCCCTTGAGTCATTGAGCTGACGAGCTCGTGGATGAAGCACCTGCGTGCCAGTGAGAGGTACTGGACCTGATATAATGTTTAGCAGCCTACTCAGCAAACCCCAAAATACAAGACTGTATTCTCTACTGATGACGGTTAATAAACCTGAAACACGTGTCTGGAGATCAGCACTATCTGTGCCAACCTTGGCGAAATACTCAAAAATAACGGAGCGAGCTACAAGAGAATGCATTTCTCAGAATGCCAGGGGCGAACCTTGCCTGAGACGTCAGCGGTATGCTCCCACATCCTGTTATCTATTTAAAGTACTCCAGTGAGTCATTGAGCTGACGAGCTCCTGGATGAAGCACCTGCGCGCCAGTGAGAGGTACCAGACCTGATATAATGTTTGGCAGCCTACTCAGCAAACCCCAAAATTCAAGACTGTATTCTCTACTGTTGACGGTTAATAAACCAGAAACACGTGTCTAGAGATCAGCACTATCTGTGCCAACCTTGGCGAAATACTCAAAAATATCAGAGCGAGCTACAAGAGAATGCATTTCCCAGAATGCCATGGGCGAACCTTGCCTGAGAGGTCAGCGGTGTGCTCCCACATCCTGTTGTCCCCCAATCTTTGGAATCCAGCCAGGTCTTGCTGGGACAGGTGGGTTTTTTCAGTGGTCGATGGCTTCTGTATTGTGTTGCTCAGACTTCTTCTTGTTTCATTTAAGTCCTGCAAAACAGCCAAACGGTATTTGATATCAAAGGGTTTTTGTTCCACCACTGAAGTTTGACGATCGAGGTCTTCGATAATCATTCTAGTACCAAACAGTAATTCATACGGAGTGATTCCACCTAGAGATTTTCTTGGCAGATTGTTAAGACTACGGTGGACACTTATTAGATGTTTGACCCACCCGTCACCCGAACCTAATACCCTAGCTGTTATAGATTGCTTTATGTTACGTTTTTTTCTTTCCACTACCGCATTTCCCTCAGGATGGAATGGACTTGAGTACCGCAATGCAACGCCCAAGCTGGTCATGGCCTCCTTGTAAGCTCTAGAGCTAAAAGCAGGGCCCTGGTCAAAATGTAGCGTGCCGATTGCGTATGTGCCGATAAAGACTCGCAAATATTTTATAACAGTTCGGGCATCAGCCGAGCGCTAGGGCCACATCCAAATGAATCTTGTGCAGGAATCCACTGCGACCATGATATATTTATAGTTGCCATCCCTTTGTAAGGGACCACAGAGGTCCAGGTAAACACATGCTAATGGTTTATCTGAAATCAGAAGAGGCGTCTGTGCAGGTCGTTTCACTGTTGAGACTTTCATTTTTTGGCAGATTTCACATTCTAGAACACAGTTTCTAGTTTGTTTCCTCATGCGCGGCCACCAATATCTTTGTTTTAATAACGATACTGTGGCGGAAACTCATGCGTGTGCAGATGCGAGCCCTTCATGTGCTGCTAAGATCAGTCCTAACCTATGTTCCATGTGTGGAATTGCCCTATCCCCCACTCCAGGGATTTGAGCAAAAGGAACATTATTTGCATCAGTTATATATGAGTACTTTACTGGAAAGCCTTTCGGGAGTGTTTTGCCACTGTCTTTTACTGAAGCGATGACACCCTGCATTATTTCGCTGTCTATTTTTGTTTTTGAACGAGTGATTGCAGCTACGGAAGCCGTTTGCACAGCTGCCTTCGCGGCTTCATCAGCCAATGAATTCCCTGCAACGTGAACGTCTCACGTTGATGACTCAGTGTATGTATCACGTGAGTCTTTTTTTGTTCTGTCTGTAATAGAACTACTTGTTCCCAAAGCATTGTATGCTTGATTGTGCCACCTTTTGCATCTTTGAAACCATTTTGAACCCAGTTCTGCAGATATTCATTTTAAGACTGGATGCAGTAATACGAATCACACACTATGAGTGTGGGGAATTCGCGATCCGTATTTTCAAGCGCCATCTTGAAAGCCTGTTTTTCAGCTCGCTGAGCTGTACAGTCTCCGAGTGATTGAGTTTTAGTGACCCAAGGTCTGAATTTACCTTCGCGCCAGCGACCTTTAACAATCGCGCACGCAGCACTATAACCTTGTTTACCCCCAATTGCGGGCTGTGCTGATCAGTCTGTATAAATTATACATCCGTAATGTTTTAGAGGCAGAATCTCGGTCGCTAGAGGACATTCGTGTTCGTATTGTAGTAATTCTTGTGTTTTCAAGTAAGGGTCAAAAACGTATTCATCGTCTGTTGCAGCAAGAGGATTAACCCATTGTATCCATCTCGGATGTAAAGCTTTAGCATTTGGAATGCTTGCTTTCGTCACTGCCTCTAGGGCAGGTACAGGTGTAACGATAATTATGCGTTTACCTTGTGCGAGGGCTCTCTCTTTTGCTACTGCAGTTTGAACCGCTGTCAGAATTTTTTCTGTTGAAGTGAATTTCATTTCAGCTTGTGTGTACAAGTGTGATTTGTATGCTATCGGAACCATTTCACCTTCCTTAAAGGTTTGGTATGTGAATCCGCATCTCCCTGGGATGATTCGGATCACAAGGTTGCGCACGTTCTCGCCTGTCTGTAACAGTGTTTTTGCTAACATGTCTGTTTGCACTGAACGCACATTTTCTGTGTGTTTTTGAGTCCAATTAGTTGGTTTGAAATCTGGTTTGATTAGTTCATAGAGAGGTTTAACCCTTTCTGCGTAATTTAGAACATAAGTTCTTCCAAAATTCAGGAAACCTAGAATTGACTGTAAGTTTTTCAGCGTCTTTGGAGGCTGGAGCAGTGCACATTTCTCTAGAAAGTTTGCTGCCAGGCTTTTGCCTTCACTTGAAAGTTTGTATCCTAAGAATAGGACGTTGAGGTGGGCAATTCGTGATTTCTTAACATTTAATTTGTACCCTTCAGAAGCAAACCCAAGTATTATGGTGTTCACTCTTTTCAAGTGCCTGTCCAAATCATCGTCAGTAAGGTAGATGTCATCGACAAATGATAATGCCTCATCATCATACGTTTGTAGTAACTCTGTTACGCTGGCTGAAAATAACCCAGGACTATACTTGAACCCCTGGGGGAGACGGCAAAATTGTCGTTGTGTCCCCATAATTGAGAAAGTGGTCAAGTGCCTGCTTTCTGGTGCAATGTTTTGACAGAAGAAACCATTTGAAATATCTAATGTGGTTTTATATTTTTTACGCACAATGTTATTCATCAGTGCTGCACTGTGTGCAGGGCCGGACTGGGAACCAAAACCGGCCCTGGCAAAGTGCTCGGCCGGCCCCCCTGCCCCCGGGGGGGAGGGGTGCGAGCGCTTTGCCAGGGCCGCTTTTCAGCCGATTTTGTTACAGGGCCGATTTTGCAGCTATGCTGCAAAAACGGCTCTGCAACAAAAACGGCCCCCAGGGCCCAAAACCGGCCCCCACCCTTGCGGCCGACCGGGGGATTGCCCGGTCCCCACAACGGCCAGTCCGGGCCTGACTGTGTGCATTTTGTACTGCAAAAGTTTTGCAACAAGAGTTTAAATGTCTGTAGTCCAAAACTAGACAATATGAATTGTCTGGTTTGGAGACAGGAAACAAAGGATTGTTCATAGATGAGGTGCACGTTTCAATCACCCCTTGGTATTCAAGTTGATTTAAAATCTCCCTGACCTGTTTTTTAGCTTCTTGCTTAACTGGATACTGCCTCTGTGCAGTAGGTTGATTTTTTAACTGGATTTTATGGTGAGGAGAGTCCTGTATCCCATCCTACCTGATTTTAATGCTGGAGCCTGAGCTACTGCCCATTTCCTGGCATATGTGTATTTTTTATGAATTGGAATGTGATTTGAGAAGGCTGGCATAATTATATCTTCGCCATGTGGGCACTCCCTGACAAATTCAGGTGCCCAGTTTTGCTCAGCTAGAAGAATGTCATAACCCTTCTCCCAAAAGAGTGCTTTTATATTTTTAGTTATGTCCCCCTCTATCCGGAGTGTTAGTTCATATAACTTATGGGGTACACTAACCCTGGTATCAGCAGTTTCAACTAGAATGCATTCATTCAGGACCACTGTCTCCAGATGATCCTTCAAGATCTTGCGAGCTATGGTGACTTCTGCTGCACTGTCTAGCATTGTCTGGGACCACTCCCCTTGAGTTGTGTCCTCAAGATCCTTGGCATGTCTGATCTTTACACTTGCTACCTTCTTCTTGGTGAATTGAGTTTTCTTATTTTTAGGAATGTGCTGTTTGTCTTTGGACTTCACGCGTTCTTCTTTCTGTTCTGATCGTCCTCTTCTTTCGGATTTCTGCGAGGAAAACTGAAAGGTACGAGAGGAACTTGTATCACTATCTTGATATTTATCAGGTTTTCTCAAATTATCCCTATTCCTGAGGTTATATCTCTTTTCAGAGGGCTCCCGGTGGGGAGACCTACCTCCCCGTTGGGGAGATCTTCCTCTGGACCGAGAACGCTTCTCTTTAGGAAGTGTTTGTTTACTGTTTTCCCACTTCTTCTTCGGAGTAGTGAGATTATTTTTAATAAAACCTTTTTCAGCATTTTCTGTTAGTTGGGGTTTTAATGGTTTCCCACCCAAACTATCTCTACCTAGTTCTTCATAGGATTTTTCAATAATTCTTGCAAGTTCATATGGTTGCTCTGCTACATCTGTTTCTTTTAATTTTTGATGGATTGCCAAGGACGCTGCTTCACCTTTAATGTAAGCTAATAGTATAGCCGAGACCTGTTTGAAATCTTTTAGCAGTTTCATACCAAGATTCAAAGCAGGTTCTGGTCCATATTCATTTTGAATTTGTCTTAGGACGTCTGGTATTACTGCCATAGACGGAACACCATGTGTTTTTGTGTAGATTGAAGCAAAGACTGTACCCCGAAGTGTCACAGTCCTCCATGTGTGGTGCAAACCCCATTGGCAAACAGATTGTCAAAATTCTGTGTTTCTCATGAGGTGCACTATCAGGGAATACTGCCTCAATTTGAATAATTTTCTGAGCTAACCAGAACGGAATTTGTTCCCTTTTTGCGGGCAATTTACCAATGACTGATTGTATAGTCTGTTGTGTAATTTTGTTTGTGTTCCCTTGGTGAGGGATGTGCTGCGGAATCCTTACAGCAGGTTGGACTGTTAAGGTCCGCATGACATATTGAACCAATTGTCTATGTATTTTAATTAACTGTTTTAGCTGGGCTAACAGTTCTGGACCTGCCATTTCTTCAATGTCAGGATGTGGTGTATAGCTGGCTAGTACCGGCCATGTAGCTCCTGGTCCACCTAGTGGACCGAGCCTGGTAATGTGATTTTGATGTTGTAGGGTGCCTTTAAACCAGAGCTGATGCTCTTGGTATGTTAACGGAATTTCAATGTCCTCGTAAGGGACGTATTCCGCTGGAGGTTCCTCTACTTTGAAGTAGTGGAACTCACGTGTTTCCGGATTTGCTGCAGGAAACTGAATCCATGAATAGAATACCTCTGTCTGCCGATATTCGTGTGCCTCTATGACAAATATTACTTTACCACCTCTCGATGATACTCCATTATTTATAAGTTTCTAAGTTATACTTTTTCTTACATTTATGGGATCAATATTGCATCCGGGTATTTTGTTGGAGACTTGTGTCGTCTAAAACTGCTTGAGCTACTGCTGCAACTCTAGCCCTGTCTTCTTCACTATCCGATATTTTGTCGGTGGAAAGTTTTTCAGAGCAAGTTTCAAGGAAACAAAGATTAGGTGCACAATATTTTGGAACACTGTATCCTTCAACGTTGAATAAACCAAGAACTGTGTAACGAGGAGAGAGCAAGCTGCAGGCAGCGGAACGCGCTGCTTAATATTAGCGTGTTAACCCGCGAGTTAACATTACTATGAAAAATTGTTCCAACATGGGCCATTAATCTTTAAGTACTGGTAAGCATCCCATACTTAATTTAGAAAAAAGGTGACAGATACATAACAATCTTTTTTTGTAATTTGTATTTTCTTCAATGATCTGACTGTTTCTTTATTTTTAGTTTCTCAGTCTTTCTATGTTCTTCATTATATCTTGATTCATTTTAAACATTTAATCACAAATACAATTTATAAATATGTACATAATTCATGCAATAAGGAAGGAAAAATATGATATCATAATACACAATAAATAACAATATGCCTAAAATGAAAACGTCCCTGGTAACATACACTCAATCAAGAAATACTACCACAATCATACCCATACTTCATTCAAAACCACGACAAAAAGAAGAGAAAACTGAATTTTAATTGGCAGGATCGTCACGCCAATTAATGGGTCTCATAACATAGTAAGAGACCCTGCACAGGTCGACGCCCGTTTCGGCGGCTCAAGGCCACCTTCTTCAGGACCTCTTCCAAACAATCTAATCCAAAAATCCAGGGGACCTAGAATGTACATATGAAATGAAATGAATGAAATGAAATGAAAAACATATTTATAAAGCGCTAGCAGTTGCCCTGAGGCGTCCAGGCGCTAAGAATTACCATCAGTGCTCAACAGAAAAGGGAAGGGAATCAGCCACTAATTAAACAGAAAAGTTTTAAGTTTCTTACGAAAACTTAGGAGGTTAGGTTCTGATCTGAAATAAAGTGGCAAAGTGTTCCAGATCTTCGGGGCATTATATGCAAAGGAACGGCCTCCGGCCCTTGCTCTATGGATTCTTGGAATTTGAGCTAAAAAAGCATGTGAGGATCGAAGAGCTTTGGACGGTTCATATGGAGATACCAGCAAGTGATTGATCTCTGGGCCTGATTTCCAGTACGCCTGATGTGCAATGCATAAAGATTTAAACTTGACTCTCTCCCTAATGGGGAGCCAATGTAGTGTTCGTAAGCCAGGTTTGATTGAGATTCTTCTAGGAATACCAAGTTAAGGTACGGTCCGCACAGTTCTGGATACATTGTAATTTTTTTTAAGGTGTATTCCGGCGCCCCAAGGTACAGAGCATTGCTAAAATCTAGGCGAGATTGAATTAAGCCCTGAATAACTATCTGCTTTGCCTCGAAGGGAAGAAAGGGCAAGATTTTTTTTGCCATCCTTAGGAGGCCAAAACAAGTCGCAGAGACTTTTGTTGCCTGCATGTCGAAAGTCAGCGATTTATCTAACCACACCCCCAGGCTTTTGATGTGATCTCTAGGGGTGGGAGCTGTGCCCATGCTCAGAGGCCACAACACCTCCAAAGTGGAGAGAGTTGGGGGGCCTAGGAGCATCAGCTCAGTTTTATCATCGTTGAGTTTCAGGCATGATTTGGTCATCCAACTCTTAACCTGCTCGAGACAGATTGTTAAAGTGGACTGTGATAGTGGGGTACTCTTTTGTGCGAGAGAGACCAGTAGCTGGGTATCATCCGCATAGGTGATGATGTCGATGCCATGCGGACGTACTATGCCAGCCAGCGGTCTCATGTAGGCATTAAAGAGCGTCGGGCTCAAAGAGGAGCCCTGCGGAATCCCACATCCCAACGGCTTCTTCAAGGAGACAGATGTTCCTTCAAAGACCTGGAAGGTTCGGTCAGATAGAAAAGACCTGAACCACTCCAGGGCTTCTCCCGAGATTCCAATGTCGAGGAGGCGGTCCAGAAGTATGTTGTGGTTGACAGTATCAAAGGCGGCACTCAGATCAAGGAGGATTACTGCCACTGACCCTCCCTGATCGAGTATCCGCCTGGTCACTTCTGTTACTGCCAATAGGGCTGTCTCCGTGCCGTGTTTTGGGCGAAAGCCAGTCTGGGAGATATTGAGCAGCTGGTTATGCTCAAAGAACTGAGTCACACTGATGTTAATGTGTTTCTCTAAGATCTTAGTAGCCCAAGGCAAAAGTGAAATCGTGCGATAGTTGTTAAAATTAGTTGGATCAAGATTGTTTTTTTTTAGCAATGCTCGGACCATGGCGTGTTTTCAAGACAGCGGGAACGTCCTACTTGTAATAGAAGAATTCAACAGCTTCAATAGATTGGGAAGAATGGCTTTATTTGCAAGGGCCAGCATCTCCGGGGGAGCAGGGTCACATGGAGAGCCTGATTTAATTTGGTTTGTTAATGCCTCAAGAGTGTCAAGATGCAGCATTGGGAGGCGATCCAGAGAATTATTAAGGGGGGCGCCCACTGATGTGGTCAGCGGATTAGGTTTTTGTGGAGACGAATCAGTTTCTGGGTCAGAGAAGGAGAGATAGATTGTGTTTATTTTTGAGAAAAAAGCATTGGCCAGTTCCTCACATCGAGAAGATGAGTTATCATTGGTGAGTGGCGGTGATGGCAACCTGGTCAATGTTTTCACAATCTGATAAATTTCCTTAGGTTTAGATTTTGCCAGTTTAATATTTTCCGCAAAATATAAGGCTTGTTTATCTCTGATCTCGTTTTTATAATTCCTGATAGCCTCTCTGTAGGACACTTTATCTGCAGGCTCATAGGATAAGCGCCACTTCCTCTCTAGTCTTCTACAGAGACGTTTTTTCCCCCCTAAGATCTTCCGAGTACCAGGGAGCGTTTTTTTGTTTCCTCCTAGTACCGGAAGTTCGAAGGGGAAGTGTAGAGTCCAAAGAATTAGTTATCCAGTCATTGAACAACTCATTGTTGGCACAAGGATCAAGGGAAAGTAGCGGATTAGTAATGGCCAGATTGCTCATCCATTCGTCTGTGTTGAGCTTTGACCAGTTTCGAGTGGCACGAGGAGTGGGAGTCGGAAATAGTATTTTAGGAGTGGACCAAGTTAAAAAAATTAGAAAATGATCAGACCAGGGAAGATGGCTGATGCTGTCGACCTTTAAAGTTCTGCTGTTGCTGAATACTGGGTCTAAAAGATGGCCCATATTGTGTGTAGGTCCAGACTCCAGTTGATCTAGTTGTAGGGCAGCTAGGCTAGTTACAATGTCCTTAGCAGTAGGGTCTAGCAAATTGTCGAAATGAATATTAAAATCTCCCAATAGAGTGAGATTAGAGGGGGAGATAATGAATTCTGCTACAACATTTGGTAGATCGTCCAAAAAATTCTTAATAGGGCCTGGGGGACGGTAAATAAGGAAGCCGGAAAAGCTATCATTAGGTGTAAATTCGATGACAAAAGGAAGGCTTTCGCAGTCTGCAATGGCCTCCGTTAAGCTGCGACATGTGTATATGTCTTTGTAGATGATAGCCAGCCCTCCCCCTTGCCCTGTGGTCGATCTAACCTGGCCATCTGATAGCCGGGGATAAGGGCTTGCACTATATCAGAAGAGGAATCCTGGGTAAGCCACGTTTCTGTTAAAAATACCACGTCCGGCGTATGTTCCTCCAGCAAAAGCGACATCTCCAGACTATGCTTGACGAGAGATCGACAGTTGAGAAGAAGCATTCGATAGTCCCTAGAATCTGGTTGGGTGGAGTGTTCCTTTATCTCATGTTTACAATAAGGGCATATATGAGGGATCTCCAAAGGAGGAAACTGGTGACAGCAGCTAGCAGGGGTAAAGGGACGAAATCGAAGAAGGGAATCCCTGTTGTAAACTTGTCTTTTTAGTTGGAAACGACCAGGGGGGGTGGCCCCTGGTCTCGGTCAGGCGCGGACGGGTGCAGACGGGCTTGCCTTTGGCGCGCCTTCGGCGCGCCGCCGGCGTGCCCGCTGCGCCCGCCCGCTGCGCGGACGAGATGACATCATAAATTTATGGACCGTTTGGGAGGGCGGGAGGCGTCCTGCAGCTAGAGTGTAGGTCCCTTACCCCACTCAATATGGCGGCTGTCAGTGTCGGTAAGCCCTATTTTTATTTCACTGCGCCAGCTCCTACTCGGCTGCGCAGGAATCGGCGAGGCAGTTTCCAGGCTAATAATGCTAGTAATAAACTAAAAGTCCTGCCAAGTAAGTAATCTACTTGCGGACAGTGACGATTTTAAAATCTCTAATCACAGTGGTGAGAACAAGTAAAATAGCAAGACAGCAAGATAGATGGGAGAGCCCCCGGCTTCCGCCTCAGTGGAGAATAATAGAGCAGCGCGATAGCAATCAGCGCGCTGTTACACCTGACAAGGTTTAAATACTGTGGGAGGGCGGGAGGCATCCTGCAGCTAGAGTGTAGGTCCCCTACCCCACTCAATATGGCGGCTGTCAGTGTCGGTAAGCCCTATTTTTATTTCACTGCACCAGCTCCTACACGGCTGCGCAGGAATCGGCGAGGCAGTTTCCAGGCTAATGATGCTAGAAAATACATAGAAAATACTGTCACCATAAACACTCTTAGATGTGTAAAACAAAACACCAAATAATCAACATATTTAAAAAAACATTGCTCAATATATCACAAAAGCTAAACAATAGACCCAGTTTTGGTTGAACCTTCAGGAGATATAGATAAACAAAAAACAAATATTAAAATTCTGTGAGGGTAGCAATTACACAGCAAGTCCCTAAAACGGCAAATATGGTGACTGGGACTATAGGTGAACCTCAGACGATGTCAATGGCACCACTTGTCTAAGAGGTAACATTAATGTTAACTAAGCCTTTATCTGATCCTGGATATAGTTCATTCAGCCTGGGTGAGTGTCCATTATCATTAAGTTCTAATGAAGCCCAGGAAGTAGCACGTTTTTTTGAGACAGGTATAAATCTACTTACGGTTAAAAACAGGTTCTTATTCCCAAATTTTGATCCATGAAATTGAAGAAAACGGAATGGAAGTATCAAATAACTCTCTGATTTAAGGATATTTCAGTTTTTAAAACAGTAACCTAAGAAATAAAGTAGGAAAAAATACACTGTAACTACCTTTCTGTCCGAATAGATATATTGCATTATAGATGCTGAAGCCCTGCTGAAATCTAATCTTACCACAATGCAAGTTGACGCAAAGAAGAGTCTTTAATGCCGTGTGTATAAATAATGAGGGGCGAGTCTATTTTGCGGCGAGGAGGTGTGCCAGAGATAATTGAGCTGCAATATGATGCATCATTGTTTAGAAATCTACAGCCTGTAAATAGCGATTGTTCTCATGTATAGTACACTACTACATACGTCAGTAACCCACCTTTAAATAAGATTTATCGTACTTCTTTTACTTCATTCACTTAATCGAAAAAGTCGATCAGCCGAGTTCAAACAATGAGGTATTTGCCTCCATCCATAGATAACCTGGGATGTAAGAAAATCTTTTTTTTAAAAAGAGCGCTACGGTATACATGGGTCCCATAAGAGGAGAGAAAATTTAGCACAAACAGGAACATTCCTAGTTGTTTTAACAACGTCCATACTAGCAGCAAGGGTGTGTAAATCAGTCACATACGGAAGGAGGAGGTTTAATAAGTGAAGAGACCCTCCTGGTTGTTTAACAGCGTGCGTACCATCAGCAAGGGCGTAGGTCCCTAATTACCGATACACGCACGGCGCTCAAGCAACACTTACTCGAATGGTATCCAAATGTAGTCCAAAGTCTCTCCTGCTGACATCAACTCCCTCACGGCGCAAACAGTAAGCGGGACTGATCGTGGCATTTTAAAGCCCGAGAGAGGTCGCGTATTCTCGCGATGTTCTCACAATACCGGAAATGGTCTAAAACCGATTGGGAGACTAAAGATAAGTAACGGACTACCGATGGCCTTCCAATTACGACACAGTGTACTCAAAATGCCGGAAGTAATTATCAACGTGAGGAGACTCAAAAATAAATAACGGACTAAGGTGGGCTCTCTTTTTTCGGCGCAAAGAATATCAATAAATGAAACACTATATACAATATTACATTAAGAGAAATATCAACGTGAGAATAAAAAGAGAAAAGGTTAAAAAAAAAAATTACAAAGAGACCCAGGGTAAGATAATAAAGATATGCCATATGTGGTCTGCTAATGGGGGATTTACACATTCTGGGGAGTGGCACGATATAATTAATTAAGATGTTGTTTTAATAAAGTGCCATACAAGGTCCATTCAAAACGGAACATCCTCAATTCTTGAATGGACAGTATCATGATGACATAACTTGAGACACATAACATGGGCATTACAAAACTGGTGATCTCATAAAAAATTAAAAGACATAAAACGTATAATTTCAGAATGGAAGATGTCATAGATAATAATCAATAAAGTAAGTAGATACAGATAACAAAAATATTGTGAGGAAACAAGAAGTTGAAGTCACAAACCGGCAACATCAAAATTGAACTGGTATCTATTTTGTAACATACCATGATATTTCCTCATTAAGGCCATGTTTCACACAATCAAGATGATAAATCCAAAAGGTTTCCCGTTTCTTCCGTGTAATCTCTATGGGTTGACCTAATCTTATCTGTACTTTTTCTAAAATCGACCATTTGATTTCTCTCTCATTATGATTCATGTCTAAGCAATGTTGAACCAAGGGTGCCATCAGTTTTTTTGTTTTGATGGCAGACTTGTGCTCTCTGTAGCGAAGACGGAATTCACGGCCCGTTTCCCCTACATATGCCAATCCGCAGCTACAAAACAGGATGTATACGATATTACTACTATGGCAGTTTGTTAAATGGCGTAGTTTGATTTTTTTTATCATTATATTCGATAACATCAGATGCAATTGCTGAATCACAGGCGTGGCAGGAGCCACATCTGTGATTGCCCAAAACCACAGGTAAGCCTGTGATAGAACGCAGACCGTCAGAGGTGGATCTTTTTGTCTGTCGAGTATGCACTAGCATATCCTTAAGATTCTTATTCCTTCTATATGCTAATAGAGGTAAAGGAATGGGGGGTGCATCTTCATCTAAATTCAGAATACTCCAGTTTTTATTAATGATATTCCTAATTTTGTAATTCAAAGTGGAGTGATTAATCACACATGTAATCCGATTCTGGTTTGGGCGCTTGGATCCTTGTAGTAAAGCAGATCTGTCATAGTATTTCACTCTTTTTTATGCGTGCCGAATGAGTCGATGTGAGTAACCCCTCTTGAGAAGCCTGTCTTTGAGAGCATCACCATGTTTATGGAAAGCAGCCATGTCCGTGCAATTGCGACGGATTCGTAAAAATTCCCCAAAGGGGATGGATTCCCTTTGACAGTTGGGATGATAACTGTCAAACTTTAGAATAGTGTTTTTAGCTGTAGTTTTCCTAAAAAGGCTCACTTCCAAATGGCCATTAGTACCTTCAATGCTGATGTCCAGGAAGTCAACTCTATGGTTGTTGTAATTGACTGTAAACCTAAGGCTGGTGTCACTGGCATTGAGCCAAAGAACAAATGACTGAAGCAAATCAACAGGGCCACTCCAAATAAAAAAAATATCATCTATAAACCGCTTCCGAATAGAGACATTCTCAAAAAAAGGTGCTAATTCATTATGGATGTTTTGTAGTTCCCACTCTCCCATAAAGGTGTTGGCCACACTAGGGGCGCAAGAAGCACCCATTGATGTCCCTTTGATTTGTTTGTAAAGGTTGCCATTATATTCAAAGAAGTTGTTCAAGAGAACAACCTCCAGGCATTGTAAGATGAAGTCATCTGGTCGATCTCCTGGGTATCTCTGTAATAAGGCTGACGCAGCCTGTAACGCCCGACATTGAGGAATGTTAGTATATAACGCCTCAATGTCGAGCGTTACAAGAATGTCAGTGGCCGGATTGAATGGTAAGCCCTCAATCTTATTAATAATATCACCGGTATCCCGGATGTACGAGGTATACCTTTGTGTGAGAGGACATAAAAATTTGTCAACATATTTTGATAAGGGCTCCGTGCAGGACCCAATGGTGGATATGATAGGTCGCATGGGTGGATTTGTCTCTGATTTGTGTGTCTTAGGTAGCCCATAAAGAGCGGAAATGGTCGGGAAAGATTTATTTAAAAAAACATATTCGTCTTCACAGATGAGCCCATCTGTGAATGCCACCTGAGTTATCTCTTGAATATGCTTGTTCAATCTTTCCAATTCCCTCCGTTGTGCTGGTCTATAATGATCTGTCACTGATAGCATCTCCAGCATCTTTTCATCATAAGTTTCTTTATCAAAAACGGCAATCCCCCCACCCTTGTCACATGGTATGATGACAACAGAGGGGTCCGTTTTCAATTTATTTAGAGATGCAGTCTCTAATTTAGAAAGGTTAGACTGGGGTTTGTAGGGATTCTTAATAATTCGTGCAATGTCTCGCAGGACGCTCTGTTCAAAAATACGCACTTCAGTGCCGACCATGTCCAACGTGGGGGTAAATGTCTATGGGGGCTTACAACTGGACAATTTGCAATCCTCCTCGCATGACGGACGGTCCAAAAAGAATCTATTCAGTCTGACCTTTCTAAAAAAAGCAAACAAGTCCTCATGTAGCTTGAATTTGTTCATATGTACACTCGGAACAAATGATAGACCCTTGCTCAACATGTCTATATCTTCTGGTTCAAGCGAGATAGATGAGAGATTGTAAATAGGCAGGTTTTCTGCATTAGTCAATAAAGGGGAATTCGATGTACCTCCTACCACCAATACTGGTGGTTGCGTGTCCTCACATACTGTTGAGGAGGTTGAGGGCTCATGTGAGCTTGAGCTCCTTGATCCTGCCACCGTACATTCCTTCCTCGGTATTGGCCCCGGGATAAAAAACCCCTTCCATGAAATGTTCGTTGGGCGGACCTACCTCTAAACGATCTCGAATTAAATTGGCCATTGCTCATATCTTGATAATTGTTACCATCAGATCCGGAGGAACCTGTATCTGAAAAATTTGTATATTTCCTACCTGGGTAACCATTAAAGTTCGAATTATAATTGCCCTGTGTCCCTTCTTGATAGTAGCTGGGAGTAAGGTAGGGATAAATCTTTTCTTTTGTAAACCATCTTACATCCTTTCGTAGTTTTTCTGTTTTTTTATTTGTAAGGTAGGTATCAAAGTCCTTCATTTCAGATTGAATTTTTTCCAGACAATTCTTTGCTTCATCCACAGCCGTGGCTGTACTGAGTTTGGCCTCTAAGTCGTTAATCTCCTGCAAAAGAGTAGATGCTATATCCTTAGCTGTTTCAATTATTAACATCATCCAGTCCCTGGAGCAGCGGTTAGAAATAAGTGACAACCGCTCCAGGAACTTTCTGATGTCAATAAATAATGCAGGGGCATTACGGACTCTCAATCCTGTAGGGATTACACCCGCCTTAAGGTACTCAAACATGTAATATACATGAGATTCTATGCGTTTAAGTTTTTTCGCATACCACAACGGCCCGGTCATGTGCAAGCACGAAGTAATAAGTTCAACAAGGTAACACTTCAACAAGGAAGAAAATACATCCAACAAAACAATAAATGACAAAAACCAATCCCACGGTTGAACAACCGCGAATGCTAGTAGCAAGTGTGATCGGACTAACCCGCGAGTTAAGCCGCGACATAGCAGTACAGCGGCGGATTAAGATATCGAGCGAACTGAGCGGGAATCGAACTTTAGGGGGAAGAACCGGGCTCCCAACTCCCCGGCACGGACGTTTTACCCCGCCCAATCAAGGTGCCTCGCAGAGGAGCTCCTCTGCAATCTGATCTGTGCCGCACATTCAGCGTTAGAGACGGTCGGAGGCAATACTACCAAGCTGAGACAGAGGGGTTGGTTAAACCGCCGATATTGGAACATAACTGCTGGCAAAATGACCACGAGGGGGCAAAAATCAAAGACCAAAGCAACAGCACCACAAATGGAGGGGGAGAAGGAGAGCGAAAACTCTACCCAGCAGCAACTACAGCAGAAAGGTAAGAGAGACTTGGGGGCTATCAGAAAGACTGCCAAGACTAATTCTGTTATGGGTGCAGGCAGCTCCCCCTCCATTAGCCTTCATTTTCGAATGGTCAAGCCGACTAATTCAATCAATCTGGAGGGGGGGGCGTTGGAACTGATAAGATCACACCCACTCCTAACCCCCAAGTACCCTCTCATGACCCTGAAATATACACCCTAAGTGGGGCGCAGGCAACATCCCTAGCTATGAGGGAGAATGATAACCGACCTATGGAAACTGGCCCTGATGAAACCTTAATTTTGAACCCCGGTCAGATGACCGGCGAGGGAGAAGAAACCAGCGCAGTGCTTATACAGCCCCCAGGCTCTGAACCCAAAACCGAAAATGTTTACTCGGTCACTGACGGATCACTCTCGGAATCAGGCTCATGCAGAGAGGAGACATCATCTGCAGAAGGACAGTCAGAAGATAACGAGTCAGAGGAGGAAAGCCTCCCTAATAAAACTCCTGAACCCGGTACCGTACTAAGGAAAAGACACTCCAGGCGAAAGAGAAACCAGCTTAAGGGAGCTCATCACATTTCACTGAACTCACCTGCTCGTACTGGTGATCACAGAGCCTTCAATGCACCTAATGCATCCAATACCACTTCAATCCAGAAGGATGAAGCAGGAAGCGCTGGGGATGGTGTAAATCCTACCTTAGTATCTATACTAAATGCAATCAAGGCATTCCAGGAAGAGGTACGGTCTGACAATCTGGCCGCTAAAACCGCTTCGAAAAAACTTAAAAGCGGGATGAGGAAACTCAATAAGGCTTGCACAGACATTGGCGATAGGTTAACTATGGTTGAAACTAGGACTGAGATTCTAGAAGGGGAGGTCGCAGAGGCTAAGGAACAAAGGACCTCACACGAGGCATGCCTGGTAGACCTAATGACTAAGCTGGAGGACCAAGAAAATCGGCAGCGCCGCAACAGTTTCCTTTTCCCAGTCCTGAGGCAAAGTAGCCGGGAGCTGGAGGTACTATTCTCGCTATTGTCAGAAAGTTGATTTTAAAAACTGCTTTTATATTGTGTGGTGTCACTTACCCTTTGCTTATGTTCTAAGCGCCTCTGTTTAAAACTTTGTTAGCGCACAGCCGATCTTAACGCTGTTCGCGCTTTCTTCTTCTCCCAGCGGCCGCCATCAGCCCAGGCGTGCGCGCTGGCCACGCCCCTTTTTAGCCACGCCCCCTGCCCTGACTACTAATACGCTGTACATCGAGCGCCTGACAGTTTCCTTTTCCCAGTCCTGAGGCAAAGTAGCCGGGAGCTGGAGGTACTATTCTCGCTATTGTCAGAAAGTTGATTTTAAAAACTGCTTTTATATTGTGTGGTGTCACTTACCCTTTGCTTATGTTCTAAGCGCCTCTGTTTAAAACTTTGTTAGCGCACAGCCGATCTTAACGCTGTTCGCGCTTTCTTCTTCTCCCAGCGGCCGCCATCAGCCCAGGCGTGCGCGCTGGCCACGCCCTTTTTAGCCACGCCCCCTGCCCTGACTACTAATACGCTGTACATCGAGCGCCTGACAGTTTCCTTTTCCCAGTCCTGAGGCAAAGTAGCCGGGAGCTGGAGGTACTATTCTCGCTATTGTCAGAAAGTTGATTTTAAAAACTGCTTTTATATTGTGTGGTGTCACTTACCCTTTGCTTATGTTCTAAGCGCCTCTGTTTAAAACTTTGTTAGCGCACAGCCGATCTTAACGCTGTTCGCGCTTTCTTCTTCTCCCAGCGGCCGCCATCAGCCCAGGCGTGCGCGCTGGCCACGCCCCTTTTTAGCCACGCCCCCTCTCTTTAAACATGTGCATGCATAGGAAGCGCAGCTGACGAGCGCAGCGGGAGCGCCGTTTGCGCGCCGAAGGCGCGCCTACGGCAAGCCCGTCTGCGCCCATCCGCGCCAAGACCGCGCCAGGCGCAGGAAACCCTGCCCGTCACCCTGCCCTAATCTCTCCACCTATTAGGTACACCCCTATCGACCTCCTCCGACTCCGAGGTTCTTCCTGCTGTTCCTACAAACTTGACCTTTCAAAGGTAGTCGGTTCTGCCAGCTGCCCCAAATGCTGCTGGACACCTACCATCGATCCCGACCAGCCAATTCCCCCTAAGAACCAGCCACCATTCTTCAAATGTGGCTTGATAAACGCCCGGTCTATGTGCAAACATAGCCAAGATATTCATGACCTCATCATAGAACATGACTTTGACTGTCTCATGATCACGGAAACCTGGCTCACAGAAGACAGCAACCCTGACATAGCCGTAGCTCTCCCCCAGGGTTACTCCTTCTACAGACAGGACAGATTGAAAGGAAGAGGAGGAGGTGTCGCAATTATCTTGAAGAACACTTTTAACTGTCACACCTTCTGCCTCGACCCACTTACCGACTCAGAGGGATTGGGCTTCTCCATCAAACTCAGCCAATCCCTGTCCCTATCAGGAGGTCTGATTTACCGCCCTCCCGGCAACGCCTCTAAATTTCTCGACTCCCTCAACGATGCTCTGGGCCATTTCTTACTTCCTTACCCACATTTCACCCTTCTAGGAGACTTTAATCTGCCTCTTGAGTCCCCCCTCGATCCTCAAACGAGAAATTTTCTACAAACACTTGAAATTTTCCAACTACAACAAATTGTCATGTTGCCTACCCACTCACTAGGTCATACCTTAGATGGTGTCTGCACTAATTTCCCTTCTCTCACCACCTTGCCCTCCTTGCCCCAGATATGGACTGATCACAGCCTGATCCCATTCCACATCTCCAGCAGCTGCCCTCCATCTATCAATAAATCCAATTCTCATCGCGGTCACTCTGTCAATTGGAAAACCGTCCAACAAAATCTCATCACCAATCCCATCTCCCAAGCCCACTCCCCCCCTCTATCTGGTCACATCGAAAGTGATGCCGACCTCTTCCACAACTGGCTTTCACAAGAATTATTAAACGGAGCCCCACCAACCGCCATGACAGAGTACAGAAAATTACTAAAAACAATGCTCCCTGGTTCACACCTGACTTAGCCTCCGCACATCTAATCTGCAGGAAAGCCGAGCGCAAATGGCGTCGAACTTATGGCAAAGACGACCGTCGCAATTATATCCTCCAGAGGAAAAACTATCTCTCTGCCATCAAAATGGCCAAGAGGGTGTTCTACGTAAAAGCCATCAATGAAGCCAGTCAAAAACAAAAAACTCTATTCACGATAGTAAAGACTTTCACCCATCCCAAAACCCTTCAACCCGAAATCCCCCCTTCCCAAGAGCTATGCGACAAGATCTCTGAATACTTTGATGAAAAAATCACCGCTATCCAAAAGAGCTTCCCCCCCCCTCAAACGCTCGATGGACTTCCCAATCCAGATCAACCTTGCTCGACAGCGGATAGTCTTAAAAACTTCACCCCGGTCACCCTGGCCCAAACCAGAGATGCCATTCTCTCGTGCAAATCCGGCTCCCCTTCCGACCCATGCCCTCCCAAGATCCTCCATCAAATCATTGATGAGATAAACCCCATCATCAATGACATTATCAACCTGTCTCTCAGGTCTGGATCCGTCCCTCGCTTATGGAAAAGGGGGGTTGTCAAACCGCTTATGAAAAAAGCTAATAAATCCCCAGTGGACTTGACCAATCTCCGTCCTATCACCCTTCTCCCCGCTCTGGGAAAAATAACAGAACAATTAGTCCACAAAGAACTTAAATCCTTTCTGGAAACCCACAACTTACTTCACCCTCAACAATCCGGGTTTCGGCCTAAACATTCAACCGAAACTGCTCTAATTGAACTAACCGACACCATCAAAACGCACCAAGATCAAAGGAAGAAGGCCATTCTGATCCTTCTTGACCTCACGGCAGCATTCGACACCATATCCCATTCCATTCTGATCGACAGATTAAGGGATATCGGAATCTCGGACTCAGCCTTATCATGGATCAGATCTTTTCTCAGTGACAGGTCCCAAATTGTCGCCCTGGGCCCCTTTCAATCTAAAGAGAAAACAGTCTCCTCCGGAGTGCCCCAAGGGTCCATCCTTAGTCCCCTTCTTATTAATGTCTATCTCATCCCTCTCCTCACCCTGATTGAATCATTCGGCATAACTGTCACCTCATATGCCGATGATACTCAGCTGATCATCCCCCTAGACGACAACTCCAACAATGCTGAGCTCAATCTTAAACATTGCCTAACTGCTGTATTCCAATGGATGGACTCCAACCACCTCCGCTGTAACTCAAATAAAACAGAGATCCTCCCCATCGGAAAGAACGCCTCTTTCTGTCCTGCTCTCTGGTGGCCTGATAATTCTGCCGCCCCCCCCCCCAGACCGTCTCTACCGCTAGAAATCTCGGGGTATTCTTCGACTCTGATCTTTCATTTGACCATCATGCCACGACCGTGGCCGGCAGATGCTTCGGCATAATCAAATCCCTCAGAAAGTTTTTTGACTTCCTCCCCTTAGATTCTAGAAAAACCGTAATAGTAGCCCTCATTCTTTCGCGCGTGGACTACTGCAACGGCCTCCTTGCAGGGACCAAGAAGTCCACCCTCTCCAAACTCCAAAGTGTTCTACATACTGCTGCCCGCCTGGTCTTAAAATTACCTCGCAAATCCTCAATCTCTGCAGCCCTAAAGACCTTACATTGGCTCCCCCTGCACAAAAGAATACTTTTCAAAATTCTCATTGTTGCCTTTCGGGCCTACAACAAAACAGGCCCTGCTTACCTCACTAGACGTTTCCCACACTACAACCCGAGTCGTTCCCTCCGCTCTGCCCAAGAAAATCTCATGATCTCTACCAGGTTTAACCTGAAGTCTAAAGGAGGTAAAACCCTAAGCTCCCTGGCTATCAAAGCCTGGAACAGCATGCCCAGACACCTAAGACATCAGACTCTTGAGAAACCGTTTAGAAAACTTCTCAAAACATGGATTTTCAATCTCCCCGACGAATGGTCCAAAGCTTCCATTTAGCCTCCCTCCTTTTACCCTCTGCAACCTGGCCTCAAGGATTACTCAGCGCCATGATGCTCCTTTCGGAGCGAACGCAGCGCTTTATAAATACCCCTCCAACTATCCAAATATCCAAACAACCTGCGACTTCTAGGAATTCCAGAGGGAGTTGAGGGGGAGGACCCCGGAGGCTACATAGTAAAGCTCTTGCAAGCTGCGTTTCCCTCAGAAACTGCCTGGAACTGGGACCTAGAAATCCAGCGAGCGCACAGGTTCCCCTTCAACTTGAAACATGAAAGGGGCGATGGTAACCTTAACGACAAACCTAGGGTCTTCCTCGTATTCTTCTGGAACTTTCTTTTGAGACAATTGGTCTATGATAAAGCGAGACCCAATGCACAGAAAGAAGCTAATGGGGTCAAATTTTTCGCTCAACCGGATTTCTGCCATGCAACGGTGGAGCGCAGATGGAGATTACAGCAATTGATAACTCCGTTCCAACAATTAAGCGCCCAGGTCTATTTAATGAACCCTGCCAGATTAAAAGTAATTATTGAAGGAAAAACGAGGGTCTTTCTATCCGAAGTCAAGGCCGAAGAATTTCTAAAAGAAGTCAAAGATAGAAGACGGAAGAGCTGAATTAAATTGAAACTCTAACACCATTTTGTTAAGATACGCCGGTAGCTAAGCCACTAAGACATTGGCACTTGGGACGTTTTCTAATGGGGATTTCTAAGTATAACCAGGGATTGCACATTTCACTACTTTGTTTTTGTAGAATGGCTGGGCCTCACTTGTGATCACCATCAAAACGAATCACCTCGACTGCTCAATCAGGGAGGGAGGTAGGGGGGCACCTAAGAGAAACATAAGGGAAAGAAACAGGGACACTAAAGGCACCAATGGTATAAAAGACATGGAGGATATAAAAACACAGGGGGCGTTATGTTATAAAATACACTTCAGGCTAGTGTTATGCAAGCTGAGGGCAGTGAAGGGGGTCAGGAATTGGCAAGATCTTATAGGGATTGAAACTCTAAGATTGGATGACACAGTTATGCAAAATTAAAATTCTGTCTAGCAATATATGTGGCTTAAACGATCAGGCCAAAAGGCAGAAGGTGGCACACGGTTTACGCTCACTTGGTCCGGATCTGATATGTCTTCAGGAAACACATGTGATGGGGACACAGAAACATTTTCTATCCTCGCTGGGTTATAAGATAGTAGCAGCCACCACACAGGTGGTCAAGATAAAAGGAGTAGCAGTACTCGCTAGTCATAGACTCAAAATGCAGGTGGATAGAGTAAAAACAGACCCTTTTGGCAGATGGGCTATTGTAGGATGCACTCTTGATTTGAACTGCAAGTTTACACTATGCTCAATATATGGTAGTAATTTAGATGAGCCAGGGGTTTTAGATTGGGTATCAGGGGAGCTAGCGCACTGGCAAACGCCCATAATATTGTGCGGCGATCTGAATTTAAATCTTCCCGTGGGCTGGCGGTCAAACAAAGACTGGAGATATTCGGGGAGGAAGCCAAGGGTGTTTCAATCTCTACTGAATTTAATAGAGACTCACAGCCTGCAGGATGTATGGTCTGAGCTAAGACCTAACCAGGAGGGGTTCACCTTTTTTTCAGCTCCTCACGTAAAACTCACAAGAATAGATTACTTCTTTATCTCTTCATCACTGGTTAGCTCTTCTAATATAGACATAATACCCAGATTTATGTCAGACCATAATCCATTAATATTGCATTTGGATGGCCTAAAAATTGAAAACAAGAGTACAACCTGGTCTTTCAAAAAAGCACTACTATACGATATCAAGTATCAGACACCCATGAAGAAGTGGATAGAGGAGTTCTTGGAGATGAACTTAGATTCCGCTCCCTTGATGGTGGTTTGAGACGCTTTTAAGTCTGGGGTCAGGGGGGAGACTTTGTGCTTTTCTATCAGGAGAAACAAAGCTGAGAGGATACAGATCCAGAAACTACAAGAGAAACTAGGGGTAGAAGAAACCAGGCTAGTGCAGGCAATAAAAACAAGAGGGAATGTGGATGAAATCCAACATGCAGTCGCTGTTATAAAAGCCGAGATTGCCTCAATTTTTGCTGAAAGAATTGCGTCCAAATGGGCAGCAACCAAAGGGAAATTGTATGAATGTGGGGAACATATTGGACATCAATTGGCACTAACGATAAAACAACAAACGACTTTAAATACAATAGCGGAAATTGAGACAATCGCGGGGGGCTGATTAAGGATCCCACCGAATTACTTAAGGCTTTCGAAGTATACTATAGTAAACTGTACACAGAAGAGGATGTCAGGCCCAAAGGTGATCGGAGATGGAATGTTGCAGGCTATCTAGACTCTATAGACACACCTAAATTAAATTCAATTGAACAAGAGCAGCTAGAACTCCCTCCTACCTGGGAGGAGATACAGAATGCGATCAAAAGTCTTCCAGATGGAAAGGCGGCTGGCCTTGACTCTATCCCTGCTGAATTCTATAACATCTTTGAAAGCCAGATTCAGGGGATATTCTCTTTAGTAGTAGGGTCAATATTCGGAGGCGCGTCACCACCTGCTTCTTGGTCACTTGCGAAAAAATTGTTATCTTTGCTAAAAAAGAAAAATCACCTTTAGAAATGGCATCTTATAGACCAATCACTTTAATTAACACTGACTCAAAACTATTCTCCAAAATATTAGCTAACAGGATCTCACAAAACATCCAGAAATTGGTCTCTAACTGGCAGCATGGGTTTATTCCCAACAAAGGTACCACAGAACATGTCAGGAGGGCAATTATGTTAATAGATGCAGCAAAGGTAACAGGGGACCTGATTGCTTTAATATTATTAGATGCTGAGAAAGCATTCGATCGGGTCTCCTGGTTATTTTTGTGGGAGATTTTAAAAAGGTCAGGCTTTGGTCCGATTATGATACAGGCAATTCAGGCATTATACCAAACACCCAGGGCCCAAATCATGATTAATGGAAATTTGACTAATCCAATTACCATCACTCGGGGTACCCGGCAGGGCTGCCCATGCTCCCCTCTGCTGTTTGCACTTTACATAAACCCACTTATCACAAAAATTTTAGCAAACCCAGAAATCAGGCCGGATGTCAGGCAAGGGGCAGAAACTAAGATCATGGTATACACTGACGACCTGGCAATAATTACACCTGATCCCGAGAAGTCCATTAGGGCTCTGGAATATGAGACACAGAAATTTGGAGAGATATCAGGTTACTCACTAAATAGAACAAAAACCCAGATAATAATCAATGAAAACGTAAGCGGGTCCAGCCCTCTAGTAGTTACAAAAGCAAAGTATTTGGGGGTAAGCATCAATGCAAATCTAGACGTAATAGTGGGTAACAACCTGAACCCACTCGCCAAGGATCCTAAAAAAGCATTAAAAAGAATTGATAATTTACACCTAACAATAGTTGGTCGGAGCAACGTAATAAAGATGACTTACTTTCCAAAACTACTGTACTTTTTTAGAACTATCCCTCTGGAATTCAGCGATGCTGTCCTCCACCTATTTGAGCAAATTTTCAGCCAGTTCATATGGTCTTATTCTGATATAAGAAGGTCTTACAAATGGCTATCTCTATCAAAAGAAAGAGGGGGTTGGGCGCTACCGAACCTTAAACTTTACTATTGGGCTGCCGCTCTGCAGTATAGCCCTTCGTTACTATTCGATTACGACATACAGCCTGCCTCGGATCTTCTGTCTCCTTATATAGCTTTAATTGGAGTGAAAGCTCGAGGAATACTTTGGAGACAACTCGAATTCGGCTATTTCAAGTGGGTACGGTTCAAGTCTTTAATAAATATTTACCGAGTTTTTACCAAAGTACGAAAACTGGTAGGACTAGGTAGACTAAATTACTACACTCCAATTAAAGATAATGCAATACTTCCTACAATTTTTAAAGGATCATATCTTTATAAATGGTACAACTCGGGGGTTATCAAATTGGGCGATCTGATTGATCAGGAAGGGGTTCGGACCTTTCAGGACATTAAAATACGGTTTCAGATAGAAGACAATCAATTATTTCAATACTATGCGATCAAAGGTTTCCTGGAACACAAGACCGGTGGACCCGCTGAATTCAAGAAAAATGACATCATGGATAGACTGCGCTCAAATAACCCGCCTAGGATAGGAACCATCTACTTCAGTTGTAATGATAAAATGCCCGATGATTTAGAAAGGATTGGTCTGAAATGGCAAACAAAACTGAATATGGAGTCAAATATTTTCACTTATGCTCATGATCTGTCTCAAAGATTTTTACTTTCCACTAAACTGCAGGCACAGTTTTATAAAACGGCTTTTTTCTTATACATCACACCGGGCAGGATAGCTAAATGGGGGAATGGGGCGGGGACTGTTTGCCCTCGATGTCAAGAATATGCAGTAGACCAGATGCACATGTTTGCCACTTGTATAAAACTTAATCCACTCATTCAGCAAATTCAAATTTTTGTATGGGCGGTTTTAGAACAAAGGATACAACTTACCCCTGCGGAACTACTGTTAGGGCACGATGGTAACACTAGACCAGGGAGTCCATTTATCTTTGTAGCTATGACTATCTACAGAATCTGTATCACAACACACTGGAAAGACCCTAACCCGCCCTCATTCACACAGTGGCAGGCCAGACTACTGGCGACTTACAAACTGGAAAAGGCAATTTATGCAAAAAGAGGGAAAAAGGCTAGGAAGAAGGGCATTGCGCTTTGGGAACAGCTAGAGAAATGGGCAGATGGCACGCAAAGCTGATGTAGAAGTTTGGCTTGAGGAAATGTTTGCTTTTTTTTCTTGTGTTTTTTTCGTTATAGTTTTTTTTTCTCTCTTACTTTTCTTACTCACTATTTTTAAACTTACTCCCGGGGGGAGGGGGGGTCTACTCAGAAGTGGAGCAAAAGTATAATCTGTATATTGTTTATTATTAAAAAAAAAAGAAAAAAAAAAAAGAATAAACCAAGAACTAACACATAGGATTTTCTGTCCTACTCAGTTTTGGCGAAAATTATATCCTTTTACCCACTCTAGACGTCTATTGGAGTATTTACGGAAAAAAGGGGTCTGTGTGAAAAGCACAACTGAGTTACTCTACTATCTAGCGTTAAATTATCGCCTTACAAAACGTTGGGCGCCATGTAGTGTAGTTCCTATATTCCCAATAGGCTCTGTGCATTGGAATAATATATCCTATAGGTTAGAAGTAAGACTGAGGTCGACTCGGTCTCTATCGAACATATTAAACTTAATTGTGAGTGCCAGCTAGCTCAGAGGTCACTAGAAACTTTCTTGAATAAACAAGAAGGGATTCGTTTCTGACAACCGCTTAAAACATGACAACTTTGTTTCCCAAGAATAAGAAATGTATCTCTAGAATCGCGGAAACAATAAATAACTATTTCACTAAATAACTATTACACAATAAATAACTATTTGACCGCCTGGACCTCGTCCCGAACGGTTGCTCCCCCACGCTCCTGCTTGCAATCCTCTTTCCAGTGCCCACAGCTGAAGCGTTTCCAAGCAGCCCTCGTGTGTGGTATCGTAGCTCTTGAGACTTCTTGGCTTCACTGACTCATAGTGCTCTGTGCTTTGCTAATTGTGGTGGCGCTTTAACGTAGCAATCAGCCTTCGTGTTTAAATTCATAGTGCTCTGTGCCTTGCTAATTGTAGTGGCGCTTTAACGTAGCAATCAGCCTTCGTGTTAAAATTCATAGTGCTCTGTGCCTTGCTAATTGTGGTGGCGCTTTGAAAGTAGCAATCAGCCTTCGTGTTTAATTGTCATAGCGCTTTGTGCTTGGCTCATTTGGGTAACGCTTGAACATAACTGCATTTGGTAGCGCTTTTTACATATTCCTTGCTGTATTCAGTCCCTTGCGCTTTAACTGCTTACAGTGCATTCCTTCATAGCTGGCATTGCACTGTGTTGGTTTCGATTCCTATCCCTCCCACCATTTTGTTGTTGTGCTTTCCCCTGCCCCGCCTCCCCGCTACCGCCTCCCAGCTGACCCGCCCACCCACGAACAGAGAGTCCTCCACCTCCAAGAGAAGACTGTGACCGCCTGGACCTCGTCCCGAACGGTTGCTCCCCCACGCTCCTGCTTGCAATCCTCTTTCCAGTGCCCACAGCTGAAGCGTTTCCAAGCAGCCCTCGTGTGTGGTATCGTAGCTCTTGAGACTTCTTGGCTTCACTGACTCATAGTGCTCTGTGCTTTGCTAATTGTGGTGGCGCTTTAACGTAGCAATCAGCCTTCGTGTTTAAATTCATAGTGCTCTGTGCCTTGCTAATTGTAGTGGCGCTTTAACGTAGCAATCAGCCTTCGTGTTAAAATTCATAGTGCTCTGTGCCTTGCTAATTGTGGTGGCGCTTTGAAAGTAGCAATCAGCCTTCGTGTTTAATTGTCATAGCGCTTTGTGCTTGGCTCATTTGGGTAGCGCTTGAACATAACTGCATTTGGTAGCGCTTGTTACATATTCCTAGCTGTATTCAGTCCCTTGCGCTTTAACTGCTTACAGTGCATTCCTTCATAGCTGGCATTGCACTGTGTTGGTTTCGATTCCTATCCCTCCCACCATTTTGTTGTTGTACTTTCCCCTGGCCCGCCTCCCCGCTACCGCCTCCCAGCTGACCCGCCCACCCACGAACAGAGAGTCCTCCACCTCCAAGAGAAGACTGTGACCGCCTGGACCTCGTCCCGAACGGTTGCTCCCCCACGCTCCCTGGCTCCTGCTTGCAATCCTCTTTCCAGCGCCCACAGCTGAAGCGATTCCAATCAGGCCTCGTGTGTGGTATCGTAGCTCTTGTGACTCTTTGGCTTCACTGACTCATAGCGCTCTGTGCTTTGCTCATTGTAGTGGCGCTTTAACGTAGCTGCATTTGCCCACAGCTGAGGCACCTTCAATCAGCCCTCGTGTGGAATTTCATAGCGCTTTGTGCTTTGCCCATTGTAGTGGCGCTTTAACGTAGCTGCATTTGCCCACAGCTGAGGCACCTTCAATCAGCCCTCGTGTGGAATTTCATAGCGCTTTGTGCTTGGCTCATTTGGGTAGCGCTTGAACATAACTGCATTTGGTAGCGCTTTTTACATATTCGCAGCAGTATTCAGTCCTTTGCGCTTTCACTGCTTACAGTGCATTCCTTCATAGCTGGCATTGTACTGTGTTGGTTTTGATTCCTATCCCTCCCACCATTTTGTTGTTGTACTTTCCCCTGGCCCGCCTCCCCGCTACCGCCTCCCAGCTGACCCGCCCACGCTCCGCCCCCTCCACTATCCATTTATGGACAGATGGACCTACGCGCAGCGTCCACGCGCTACGGCCCCGCCGAAGGTGCGTCTAAGGTAAGCCCGTCTACGCCCGTCCGCGCCAAGACCGCGCCCAGCGCCAGAACCCCTGGTCCCCGCTCCACCCACCCCTCCCGCATTACATACGACACCACCACCCTCCTAGCACTTAACCCCGGCCGACCCCCCAACTGCGTCCAAGCCGCTCCTGGACACACCCATGGACCCTTCTCTTGCTACTCCTGCAAGTTCGACGGCACCAAAACCAACTCCTCTTCCACCAACACCATACAGAGACCTGACACCAACCACCTAAAATGCATCCTGCTCAACACACGCTCGGTCCACAGACACGCCATCGACCTCTGGAATCTACTAGACACCATCTCACCAGACGTCGCCTTCCTAACAGAAACTTGGATGAATGCCTCTTCAGCCCCAGACATCACCATTGCCATCCCGGAAGGATACAAGATCATCCGCAAGGACCGCATCAAGCAAACAGGAGGAGGCATCGCTATCGTCCATAAGAATTCCATCCGCATATCAACCAGCTCTGACGCCAACCTCGCCAGTACCGAACACCTCCACTTCCAGATCCACGCCGACCCCAAGACCACACTTAGAGGCACCCTCCTCTACCGGCCTCCAGGACCCCGTGCACAATTCAGTGACGACATCATTAACTTTATCACCCCACACGCCCTCCCCTCCGAGGACTACATTCTATTGGGAGACCTCAATTTTCACCTGGAAAAGAGCAAGGACAGCAGCGCCACCACCCTTCTGGACAATCTCGCCAACCTCGGACTCAAACAACTTTTCACTACACCCACCCACATCGCAGGTCATACGCTCGATCCCATCTTCACCTCCAGCAAACATGTCTCATTCAGCCACACCACAGCTCTTCATTGGACGGACCACAGCTGCGTTCACTTTTCCTACAATAAGACCACATTCCTCAACCATCCTCAACCCACCCTGCGAAGAAACTGGAACAAAATCACCATCGATCAGATCTCCTCATCGCTTCTTCTAAACCCCCCCGCCCATTCCCCAAACCCCGACCAAGCAGCCATTAACCTCACCCAATGGCTATCCAACAGCGCCGACATCCTAGCACCGTTGAAAAAACGTCAAATAAAACCAGGCAGCAAAAACGCCTCCTGGTTCAACGATGATCTTAAGAAATCGAAGAAACTCTGTCGATCCCTCGAGAAGGCCTGGAAAAAAGACCCAAACACCAGCACCAGAGACGCCTTCAAAAAAGCCACCCGCAGACACCACCAACTGATCCGGGCTGCCAAGAAAGCCGCACTCAAAGACCGACTAGATAACAACGCTCACAACAGCAAGGAATTATTCAACATCGTCAAAGAATTTACCAACCCATCAGCCAACTCCAATGACATCACCCCCTCCCAAGCCCTCTGCGACTCCCTAGCTTCCTTCTTCCACAACAAAATCGCTGACATCCACAACAGCTTCGACAACCGACCCGGAGATCAACCTATCCAACCCGCTGCAGGACCTTCACCCCCCTTGAACATCCTTAACGACTGGAACCCAATCTCCACTGAGGACACCATCCGCCTGATGAACTCCATCCACTCAGGTTCCCCAACTGACCCATGCCCTCACCACATCTTCAACAAAGCAAACTCCATCATAGCACCACACCTCCGAGATGTCATCAACTGCTCCCTCAACTCCGCCACCTTCCCGGAAAGCTGGAAACACGCGGAACTCAGCGCCCTTCTGAAAAAACCCACAGCTGACCCCACCGAACTCAAAAATTACCGCCCCATCTCGCTTCTTCCATTCCCGGCCAAAGTCATCGAGAAAGCCGTCAACAACCAGCTCGCCACCTTCCTCGAAACCAACAAATCCCTCGACTCCTCACAATCCGGCTTCCGAGCCAAACACAGCACTGAGACCACACTTATCGCAGCAACAGACGACATTCGAACTCTACTAGACAATGGAGACACAGTCGCCCTCATCCTCCTCGACCTCTCCGCTGCCTTCGACACAGTCTGTCATAACACCCTTCTACAGCGCCTAAGGAACGTCGGAATCCAAGGAAAAGCATTGCAATGGATCACCTCGTTCCTCACCGGAAGAACCCAGAGAGTCCGCCTCCCACCATTCAAGTCAGAAGCCTCTGAAGTCATCTGCGGCGTGCCACAAGGATCCTCACTCAGCCCCACCCTCTTCAACGTTTACATGAGCCCCCTTGCGGCCATCGCTCGCCAACACAATCTCAACATCATCTCCTACGCTGACGACACTCAACTGATCCTTTCACTCACCAAAGACCCTAACACCGCCAAAACCAATTTACACGAAGGAATGAAAGAAGTAGCCGAGTGGATGAAGCACAGCCGTCTGAAACTGAACTCAGACAAAACAGAAGTCCTCATCCTAGGCACCTCCCCCTCCACCTGGGATGACTCTTGGTGGCCAGAGGCCCTTGGAAAAGCACCCACCCCGACGAACCACGCACGAAACCTGGGCGTCATCCTGGACTCCTCACTCTCGATGACCAGACAAGTCAACGCCGTTTCATCATCCTGCTTCAACATTCTTCGCATGCTCAAAAAAACATTTCGCTGGATCCCCACCGAAACTAGAAAAACGGTCACCCACGCACTAGTCACGAGCCGCCTGGACTACGGAAACACCCTATACGCCAGTACCACCGCTAAACTCCAGAAAAAACTCCAACGCATCCAGAACGCTTCAGCCAGGCTCATACTTGACATCCCGCGCAAAGAACACATCTCTGGTCACCTGAAAAACCTCCACTGGCTCCCCGTCAATAAGAGGATCACTTTCCGCCTCCTGACCCACGCTCACAAAGCACTTTACGACCTTGGACCCGAATGCCTCAACACACGACTCTCCTTCTACACCCCCCCCCCGCCAGCTGCGATCTTCCAACCAAGCCCTTGCTATCGTACCTCGCATCAACAAAACCACCATGGGAGGTGGAGCCTTCTCCTACCTGGCAGCTAAGACCTGGAACTCACTTCCCACTCACCTTCGTCTCACTCAGAACCACCTAGCATTCAGAAAGCAACTTAAAACTTGGATATTCGACAAGTAGTTCCCCACCCTTCTTCAAGCGCCTGAGACCCTCTGGGTATATAGCGCGCTATATAAATATTTTGACTTGACTTGACTTGACTCAGTCAATCGTGCATGCTTTGTTTCACCAGAGGTGCAGAGAAATAGAGAGACAGGCGTTTTCAATATAAGTATTTATTGAACAGTCTTCTTTCTCATGCAGAGGAAATGAACTACTACAATCGTAATACTGGCTGCAAAGTACAATGCGTACAGTACGAAGAGTATTATAAAATAATACTGTAAAAGCATGGTATGGTTTCTAAGCCATATAAAATAACATAAAATACATACATTAATAAATAATGACTAAAAGTACTCAACTGGTGCTTCTAAAATACGCCTACCCCGGTGTACCTAACCTAGGTCTAGTACAATGGAAGAATTAAGTGAGGTGTAGCTTAAGTTTAGTATTTTTTGCCAAGAATCTATCCAAGAATTCTCTAAGGGTCTAATCAGCTTCGTACCTTGGTTTAGAATGGAGGAGGTCTTGTATCTCTTTCTCAGGACTCGATTTCCCAGCAACCCGCAAGGGTAGCCTGGAAACACTGGAGCTGAATTTCTCGGCAAGAGAAAAGACAGCGTCTCTCAGTGCGTCTGCTGGAGGGTCGGCTTCCTTCGGCACTTGCTTCGGCGAGCTGTGTCGTGTAGGTAGATATTGGAACTGCTCCAAACCACTGTGTGTTTGCCTGAGCACGTGCAGGCATATTTATACCTTGAAGGTGCCGAGTTTGACGTAAGGTTGGACATAATAACGTCATCAAAGACTCAGTTCTTTGAAAACTCCATGATTTCTTGGATAAATTAATATTCAAGCAAGGCGAAGTCCCTGACTGCTGAAGGCGGGTTTTCCCAAGAAATCATTGTGGATTTTCTGAATTAGTGGAAGTAGCCATGCCGTATTTGGACTGCATAGGCTAAGTCTAAATATGGTTATGATTTCTATGCCTGTATAAGGATAGGGTGATTTGTACCTATATATGGGCATGAATCGGGAAAATTACACTAGGGTCCTAAATTCATATACAACAAAGCCATCCATATTGTGAAGACGAAGATCAACAGATAAAATCCCCCTCGAGGATAAGACGTATTATTCCTCTGTAAATAGAAATCTTGAAATAAAAGAACCAATTTGAGACGAACTCTAAACATTGGGAAATCCTTTGTTGTCCCGCTTACACTGAGATACTGCTTAAATGACACAGAGATATTGTACCAAATTGAATAAATAGCCATTGATAAAGATGGGACAAGGGGACAGTTGACAGGGCAGGATGTTATGTTTGCACACATTGGCCTACAGACACAGAAAACAGCATGTGTTACAATGTCATACTTGTCTCTAAATATGTGGGCTGTGTCCTAATGAGCATTATGCTCTTCAGCCAGCACCCCATGTCCGTAGCACTTCCTGCACCTCCAGAGAATAGTAGAATTAGCACGGGGAGAGCAAGGATAGAACAGGAAATGTGAATATCTTAGCACGTATAATTTTTGTTAAAAGAAAATAAATAAGAAGAGGGAAATGTAGCAGGATCTATTTTTTATCCGAGGCCAATTCTGCCCACACCTGAGGCATGAGACCCTGATAAGCCCCCACCAGCTAGCATAAAAGGAATCTGTTAAATTGACCAACCTGTCCACACTGTTCTTTTTCTATGAATAGGCCCCAAAGTGTGTCTCTCACACAATTTCCTCAGCGAGGCTCAGCTCCCCCGGGGGCCCTCACTCCCTCGATCTACACTTCTTCTCTTACACCCAGGTAGATCCCGCAAGAATAGCAATACCGCAAGAATAGGGAACTTCCCGAGCTAAAAGAGACATCACGCAATACCTGATGGTTGGGGCCACTTGCCATCTGTCATCTTTCATATTATTGTATCTGTTGCTAGCTTTAATGTAAATAACACATGCAACCAATATCTTCTTAAATGTTCCGCTTTCTTATAAAAGTTTCCCTGAAGTGACGCAAATCCTGGTCAATAGATGTTCAATTTCATTATGATTCATGGTCAAACATCCTGTGATCTTTTGAGAAACTTTTTGTAGTGTGGGTGGCACTTCTGTTTTCTTAAATATTTCCCAGAAGTAACCAAAATGCATCATGTCCTTTAGGTCAAAGAAACCTGATAATGTTGTCATTTTGTGGTCAATGGTTCATTATTGAAAGAGTATAAAGATCTGCTCCTCAGTCCATTCGATGGACTACCCCGCTGCAGTGACCCCTTGGGTCACTGACGCCTGTGTGGTCTCCTTCAGCCCTCTATCTAAGCATCTTTGGCTGAAGCTCTAATTGTTTCTGGTACTTTAAAATTGTCTCTTTCTCTCTCTTCTGCATTGCCCTTATTCTAAAACATTATTGCAATTGCAAAGAAATAATGGTTGCTCCTCCTATCTTAGCATGTGCATTCCTAGCATTATTGAACAGCCCTACTTTGTTCAATCTCTACGTTCAGCCACTGGCTGCGGTCGCCAAAAAATGGGAACTGTCCATGATCTCATACGCAGACGGCACGCAGCTAGTGGTTGCTCTGACTGATGATTCCACTCTGAGCGCCTCCAGGTTTAAGAACGGCCTGACGGCCGTGGCTAATTGGATGACTGCCAATTACCTGCAGCTATATGCGAGTAAGACAGAAGTTCTGTTAGTGGGGATAAACGCCAATTCCTGGGGTGAACAATGGTGGCCAAACACACTAAGGAGAATTCCGGACCCCAAAACAGAAGTAAAAAATCTCGGGGTCTGGATAGACTCCTCTCTCAGTTTTTCCACCCACACTAAAAAAACAGCAGCTACTTGCTTTGGGCTCTTACTTGGTCTCAGGCCCATTCTGAAATTCTTTGACCCTCCTACCCACCAACTAATAGTGCAATCGACTAGTCTCTCTCGCTTGGAGTATGCCAGCTCCTTGTTGCTAGGAGTCAACCAGGCAGAGATCAGGAGAATGCAGCGCATACAAAATGCGGCAGCAAGAATTCTGGTAGGTCTCCCTCGCTTCCATCCTACGACCGAGACTATTAGCAAACTCCATTGACTTCCTGTGGCAAAGCGGATCCAATTTAAAGCTGTCGTCCTCTCTTTCAAGATTCTGAAGCTTGCTTCTCTTCCGATGCTCTCTTAGCTATTGTTCCCGTATGTTCCCTTGCGATCACTGCGCTCGGAGGGTCAGCACTTGGTTGCTGTCCCTCGGGTGAAGCGCTCCCGTTTGGGCGGCTGCTCATTTTGCTATCTTGCCGCCAAACTATGGAACGCTCTGCCGTCCCCGATACGTGGTTTGGAGGACTTGCTAACGTTTAGGAAGGCGATTAAGACCCACCTTTTTGCTTTAAAGTAAGCTCCTTATGTTTAGCTGTTGCTCTGCTGTGCTCTCAGTGGTGACAGGTACCCTCCTTGCCAGTGACAGCGCCGGGACGCCCCTTGGCTGGGGCAGCTGAGCGCTATACAAACCATGTAACATAACATAACAACATAACTTAACATGTGCATTCCTAGCATTATTGAATCTTAAAAAAGGTTCTTCTTTCATATAAATCAGAAAGCTATTTTTCTCTACCGTTTACACGTCTATTTTGTGATAGTTTTGCAGAAGCACGCCCTCAAATTAAGCTGCCTTGGTGCAGTGCCTCAGGACAATGACATTTCACCCTTTCTTTACATTTAAATGTACTTTGAAATTGTAAATTCTTGCTTGGTTCATTTACTCATTTAAGGGTTTGATGAATGAAAATGCTACTTCAACGTAAGACCTTTGTTTCACATCTGTATTCATTACTTTTAGACAGACAGTGTTTCGGTGGCCTGTGACAACCACAAGAGGGTCTATTTCACCCCTCAACACCCTTTTGCAACAAACTACCCCTACACATGTGGTGTCACTCCTATACTGCACCATCCAAAGCGACCGTGACTACGGCCTTCTCCCAGCCAAGGGTCGCTGGGAGGAGGAATTGGGGTCACCCCTCACTGAAGAACAATGGTCCTTCTGCTGCCACCAAACTGGAACTATCTCCACCAGAAGCAGATTGCGCATCATTCACTACAAATACATTCACCGCCTTTATTACACACAGGCGCGCTTACACCGTCTGCACCTTCGAGATAACGATCAATGTGATCATGGCGGCTGCGCGGGGGCGGACTTGAGACACCATGCCTGGGATTGCCCGCCCATACAAAGTTATTGGACGAAGGTCTTGCTGGCACTGGACCAAATGACTGGTCTACATATTCCTGCTGACCCCCTAACCACACTACTAGGGTACACTGAGCCACTCGCTGCTAAGATGCAGTGCTATCCTTCCCTGGCGCTCCTCCTGGCCAAACGACGGGTTGCCTGCAGGTGGGGAAGGGGGAGAACCCCCAAGTTCAAAGATTGGCTCCACAATCTTATCTATTGTCAAGAGCAATTACATGTCTACTCCAAACTCCTACCACCGTCCTCCAACCCAAGCGATATATGGGCTCCCCTTCAGACCTACCTCCTGGAGGACACCACCACTAAAGACATGGCTACTGAGCCTTCTACCGGTGACGACAGGTAGAGATGTGAATCAATACATGTGGGAGCTCGCTTAGATCAGAGTATAGCAGGCAATTTGGCGCCAGTGCGCAGGATAACATCACATACTTGATTGTATGTTCAGCATGAATCAGCGTAAATGGGCACCTTCTCCTCTCAAACATGCATAAAGTAGCAATGTTGTTTTTCTTTATGTTCTAAAGAAAATGTTTATGACCTTTTAACGCTCCTAATTGAACCCGTCCCACCTAACGCAGCTGGCCGAAGTGGTTGTAGGCAGCTTGCTGTGTAGACCCTCCCGGCCTATAATGCTTTGAAGAATAATACATCGCACTGCCGGCCCGCCAAGGGATGTAGGCATCATGCTGTGACCAACAACTTTCGACATCAATCAAGGTCTTTAAAAAGAAAACAACCAAGTAAAGGTGCTAGCAGCCATGGGAGAATACAAACGGCTACATGCCCATACTAAGGAAGGACTAATAAGCCTCATAATGAATCAGGAGCTAGCATTTACGAAGGACAAAGAAACAAGCCAATCAAAAATAAGGGCGGGGGATTGAGCGAAGCTTCTCTCCGAACCTTACAGAACTACCACAGATCTCCGCACAGCAGCAACTGCATGCTGGCTCAGGCTCGACCTTTTAAAGGACTCTACTCTTCCAGAGGAATACTTTTTCCTTCCCAGTCCCGCTATCATAACAAAGGTTTATCATTTGTTAACAAGCAGACCCAGTTCAGCCTTGAATATTAAACAAGATCCAATCAAGCGCTGTATGGCCAGCGGTGTCCTGGCCATCAAAATCGCATCATCTGCATGGCCGCGATAAGCCACCTGCTGAGGGAACATCTCTACACTGCGCGGTCTAAACTTCATTACAGTTATTGGTGTACAAGGAAAAAAGAAAGAGGGCAGGACACACCCCTGTCGCACCCCCTTTTCAATTTTAAATATTTCCGAACATTCCTCCTGTTTACCAAACCTGACTACTGCCACAGCCTCTCCATATGTCTCCCTAATAAAAAGAATTCTGGAGTTGTCCACGTCCACGTCCATCGACTCCAAAACAACCCACAATTTTGAGTGGTTTACGTAGTCGAAGGCCGCGGACAAGTCCACATAAGCCAGATAAAATTGGCCCTTTTTTGCAAAAACATATTTTGCTGCAGTAAGGGTGAATTTTGTCTGTGGTCGATCGTACCCCTTCTCTTTCTAAACCCGTATTGTGCCTCAGCTAAAACATTATTAACAAATGCCCACTCCTCCAGTCTATTTAGGAGCAATCTCCCCATTAGTTTGGCAGCGATATCCAGCATGGGGATTAGGCGGTAATTTGCGGGATTAAAGGGATCCCCCTTCTTATAAATTGGGATAATTGTTTCCAAGATACCAGGGGTCCCACTTTGGAAACTATAAAAAACTTGGGTCAAGGGTGGAGCCCATACATTTTTATGTACAAAGAAAATATCCAGAGGAACCCCATCTGACCCTGCTGCCTTCAGAGCAGGCTATTGAGAGAGTGCAAGCTCAATTTCCTCTAATGAGAATTCAATCACCAGATGGGCAGTCATAAAGTCCTAAGGTTTTTTGTAGCGCTATCCATCTCTACATTAAAAATGCTCTGGAAGTGAGACCCCCAGGTCGATTGATCTAAATGAATATTAAGAGAGGGGCCGCCCTGATCCTGCCGAAAAGGGGCATTTACCACCCTCCAAAATGCCTTGCTATCTTTACTCCTCGAAGCCTCACACAAATGGACCCATGCTTCATCCCGTAAATCCTTTATTCTCACTGTCCTACCTGTCTCATAGTCCGCTCATAGCTTCCTTATCAAATCTTTGTTTCTGGGACTTGTTTTAAGAGCAGTGTGAAGTTCTTTGGAGGCCTTTGAGAAATTTGTCTCAATCCCCTTATCGTCAATGGAGTGTTTCTTGTAGTTGGATGTAAAAGATTAGAATTTCTAGATGTTTAAATTTTACTAAATGCTATTACTACTTGATGACTATCAGTGTTGGTGTCTAAGCAGGATTCACTGTCAGGTAACACCTCCTTTGCAACCTTTGGGAGGAACATCCATTTTCCTACTCAGAATCGGTTTTGGGGTAAATGTAGAGCTTGACTTAGCAGAAAGAGGCCAAACAAAACAAAAAAAGAAGGAAAGCATGATCACTGAACTCTGTCAACTCGGCTATGGAGGACTTAATACATCTCTTAAAATTAGTCTGAATAATTGTACAATCAGATGTCGAGGTAACTCCTGTAATTTGAAAGGTGGGGAGGGGTTGACCAGTCATGGGGTGATACAGGTTTATTATAACTAGGTCCCAAGTTAATGAAACACTGTTTGAAATGTTTCTGTAGTTATGATGCATAAAATGGACTAGCAATGAATCATTAGTGTCTGTCACCCCACAAATACATTGTTCCGAATTGGGGCTAAAGTAAACATAAAAATCCCGAGCTCAAATAAAAAAAATTTAACATGATTGGTATGTTAACAGAGTTTTCAATATTCCTGCCAACTCATCTGTCACCTGTGTAGAATTCTTAAAATTATTATTATAAAAATGAATGCGTAACAAATCAATTTTCCCAGAACCTTCAGCCACGATAACATGAAAATGGGGCGAGTTATTGATAAAGGTCACCTTACCTAGGGTGATCGGGTTTGCTACAATTCTGAGTAAGCCCCCTTTAGATATGCCTGCTGCTGATGGAACTGCTGGCGTAACAAAGGAGCTGTAGCCGTTTATAGACAGACTGCTCTGTCCAATTTTCCTGAAAGCAGATAATATCAGAATTCGTAAACACTTTATACCAATTTTGATTATCCTTTTTGTTTTCATAGCCCGCTATATTTCTACAGAGAAACTTTATATCACTTAGGGACTCCTGCAACCAAATCGCTGTCGGTACTGGTGAGATGGATGATGTAGGGTCTATTGGTAAGGATGTAATACTGCTTAGTGGATCTAAAATAACCAACTGAACCCTCTCCACGGGTACCAAACCAGAAACCATTTGAAAATCGTTATAAAGAACAGACTGAGGAGGCAGATAATTTAGTGGAAAGATCAGTCAATCACATGCCTCCATATCGTCCAACAATGGGTACCTATTTGATAGAGCAAGGGCATCAAAAGCCACCTGCGCAGGCTTATGACCAGTTCTCACTAAAGAAAGGACCTGAGTGAGTACGGTGGAACTACATACTGGTGCGGACCTATAAAAAAGCCAAACGAGACTGCATAAATCTGAGAATGGAGTGAAGGGGCAACCGGTAAACTCCCTAATGGGTCTCTCACTAGCCATTCATTATCAAAGGTTAAAATAACCAGTCATTATTGGTTGTTTTTACATCAGACCCAATTCGCTGCGTTCTTTTGGCCATTATCAAATGATTTTGAATGAGATGACCTTTATTAGAGTTTTGAGTCAACCAGTGTCTTGCCTTGGCCATCAGCTGATGTGAAGATTTTCTAAGATTGGGACGTAATAAAGGCACGTTGACTAAAATTTTAACATAGTGACAAGCTGCAGGAGGGAAGTTCATGTATTGTTGATTTGGTTTGCTATGGGCCTGAGTAGACGGGAGATTTACCATAACCTGTGGTCTTGATAAGTCGTGTGATTGCCCCTTATGCATAGAATCTTATATGGTCACCTGCGGTGGGCAACACCTAGGGACCAAATCTACATGGTCTGGACCTATAGGATCCCTGCTGGGTGCCAACTGATTTTCAACACAAGGATGACCAATAGAAGTAGAGGGTTTTTTAGCTAACTCACGACCAAGGATCATGTTTTCACAATTAAAACGCAAATTATGACTTTCACAATTATAGTTTTTAAGAGTTTTACAGACATCAGAGGGGATGGCCTTAAGTGCGGTCTATAGAATCTAAACGGGCATAGATTGGTTGCAAAAGTTGTTTAAAGTTATCAAGAAGATCACACCAATATGAGGGAAATGTAGTCTCTGAATGTTGCTGGCTATTCATACATGTGGAACTCGCTGGTATAGCGGCCTTTCTGATCTTGTTGGCAGGTCACATGGAGGGCAGTATCGCATAACCTCTTTTTCATTTACCATTTACGGAGGTAGCGTCAGTCGGTTTCCCACTAAATGTAGAGGCAGGCTGTTAATGTTCGGGGGTTGGTACAGAGACTGCCGGCAATTCTGGAAGAGAAACCCCATATAGTTTCTTTACACCGCCCTTAGTTGGAGAAACAACTAGATTAGATGACTGCCCTGTCCCTGACCCCAACGAAATTCTCTTACTGTAAGTACGATTTATTTTTCTAATGCCGATGTTGCCTTGGCCAGAAAGGTATCTAAAGAGGTAACAGTTACCGCCTCTGTTGCTCTCAGCTTTTTCTTGCCCAAGGTTGGCCTGTAATGGGGGAGTGTAGAAGTTAGAGGGGGGGCCCAGCCCAGCCTCCTCCGGGCTCCGACGGGCATGGATGGGTCCGCCCTTGGCCTGGGCGAGGCCCATGCAGATGTACCACGCTGCTGCCTATAAGCATCTCCGGGTGCCGGAAGAGTGATGCTTTGTGCAGTGGAGCCTGGGGGCTGTAGTTCGTGCCCTGGCTCTGCTCCGATGCGGCCCCCACAGCGGGACCTAACTGCTGCCTTTAAGCGGCTCCGGGTTGCGGTAAGAGTGATGCATCGTGTGGGGGAGCCTTGGGGCTGTAGTCACTGCCATGGCTCTGCTCCGATGCGTCCCCCATAGCGGGACCTCACTAGCTGCCTTTAAGTGCCTCTGCGCACGGGAAGAGTGACATAGCGTGCAGTGGGGCCTCTGAGCTGTAGTCAGTGCCCCGGCCCTGCTCTGATGCATCCCCAGGGAATCTCTAATAGAATGCTCTACCTTGCACTCACTTCAATTGTCCAACTTAAGCATAATTGGAGACTTGAATCTTCATCTTGATCTAATCAACAATAAAGAAATCCAGGACTTTACTAATGACCTGGCCACTTTCCTTCAAACTGCTCCCCCTGTTCCAGTGACCTGATCAAACCATTATATGGTGCCTTTGACCATTAATACACCAAGCGTTGAAAACAACATTACCGGTAACCCACAATGAGAAAGCAGTAGCATAAACTGGACCCTTCTTCCTTTTCAAGGTTTATCGAAAGGAGTGTGCCTCTATAAGACTCCAATATAGAATGGGAGGAGACTTCCACCAAAGCATGGAACTATTCTCTATTGTGAACAACCTGATTAAACCCACCTCCACTCCTGGATTAGCGGAAGCTTCTAACAGCCACTGTGCAAGCTTGGTCAATGATCTTTATCTTTACTTTAACAGGGATGAGAAAACAGTCAAACCTGTCTCTCTTGATACAGTGACCTACCACTCGCAATGGGCTCCCTTGGACCAATTGGCTCTACTTGACGCAGATTCTATTTCTACCTTAATGCGTCAAGTGAAATCTGGATCTCCGGATGACCCATTTAAACCTGATTATATTTAAAAATTTCAAGAGAGCGTCACACCCATATTTCTAGAATTAGCCAAACTTGCTGAGCACTGAAGTAGTATCAATATCATTGGAGCACGCCAAGGTTATCCGCCTTCTAAAAAAGCCTTCCAAACCTGAGGCTTGAGCGAGCACTGCTAAGTGGTGGAAAGTTGGACCTGGAATTGGGCTGGGGGGTTGGTAGGCTGGGGGGTGGCGGGAATGGGGACATTCAATTTGGTTATTGTTCTTTTTCTCTTTTCTGGACGCTGCTAAGTAGCCTCGACGCAGACCCGGTCACAGGGGCCGTTACATTGATGTGGCATTTCGCTACTCCAAGCCACCGTCAATGGTACTTGAGAGACCTTCTACTGGCACTTGGACTAACTACCGGGGTCTGCTACATGCGATTGTCTATGCAATTTACCCTCCCTTTTTACTGTTTAGACCTGTTATTAAAAGCTGCATTAATGCTGGTTGGGCTGAATGTTGACGCCGCGCCAGCTTGTGAAGCATGTTGGTATGTCAAATTGAATGTGCAGCGCAATAAACAAAATTTACAAATAAAAAAGCCTTTGCTAAATGCCACTCAGCCAGAAAACTATTAACCCATTTCTCTTCCGTCGTTTCTGTCCAAGGATGAGGAGAAACATGTAAACAATCTCCTAACCAAAATATTAGAACAATATAAAATATTAGATTGTTCCCAAAATGGATTTAGAACATACAACACCGAAATTGCTCTTTTAACAGTTGCTGAATCCCTTTGCAGTACTACAGATGCTGGCAAATCCTAGGCTCTGATACTCCTAGATTTAAGTGTGGCCTTCAACACTGTCTCACATGCAATAATATTAACTCGCCTCACTGACCTGGGGGTACAGGGCATAGGTCTGGCCTGGTTTACCTTCTTTTTAAAGGAGTGGTCTTTTAAAGTTAAACCCCACCTTTCGTCTCATCACAAAGAGGACTGGCTCCTGGCATCCCTCGGGGTTTGCAGCTCAGTCCTACCCTTTTTAATATTCACATCAGACCTCTGGCGGAGGTAGTGAAATATTTTGGAATATGGCCAAATGGATGCACGACAACTGTTTAAACTGAACTAAAAAACAGAGATCCAAGGAGTACCCAGCCTAGCTGCCTGGATGCAATTTTACATGCCCTCCAGAACACTACGCTCCACCAATCTATACCTGGCCCACATCCCTTGTCACAGCAGAGCCAGAACGGGAGGTTTCTCCTTCCATGTCTTAGCTCCGACCCGATGGAATTCTATGCCTCCTAACCTTAGAAAGCTTTACTGGAAACAGAGGAGGACACAGCTCTTCTCCATCTGGACTGACGATTTTGCCTCTCTGCCGCTGTGTTTCTTAGGATCCTTTATGTCCCTTGATGATATTGTCTGACACCTGGACCCTCACCTTCCCCTCAGGCCAGGCAGCCTTCAAGTGGTGTGCTTTCCAAGGCTCTGCTCCCCTCTTGTAAAGGGTCAAAGTGGTAACACCCTTTCAACAAGTGCCTTTATCAGCAGCAGTATTAAGATATAGTGCAGACCAATTCCCAGCCCAGTAAAGGCCTGAAACAGACCCAAAATGGAGCATGTACCTACTCGTTCGCCTCCTCTGTTTGTGCCTCATATGTATCTACCTGTGCACTTCCTCCGTTTTTATGTCCTGGGCAAGCTTCTCTAAAGACTCTTTTGATCCTTCTACTGCCAACTATGGCGTTTGTCTATCAGATCATTACCTGATTTCTGCTGTGTTCATCGAGTCACTCCGATGCTTTAGCCGTCAATGAACCCTGCTGAGCGAGTACACAGGCATAAGGTAGTATGGAAGGTGATGAACAGGGAGTAAGGTTAAGCTGATTTTAAGAAGTTCCCAATGGTGTAAAATGCTACACTCACCTGAAAGCAATGGACATCTTGTTCCACTCTGCCAATGCTCCATCCCCAACCTAGCACCAAACGAAAGACATTAAGTCAGATACCATGGTAAGGTAGAAAAAGACAAAAAGCAGACATGTATTGACAGCAGAGATATCGCAGGTATATTACTGGTTGTGATGGAATCTCTATAATAAATGCTGCAATCTTCTAACAAATGCTTGAACCATCCCTAGGAATGTGGCAAAGATAACTTCACAAACAGAAAAGTAAAGACAGGAGTTGGAACTTAAGCTTCTCCAGTGTAAATTGGAAAGTACTGTCAAGAGGAGTGTGAATGGAGCTACATTTGTTATATACTTTCTGAAGCGTTACCTTTATTATATACTTCCTGGACCGTTACCATTATTATATACTACCTGGAGCGTTACCTTTATTATATACCTCCTGGAGCTTAACCTTTATTTATTATATACTTGCTGGAGCGTTACCTTTATTATATACTCCTATATTATATACTTCCTGGAATGTTACAGTTATTATATACTTCCTGGAGCATTACCTTTATTATATACTTCTTGGAGTGTTACCTTTATTATATACTACCTGGAGCGTTACCATTATTATATTCTTCCTGGAGCGTTACCTTTAATATATAATTCCTGGAGCGTTACCTTTATTATATACTTCCTAGAGCGTTACCTTTATTATATACTTCCTAGAGCGTTACCTTTATTATATACTTCCTGAAGCGTTATATTTATTATATACTTCATGAAGAGTTTTCTTTGTCATGTAGCCTTGAAAGTGTTACTGCTGTTATACAATTCATAAAACTGAAGTGACAGCAACACATCCTGAACCATCTCTTCTTACACAATCCCTTCTTGTTTAACCCCTTCGCCGTGGGGTTAATTCCCCCACGGCGCTGGGGGAGGGAGGGTGCATGCAGCGCTACGGTACTTGTGACGAGCTCGGCTTGTCACGCTGCACGGTGGTGCTGTGCTCATGACGAGCTAAGCTCGTCATGGCCACACCCGTTTCCATGGAAAGCTCAGCACAGCAGGGGACTTATCCCCGCGTGTGAGCGCCGCGCTCGTCATGACAAGCTCAGCTCGTCATGAGCACAGCGCAACCGTGCCTCATGACGAGCTGAGCTCGTCATGAGCACGGTAGAGGTTAAATGAAATCTTAGCCATGTGCGTCTTCGTAAAGCTGTACCTCTAGCAAGTGGGCACTCCATGTGTGCTCTTTCTGTACTGAGTTACTGTGTGAACACCGAAAAATCACCTCCTTTTCTGAATTAAGTAAAATGTGACATGTTCTATAGAACATTTAGTTAAATATCTGTGTATGGTGAAATATCTCTTGGTAACTTTCGTAAATGGTAATGACCAGATGTCTTTTACAACTAGTTAAGTATTGTGTATTCAAATGCACTTACATTTCCATTTACTGATTTTAAATCTCTTTACATCCAATAGGAAACCAGCCTTGGATGCACAAATGATCGTGAATAATGACAGTAATCGTGAAAATCTGAAAAAAAGTGGTTAGAAAAAAAGAGCTCCAATATTTAGGAAAAGATCTGCATAAAGACTGAGGAACATGAACATAAACTGATAGATCCTGGAAGAGGCAGTTCAGAGCAATTTGGTGGATGTAAGAGTCTGAGCTGTGCACCTCCACGCAACAGGACTAAGAAATGACCTCTAGAAAATTAAGGCAACAACACTGACAAACCACTTCCTGTATAAACAGGCCTCTACCACCAGCTTTGCTCATGTGTTCGGTATGAGGTAGATACAGCATTTCTCTGCTTCCTGTAATGATGGCAGACCACCATTCAGCACGCTAGGTGTATTGTAAACTTTTTCTGGCCAAACCACTGGAACAAGAGAAAAGCACAAGGGAGTGGAGCCAGACAACTGAAGGGTAAAGGAAAGAGAAGGTCTCTGATCTACAACAGACTGTCCCAATTTGCTTCGACCAGAAGGAAGACTGATCTTCACTCATACACATGCGAAACCATTCCGCAATCTAAAAACATAACCACCTACAAAGAAGCTTTACTTGCCACAATTATAATATATGTAGTTGGTGAGTCTTGTATTTCATTGTGAAATCTGAAATCAACCATCCAAAATACCACAGACATACAGGGAATGTGAGAATAACACAAGTGCTTTATCAACCATGTTAGCTCCTCAGGAAACGCAGTCATGGGATGCAGACAAATATAAACCCGACCCAGAGACACTAACCAAGAAAGAAAAATCATACACAAGCAGCAAGAGCTTTAGTTTGTGATCACTACTAAAGAGCCATCAGCAAACACAGGCAGGAAAAGCAACGTGCAATTGCAATGAATGTGTGAAGAACTTTAGTCAGTTAGCACTCCTAAAAGATCATCAGCGAATACACATGGGGGGAAAACCGTACCATTGCACTGAATGTGTGAAGAGCTTCAGTCACTTATCACAACTCCAAATACATCAGCGAACACACACTGGGGAAAAACCATACCATTGCACTGAATGTGTGAAGAGCTTCAGTCAGTCATCACAACTCCAAGTTCATCAGCGAACACACACAGGGGAAAAACCATACCATTGCACTGAATGTGGGAAGGCATTCAGTCGGTTATCAATTCTTCAAAGACATCAGCAAACACACACAGGAGAAAGACCATACCCTTGCACTGAATGTGTGAAGAGCTTCAGTCACTTATCACAACTCCAAATACATCAGCGAACACACACTGGGGAAAAACCATACCATTGTAGTGAATGTGTGAAGAGCTTCAGTCAGTCATCACACCTCCATAGACATCAGAAAACACACACTGAGGAAAAACCGTACCATTGCACTGAATGTGTGAAGAGCTTCAGTCATTTATCACAACTCCAAGTTCATCAGCGAACACACACTGGGGAAGAAAAACCATACCATTGCACTGAATGTTTGAAGAGCTTTACCCTGTTATCAAATCTCCAAAGACATCAGCGAATACACACTGGGGAAAAACCATACCATTGCAGTGAATGTGTGAAGAGCTTCATTCGGTTATCACACCTCCAAAGACATCAGCGAATACACACTGGGGAAAAACCATACCATTGCAATGAATGTCTGAAGAGATTCAGTCAGTTATCAATTCTTCAAGTTCATCAGCGAACACACACAGGGGAAAAACCATACCATTGCACTGAATGTGTGAAGAGCTTCTGTCGGTTATCACACCTACAAAGACATCAGCGAACACATACTGGGGAAAAACCATACCATTGCAGTGAATGTGGAAGTAGTTTTAGTGATTCCTCAAATCTCAGGATTCATCAGCGAACACACACAGGGGAAAAGCCATTACAGTGCTGTGAATGTGTGAAGAGCTTCAGTGGATCATCAGACCTACGAAAACATATTCGAACACACACTGGGGAAAAACCATACCATTGCACTGAATGTGTGAAGAGCTTCAGTCAGTTATCACAACTTCAAAGACATCAGCGAACACACACAGGAGAAAAACCATAGCATTGCAGTGAATGTGTAAAGAGATTTAGTGTGTTATCAAATCTTCGAAGACATCAACGAACACAAACAGGAGAAAAACCATAGCATTGCAGTGAATGTGTGAAGGGCTTCTTTCGGTTATTGGCCTACAAAAACATAAATGAACACACACTGGGGAAAAGCCATTCCAATGCAGTGAATGTGTAAAGAGCTGTAGTGGGTCATCAGACCTACAAAAATCAATCAGTCAATCAATCAATCAATAAATCATTTGTTAAGCGCCCTTCATACCCAAGAGGGTCTCAAGGTGCTGGGAGGGGGTGGGGGCCGCTACTGATCGAACAGCCAGGTCTTTAGTATCCTCCTGAAAGTCAGCAGGTCTTGGGTCTGTCGTAGGTTTAGTGTGTGGGTGTTCCATGTCTTGGCGGCAAGGTGGAAGAAGGATCTCCCGCCGGTGGTTGTTCTTCGGATGTGCGGGACGGTGGCGAGTGAGAGGTCGGCGGAGCGTAGCTGGCAGTTGGGGGTGTAGAAGGAGAGCCGTCTGTTGAGGTAGGCTGGGCCGGTCTTGTGGAGTGCCTTGTGTGCGTGGATGAGGAGCTTGAAGGATATCCTCTTGTTGACGGGAAGCCAGTGCAGGTTTCTCAGATGGGGGGTGATGCGGCCGTGTCGTGGTACATCGAGGATCAGTTGTGCCGAGGCATTTTGGATGCGTTGTAGTGGATTGATGAGCTTGGTCGGAGTTCCTGCGTAGAGGGCATTTCCGTAGTCGAGTCTGCTGCTGACGAGGGCCTGGGTGACTGTCTTTCTTGTATCTGTCGGGATCCATCTGTAGATCTTGCGGAGCATGTGGAGGGTGTTGAAGCAGAAGGAGGAGACAGCGTTGACTTGCTTGGTCATTGAGAGCGTTGCGTCGAGGATGTGCGTGGTCGGTGGGGGTCGGGGCTGCCCCCAGTGCCATTGGCCACCAGGAGTCATCCCCGGCTGATGGGTTGGAGCCGAGGATGAGGACCTCCGTCTTGTCCGAGTTCAGCTTCAGACGACTGATCTTCATCCAGTCGGCGACGGCCTTCATTCCTTCATGGAGGTTGGCTTTGGCGGTGATGGGGTCCTTGGTGAAGGAGAGGATCAGTTGAGTGTCGTCGGAGATTATGTTGAGGTTGTGCTGTCGGACGACGTGTGCGAGCGGGCCATGTAAATGTTGAACAGTGTCGGGCTGAGGGATGATCCTTGTGGTATGCCGCAGATGATCTCGGAAGCTTCGGAACGGAGCGGGGGGAGGGGGACGCTCTGGGTTCTGCCGAAGAGGAAGGAGGTGGTCCAATCAAGGGCCTTCTCTTGGATTCCGGCTTCTAGGAGGCGTGTCTTTAGAGTGAGATGTCAGACCGTGTCGAAGGCGGCTAACCGGTCCAGGAGGATGAGGGCTGGTGTTTCGCCGTTGTCTAGTTGGTGCCTGATGTCGTCTGTGGCGGCGATGAGGGCTGTCTCGGTGCTGTGCTTTCGTCTGAATCCGGGCTGGGACGGGTCCAAGATGTTGTTGTCTTCCAGGTGGCGGGCCAATTGCATGTTGACGATTTTCTCAATGACCTTTGCCGGGAACGGGAGCAGGGAGATGGGACGTAAGTTCTTGGGGTCCTCCTTGGGCTTCTTGAGGAGGGTGTTGATTTCGGCGTCCTTCCAGCTTTCCGGGAATGTCGCTGTTTCGAAGGAGATGTTGATGACCTTCCGTAGTTGGGGTGCGATGACTGAGTCTGCTTTGTTGAATATGTGGTGTGGGCACGGGTCTGATGGAGATCCTGAGTGGATGGAGTTCATGACCTTGCGTGTCTCGTCGTCCTTGCGGTTGGACCAGGAGGTCTGGCGGTTGGCGCTGGTAGTGTTCACAGGGGAGATGGAGTCTGGCGTAGTCGGGGTGGTCATGGTTTTGAAGCTGTCGTGGATGTCAGCGATCTTGCGGTGGAAGAAGATGGCTAGTGAGTCGCACAGTTCTTGTGAGGGCGGGATGTCGTTGGCATTGTCGCTGGGGTTGGAGAGTTCCTTTACGATGCTGAAGAGCTCCTTGCTGTCGTGTGCGTTGTTTTCCAAGCGGCCTTTGAAGGAGGATCTCTTGGCTAATCTGATGAGGTGGTGATGTCTGTGGGTGGCGTCCTTGTGGGCTGCGTGGTTGTCCGGTGTGCATTCATGGAGCCATATCTTCTCCAGTTTCCAGCATGCACATGTTTTTAACTTTGGTTTGTAAAAAGGAGGTGGTCCATTCCAGAGCCTTGTCTTAGATCCCAGCAGCGTGGAGGCGTGCGCGTAGTGTGCGGTGGCAGACGGTGTTGAAAGGAGGCGGAGAGGTCTCCCCATTCCAGTTTCCCTATTGTCTAGCAGGGTCCTGATGTAGTCGGTGGCGGCGATGAGGGTGGTCTCGGTGCTGTGGTTGCTGTGGAACCCTGACTGGGAAGGGTCCAGGATTCTGTTCTCTTTGAGGTATCGGGTTAGCTGACTGTTAACGATTTTCTCGATGACCTTGGCCGGTAAGGGGAGTAGAGAGATGGGTCGGAACGTTCTTGAGGTCTCTTGGTTCTGCCTTGGGTTTTTTGAGTAGGGCGTTGATCTCGGCATGTTTCCAGCTCTCTGGGAAGGTTGCGGTCTCAAGGGAAAGATTGATGACCTTGCGTAGGTGGGGTGCGATGGAGCTGCTTGCTTTGTTGAAGACGTGGTGCGGGAATGGGTCTGACGGAGAGCCGGAGTGGATTGTGCTCATGGTCTTGATGGTGTCATCGACACTCACGCTGGTCCAGGCTAACAAGGGGACGTGGTCGATGGTGTGCCAGGGTCTGTTGTGTTGCTGTCTGTTGGGGCTGTCTCGGTGTTGAAGCTGTCATGGATGTCTGCTATCTTGCGGTGGAAGAAGGTGGCGAGGGAGTCGCACAGGGCTTGTGACGGCGAGATGTTGTTGGTGTTGGAGCTGGCGTTCGAGAGTTCCTTCACGATGTTGAAGAGCTCCTTGCTGTCATGTCCATTGTTGTCGAGGTGGTCTTTGAAGGAGGTCTTCTTGGCAGCCCTGATAAGGTGGTGGTGGTTGCGGACAGCGTCCTTGTGTGCTGCGTGGCTGTCCGGAGTTTGTTCACTGTGCCATTTCTTCTCTAGTTTCCGGGAGGCTTGCTTGGAATCTAGGAGTTCTGGGGTGAACCAGCTGGCCCTCTTGCTGGTGTCTCTGTGGGGGGGGGGCTTCTTCAGCGGGGTCAGGGTGTTGGCACAGTCCTCGATCCAGCGTCTGAGATTGTGGGCAGCGACGTCGGTGTTGAAGGGTTCGGTGGGTGAGCTGAGAGCGAGGTTTGCATGTCTTCGGTGATTTTGCTCCAGCAGCGGCGGGGGATCTATTGGGTGCGGTGGTGTGTGGTGGGTTTCTGGAAGGTGAAGTGTATGCAGCGGTGGTCGGTCCAGAGTAGTTTGGTGGTGTGGCTGACTGAGACATGCAGGCTTGAGGAGAAGACGGGGTCGAGCGTGTGGCCGGCGGAGTGGGTGGGCGTTGTGACGAGTTGTCTCAGTCCGAGGTTGGCGAGGTTATCAATCAGGGTTGTGGAGTTGTTGTTGTTGTTCTCAAGGTGAAAGTTCAGGTCTCTGAGGAGGATGTAGTCGGTGGAGGTCAGGGCGTGCGTGCTGATGAAGTCAGCGATGGAGTCGCTGAACTGGGGGCAGGGTCCTGGGGGTCGGTAGACGAGGGTGCCTTTGAGGGTGTAGTTGGGGTCTGTGTGGCTCTGGAAATGCATGTGATCGGCGGTGCTGAGTGCGTCGTCTGTGCTAGTCGAGACCCTGATGCTGTTCTTGTGGACGATGGCATTTACTCCTCCGACTCCGTTGGTGCGGTGTCTGTAGGTGATCTTGTAGGCGTCTGGGATGGCTATGCCGTTGTCGGTGCGGAGGAGTTGTTCAACCAGGTCTCTGTCAGGAAGGCGACGTCTGGGGAGGTTGTGTTGAGCAGGTCCCAGAGCTCGACGGTGTGTTTACGTGCAGAGCGGGTGTTCAGTAGTATGCATCGGAGGTGGTCGAGGTCTTTCTTGGTGGGTGGTTCGTCAGCTCTGTGGCTGGTGTAGCTGCAGTTCCGGCAGGTGAAGGGACTGTGTGTGCGTTTCGGGGCGACCTTGAAGCAGTTGTGGGTGCGTCCAGGGTTGAGAGCTTGCAGAGTGCTGGCGTCGTAGTGGCGGCGGTCATCGTGGCGGGTGAGGGGGCCAGGGGTTCCGGCGCTGGGGGCGGTCCAGATGCTTGCGGGCGCAGACGGGCTTGCCGCACGCCAGCAGCGCCTCCGCGCAGAGGCCGGCATGTGGGGAGGTAGGAGGTAGGAGCGGCTGGGAGGCCGGAGGTGGGGGCATCGAATGGACAGTCGGGGCGGGGCCGCAGGGGACTCAGCGGGGAGGGTTGACAAAGGAAACAGAAGGCAAAAAGGCACAACAATTGAGGGGGAAACGAGTGACACAGAGGCAGAAAGGTCCCAGGAAAGGGCAGATGAGGTCACAAAAAATGTAGGGAAACAAGTGGCACAGAGGCAGCAAGGTCACAAGACAGGGCAGAAAAGGTCACAAAAAACAGGGGGAAATGAGTGGCACAGAGGCAGAAAGGTCACAAGAAAGGGTAGAAAAAGGTCACATGAAAAACAGGGGGAAACGAGTGGCACAGAGCCAGAAAAGTCCCAAGAAAGGGCAGAAAAGGTCACAAAAAACGGGGGGAAACGAGTGGCACAGAGGCTGAAAGGTCACAAGAAATGGCAGAAAAGGTTACAAAAACGGGGGAAACGAGTGGCACAGAGGCAGAAAAGTCCCAGGAAAAGGTAGAAAAGGTCACAAAAAATGGGGGAAACGAGTGGCACAGAAGGCAGAAAGGTCACAGAAATGCAGGGGCAACTAAGCAACAGAAGGCAGAAACTGGCAGAGAGACACGGGGGCCGCAAGGGGAGCAGAAGGAAAAACCGGGCAGAGAGACACTGGGGCAGCGAGGGGAGCAGAAGGGAAACTGAGCAGAGAGACACGGGGGCAGCGAGGGAGCGAACGGGCACAGGCGGTGCTATGCGGAGGGGGAGCGACCTACCTGGACATAATCAAACACACACTGGGGAAAAACCATACCATTGCAATGAATGTTATGTTAGGTTAGGTTGTCTTGTAAAGCGCATGGCTACCCCAGCAATGGGGCGTCCCAGCGCTGTAGACCACTGGGGAACCCGTCCTGGCTTTCCCTGTGAGATGATCCCTGCTGGGTATCTCCAAGGTGAAACCAGGCATCCCCGGTGTATGTGGGGGGGCCGTTGTGGAGATGAGGCAAGCTAATGCCCAGAGTTGCCGAGTGTGATCCCTGGTTAGAGTAGGCACCGAAGCGAGAATTATCGAGCCCGCTGACCCGGGTCCACGACCCTGCCGCGTCGGGAATTGAACCCTGGCCCCGGGCCATTCTCTGCTTCCGGGTCTGCCGCCTCTAACCAGTGAGCCACACCACTCCACAGTGAGCCACAATGTGGAAGTAGTTTTAGTGTTTCCTCAAATTTCAGAAGTCATCAGCGAACACAGACAGGGGAAAAGCCATTACAGTGCCGTGAATGTATGAAGAGCATTAGTCTGTTATCAATTCTGCAGAGACATCAGCGAACACACACAGGGGGAAAAACCATCTAATTGCAATGAATGTGGAAATAGTTTTAGTCGTTCCTCAAAATTGAGGAATCATCAGCGAACACACACAGGGGAAAAACATTCAAGTGCAGTGAGTGTGTTAAGTGCTTTAGTCAATTATCAGAAATACAAAGACAACAACGAACACACACAGGTGATAAACCACTACCACTGCAGTGAATGTGAAAGTAGTTTTAGTCGTTACTCAGAATTAAGGAACCATCAGCATACACACACAGGTGATAAACCCCTACCACTGCAGTGAATGTGGAAGTAGTTTTAGTGCCCCTTCAACATTAAGAAATCTCGAGCGAACCCATGTACGGGAAATGGCATTCAAGTGCACCACACAAACACAAACAGGAGAGAAACCATACCATTGTAGTGGATTTGGAAGTGTTGTCGGAAGAATTTACAGATAACTACAGAGACTAGTGGTAAAATCTATAAAAACAGCACACACGAATAAGTTTAACAAGCACAGACTGGAGAATATTTCTAGCTGATTTTGGTGTTTAGTCATTTTGTGCAATAACTCGTTCAATGACAGCTGCTAGAGAACAACGTCCAAAGGCACAAGAAGTCAAAGTAGGAAATTGTGACCTGTAACTGAGAGTTAATGCTTGCAGCGCACAACATTTACCTCCGAAGCACTGACTTGGGAGACATGATGCTCATTTCACTCATCAAATGCATCTGTTAATGCACCCACCATAGTAGATCTTCCCCAGAGGTGTCCAATATCAAGCTGGACCCTTGGGAAATTTGCTGGCTCACCACTGACTGTAAATGATTCACGGGCAGATTAATTTTATATGAATATATTTTAGACCTTTCTTATTTACAGAGAATCAACCAACCAACTCCTAACTGGTGAAAGGACAGAATCTGTGCATGATGGTGAAAGTATTGATCGGGGAGAGAGCTGGCGGAAAGTTTAGTTCTTAATACGTTTCTGAAAGCTTGACAGTTAAGTAAAGAATCTTGAGCAGTAAAGAATTCCAGCACTTACAGTCCTGAACTATCAACTCCCTACTTTACATTTGTTGAACCTTGTCACTGGAAAAACAATCTGGATTCAGAAGAAAAAGAACACAAAAGATATTGATTTTTGACACAAATGATATTCAGGTTTGTTTTTACAAGTAAAAATAAACTCTTGTTTCATAAACTGTCAGTGAATGAATGGGCATAAAAAGTATGTGCTGCCTCGTGAGCAAGCAGTGAAACTTTGTGATGCAGTTGGGACGTCCTCCGACCACAAATAAGATGGATCGTAACATTCTGAATCATCTGTAAGGTGCTTTTGTGTTGCTGTAGCTGTCAAATAAACAGTGTTCTCATAGCCCAACCTTGCCTAGAGGAAGGAGTTCACCGATATAATATGCACATCAGAAGAGAGGATACATCTCCAGTAGCCAAAGGTAGTAGAAACGAATGTTTTCCACCAAGTTCATTTTAACAAATTGTTGAGTCTAGGATGTTCTTCCTGCTGCCGACCATCATCATCACTACATCACCACACAGCCAGTCAGTAACAGGAACGAGACTGCTCTTCAGCACACCCATCCTTATACATTACACACTACAGGGGTTTCCTCCAGGGCCAAACTCACTTTACTTTCACGTTAACAGCAACAAGTTCTAAACTGAACAAGGGTTTTGCATGGCCATTAGTGGCATAAGACATTTGAAACCCAATACTTTAGAAATCCGTATTAATAATACATAACCAAACATCCAAACACCACCCATGTACGGACATCCAAGAGCCTATAAAAACCACACTTCAGACGTATGTACCCGGATCAAACTCAATTTACTGTAACATTAACATGAGCAAAATTATGATACAGCAAGAACAATCATGAGGATATGAAATTTACACAATGATGACTAGATTTTACATATTAATACGAAATGTATGTTTTTAGATATGTAATAAAACAACATGTTTATTTGAATTCATGGTATTTGACTACTGATTGTATAGGAGATCTTAAATGTGATTTATTCCCTAAACTATAAAGATAAATTGTGATGTCAGTAAGAAGCCTAGTTTATTTGGCAATAGAGGGGTCAAATCTCAATAGCATGACTGCTTTCAGAAGGGAGGCTGGCACAGGTGCAATCATAGGGGACTATTCTCGCCAGAATGCCTTCCCTCAGAGTGCAAGTTGTTTTTTTGGTCTCGGCCTGATCCAGTGCATGCGCTGGTCTGGCTGAGACATTTAGTAGCTGCTTAGAAAAGTGCTACTTTCCTGGCAACCAGCTTACTATCACTCGCACAAGAGCGCGCGCGCATGCGCGTAATAGCAAGCTGGTGGTCGGCAAGGTAGCACTTGCGGTGACGCGCCGTGTCACCACTCGCGTTTTGTTTTTCATTTCGTGGCCGCGCGGCTTTACTTATATGGCCACGCGGCCAAATGTAGGTGCAATGCTGCAGTTCGCCTCCGCGAGAGTTCCCTAATCCAGCTCTTAGGGTCTGTCCATATGGAACCAATTTCTGCTAGAGCACCACTCCCCTGCCATGCCACATGGAAGCGTTTCTTGTAATTTAGCCATCGCGGTGTTAAACACATATTTCCACATTAGCAGCCTTCCTCACTAGGAAAGTGGGGACTGTTTTAGGAGCTTCATCCTTGTGAAAACTTCAAACTTTTTTCCCCAATAGCAGTGCAAGCCTCCCCCTCTACAACCACCTCACAGGACATTTGATAATGACATCACTCCACAGTGTAGCGCCTCGCTCCTACTGGAATGCGTTTCTGCTCTAAGCACATTCCGAGAGTACTATTTCCGCGCATGACAGGGGGCGCCTTCTGGAAGTAATTCCTGCTGCACAGACACATGCCTTTTTTAAGAACATGTTGCCACACATTGGGTTCCGCTCCGAGTAACTGCTGCAGGTTCACTTGTAAAAACATTTTTTTTCTATTTTAAATAAATACGCGCATCTGTGAATGTAATTGTGTGTGGGGGAGGGGCGGGTGGTTTTAATCATAAAACATTGGCAAGAACATTGTAATTATTGGCAAATCATTCCGAACGGGTGCCACACATGAATGTCTTCTGATAGACGATGTTGTAAAGCATTAGAGGTACACACAGTGTAGTGTTGCGTTACTCGTGCAAAGGAAACGCTTTAGAGCGGGTCGGCACACCAGCATAGGAGATGGACCGCATCTGTGCAAACAACACTACTGTCGTGTGCAGCTGCACCACAGGAAACCAGCGGGTGACATCTGGCACCATGAGAGAGGTGTGTGTGTGGTGTGTGCTCACACACACAAGCACGCATCTAGAAAGCCCCTCTTGTCTGTCCACATGCATCTGCCTTTCCCTGGGTTGCACAGAAGTCTTTGCACACAGTCCCTGCATTACTATGTTGTTGGCACGCGCTCGCACACACATACATCACACAGACCCACCACTGGTGCACCAAGGCTGTTCACGAGCATCCACCCAAGCAGATGGCGTTCTGTCTGGTTCAGATAATAGCATCCTTTAGCATGCATCCAACACTCGCGTTTCGCGTTTCACGAGTGTGTGCACTTACAGCATGCCGCCTTCGGACTGTTAACAAGCTGGTATAACCTGTCATAATTGTGCAGAGCATTCTTTCAAGTCGCCATCCGAAATACTAGTACATAATGGGAGGAAGGGAGTAATTACGCGGAAGCATGTGAATAATAGCCAGTGGGCAGTAAACGGTTCATCCGTTGCTGCCGCAGGGCGGTAGAAGAAGCAAACCGTTCATTGGCTGACACCAAATAGGCTCTAGCCTTGCATTCAGAGCGGGCACACACTCGCCACTCCTGGTTTCACAAGAGCGTGCACCAGAAACCACACTTCTTGGGTTTTTCGTGAGTGAGTTCTGTAGTGTCGCGCTCCAGTCTTTGCGGTAGTACGCGATGACGTAGAGCGCAGCTGCCATTTTGGGAGCGCATTCCAGCGCCCAGACCCAAGCAATCCGGACAGGTTTCCGGCGCTGTCTTGTGATAATTAATAAATACTTCAAACCTTTCCCCAGCAGTGTACGCTTCATTCAGGTGACACCCCTCATCATTACAGTGGCGACGAGGTCAAGATTTAAAAAAAAAAAGGAAGGAAACACCAGGACCCACCAAAGTAAAGGAACCAGGGAAGACACAAGGAGCAGTGACCCGGGGGAGGCAGTGCATGCAACAAGAGAGCGTGGCAGTAGACAACACCACCACAGGCAAGCACCAATAGCAAGTGCAAGAAAGGAAAAGGGGGCGGAAACCTCATAGAACACGGAGGTAGGACGGCATCCCCATCACAAGCAGAGCAGACCTAGCACCCCACGGGGGAGGAACAGGCACGACCAGGCACCACATGAGCGCGCCAAAAGAGGGAGGCAACTCACATAGTGGGACCAACCACCATAGGAAGGAAAGAGAAAAGCAGAGAGGAATCACGCCCACCAATAGCATCGTCACTCACTAAAGCACCTACTGAACATCCAGGGCCCAGGCAGAACAAGTGCAGCACAGAAAGGAGGGTGCATTGGAGCCCCAACAGAACCAGAAACGCAAGCGCACCAGGCATTCCCAGGTGAGAAGAGGCAGCATTATGAAGACGGATGAAATGTGTGTGCAGGCATCTTCATTAACGACTCCAATCCCATTCCTACCCAAACCGGGTGAGAATATTTCATGAACTACTTAGAAGCCCTAGAGGATGAAGATGGAGAAGAATTTCCCAGCAGGAGGAGGAAGAGAATATTACTGCACAACTTAGGTCAAGAAGGAATCAGTGTCTTCCAGAATCGACTCCCAACTCCACGACAGGCCACGGACGACGACGTGTGTTTCGGCACGTGATAGAAGACCTTAACAACCATTATAGACCGGTGGAGTGCACGTCCATAGATAGATACAACTTCCAACAGAGAAAACAAGCGACGGGTGAATCGATAGATGACTATGTCGCAGCATTGAGGAAACTAGCAATCACGTGCAAATTTGGCGCCCTGCATGATGAGTTTATCAAAGACCAAATAGTCATGCACTCGACTAACACAGGGATCCAAGACACACTATGGGTGAACGGTGACGCTAACCTGAAGGAAGTCATAGCCATGGTGAAAAAGGCGGAACTTTCCAAAAGATGCGCAGACGCAGCGAAGAGAGAGACCGCCACGAGGCACATGGTCAACAAAGTCGACGAAGCAGAACCACCAGAGAGAGGCAAAATGACGACAGCGGAAGGGAAGGCGCAAAACAAATGGCCCACACGACCCACACAGCCAAAGAAACCAAACAAAGAGGGCACAAACATGTGCTACAGATGTGGAAGCCAGTCCCACGCGGCGTACGTCAAATGTTGCCCTGCATTCTGAGCAAAATGCATCCATTGTGGAATCATAGGACACTTTGAAAAGGTTTGTTGTCGCAAGTTGAAGAGACCAACGGTGAAATACGTGATGCAAGACCTGAGAACGGAAGAAGAAGGAGGAGTGCAAGAAGAAGACAATGTACTGTGCGTGGAAGAACAAGTGCTAGGCATTGACTGCTGACATTCCAGGAAACCACAATGTAACATGATAATAGGAGGTTTACTGATCAGGATGGTAGCAGATTCGGGCTCCCCGTACACAATCGTCATATGGACAGTGTGGAGCGAAAGCTTCAAACCTAGCCAGGGATCGCACCTCGAACCTCCAGACATACTTCCTGTAATGTTTACAGGAGAACCCATTCTAATGGTAGGTTATCGAGCCCTGAAGTTCGAGTTCAAAGATCGCAGTGCAGAGTGCAAACTATATGTAGCAGAGAAGGGTCCGTCTGTCCTCGGGTGGATGGATCAAGGCGACTTGGGCATACAATTGAACCCAGGAGGGAACATGCAAGTCCTGATGACCAGCACGGAGCATCAACCGAACTTCAAAAAGATGAAAAGCGATTTACCCACAGTGTTCGGAGGAAAAGTGTGTAAACTAGCGAAATTCACGCACAGAATAGATCTCAAGGAGAAGGCCACGCCGGTTTCCCACAAAGTAAGGAATATACCCATAGCGGTCAGGGAAGCAGTACAACAGGAGTTGCAAAGACTGGAACGGGATCATCGAACCGATAAACTGCTCAGAATGGCTTTCTCCGTTGGTGGTGGCGATGAAACCTAATGGCAAGATCCGGCTATGCGTGTACTTACGTGAACTGAAACAAGTGCATCATTGTGGAGCAATTTCCGTTACCACGGATAGAAGAGATGCTGGCAAAAACAAAAGGGATAAGATGGTTTTCCACCCTTGATCTCACTTCAGCCTATCACCAGATAGCCCTACATCACACGAGCTGGAAACTGACATCCTTCATAACACCCTTCGGATGCTACCAGTTGCGCCGGATGCCCTTTGGCCTGGCGTCAGTAGCGGCAGTGTTCCAAAAACGTTTGCACAAACGGTTCGGAGACATAGAGGGAGTACAGTACTTCCAAGATGATATCTTGGTGATGGGCAAGGATCAAACCGACCATGACAAAAAGTTGGCAAAGGTGTTGCAAGTCCTTGAAGGAAATCGCCTGATGGCCGAATGGGAAAAGTGCTGTTTCGGTAAGATGTCAGTCACCTACCTAGGTCATGAGATCAGTGAACAAGCAAGCTAACGTCAAAGCGATATGTGACGCACCAGCACCAAAGAACAAAGAGGAAGTGAGGTCATTCTTAGGGACGGCCGTGTATACAGTAAGTTCGTGCAGCATTTTGCTACCAAGACTTAACATCTGCGGCAGCTCATACGAGACAAAACAACGTTTACATGGACAGAAGAGGCACAAGGAGACTTTCAGAAAATCAAGGAAGAGATCAGCAAAGCAGTGCCCCTTCAATGATATGATCCACAGGGACAGTCCGATTTGACCACAGATGCAAGCGAAAAAGGACTAGGAGCAGTCCTTATGCAAGAAAGGAAAAATAAAGAGATGGCGACCATCAGTTTTGCGTCCAGGTCCCTATCACCAACAGAACAGAAATTCAGTGTGATAGAAAAAGAAATGCTGGCAGTTGTGTGGGCCATGGGGAAATTCCACCAATTCTTTTGGGGTACGAGGTTCCAGCTCAAGACAGACCATAAGCCCCTGGTCATAGTACTCACGTCCTGCGGTCACGCTAGCGCTACACCCCGCATCGCCAAGATGACTCTGAAGCTGTTAGACTACAGATATGACGTGGAGTACATCCCAGGAACTAAGAATAAGGTAGCTGAATATCTCAGCCGAGCCTCAGCGATTGAGGAGGCGCAGACGAGGACGAAGTCCATGTAACTTTTGCAGAAGACCCAGAGAAAGTGATAAGCGGTCAAGAATGGGAAAAGCCTACAAAAATGATCCAGACATCAAAGACGTTAAGGACTTCCTGCTACAAGGATGGCCCGAAAAAAAGCATCTCGGAGCAGAACTCAGGAAATTCTTCGAGGTGCGTGAGGAGTTGTCCATTGGAGATCAGGGAACATTCCTCTTTAGAGGTAATAAAGTCATCCCCCCAACGTCATTGGTGCCGCACCTGTTAGCTGTATTGCATGAAGGACAACTGGGCATCGTGAAAACAAAGATGAGAACCAAACAGGTGTACTGGTGGCCGACAATGGATATCCAAATCGAAAGGCATGTATTGGACCAGAGAGCGGACAAGTCTCAAACCCTACTACGGCCAGCACTGGGGAAGTTCGACAACCCTGCTAACCCTTGGGAGGAGTTGTCTATTGATATTCTTGGGCCAGTACTAGATGCACAGGAAACCCGAAGTATGTGTGCGTTCTCATCGATCGGTATTCAAAGTGGCCAGAAGTAGACTTACAGGAGGAGATGGACACGGAGACAGTCCTCAGATTTCTTATGACTACTTTCCTCAGAGAAGGCATACCCCGCTCCATTCTGAGTGACAATGAACAATGGACAATGGACCCTAATTCACCTTGAAAAGTGGTACAAATACATGGAACGAAAAGGAATAAAGATAAAACGCACATCCATATACCACCCAGCGGGAAATGGTCTAGCTGAAAGGTTCGTGTCATAATGGGTTTCATACAAGCCGCCATAGCAATGCGAAAGGATTGGGAAAAGGAAGTGCCGAGAATGCTATGGGCCTACCACATTACACTCACTGGCACAGTATACGGTACATTCAAAATCCTAAGAGGACCTGACCCTTTCACCAAGGACAATCTGGCATGGAAGGAAAAGAAAGTAACGAGTAAATGGTCACCAGCAGGGGTTCAGCACAACTTGGAGAGAGCACAAAGAATATATACTGAGTACTACAATAAGAAAAGCAATGTGAAGGACACCTCGCTAGAAAGAGGACAGTGGGTCATAGTCAAACTTGCCCAGTTGAGAAGGTAAGAGGACAGCAAATACAGCCTGCCCATGCAAGTAAAGGAGGTATATGACAGAGCAGCATTGCTTAGCGATGCTAATGTCTGGTCACAGGATCGCATGTCCAAATGCAACAAGATACTGCAATGGACCTGTGAAGAAAGATCAAGGACACAACAGAGCCAAAGCTCACCTGCATACAGCGCGTTACTGAGCAGAGGAGAAGAAGACTTGGACGTAGAAGGAGGAGGAGCTGAGCACGATGAAGGAGACAATCCCATAGCAGAGGGACATCAGGTGGAGGCAGGTGAGACTTCTGAGAGAGAGACTCCTAAGGGAACTGGAAGCAGACTGGTGATCAGGCAGAGAGCAACTCTGAGAGTTTCGCCTCCACTCCGGTAAGACGCACGTGGGCTGGGAGAATAGTTGCCAAATACAGAGACTATGAACTGGGCGAAGGGAAATAACCAGAACCTAGAGAGACTCTTTATGGTTTGCTTTTTGTTATATAAAGAAGGGAGATATGTAGTGTCGCCCTCTAGTCTTCGCTGTAGTACGCGATGATGTAGAGCGCGGCCCCCTTTTTGGGAGAACATTCCAGCACCCAGACCCAAGCAATCCGGACAGGTTCCTGGCGCTCTCTTATGATAATTAATAAATACTTCAAACCTTTCCCCAGTCGTGTGCGCTTCATTCAGGAGGCTCCCCTCATCATTACAAGTTCCATGGACTGTTCGTGGGAATGAACTCATCCTGGTGGCGTCCAGAGATATTTAATGAATGCATATACATGCGTCTTGCGTGAGTGTCAGAACACACACAAAGCATCCTTAAGGGGGTTTAATGATGTGCGCTGACACAGGAGGAGTCTAGGGGTTCAGCCCGCACCCCTCATTAGTTCTAGACTGATTGTGCATACTTCTGCGTTCTGGGGTTGTCTATGAGGTTGCCCTCACTCGCTTTGCATCCAGGAATGACTCTTTATGAATGTACGCTCACACGCTCATCATAATTGCTTTGTTCAAAAGAGGGTGAACCCCGCCCTGCATCAGTCACTTGCACTGAATACTTTGCCTCCCCCTCTGCCCCGAGCGTGGGGTTGTATGAGTGCTATCCTTGGTTCTCGTGAGTGAATGCTCATCGAGTGAGTATCCTGGTACAATGTATGAGTCGGTGAGTTCACAACTATCACGGAGAGTGTGTGCTAACCCAATCAGCAGCCCAATGCCCTTCATGTGTGCGTTCTCACACGCCCTGAGCCGGGGAAGTCTCACCTGAACGTCTCTTTGGCTGTCGCATGTGTGTGCTCTTACACAAAACATCCCACACTCCTCTGTGGGTGAGTACTGCATACATACATCCTCAGCGAGTCATTGTTGTGTGCAGAAACACTTATACATTTACTGTTGTTATTTCATTTCGCGGCCGCGTGGCCAATGCTTGTCTTCTCTATTCAATTAATCAATCAATCAATCAATCAGAGTACTTGTACAGTGCGCTACTTACCCGTGAGGTTCTCAAGGCGCTATGGGTAGGGGGGTGCTGCTAATGCTCGAAAAGCCAGGTCTTGAGGAGTCTTCTGAAGGCGAGTAGGTATTGGGTCTGCCGTATGTGGGTAAAGAGGGTAGTTCCAGGTCTTGGCGGCGAGGTCGGAGAAGGATCTGCCGCCTGAGGTCGTTCGATTGATGCGGGGGACAGCTGCGAGGCTGGCAGAGCGGAGCTGGCGGGTGGGAGTGTAGAAGCTGACTCTGCTGTTCAGGTAGGCTGGTTCGGTGTTGTGGTGTGCTTTGTGTGCGTGGGTAAGGAGCTTGAAGGTGATCCTCTTGTCGACGGGGAGCCAGTGTAGGTCTCTCAGGTGGGGGGTGATGTGGCTGCGGCGGGAGACGTTGACGATCAGTCGGGGGAGGCGTTTTGGATGCGTTGTAGTCGTCGTAGGTGTTTGGCTGGGAGTGCGTTGCCGTAGTCCAGTCTTGTGCTGACGAGGGCCTGTGTCACCGTTCTTCTTGTTTCGGTCGGAATCCACTTGCAGATCCTGCGGAGCATGCCGAGGGTGTTGTAGCAGGAGAAGGAGACGATATTGACCTGCTTAGACATGGAGGAGTCGAGGATGAATCCTAGGTTGCGTGCATGGTCAGTGGGTGTTGGTGCTGTTCCCAGTGTGCTCGGCCACCAGGAGTCATCCCAGGCTGAGGGGGTGGGTCTGAGGATGAGGACCTCCGTCTTGTCCGAGTTCAGCTTCAGACGGCTGCTCCTCATACAGCCGGCGACGGCCTTCATTACTTCGTGGAGGTTAGTTTTGGTGGTGTGTGGGTCCTTGGTGAGAGAGAAGATGAGCTGGGTGTCGTCGGCGTAGGAGATGATGTTGAGGTTGTGATGGTGGGCCACTTGTGCGAGGGGGGCCATGTAGACGTTGAACAGCCTCGGGCTGAGAGATGAGCCCTGGGGGACGCCGCAGATGATGTCGGTGACTTCGGATCGGAAGGGTGGGAGGGAGACGCCCTGGGTTCTGCCAGAGAGGAAGGACGTGGTCCATTCAAGGGCCTTCTCTTGGATTCCAGCTTCTAGGAGGCGTGTCTTTAGAGTGCGATGGCAGACCGTGTCGATGGTGGCTGACCGGTCCAGGAGGGTGAGGGCTGATGTTTTGTCGTTGTCTAGTTGGCGCCTGATGTCGTCTGTGGGGGCAATGAGGGCTGTCTCGGTGCTGTGGTTTCATCTGAATCCGGACTGGGACGGGTCCAAGATGTTGTTGTCTTCCAGGTGGTGGGCCAATTGTATGTTGACGATTTTCTCGATGACCTTTGCCGGGAACGGGAGCAGGGAGATGGGCCGGAAGTTCTTGAGGTCCTTGGGGTCTGCCTTGGGCTTCTTGAGGAGGGTGTTGATTTCGGCGTGCTTCCAGCTTTCCGGGAATGTCGTTGTTTCGAAGAAGATGATGATGACCTTCCATGGCTGAGTCTGCTTTGTTGAGTACGTGGTGTGGGCACGGGTCTGACGGAGATCCTGAGTGGATGGAGTTCATGACCTTGCGTGTCTCATCGTCGTTGACGTTGGACCAGGAGGTCAGGCGGTGGGCGCTGGTAGTGTTCACAGGGGAGGTGGAGTCTGGCGTAGTCGGGGTGGTCATGGTGTTGAAGCTGTCGTGGATGTCAGCGATCTTGCGGTGGAAGAAGATGGCTAGTGAGTCGCACAGTTCTTGTGAGGGCGGGATGTCGTTGGCATTGGCGCTGGGTTAGGAAAGTTTCTTTACGATGCTGAAGAGCTCCTTGCTATTGTGTGCGTTGTTTTCCAAGCGGTCTTTGAAGGAGGATCTCTTGGCTAATCTGATGAGGTGGTGATGTCTGCGGGTGGCGTTCTTGTGGGCTGCGTGGTTGTCCGGTGTGCGTTCATGGAGCCATATCTTCTCCAGTTTCCGGCATGCGCGTTTTTTAACTTTTGTTTGTAAAAGCGCACGCGTCGCTTTCACGTTAATGGCGGCCAGGGACATGGCCGTCATTAAAGTGAAAGCGTTGCACTGGACACTTTTGCCAACAACCATTGGTCTCGCAATCCCCTCCCCTCTTCAATAGCCGACACTGAGTTCTCGCTAGCACCTCCCACAGCACCGCCTTTATTCATGTGGTAAACACAGTGGCCATTATTCGTTCGTCTCAGAAGTTCAGTCTTTCCTGGCGGGCCTGGATTTCAGATCAATCAAGCCCAGCCAGCTGGGCTGCCTCTGAATAAGTGAACCACCGTCCAAGTTATTTGCCTTAGTGCCGCCTTCACTGATTTACATAAGTAAAGCACACAGCCTGACGTATCTGTGCAGTATGTGCATCTGGGCTGCACACTGCCTGTTGTTTTCAGGTACAGGTAACAGCCCAGGTAAAAGATTGCTCCATGCAGGCACTGCTGCAACAGGTAAAAGAGCTGTCACTAGTCAGCACAGTGGAAGGCTCTTTACAAAGGTTGACGGATTTCTATAGCTGTTTGCTATATTTGGGTAGAGAGAGAATAACGGTGGAGGATTCCCAACAGAACAGCACCTAGTCAAATATTCTCCCAAAATTGATTTGGACCCACAATGTAGTACATGGGACAATATGTGTGCACACTTCAAAAAACACCCACCGTTACAATGTTGGTTCAAAACCTGAACTATGAAATACTTTAAACAAGGTCAAGGTGCACCACTTCAATATTTACAAAAACTGTTCACTTTGATAAGGTCAACAGAAAAAATCACATCAGTTGTTACTTGTGTTCTTTAAGAGTTCTTTTATTCAATTCAGTTGAAAATGAAAAGCACACACAGGAGCTACAGCCGGCGCGTTTCGTCCTCTTGGGACTTCTTCAGGGCTGTTTACAAAAAATGACAATATACAAAAACATACAGTTAAAATTAACATTAAAAAAAAAGCAGTTATGCTCATACAGAAAAAGCCAGGCTTCATGAACAATACATTACAATATTAAAAACTAGTACAAAGCTTATGTACAAGCTGCCAACAACAATTGCAAATAAATGACTTGGTTGAGTTACAGAAAGCATTCTACAATTACGTTCAACTAAGATCAACATATTCTTGGTTATTGCACAATGTTCTCTATATAGGTCTGTCCCTCTTTGGACTGTCATCCTCACCTCAAAGATTTATAGCACATCCTATATCTATGAGAAAGTAGGGGCCCCAGCATCAAGAAATTATCAAAAGAAGGGGAGTAGTCAGTAGCTGTTGAGAGGGGATATTAGCACATAAGAATAAAACATACCAAAATGAATAATAAGATGATGTTCTTAGGTCTTCTCCCGTGGTTATTGGGTACGTGGGTATATCCGTGACGTTCTATTATACTGAAGGGGGCATCTAGAAATGATTGATGAAAGAATTGGTGAAAAAACCATTGGTAAGAGGTCTAGTGACAGCCAACTTCTAAGAGGAACACTTTTAGAAAATTTGGAAGCTACCAATAGCTGTGAATGGTTGCGAGTAAATCAAATGACCTACCATATTTGACAAAGAGTTCTCAGCTGAGGAATCTGGTCTGTTAGAGCCGTTCTTGTTAATAGGCGGTGTGTATCTATTTGTAGTCACGTTCAGCCAATACACTCAAAAATTGAGAGGTATTTCAATATTATGCTTGTAAATCACCTATAATAATATAAAAGTTTTCTCTTAGAGATTTTCCTACATGACAGCTCTAAAGGAGTAATAGGTGTTTGGTTTTATAAGGAGAGAAGGCTAGTCATTTGAGAATGAAAAACGGACATTAGTACTACCATGATACTTTTATCATACTGGTCATGATCAACCCTTAAGATTAGACTAGCCAGTTGTTTGTGCATAAGCAATGAACAGAAGTACATCACTTACATCAATATTTGGATGATAGTCCATGCAGTGCTGGAACCAGAGTAGAAAACAAGGAATGTAGTTCTGTCTGTCTATGTAAAACAAGAGAAAAGAGGGGAGGCGGGGGAAACAAGGATGAACATTATTATGAACTAAGCGTACGAAAAAAAGTGGCATGGGAAAGCCTTCACCTGGCCACTCCTATCTGTTAAGCCATTATAAGGCAGGACATTTTACAACAACTGTCCACTATTGATTCTGGTGCCATTGTGAGGCAGAGCATTTTGTGGTAATTGTCCACCAAAGGTATACATCTGTGCTCAGTAGTTTAACTTACCTATTGTTACTTGCTTGTTGTAAGGGAAATATATGTTAAACCTCCTGCTTGGGCACTCTAAGAAAATTAAAGAAAAAAACAGGAGAAAAAAGGGGGTTTCAATCAAAAGGGGTGACCCATAAGAACTCCCCTGTTTTAAAAAGTCTAATCTCTCTTTGGGAAAAATCCCTTTTGTTATATCTACTTAGTTTAGGTAACAAAAAAATATATAGGTTTAAATCTAAAGTCTCCATTAAAATAGAGTTGAAGAACTAACATTATTATTTGCTCAAGCCTCTCTATAAAAACAAACAGGTTTCAACAGACCCCTGCTTTCTCAATATAAGTGTCCCTCTTACCCTAATAAAGTGAGCTGAAGCATCCTCTGGTTCCTAAATCAGCATGCAATACGACGTCCTCCTCCGTCAGGTACCGGCAGACTACTGAAGCAAGCCAACCCAGTTTATATACTGACCTAAATTGGTCCCAATTGATCACACCTGGTTCGAAAAAGTAAATAAATTCGGCAATTACCATGGCGGCCATGTTATGTCAGTGCCCGGTTTCTAGGTTGCACTGTTAAATGAGGCTTCGCGGCCGCCATCTTGTGTAAGTACGGGGTCCCGTTTCTATCCAGGAAAAGTCTGTGATGTTATTTCGAAAATAACATGGATGTTATTCCCCTAAATGAGTAAAAGGCCTGCCACACAGTAGTTTATAACGCCTACCCTGTACAAACCACTAAGGAATATCGGCGATTACCGTGGGGGCCATATTGTGTAAGAGCCCGGTTTCTGTATAGCAACGTGATGCGAAGCCTAATAGCCGCCATCTTGTGTAAGAGCGGGCTCTCGTTTGTGACCAAAAGCATAATAGTTTTTTTATAAAGAGAGTTGAAGGCTTTTTTAATTTAGCGAAAAGCGTGTGATATTAAATACATCACGATCTCTTATGCTGTTGCCACAAAGTGTAGTCGGCGTTAGTGGCAATTAAAATATAATTCGAGCTATAATCACAGTGGACATATTCGAATAGAAAAATGAAGATGTGAAATAAGGTGGCCAAGTAAAAATAACTAGGGCAAATAAAAACCGCATTAACATGGATTGTGTCCAATGATGTGGAGAGAGGCAGATAAAGCCTCATTCAATGATGTTGAGGGACTGGTCGAAAAGCGGCGGCCATTTTGGTTTGGGCATGAACTTGACAATCATAAGGATAAAGATGAATGCCTGGTCCATGAAGATATAAGAAAAAGACGCGAATTAACATCAATATTCATTTGTATTGCTTCATTTGTGACAATATATATACATTTTTAACCTATTCGGCAAGGACCCTTATTCTCAAATTTCAATGTGCGCAAACTAATACATTGATATATTACTATTTATTTCAAATGTTACTAGGGTGCCCATCAGAACTTTTCAATAGCCTAACATGGCAGCCAAACTGTACTAGAACTAAATTCGGGGACTGGTTATGTATGGTGTATCCTTTGAGGCTAAGGTTCGCTCACCTCCTCGGGGGTTCACAGGGACATGATCAATTCCCATAAACCGTCATGTGTCGTCTGGTTTATGCTTGTCTTGCATATGGAAGGTCATCGCATACTTGTGATCATTGTTGCGATGGGCCCGAACATGCTCCTGAATCCTCTGTTTTAGAGGTCGTTTTGTGCTGCCCACATAGATTTTATCACATGGGCAGCCTACAATATATACTACAAAAGTTGTATTGCAGTTTATGAAATGCTTGATTTTATGTGTTTTGTTTGTATTGAAGCAAAAGGTTTTGGTCTTGTCCCTTCCTAATGTGCATACATTGCAGTTTCTGCACGTAAAGAACCCCATAGTTTTTGGCGGAAACCAACACTGTTTCTGTTCTACAGTGGTCACCAAGCTGGGGCAAAGCATATTCCTCAAGTTGTGACCACGTCTGTAGACAATTTTGGGTTTAGAAGGGAGATCATTTTTGATACTGGGGATCTCCGTCAGGAGGTGCCAGTGTTTTCTTAGAGTATTAAACACTCTACTGTTCTCATCAGTGAATTTCGTAGAGAAAGCAAGGGGAGATTTGTTGTTCTTTTTTGGGACCCTATTTTCCAATGTGCTTTCTCTAGTTATTTTCGCTACTCTTTCCTTTGCTTTGTTGAGAGCTTTCCAAGGATAACCTCTTTGGAAGAAGCGTTCCTCGGTTTCTCTAATGTTTGTCTGGAAACTCTCCTCAGTGCTACAGTTTCTTCGCATCCGCAACATTTCACCAAATGGTATATTGTTGATCACATGGCGGGGATGTGCGCTTTTGAAGTGCAACGTACTGTTGCATGCAGTGCTTTTTCTATGTGTCTTGCTATTGATCATATTATTCTCAATAAAAAAAGTTACGTCCAAGAAGTCAATTTGCTATCCACTATATTCCATGGTGAGTTTCACATTATACGGATTGTCATTCAGGAACTCAAAATATGACAATAAATCCGGGGCAGGTCCATTCCATAACATAATAACGTCATCAATGTACCTGCCCCAGAAAATGATGTGATAAGACCATTTTGCTAGAAGTCCTGTTTAGCTCAAAGGATACACCATACATAACCAGTCCCCGAATTTAGTTCTAGTACAGTTTGGCTGCCATGTTAGGCTATTGAAAAGTTCTGATGGGCACCCTAGTAACATTTGAAATAAATAGTAATATATCAATGTATTAGTTTGCGCACATTGAAATTTGAGAATAAGGGTCCTTGCCGAATAGGTTAAAAATGTATATATATTGTCACAAATGAAGCAATACAAATGAATATTGATGTTAATTCGCGTCTTTTTCTTATATCTTCATGGACCAGGCATTCATCTTTATCCTTATGATTGTCAAGTTCATGCCCAAACCAAAATGGCCGCCGCTTTTCGATCAGTCCCTCAACATCATTGAATGAGGCTTTATCTGCCTCTCTCCACATCATTGGACACAATCCATGTTAATGCGGTTTTTATTTGCCCTAGTTATTTTTACTTGGCCACCTTATTTCACATCTTCATTTTTCTATTCGAATATGTCCACTGTGATTATAGCTCGAATTATATTTTAATTGCCACTAACGCCGACTACACTTTGTGGCAACAGCATAAGAGATCGTGATGTATTTAATATCACACGCTTTTCGCTAAATTAAAAAAGCCTTCAACTCTCTTTCTAAAAAACCAATTATGCTTTTGGTCACAAACGAGAGCCCGCTCTTACACAAGATGGCGGCTATTAGGCTTCGCATCACGTTGCTATTCAGAAACCGGGCTCTTACACAATATGGCCCCCACGGTAATCGCCGATATTCCTTAGTGGTTTGTACAGGGTAGGCGTTATAAACTACTGTGTGGCAGGCCTTTTACTCATTTAGGGGAATAACATCCATGTTATTTTCGAAATAACATCACAGACTTTTCCTGGATAGAAACGGGACCCCGTACTTACACAAGATGGCGGCCGCGAAGCCTCATTTAACAGTGCAACCTAGAAACCGGGCACTGACATAACATGGCCGCCATGGTAATTGCCGAATTTATTTACTTTTTCGAACCGGGTGTGATTAATTGGGACCAATTTAGGTCAGTATATAAACTGGGTTGGCTTGCTTCAGTAGTCTGCCGGTACCTGACGGAGGAGGACGTCGTATTGCATGCTGATTTAGGAACCAGGGGATGCTTCAGCTCACTTTATTAGGGTAAGAGGGACACTTATATTGAGAAAGCAGGGGTCTGTTGAAACCTGTTTGTTTTTATAGAGAGGCTTGAGCAAATAATAATGTTAGTTCTTCAACTCTATTTTAATATAGACTTTAGATTTAAACCTATATATTTTTTTGTTACCTAAACTAAGTAGATATAACAAAAGGGATTTTTCCCAAAGAGAGATTAGACTTTTTAAAACAGGGAAGTTCTTATGGGTCACCCCTTTTGATTGAAACCCCCTTTTTTCTCCTGTTTTTTTCATTAATTTTCTTAGAGTGCCCAAGCAGGAGGTTTAACATATATTTCCCTTACAACAAGCAAGTAACAATAGGTAAGTTAAACTACTGAGCACAGATGTATACCTTTGGTGGACAATTACCACAAAATGCTCTGCCTCACAATGGCACCAGAATCAATAGTGGACAGTTGTTGAAAAATGTCCTGCCTTATAATGGCTTAACAGATAGGAGTGGCCAGGTGAAGGCTTTCCCATGCCACTTTTTTTCGTACGCTTAGTTCATAATAATGTTCATCCTTGTTTCCCCCGCCTCCCCTCTTTTCTCTTGTTTTACATAGACAGACAGAACTACATTCCTTGTTTACTACTCTGGTTCCAGCACTGCATGGACTATCATCCAAATATTGATGTAAGTGATGTACTTCTGTTCATTGCTTATGCACAAACAACTGGCTAGTCTAATCTTAAGGGTTGATCATGACCAGTATGATAAAAGTATCATGGTAGTACTAATGTCCGTTTTTCATTCTCAAATGACTAGCCTTCTCTCCTTATAAAACCAAACACCTATTACTCCTTTAGAGCTGTCATGTAGGAAAATCTCTAAGAGAAAACTTTTATATTATTATAGGTGATTTACAAGCATAATATTGAAATACCTCTCAATTTTTGAGTGTATTGGCTGAACGTGACTACAAATAGATACACACCGCCTATTAACAAGAACGGCTCTAACAGACCAGATTCCTCCGCTGAGAACTCTTTGTCAAATATGGTAGGTCATTTGATTTACTCGCAACCATTCACAGCTATTGGTAGCTTCCAAATTTTCTAAAAGTGTTCCTCTTAGAAGTTGGCTGTCACTAGACCTCTTACCAATGTTTTTTTCACCAATTCTTTCATCAATCATTTCTAGATGCCCCCTTCAGTATAATAGAACGTCACGGATATACCCACGTACCCAATAACCACGGGAGAAGACCTAAGAACATCATCTTATTATTCATTTTGGTATGTTTTATTCTTTAGTGCTAATATCCCCGCTCAACAGCTACTGACTACTCCCCTTCTTTTGATAATTTCTTGATGCTGGGGCCCCTACTTTCTCATAGATATAGGATGTGCTATAAATCTTTGAGGTGAGGATGACAGTCCAAAGAGGGACAGACCTATATAGAGAACATTGTGCAATAACCAAGAATATGTTGATCTTAGTTGAACGTAATTGTAGAATGCTTTCTGTAACTCAACCAAGTCATTTATTTGCAATTGTTGTTGGCAGCTTGTACATAAGCTTTGTACTAGTTTTTAATATTGCAATGTATTGTTCATGAAGCCTGGCTTTTTCTGTATGAGCATAACTGCTTCTTTTTTAATGTTAATTTTAACTGTATGTTTTTGTATATTGTCATTTTTTGTAAACAGCCCTGAAGAAGTCCCAAGAGGACGAAACGCGTCGGCTGTAGCTCCTGTGTGTGCTTTTCATTTTCAACTGAATTGAATAAAAGAACTCTTGCTATATTTGGGTATTAAAGTGGTACCAATAAGGTACAACTAATGCACAGACCATGTTAAATTTAAAAATTGATAAATAATTAAGTTAAATTATTGCAAAATGTGCTGCATAATCCCACATAATTTGCATTTTTGGCCATAATTTACTCACCCCTGCTGCATAATTTGATTCCCCTGCCACATAATTCCTATTGCCCAGACTATAGGAGAGACTGATCATACAAAGGCAATGCTAGAGAAGAGTATCAGATGAGGGACAAACCAGGTAGAGACAGTCCTTGGTCACAGCACCGTAGATAGTCAGGCTCGACATTGACCTGTCTTAAGATCTTTAACGGAGTTTCAGTAATTTATATTGCAAAATAGCTCACCAAGCTAACACTTACTACAGCAAAACATTATTAATTACCTAGGCAAAACCAATGGCATTTACCAATGCACGACTTTTTAGCTACCTATCAAACACATAACAGTAACTAAAAAGAACAAGCATTGGCATAGCCAATAGGTCTCACTTTTGGGACCTTATAAGTATTTAGTTCCGCAGCACAAAATCCTTGGTGCACCAACATCAACTGTTGCATGGCTAAAAACGTATAAGGTCCCAAAGGTGAGACCTATTGGCTATGCCAATGTTTGTTTTCCTTGAGATGGTACTACCTCTCCTTCTGTGTTAATGAAGAGAGAAGTGCTGCCTGTAATACTGAGATCTGGGATTCACTCCTGTTTTGGGAACATAATTCAGTAGTTTCTACCCAATTCATACCCGATTTGTTTAGGAAACCTAAAAATATGTCTGTATCCTGGCACTACTCTTGTTAATAATCCATAAAAATACCACAGAATGTTGAGTACGTGAATCAGTGTGCCACACAAGGGATTTAAACATGAATCTGTCAAATACAAAATGTACTTTTTATTATTTTTTTAAGGTTCTTATATAGCGCTGCTTTATCTAATAATGTCTGATGGGTTTTCTCCCAGAGCCCTTTCCCCTTCAGAAGAAGTTCTCCATCGACAGACCCAGGGAGAATTCCTATGAAAGGTTGACAATCTGTCCAACTATAAACAGGGCTGCTGGAAGGACCAGTGGTTTGGCTGGTGTAATGCTTTGTTGCATTTTGTTATAGAGTTATAGTGTTGGAAGGGCTATCCCAGGGGAGGCCAGAAGATGTACCTGACCACCCTGTGACCCACCTCTCCTAGGAACACTGCCGAGCACCGGCGTGGGACCCTCCAGGGAGAGAGTCTCGGATCTAGGATCGCACGTGCTGCGCTAGCACCACTCGACAAAGGGACACCACACTGTAGGTTTCAAGAGAACGTATTCTTTATCTCTCAAGCAAGATGGATCTTTATGATCCGCAAGATTCTTATGTACAATCAGAGCATTGGCTCAAAGAGTCTCGGTAGGGATTAGGGTAGAGGGACAGTCTTAATGTTCAAGTTCGATGCGGGTGCGTATCCGGCGCACAGCTCTCAATCCTCGAGCTGGGGGATACGAATAGGTCTTGGGTCCAGACGGACCAGGATAGTCTCTGAGCCGCGACCACGTCCGCAGGGCTCGAGCAAGAATGTGGCAGTTCTTACGGTCTTATGGGAGCCGCGATCGAATCAGCAGGGCTCAGGTGTTCTCAAGGTTGCAAGGGAGCCGCGACCACGTCTCAGATGGTTCTGGGCAGAAGTCCTTCTCTGCCGGGTAGGAGTCGCGACGATGTCAGCAGGGCTCAGATGATTTCGGGCAGAAGTCCTTCTCTGCAAGGTAGGAGCCGCGACGATGTCAGCAGGGCTCAGATGATTTTGGGCAGAAGTCTTTCTGTGCAGGGTAGGAGCCGCGATGATGTCAGCAGGGCTCTCGTAGTTCCCGGATACAACTGACTTGATCGTCCCAGAGCACCCCTTGATATATGACTGCTCCTCTTTGATGTCCGGAGTCCTTGCAGGCAGAGGTCTTAGCACCTGGGGGCCGCTTGTTGGGGGTTCCTCCCACGCGGCCTCTTTCATCCTTTTAAGTTGGGTCTGGAGGGATCCCAGACACGCCGCAGGCTTGGAGCCAGCCCTCAGGGAGGCCGGATGGGCAATCGAAACTGATCTCTCGAGGGGAGGTGGGAGGTGTGATCGAACCACTCCTCCCTCTCTCGCTCACGGGGAGCGCTCTGGCGTGTCTAGGGCAGAGGACGTGCTGGGGCCGGGGGCGGTCATCTTAGGTGCAGGGGAATGGGCACCGGGGACCTTCGGGCCTATAGGGTTTGGGGGCCTCGGGTACCAGGAAGATGGAGGGGAAGGACAGGGAAGTCCAGTGTCGTGGGTGTGGGTCATGGAGGGAATGGTCGGGGGAATCGAGGCCCTGGTGAGGTGCACGGGTCAGGGTGGATTCACTACGGGTACGGGAGAACAACACCACGAGGCCCGGTCCAACATATAGCGTGCCCTGTCCACCACACCCTCAATCCAGCCCGCCTTTCTTTAGTGATTTTTCTATTTTGAGTTACATTTGAAGACTGTCCCCCTTATTTATAGTTTGACAGGTGGTCCACGGTCTGTCAGAGGAGCAGTCGTAACAACTTCCAGTACCCCGTTGGACTACCATCTACCATATTTAGCGATTTCCCCCAACCTGGCTATCCCTGTGTCTTCAGAGGAGCAACAGGAGCTTTTCTAAAAGCACCTAAGGTTTGCTGAGTGGCTGCCATGTTTCACACGGATGCCCAACAGACTTTTTTGTTTTACTCCTAAAGTGAGAGTTTGCTTTTTCTTTTTGTAAAACCAATAAATAATGTACTTGATACACTGAGAGCTTTCTGCAAGGGAGTCTAGGTCTGCGCTGTCTCGTCAAGAGATGCTGTATGCAGTATAGCGGGGGAAGCTTTTTGCCTATCTTTTTCATTGGCTGAAATTCTAAATGCTGCAATCTGATTGGTTTTGGCCAACTTAATCCCGCCTCCTGACAGCCATGTCGTCATTGTTGTCCTTCCACGGCTATCGGCCCCTTTACTTTTAAAGCTGTTTTGTTCCCCTGCCTCCACTGTTCCCTCCCGCAGTCCGTGAATTCCTTTTACCACCACCACTCCTCCACCTCCTCACATTCGTGCCTTTTTTAACGCTTGTACCTCTGTTTAAAATGCAATAGGTCTCGCGTAAATATGAGTCATATTGCATTTTAAAAGCTTGGTTGTCCCTGATTGGTGGGTAAACTCGCACATGTTTTTTGTTTCGCATGCGCGCAATACCTCTGATTCTGCACCTGCGCCGAACATACCGCATGCCTTCATTTGTAAGGAGACCCGGGAGGAGAGCGTTATCAGCGCATTAACGCAACTTAGCATAACAAGAGGATGTGTCGAAAAACTGAGAGCGGCCAACCTGTTTGTTTCATTGTTCCCCCGATCATGCCTTGTCGCTGCACGCAGTGTGGGAACCTCTTGCCTACCTCTTCCCAAATCTGAAACACGAGAGCTGCTCATGAGCCAGCCTCTACCACCCAGGAGAGACAGAAGCGGCAAGGGCTAGTGGGCAAGGGAACGGAATACAAACCCGTCTGCCAGCAGGACCCAAAACCAAACGGGACCGAGTGAGTTAGCCTACCGCTCACTTCGCAGCTCTGAAGATCAGAGGATGATGCCGGTAAGTGCTGTTAAAGCTTACTAACTCTCAGCAGCACGGCCAAGTCAACAGAGATGTGTGCGACTGTCCAAACTGGCAACAAATCCGATTCCAGCAGGGCCGCCCAATATGTATCGGTAAATAATCACTTGCAGTAGGGCTTTAAGTAGAATGAAAAAACTGAGGGGTGTTTCCCATAGGGGTTTGGCCAATGTAATTGAGGGCATGGCTTAAAACAATTATGCTAAAAATCTGTAGTGTGTGCCCGACTGGTGTTTTGCAGTTTCTGTCCATTCATCCTTATAAAGAACAGAACAAGTAACATTACATGTACAAATGAGCACCACCTGTGATTTCGTTATATATAATATTAAACATGCTCCAGTTCTTGTAGACGAGGATGTGGCAGAAGTCTAGAGCTACCAACCTTCGAGCTGAGCGCGCAGGTTTGAGCCTCACATCCGCTCAACATCCTGGCATTCAACAAATGACCACGACCTTGCGTGATGTCACTGGTGCTCATGTCTGCCATATAGAAAACTGACAAACAAATCACTGCAAAGTTGCATCAAAAGCAATGCCGGGTGCTCTATTGACGAGTTAAGCTTCTTTCCCTCAACCCTAGGGTAAAAATGGAGAGCCAAATTGGAACCTGTTTCAGCACCTGCTTTAAGAGCTGGTAGTTCTGAGCATCGGCAGGACCCGGCCCACCTAAAGCCCTGACTTTCAGTTACTTCCACCCGATAGTAGATTCACGCTGCTTACTTGATACATTGAAGCATAAGCAGGCTCTCTGTTTGCTCTCTCCTCAGTCCCGTCACCAATCTGTTACTTCTGGCGTTCGTGAATTGCTGCATAATCTTGCCTCATGCTTGGGTTGAAATCTGGAGTCTAAAAGATATTTTGACAATATATATGCGCAAAATGCCCTCGCCCCCAAGTGCTTCGAGCTGCACCTGGCATTGCTCAGTGTATGTTTATTTTCTTACATTTTCTTTGGAGGGTTGCAATCTTTGTGGAACGCTCTTAATCAAAACCTTTTGCAAAATATTGGGGTTAATAGCAAAAATATTCAGATCAGTTACAGAACGTTCAGCCTCTGTCATGATGCACTTTGAATGTGGCCATGACTTCTCAGACAGTAGTTGGATCTCATCCCGTAGGGGGCTGCAAATGAAGCCCTGAAATCACTGTAACTGCTGCCATTGTTGACAATCGCAAAGCAACAGTTGATGGACAGAATGCAGAACAATGTCATACATTCACCCCAGTACAGAGATCTGGGCCTAAGTCCATCGTTTTTTTGCACTCCACACCACCCCAGTTCAGACATGGCCATATGCAAATCAGCCTTGACCCTGTGCCTCATGGGTCCAGTCCAGCCCGAACTGCCAAGCCATGTCTTTCCTGGACCGGAATCAAGCATCCTAGGACCGGTTTCTGGCTATCAGCCTTCTTCAGCCAGGATAGCTTGACTCCAGTGGTGTGGAGAGCCTGGGACTCACGTCTGAGCATACCCATCCCACTCGGGGTGACAAATGCAAAGCAACAGTTGATGGACAGAATGCAGAACAATGTCATACATTCACCCCAGTACAGGGATCTAGGCCTAAATCCATCGTTTTTTTGCACTCCACACCACCCCAGTTCAGACATGGCCATATGCAAATCAGCCTTGACCCTGTGCCTCATGGCAACAGTCTAGTCCGAACTGCCAAGCCATGTCTTTCCTGGACCGGAATCAAGCATCCTAGGACCGGTTTCTGGCTATCAGCCTTCTTCAGCCAGGATAGCTTGACTCCTGTGGTGTGGAGAGCACTTTTGCTCTCCACACCACGTTTGTTCTCTTTTTTCCTACTCAGGATGCGTGAGATTTGGCATCTCACGCGAGATCCATGAGATTTGGCATGGGCGTGCCAACGATGACGACACCGGCCGCGCCCAGTCTCCCGTGCTCACTATTCTGCGTTCTTGGAGAAGAAGGAGGTTAGTCCAGGAGCTCTGATCTTCACTTGGCTTTGGGGCTCTTAGAAAGCAGTAGTGGTGAGTCCTCTAGCGCCAGCTTAATCGCAGGAGTCTTTTGCACGATCAGAGACGGAGGCTAATTTTGGAGCAGTCAGATTCCCCAGGTCGGCTCTTGCTGCGATGGCTGACATTCCCCTGGGCCTCCTTTATAGTCATTCAGCGCAGACATCGCTTCGTGCGTAGAGTAGGTCGTACTCTACAGGTAGGACCTGACCAGCTTATACTTTTTGCTTACCTGAGTACCTATCAGTCCAGAGAGGGCTGTGATTGTTAAAGCGTATTTTGGCTTGTGGACCAGAGTGTTTATTTAAGTTTTCACAGATGTTTTATTGTGCTAAAGTTTATATCCAAATAACCTGAGAAAGCAGAAACCAATTTATGAACCACATGTATCTGATGCTAAACTGAGTGGATTTTGTGCATGTTATACAACAATAGAAATCTTAGCTAGTTTAAGTCTAATACTACGTTAGCCATTTAGTGAGAAGAATCTGCTGATACTAGAGTTAAGTGTTGGGCAGCATTATTCAGAAAAGCGTATAATTCTATGCACTCAAAGAGAAACAAAGCCTTATTAATGTGGTCAATATTAGGCAAGAATGTATAGACACATTCTGAGTGGCGTTATCACGCAAAAGGCAAATTGCGTTATTGTTTGTTATTTGTAGCTAACTTTTCCTTTGCAGTTCTCCTTCCCAGCTGTTCCCTTCCTAATTCCCTTTCCCCCCGCTTGATCACTGCAATACGCTGTGTAAGTAATACAGTCAGAGTTGAAGGTATCGAGAGGTTGGCCCTTTTGTCATCGCATCTAGACTCAGAGGAAGGCTTCGTCTGACACTAAACCCCTTCACGTTCTTTCCTGGAATGTTAATGGCCTCCTAGACCGTATCAAGCGTGCGGCCGTCCTCCGGGCGGCCCACCGTCATGAGGCGGATGTCCTTCTCCTCCAGGAAACCCATCTCCTGGGCACACAATGTAACTTCCTAGCCCGCTGTGGGTACGCAATGGTCTGGCACTCCGGATTTAAATGTGGGTCCCAGGGGGTGGCAATCCTGCTTAGGAAAAGCCTTCCTTTCACTCTCACCAGGGCCGACACCGACCCACAGGGTCGCTATGTGGGGATCTCGGGTACACTGGAGGGATGCCCCCTAAACATCCTGAGTCTTTACATCCCGCCTGCCCTTCTCCCCCCGACGCTCCGTTGCCTCACGGGGATCCTCTCCTCCCTCCCACGGGGCCTAACGGTGGTGGCAGGCGACTTCAATGCGGTCATGCAGCCCCGATGTGACACGACCAGGACCCCGTCCGTGACCCGGACTGCCTCGGCAGATGCCCTGTCGGGATGGGCCTCCGCCCTGGGGCTTTGCGACGCGTGGCGAGTCGGGAACCCTTGTGTGACGCAATTCACCCACACATCGGCCTCCCACCATACCCAGTCCCCCATTGACCTTCTTTTGCTCCCGGCCAATGACTGTCACTTTGTCTCCGGGGTGGCTATTCTGCCTCGGGGGCTATCGGACCACTCCCCCGTCTCCCTCCGACTTGGTTCACCTTCGGCTTGTCCGAGAGCGGTATGAGGCCTCAACGTGTGGTTCCTCCAAGACCCCGATCTGGTGGACTCGCTGGAACAGGAACTGGCTCACTATTTCTCTGCCAACGAGGGGTCAGTCCCGTCGCCCGGGACCCTGTGGGAGGCAGGTAAGGCTGTGATTCGTAGAGTGGCATGGGGGCTTGTGCACGCCAAACGGGCAGACCAGTTGGCCCGACTCATGGAGTTGGAGTCGTGGGCGGCTCGGATGGAGGCGGAGCACGCACTCACCGGACGCGCGGACCCCACCCGACAGTTAGCACTGATTCGGGAGGAAATCCGGCAGATCTCATTGAACTCGGCCCAGATGCTCGGGTGCTCTTCAGTGGCGCGGGTATACGGATGGGGCGACAAAAATGGCAAGCTCCTCCACAACCTGGTCTCCTACCCCAAAGTCCATCGTATCATTCCGGAGATCCAGGTGCAGGACGGTACCCTCCAAACGACCTCGGAGGCCATGGCACGCCTCTTTGCGCAGTTCTACATGAACCTTTACGCGGCACGACAGGCGGAAGACTCCTTGGCCGACCTGCTGGAGGAGACGGGAATTCTGATTCCCTCTCTGCCACGGGACTCCATGGAGGCCTTAGATCGCCCCTTCACCTTGGAGGAGGTGCTGGGGGCCATCCCCCTCCTGCATCCCAGCGAGACGCCTGGCCCTGATGGGTTCCCGCAGGAATACTATACCACCTTCCGGGCCGCCCTAGCCCCACAGCTGTTGGCCCTTTTCCGCCATGTGGCAGACACCAGTTCCTTCCCCCCTGAATCCGATCTGGCCACGATAGTGGTCATCCACACGACTCATCCACCCTCCATGAGCTGTGCGGAATACCGCCCAATTTCCCTTATCAACACAGAGATCAAGCTCTACGCCACCATACTAGCCCAGAGGCTTAAGCCTCGCTTGCCGGACCTGGTCCATCCAGACCAGTGCGGGTTCATGCCTGCTAGGGGTACTCGCCACTGCATCCGGCGCATCCATCTGGCCTTGGCTCATCGTGCTCGGCTCTCCCCTTATCTGGCCCTCCTCTTCCTGGACTTTGAAAAGGCCTTTGACACAGTGAACTGGAACTACCTGCAAGATGTGCTGGAGACGATGGGCTTTGGTCCCGTCTGCTGGTCAATGGGGTGCTTTCTGAGGCCTTTCAGATCCGGAGAGGTATGCGTCAGGGGTGTCCCCTCTCACCTCTTCTTTTTGCATTAGCAATGGAGCCTCTGGCAGCGCTCATTCGGCAGGACCCCCTTGTCCAAGGGTGGACCTGGAACAAGAGCCACAAAGATAAAATCGCCCTCTACGCCGACGATGTGGTCTTGTATCTGGCAGACTCAGCGACCTCGGGCCCCAGGTGCTTGCTTTCCCTTGCGGCCTTTGAAAAGGTCTCCGGACTCTGGCTCAACGCGGCTAAATCCACGTTGGTTCCATTACACCCCTCAAGGGAGTGCTACAACTGGCAGTCGGATATCCCTTTAAGACGCTAATCGGTCAAATACCTAGGGATATGGGTAAGTAACCCTTCTGCCAGAGCTTGAATGGGCGCTGAACATCGCCCCCCTGGCTGCCCGAATGAAGGCTGATCTTAAGAAGTGGCAGTCACTCCCCCTCAACCCCGTAGTGAGAAGCGCCCTCTTTAAAATGATGGTCCTCCCGCGCTTTCTTTATGTCTTGAAAAACACTTCCATCCCCCTCTCCCGCGCCTGGTTCCGCGAACTGGACGGACTTCTGACCCGTTTCCTCTGGGGGAATGGTCGCCCGTGTATATCCCTGGCGCACACCCGTATTCCCCCCTATGACGGAGGATTGGGGGTAACTCATCTCTTCCTCTCCTATCTTGCCTCTAAGCTGATCGTCGTCTACGACTGGTATGCAGGTGGCTGGTCCGACCCAGCATACCGGGTGAAACTTGAGGGGATAGATTTTCCCCGGATCCAAGCGTTCTTATATGGCAGCCGGTCCCGCAAAATGTGGCGCCTATTACCAGAACGGTCTTCATGGCTTGGCGAACAGCTCTGCACCACACGGGCTGGAATCACAAACTCACCAGACAAACACCGCTGTGGCATAGCACCTGGCTCCGGGAGGTGGCAGCCTTGGACGGATTCCGTTGTTGGGATCTAGTTGGCGTCTCGGTCCTGGGGGATGTCTGGGTCGGGGACCATATCCGGGCCTTCGCGGACCTACAGCGGTACCATGCTCTTTCCCATACCCAGCACTTCCGGTATCTGCAGCTGTGCCACGCGCTCAACACACATCTCCCACTGCCAACCCCCCTCCTGGAATTCAGTCCGCTGGAAGCCCAGGTTATAATAGGGACCCTGGGTAGGGGGGGGTGTCCCGCATCTATCGCTCCCTAGTTAATAATGGCCCGGCGTCCCTGGACATCCTGCGCGCTCGCTGGGAGGGGTGGGTGGGTCCCCTGGAGGAGGCGGACTGGAGGGATGCCCTTATGGCACCTAGAACCCTAACCACATCTGCCAAACTATGTCTGGTGCAAATCTATTACCTGCATGCGGCCTATCTCTCCCCTGAATGACTGTTCCGCGCCAGCCTGCGACCCTTCCCAGACTGCCCGAGGTGCGGCACGGCACCCATGGATTTCTACCACATGGTTTGGCTCTGCCCCGAATTGGCGAGGTTCTGGATGGGAGTGGAGCGGGACCTCACGCGAGCCCTGGGCTGGGAGGTTCCCCATGAGCAATTGCGGATGCTTCTGGGGGTCCTTGGCAGACTGGATGGATCCAGGTCGGACAGGCGCCTACTGGGGACGGCGATAACAGTGGCCAAAAGGGACATAGCAAGATACTGGTCCCGCGCCACGCCTCCTACTGTGGGGAGATGGAGGAGGGTGGTTGATTGGTGCGGGACCCAGGAAGAGGCCTTATTTGAAGCTCGGGGGGCAAGGGAACTGTTCCATAGGATTTGGGTGAAATGGTTTAACCTACTTCAACCGTGATTTGAGATGTATTGCGCGAACTATGCCTATACATCTGGTAATACAAGATGTATATATGGACTGGAGAAGAATGACCCGACCGATACAACTACTGATTGTATTCTGCTATATGTGTTGATTGAGCTGCAACCAATGAATTTTCTTTCCTGTTTTATATACCCAATAAAGTTGATTACCAAAAAAAGACACAATCCTAAACTTACTACCATTTTGGTATTTACAGAAGGCACTTACTCATTTCGGTATTCACAGAAGTTAGGAGTTCTAACTTTAGGACTCCTAAATGCCTTCTGTGAATACCGAAAGTCTTAAAGTTAGGATTTTTCTCAATTTAGTAGTAGTAAAGTTAGGATTCCTAACTTTAGGACTCCTAAATGCCTTCTGTGAATACCGAAAGTCTTAAAATTAGGATTTTCTCAGTTTATTAGTAGTAAAGTTGAGAAAAATCCTAATGTTAAGACTTTCGGTATTCACAGAAGGCATTTAGGAGTCCTAAAGTTAGCAGTTCTAACTTTACTACTACTAATTTGAGAAAAATACAACCAAAGATCTTTCACAAACATCTCATGTGTCTGCGCCCAGCTGTCGCCAGGAGCCCAGACCCCTGGACTTTTCATGAATGACTTGGGACACAGGCAGATATACTCTTATACGGGGCGGGAACTCCTAGATATCAAACGATCAAGCACATCTAAATGTATTAACCACCCACATGACACTTTTGGGTATTCCATGACATGGAGGGGCCTTTCGGGGTGCAGGTTTTGCAAATTCCAAGACATGGAGCTGAAGCAGACGCATGCTGCCTGCTGCTATCTGATCCAGAAAAGTCAAAGCATAATTTAAAATTAGATAATCTCCCCCAGACTTTTCCTCAGACTCCCCTAGACTGTCCTTCCGACAAATTTGGTCAGGGCTGGAACTGCTTTTTGGGCAATGTTAGATCTCTGCCCAAGCATGCCACTGAAATCTGGGACCTAGTATCTTCTGAGAATCCCGACATCGCATTTCTGACTAAAACCTGGCTCAAACCTAGCTCCACCCCCGCTATTGCGGTGACAGTGATAGAGCGCGCGAGGCCACCGACCAACAGTTTTCGCCGTTTCCGGCTTCAGGGCCCATATACTTTTCAAATCACCATATACATCGATCAGGTGACTTCACGAGCTCTATCAGGTTGGTGTGTGTGTGTTCCCTGCTACCAATTTTCGGTGCACCCGACTTACCATCCACCGATGTGGGTGCCTAATGACCACAATGAATCAGGGAGCTAGCTGTAAAAGAAAGGCAGCAAAATACAAACCAAACCAATAACATTCAAATACTGTTTAAATGACCACGGACAACTGGAAGTTTTAAAATGTTTATCTAAAGTTCAATATTTTCTTGCATGAGGTACAATAAAACAAGGCAATCAATAACCAAGATAACGTAAATCACATAGGCAGAAAGAAATAATGACAGAGTAATCATCAAAGTACTAATAAAATGTAACGAGAAAAGATACTATGCAAGTCAGTATTATCTAAACAGGGATAGACTAAGTGTGTGTTACTGTAGAAGAGCTTATAATGAATAACACGCTTCACTTAAGGTGAAGGGGCCTTTGAACAATCTAGGCAACGAAGTTCTAGACCATATCAGAAAATGACACACTGCTATGCAAAATATAATTTCTAACAATTGAGAAGGCATAGGAATAACTTTGCAAAATTATAAATGACTTTCAATAATTGCGGAAAGGCATGGAAAATATAACATATGCACTGTTGAACTTTATTTAAGCAAAAGTTAGAAATTCAGAAGGTGCAAGAATTTCAAGAGGTTCAGAGTAATATTTACCTAGAAAAGGTGTGGAAACCAAACCCTGGCCACGGGTCAGTTAAGGACAGGAAACCCTCAAGGAAGGATACCCCTCAAAGGACAGCAGGTGTAGAATGGACACCCAGGACAGGACAGGATACCCTCGGAAAGGAATCAGGACAGGACCCTCAGGACAGGACAGCAAACCCTCAGGACAGGACCCTCTTCAGGACAGGACCGGAACCCACAGTTCGGAAGCAACGCCTGCGCTCCACCCGCTCTGCAGCTCTCGATCAAGACCCCGATTGGGTCAGCGAACTCCCAGCTAAGTGCCTTGCCAGCACTTTAAGGTCCAGTAGAACCTTAGTCTATGGTCAAATTCGGACAGAGTGCTCCGCAGCGCTCTGTATCTTCAGTCACCTATTGAGTGCGTTGGGTCAGTGACAGGTCAGCTAAACCAGACAAGTCGGACGGTTCACTAGGTGAACCCAGGGTAGATATACAGTTTGGGGACAGTGTACCACCCCCCAATGTTGCAAAGTGTCAGAATCCCTCAATTTCGATTGGTCCTAAGGTAGGGTTTGGGTAACACACCAATCACAATACGCGAATTGAAGCCTTCATTAACATATTTGGGTACCGCCTAGCAGGTTTGGGGTTCCCATGAGCTAACAGTAGCGCAATATTACAATGTATCACATAAGGAGCCACATTCGCTGTTCTCGCAGGGCAGAGGTGACTTTCTCAGGAGCATCTCGCCCATCACTGCCAGCTGGCTATGTTCCATCAGCCAAGGTCCCTCGTGCTGCCGAATGTCGCACAGGCGCAGAAGGGACCTCCAATATGGCTCTCCTCTCACTCAGACCCCCATTTACCGCGGTACATGAAAAGTAAGCGAAAACAAATTAATACATAATAATGTCATTAGGAAAACACATCACAGGGTTTATACTTTTTAACTCATCATCAAGAAATAAACTTATGCATTTAAATGTTAGCTACATTGAGACGGACACAAGAGCAGTGGTACGAGCAGTACCACATGATAAGCACAGCTATGAATTACGCATGCGCATAACTTTCCCTCCACTTCTGCAGACGCGTCAGGACACGTGAGTGTGGCTGACGCATGCGCAGTAACTAAAATACAAGCGACGGCCATTTTAAAAGGACACGGATTAATTCATTAGAAATACACATAGGCAAGCTTCGGGAACTTTACTTAAACTAAATATAAACGTTAGTAAAACATACACGGGTTACCTTATTATACATAAATGAGGTTCTTGATTTCGGCAAGCCGCAAAATATGCGAAGCTTTGCTTCATCAATCCCCTCTTTGATGATATCTACTATCATCACAAATTATAATGGAACCAGATGCCAACTTTCTTTCACACTTTATAAAGTTCTATTTCTTCCAGCAACCGCTCTAACTTTTCTCTTTCAGTTTTAGCAGGGTGAGAAGTTTTCACCTTTTTGTATATCTGATCATTCACTTCCTCTAATTCAATCTCATCCACACTTCGTTTCACTCCTCTTGCATTTACCTCGTGCTTTTTGGTGCGCTTGCGGTATTTACAGCATAAGAAAATGGAAAGTATAATAAGACCTATAATACCAATTGGCATCAGAATTTTGAATAATAAGCTTTTACCTATGCTAGCAAGCCAATGACCTACATTTGAGAGACCATCTACCAGTCTCTTCCAGGCACTATCAACCTCGAGTGGTTTGAGTTCCTTTGCCAAATTAGTAATGTTTTTCACATATCTTTTGATCTGTACACTTTTATCCGGAATATAAGTGCAACAATGTTGCGCCTTCAACATCCGGCAGACTCCGCCCTCTTTCGCTAATAAGGTGTCAAGAGCAAGTCTATTTTGTAAAACCATTGATCTGATCGCAACCATTTCGGTATTGACCAGCAGAAATCCATGAGCTGTTTCAGTAGACAGCACATCTACTATAGTAGACAATTTGCAAATTCTGTGAGTGTTCAGAACCACTCCCACTCCAGGTATCAGTGCACTGAAAATACTACCCATAATTTCACCTATACTCTCTCTTTTACTACGCACTAAGCCGTTAGTATCTTCATTGCTTCCAGCTTTTCCATTCACATGGTATATTTTCGGGAAAACAATGCCAAAGTAGCAGCTCCCATACCAGTGATCCGGCAATTTGAAATAAGCCTTGTCCCCACAAATATAATAAATTCCAGGAAACACAGGCTCTGACCCATTTTTGAAACCCCAACCTCCAATTACCTTGTAATTATGTTCGCATTCACTGGAACCAATGAAAACATTATTATAATAGCTAGTCTTCTCGCGGTGAAGACATAGCTTGCCTTTCTTTTCAAAATCCAGCAACAGAGCAGGACCCGCTCCACCAGATGAGGTGCCTTCCATGTTTTCTGCCCACTTTGGCTTTTTCTGACTTTCGTCATTAGCCTTCTTCTGAATTTTAATTCTCCTTTTCTCTGCCATGTTCAGGAACATCTTTTCCTGCTCACGCAAAGAACAAGTCAAGTTATCTCTGTGTGCGTCTGCTATGTCAATGTTCCCTATAGTCAGAAAGTAGTCTCCCATATATCTTATGGTGTCAGTTTTGGTATGTACAGGATTCAAGTTCCCACGTATAGGAAGTTCAGAAAAGATCACGTCATTGTTAGAGTAATAATACTGTAACGGTCCCCTTTTGTAAAATAAACTAGCTAAAATGCTACAGGAAATTCCATAGGTCAATGGCAGATGATGGTATGTCACGCCTTCAGCCACCGAAGTAGGTAGCTTCATGCAGACATAGCAATCTTCAATTTCCATAGTCTCTACATAGTGTATTAACAAGTTTGCGAAAACATTCAAATGTGTCCTGTTTTTCATTCCATGATAATGTAGTCCTTTCTCATCTGATGCTTCTAAGTCTCGTTTAGTTTGTCTCAATGCTCTCTCATGTCTTTCTACACTCTGTGTTGTCAGCTCCTCATTGTCAGTATTTACAACTTCAGTAGGGACAATGTTAGTATCTTTACTTACAGCAAAGGGAATGAAAATTGTTAATCCTATCCAGATAACTATCAGTACTACTACACTACATATACACACCTTGCAACACGTCTTAAAACGGCTGCAACTAGGTCTACCATTCACTGTTGAATCAGACATTTTAGCTCAGTAGGAGTGTTCTCACCCCTCTTTTTTACTTTTTACACAACTAGCTTACTTTGTGCAAATTCACGGTGGCTCGTCTTCCTCTTCAGCTGAGTACTCTGGGACAGGTTCTCCGTCGCTCACGTCAGTTATATCAAGATCTTCAAGTTCTTCCAAAACCAATGTCCATTCAGGAGATTTGTACTTTTTGTTTTGTCTTTTTATTCGCTCACTCCTTCTTTTGGAAGAGTCTTCTTCTTGCTCTGCTATTCGAGCACTTCTTCTTGCTTCTGCACGTTTTTCTTCCACTGTCTTTATCCTTAGTCTCAGTCTTTTTACAAACCTAGGCTCAAGGTTGTTTCTTTTCTTTAGTCTCTTAGTCGGTACTTGGACTTCACTTTCTTTTCTTCTTCTCTTGTTCTCTTTATCTTGTGGTAATTCTTCTCCACTTTCTTCTCCTACTTCCCTTATCTGACTAGTTCCAGGGCTAGCATCAAATTCTTCTGCCTGGTTGCTAATCTGGCCTTGTTCAGGAATATTTTGTTTTATGCTTTCGATTGTCTCTGTTTCTGTTTCTGTTTCCTGAACTCGTTCTTTTAACCCTATCTGATCCTGTTCAAGCACTTCGATCTCTTGATTTTCTTCTGCTCGAACTATTACTCTATGTCTAGTCTGTCCCTTATCCACATCAGGAGTTAGCGGAGGAGTATCAAACACTTGCTCTGTATCCTGCACTTGTTCAGTATCGGGTACTTGTTCAGTCTTATTCACTTGATCTGTATCAATCACGTGCTCTGTCCCTGTCTGACTTTCTCCTTCCTCAGTTTTGATTTGAATCTCAAGTGGCTGAGGTTCTTCGCCTGTGCCTTGCTTTTCCTGACTAGTCCACTCTCTACCTTCACTAAGTCGTTCTCTTGTTCTGATAGGATCTTCGGTCAGATCAATCATCGGTATCCATTCTTCTGGCCATATGCTTGGCAGCTCGTCTTCAGCTACTCCTGGCTCAGTTTCCTGGACCTCTTCAGCAGGCTGGTTTCTTGGCAGTTCGCAGTCAACTACTCCTGGGCCAACGTCTGCTGTTCCTGCAACCTGACTGGTGCTGGGCTGCTCGTTGTCATTTGCTACTGGTCTGGCTTCTTCAGGGTCCTCTGCTGGTTGCCCTGGTTCTTCAAATCCTTTGTCGGGCAATACCTTCTGGGTGTGTCCGGCGTGGATCCACTGGGGAACACCTGCGACTTTCACTGCAGTGGTTGTCACCAGGATTACTTGGCGTTTCTTTCCCCACCTTGGTGCCAGACAGCTTGATCGAGTGTGCTTCTTTATTTTGACCCAGTCTCCTGGAACCAAGCTGTGGAGAGGAGTCGTTGGATTGAGGATGCCGTCGTCTCCAATCTGGCGAGAGATAGAACGCACTTGGTCACCCAATCTTCTGCAGTATTCAAGCACCAAATCATCAGTAATACTCAACAGTTTGCTTCCTGGCACCCATGCTTGTCTCATCACTCTTCCCATAATGATTTCATGGGGACTTAGGCCTGTCTTGCGGTCTGGAACACTTCTCAGTCCCATCAGGACCAGGGGCAGGGCCTTCACCCAGGTCATGCCAGTAGCATCTGTCAGCTTTGCTAGTCTGTTTTTGATAGTTCCATTTACTTGTTCCACTATTCCAGAAGCCTCTGGGTGGTATGCACAATGGAGTTTCTGCCTTATTCCAAAGGCCTTACAAAGTTCAGCCAGTATGTCATTCTGGAAATGTCCACCCTTATCTGATTCAATAATGCATGGTATTCCGAACCTAGGTATCAGTTCTTTTAGTAAACACTTCGCTACTGTCAGTGCGTCACTTTGAGGAGTAGGGTAAGCTTCTACCCATTTTGAAAATACGCAAACAATGACAAGGACATATCGTTTCCCTTCACAACGGGGCATGGTGATGAAATCAATCTGTATCTTTATAAAGGGACCCCCTGATCTCCCAATCTTGCTCAGCTCAACCATTGTCCTTTTGCCTGGGTTCATCTGTTGACATGACAGGCACCTCTGGCAGAGGGACTCTGCTACCTTCCTGAACTTCTTGCTGTACCAAGTCTGTTGAAATACCAGAATCATGGCATCCCTACCAATGTGTGATCCTTCATGTATCAATCTTGCCATTGTGCCAAGCAAGTGTCGGGGTAACACAGGCATACCAGTTGGGCCCAAAATCACACCATCCACACGTCTCGGTCTACAGCCATCCTCCTTCCATTTCTCTCTTTCTTGCCAAGGAGCCGACTCCTGCCACTCTCTCACCTCATCCCATGTAGGCACTTCCTCAAACACCTGAAGCTGGCAGCTGGTTCCTGGCCCCCCTCGTTTTGGATTTACAATATACCGATCTTTGGCACACCATTGAGCCACTCGATCAGCATAATCGTTTCCCATTGATACTCTGTCCATGCTCCTTTGATGAGCAGTACATTTTACCACTGCCAGTTCTTTGGGCAACTGGATGGCCTCTAAAAGGTCATGAACAACTTTTGCATTCCGAATGGGAGTACCTGAGGAAGTCATGAATTCCCTCTGCAGCCATAATTGGCCAAAGTCATGCACAACGCCATAACAGTACTGACTGTCAGTATACACTGTTATGCGTAAGTCCTTCCCAATTTTGCAAGCCATTATCATGGCTATCAATTCGGCTACTTGTGCAGACTTGATGTTATATAGGTAACCTGCTTGTTCAATTTTTGTGAAAGACACTACTGCATAAGCAGCACTCAAGCCTCCTAATTCATGTCTTAGGCAGGAACCATCCACAAATAGTTCTTTATCATGCTCAGGCAATGGTACTTCTTTTATGTCTGGGCGTGGCTTGGTACTGAACTCTGTCAGATCAATACAATCATGTTCATCTTCATCCCCACCTTCCATTTCCAAGGGGTCGGGGAGTAAGGTGGCAGGGTTCAGAATACCGCACCTAACAATGCTCACATTTGCTGCACCCACAAGAATCCTCTCGTATTTAGTCAGCCGACTAGGGGTGAGATACTGTGTTTTAGTTCTGGTCAATAGAATTACCACTCCATGTGAAACATACACGGTCACAGGATGTCCCATGACAATGGACTCACTCTGCTCCAAACTTGCACAGGTAGCAGCTACTGCTTTCAGACAGCCTGGTAACCCAGCAGCTACTGGGTCCAGTGTGGCAGAGAAATAGGCCACAGGCCTCCTGGTCGTGCCATGTTCTTGAGTCAGGACAGACAATGCGCAATTATCGCGAGTGTCACAGAAAAGGGCAAACTCTTTGGAATAATCTGGCATTCCCAACGCAGGGGCTGTACACAGACAGTTTTTCAGTCTTGTGAAAGCCATTAGACTTTCATCGTCCCACTGTACAACATCTGGCATTCCTCTCGTGGTCATTTTTATCAAGGGCCTGGCTAAGGCTGCAAATCCCAGAATCCACTGCCTGCAGTACCCTAATACACCCAGGAACATTCTGACATCTTTTTGAGTACGGGGCAACTGCATTTTTTGAATTATTCTCACTCTTTCTGAAGTGACTTTTCTGACACCCTTTTCTATCTGGTGTCCTAGATATTTCACTGATTTTGCACAGAACTGTAGTTTGTCAGGGGCCACTTTATGCCCTTTCTCACACAGGTGATTTAGGAGGGCAATGGTGTCAACTACACAGTCCCTGTGACTTTTAGACGCCAATAGAAGGTCGTCTATGTACTGCACTAATACAGAGTTCCCAGGTAAGATCAAAGTCTCTAGACATTTTTTCAAGATCTGATTAAAGATAGAGGGACTCTCTGTATACCCTTGAGGGACCCTGTTCCAACAATACACGTGACCCTCGAAAGCAAATGAGAAAAGAAATTTGCTGTCGGGGTGCAGGGGTATCGAAAAGAATGCATGACACAAATCAATCACAGTGAACCACTCAGCATCCCAAGGAATCTGGTACAGAATTACTGCAGGGTTCGGGACAATAGGGCAGCAAGGAACTACAATTTTGTTAACCTTTCTCAGGTCCTGCACTACCCTATACTTGCCACTAGGCTTTTTGATGCCCATAATCGGTGAGTTGCATGGGCTGCTCATCACTTCCTGTATGATGTTTCCTTCCAATAATTTTTGTATTTCCAGAGTGACACCTGCTTTCACTTCAGCATTCATTCGGTAGGGCCTAGTGTTAGGATATACTGCATTGTCCTTGATGGCTATTTGTATGGGGTCCACATCTTTCATCAACCCCACATCCTTTCCAGTGAAATCCCACACCTCTGGCTTTACGGCTTCCTGTAGTTCTTGGGGCAAGTCCTGCAGGGTCAATCTTTTAATTTCTGAGTCAGGTCTAAGCAACAATAATTTATAAATGCCGTCTTCATCTGGGGTCTGTATTTCAACACCTTTTGGTGTGCAAAAGATGGTACAGTTCATTTTGCACAGCAAATCACGTCCCAGTAAATTTACTGGACTGGTGTCACAGACGACAAATCTATGCATCTGTTTAAAATTTCCAATTGAAATCTCCATTGGTTCGATAACAGGAGTACTAATCAATTGATTAGATACACCTACTACTTGGATATTTTCTCCCGAGAGGGGTAGGTTTGGAACGTCCACTGTTCTTACAGTAGAACGGGTAGCTCCAGTGTCCAACAGAAAGGTGACATCATTTCCGTCAACCTTTCCTTCAATATATGGTCCAGACTGGTCTACCGGCAAGGAAGCGCCAAGTACGCACTCCTCGTCCTCCCCTCTCAGGCCCCGTCAGTCCTGATCATTACAAAGGAAGGTATCATTCAGCAGATACTGCGAAGTTGCTGTATTTCTGTTCTCCCCGCTTTCCCAAACCTCTATCTCTTCATTTTCTGCCTGTCTTCCCCTGTATACCTGCTTGGGTGCTCGAGGCACCTGAACTGTTTTTACCTGGGGTTGAGTCTTTCTTGGTCTTTCTTTCTGCGTCTGTGGAGTTAAATCAGGAGTTTTCTCGTTAACATCGACTAATTGGGGACACTCGTTTCGCCAGTGTCCAATTTCGCCGCACTGATGGCAGGGAAATTTTTTCATAGCCTCTTCCCTGCTAAATTTGGGCCGGGGCTTTCCTCCACCCCCTCCCCCAGGACTTTTGTTCTCAGCATTTTTAACCATGTTACTCAATTGTTTTTCCTGTTGCTCTGCGAGCTTCACCTGAGCCCACATAACCTTCTCCTTAAGGGCCTTTTTCTTTTCTGCCATCTCGTCCTCGCAGTACTTAGCGTACCGCAGGACCTCATCCATTTTCTTAGTATGCCAACAGATTTTATTGTCTTTTATCCACTGACAAATTTCAGGTCTTAAACCATTTACAAACCTGTAAATAAAGTGCGTCATATCCTTCAGGTCGATGTTGTCAATACCACTGTATGTTTTAAATACCTGCAATAACCTCTCATAGAAGGAGTGCACTGTCTCGTCCCTTTCCTGTGTTGTTCTATCTATTTTTGTCCAATCAGTTTCCTTAGCGGGCACCTTTTCTTTCAAGTGCTGAATTACCTGCTCATATTTTCGCATGACTTCCTTTGATGGCTCCCCTGTTTCCTTGTTTCTGGGATACTCTTCACTGGGCCAATCTATGTTTATTTTACACTGGGTCCATAAATCTACTGGAACCACAATGTCGAAAAACCCATCCAGGTCTTTCCACAGACATTTCTGTACCTTCACGAACCTCTCCACTTGCCGGTACCAGTCAACTGGTTTCTCTCGTAATTTTGGAAAATCGTTCGTGAAGGACACAATATCCTGCCTAGACCAGGGGACATGCACATATTTACCTCCTGGAACTTCGCGCATGGGGCATAACTGCTCAGGTTTTTCTACCTCTCTTAGAGCAAATTCGGGAGTCATTTGTCGGGAGCGAACTTCTTCCCTCTTTTTTGCCCACCTGCTTCTCCATCTTTCCACATCTCCCCATTTCTGCAGTACCCCCATTAATTCTTTAATCTGCAACTTTTTCCCTGCCACATTCAAGTGTTCTATATCTTTGTCTGAGAAGTCTGCTCTGTACGGTTTCTGTAAGGGCTTGGATTTTGAGATATCTACCCCCATACTAACTGCTGTTTCGGTCAGTTTTTCATGGAGCACTCTGGTGTTCCTTGTAAAGCTTTTACATATGAACGACAATTCTTCCTCAGAATAGGTATTCAATCGATCCAACCCCACATTTCCTGCCATTAATTCTTCTATTTCAACCCTCAGCTTGTAGAGGTCTAAAGGCTTTGTTTGCGGAGTCTGCTTCTCTAATTCACGACTCCAACTCTCAATTTCATCCGGAGTTACCAGAGAGACATTTCTAGTACCTGTTGCCGTCTCTAATTTAATTTCTTTTGTATTAAAAGGGTTATGCCTCTGCTGTATTCCCTTTCCAGTCTGTTTGTTTGGTAATTCCAAAAACGCAACTTCAGACTCGCACTCACTGGACTGATCATCTATAATGATCGGTTCCTGTCTCGGGGTTGCCATGACTGGGGTCATAACTGGAGTAATCGGATTTCCCTTACCATTTCCGTATAACGGGACCACCGGTCCAATAGTTACTGGAATAGTCAATGCCTCAGGACTGGTATTTATCTGAGAAATTTTCTGAATTATTTCTGTTCTTTGTCTAGCTAGAGCCTCTTGCTCCTTTTCCACTAGTACCCTTCTTAAAGTTGTGTCATGTAATATCTGTGGGGTTAATGGAGGAGTAAAACTCGGGGCAGTAGGATGCGTTTCACTTGGTCCTCCCCCATAATTTGGTTTCGGGAATAAAGTTCCAGTATTAAAGGACCTGCGCTCTTCCCCATATGGAGGTTGAACAAACGGCAGTCCCGAATTCGAGGGTTTCTCTTCGCTTTCATACATGGGTCTGGGGAAAAAAGTTTTCGTACGTGGATATTTTTCTTCCTGACTTGCGGGCACTTTGGGATATATATCCCTTGTTTCCACCAGTTCGGGTTTCTCAGGATAGGGTAATATTTGACCACCCCCTCCCAGTCCCAGGGACCTGTCTTCTTCCTTTAGGAAGTGGCGTCGGGGAACATCTCCTACACTGGAAGGTCGGGTTCCCTCATTGTAAGGTGGCGGACTTCTGGTACAGATGTCATCTATTAGTTCATCATCTGAATCCCCCAGGGCTCCCCAATGCTTACATTTTTCAGTACTTTTCTCACCCGTTCCAATGTTATGACATGCCGGCATCATGGGAAACAGACCTTCAACAATCATGCTCTGTCTCCATTGTTTCATCCTTTTATCCCTGGATTCCTGTTTCTGCCTGGGGTACCACTTGGTCAAACCCTTGTCCATTCGGGGTCTTTCTCTTTCAAAAGCCTCAATCTCCCATTCCTCTAATGCCTCATACTGCGTTAGTCTCGGTCTGGGATGCAGTTCATTCATTCGGGTTCTTAAATTAAATAAGATCCTACCATTGAAAGTACCATCTAACGGAAAAGCCAATACTCCGTCATCTTTTGTGTACTTCACCCAGTTCTCCAACCACACACAGGTATTGTACCCTCGGTCAAACATCATGAATGAGGCGGGAGTATTGGGTGCTGGGACAAGAACACCCTCCCTAGATTTAATCGGTTTGTCCGTTTTGAAATAATTTTTCACCTTACTTACAAGGGACATTTTTCTCTTGGTTCCGTACATAATATCGTATCTATTAGCCTTCCACTGATCCCTTTCAAACCCTAGATGCCTTGGATCAGGTCGAGTCTCTGTAGTCCGCGAGTGCCACATACGACTTCTGCGCTAACTTTGTTTACAAACTACCTCCAATCAGAACGCGCTTCCGAAAATTCGTGCAACCAATGGGTGCGCGACACAAAATAAGCTCCGCCAATGGGTGCGCGGCCCCTTCGTGAGACAGTTCCCACGCTCCGGCGTTCACCCCTCCTTTACAATTTCAGCTCCGCTACCCGCCCGCTGCTTCTACCAATCCCAGCGCGGCACAGAGTGACGTCAGAGGCGCTTCGCGACTGACTCCCTCCCTTCACAAGGTAACGGAAACTTTCTTTCTTTTAAAGTGCTCAGTGCTTGGTTATTTTACAACGAATACACATTCGCCACAGTGCTCAAGTGTCTAGACAGAGAAAGAATTCTATTACTGCAAGTAAACTACTTCCATTTACTTTTCACTCGCTACGGGCAGATCTCTTCCGCCTACCCTTCACTCTAGCATCGGTGAACCTGTTATTCCCCTAAACTCATCCACTTCTTTCCGGGATATATTCCGAGTTTAAGGTTTCTCAGCGGACCCCTCTGCTTTCACGCTAGCTCCGAGGAACCTGCTATTTTTCCGATGTGACCCTTACTAGGTTACGCCACTATGGGAATTTTGCCAATGAACCCCGTTACTGTCATTTATTCACACATGTATTCAGAAAACCCTAGTTAGTGCTTCCCGGTTATCCTAACCTGCACCTAACTTTCCTCGAACCTGTGACCTCAGGACAATGGATTCTATTCACCACTTGCCCTTTCAATTCCCCGGGGAGTTCGGACAACACTTAACTAAACGATTGACAATTGCATGGATTAGTACATATAACAATATAAGAACAAGAATAATGACAATACAAAAATTCATGAATTATTTTTACAAGATATTATTCGTGCGTATTCACAAGAGATTGATCAGGTCTCTTAGAACAGCCACTCTTATAGCAGCATTAATATAATAGCAGCTTCCGACTTAACTAGTCCAACTAATCCTGCCTAACCTTTAGCTAGTCCCTAACCATCCTCTAGCTACCAGAAAACTGATAGAGCGCGCGAGGCCACCGACCAACAGTTTTCGCCGTTTCCGGCTTCAGGGCCCATATACTTTTCAAATCACCATATACATCGATCAGGTGACTTCACGAGCTCTATCAGGTTGGTGTGTGTGTGTTCCCTGCTACCAATTTTCGGTGCACCCGACTTACCATCCACCGATGTGGGTGCCTAATGACCACAATGAATCAGGGAGCTAGCTGTAAAAGAAAGGCAGCAAAATACAAACCAAACCAATAACATTCAAATACTGTTTAAATGACCACGGACAACTGGAAGTTTTAAAATGTTTATCTAAAGTTCAATATTTTCTTGCATGAGGTACAATAAAACAAGGCAATCAATAACCAAGATAACGTAAATCACATAGGCAGAAAGAAATAATGACAGAGTAATCATCAAAGTACTAATAAAATGTAACGAGAAAAGATACTATGCAAGTCAGTATTATCTAAACAGGGATAGACTAAGTGTGTGTTACTGTAGAAGAGCTTATAATGAATAACACGCTTCACTTAAGGTGAAGGGGCCTTTGAACAATCTAGGCAACGAAGTTCTAGACCATATCAGAAAATGACACACTGCTATGCAAAATATAATTTCTAACAATTGAGAAGGCATAGGAATAACTTTGCAAAATTATAAATGACTTTCAATAATTGCGGAAAGGCATGGAAAATATAACATATGCACTGTTGAACTTTATTTAAGCAAAAGTTAGAAATTCAGAAGGTGCAAGAATTTCAAGAGGTTCAGAGTAATATTTACCTAGAAAAGGTGTGGAAACCAAACCCTGGCCACGGGTCAGTTAAGGACAGGAAACCCTCAAGGAAGGATACCCCTCAAAGGACAGCAGGTGTAGAATGGACACCCAGGACAGGACAGGATACCCTCGGAAAGGAATCAGGACAGGACCCTCAGGACAGGACAGCAAACCCTCAGGACAGGACCCTCTTCAGGACAGGACCGGAACCCACAGTTCGGAAGCAACGCCTGCGCTCCACCCGCTCTGCAGCTCTCGATCAAGACCCCGATTGGGTCAGCGAACTCCCAGCTAAGTGCCTTGCCAGCACTTTAAGGTCCAGTAGAACCTTAGTCTATGGTCAAATTCGGACAGAGTGCTCCGCAGCGCTCTGTATCTTCAGTCACCTATTGAGTGCGTTGGGTCAGTGACAGGTCAGCTAAACCAGACAAGTCGGACGGTTCACTAGGTGAACCCAGGGTAGATATACAGTTTGGGGACAGTGTACCACCCCCCAATGTTGCAAAGTGTCAGAATCCCTCAATTTCGATTGGTCCTAAGGTAGGGTTTGGGTAACACACCAATCACAATACGCGAATTGAAGCCTTCATTAACATATTTGGGTACCGCCTAGCAGGTTTGGGGTTCCCATGAGCTAACAGTAGCGCAATATTACAATGTATCACATAAGGAGCCACATTCGCTGTTCTCGCAGGGCAGAGGTGACTTTCTCAGGAGCATCTCGCCCATCACTGCCAGCTGGCTATGTTCCATCAGCCAAGGTCCCTCGTGCTGCCGAATGTCGCACAGGCGCAGAAGGGACCTCCAATATGGCTCTCCTCTCACTCAGACCCCCATTTACCGCGGTACATGAAAAGTAAGCGAAAACAAATTAATACATAATAATGTCATTAGGAAAACACATCACAGGGTTTATACTTTTTAACTCATCATCAAGAAATAAACTTATGCATTTAAATGTTAGCTACATTGAGACGGACACAAGAGCAGTGGTACGAGCAGTACCACATGATAAGCACAGCTATGAATTACGCATGCGCATAACTTTCCCTCCACTTCTGCAGACGCGTCAGGACACGTGAGTGTGGCTGACGCATGCGCAGTAACTAAAATACAAGCGACGGCCATTTTAAAAGGACACGGATTAATTCATTAGAAATACACATAGGCAAGCTTCGGGAACTTTACTTAAACTAAATATAAACGTTAGTAAAACATACACGGGTTACCTTATTATACATAAATGAGGTTCTTGATTTCGGCAAGCCGCAAAATATGCGAAGCTTTGCTTCATCAACAGTTCCTGATGGCTACCATATTCAAAGGCTGGAAAGACAGTCTAAGGTGGGTGGAGGGATAGCCATTATCCATAAAGACATTATTAATGTATCGACACTTGAGCAATGTTGCAATGATTAAATAGATATGGCGGTTTTTAGATTTTTTTTTTACCTCATTATAGCTGGAAAGGTGCCCATGTATTTCAGCCCCCAGGTCCCCTTTTAGATTTCTCGCTTCAACTGATGGAATTAATTGCCCCTCATGTTATCTCCACTAAACATTTTCTGTTACTAGGGGACTTCAATGTACATAGTGAGAACACTTCTAATCAGGACGCCTATATGTTTCTTGCAAACTTGGCCACTTTAGGACTAGGAATGATCAACAAGCGTACTACACATCTAGCGGGACACACGTTAGATCTTATCCTGACCAACTCTCCAAGCATCTTTTGTGGACAGATCACTCTTTAATTTACTTAGGTCCCCTCTGCCCCTTCCATAGCCCCCTATAGTCTCCGTCGACAATGGCATAACATAACACCTGACCACTTTCCCGGCAACTATTATCCTGGAATCAGGGAATATTGAGAAATGTTTGGCCAGCTACAACTCCATAGTAAAAACAACCAAAGACCAGCTGGCATCATTGAAACATTGCAAGAAAGACCTTACAGGCGTAAGGTGAGAAGCCTGAGCACTCCTTTGTGCTAGATAAATGCAAGTTACACAAGGATATTCGAATGTTCAAAGTTTTATTCACTTTTGTAGTTTAATACATGTGATTCATTCTTCTGAATCAAGAGTAATCCTTTAGGTAAAGATGGTTCAAATTAAACATTGCGTAATGATTCCATGATCACAAAAGTTCAATACATCGTGGTTGTGAATATGAACAACATGAGTCAGTATCCCCGATGCATTTCGAGCTAAAAAGCTCTTCTTCAGGGGGTCAATGTGTTCTAGGAAAAAGGAGGAAAGTCCGAAATTACTAATCAGGGCCCGAGTGATATGAAAGTAATCAAAAATTGTGAGAAAACAATGTTAATTAAATCGGGTGATAGCAGAAGGAGAAAGTGCCAAAAAATAGATGGGGGACGTGAGGTTAAAAATTACGTTCTGAAAATGGTGCAAGAGAACTATTAGTGACTATAAGTACACCCGAGAATTACTGAAATTGAAAAATGACGTTGAGATTATAACGTGGAGTGTGAATAATAACATGGGTGAACTGTGTGCAGAAAACCCTCGAGTATATGGTGGTTATTCCATGCAATGCTCAAGTGAAAATTGTAAATGTTACATGTCAACAATAAACAAAGTGTTACGAGTGAAAATCGTTAAAAGTGCAGATTAATAGCCTGGTGCCCCTTATTTTAAAATCGTGTCTTGTCGGTGAAACTGTTTCGCTTACCCAAAGTGTAACGCGGTAAACGCGTAGATTCAAAGCTGCAAACACGATGAAACGCCGCCCATGGAGTGCGGAAGTGCCGAAAAGGTTTGCGCATGCGCAAAATATTGTGGCCGTGTAAAATAGAAAGTGGACTATAGTTGTGGGTCGCGAGGGAAAATGCGAGTGAAACGGGTGAATCAATAAAGAAATTTGAAAACAAAAGAATGGTGGACTATGAATACCAAGAAAGAATTCAGTGTTTAAATACAATGTGAAAGTAATCATACAAGTAGATCCTATACATGAGAAGCAATATACATATTGAATAAAATATCCCATGAACAGCAGACAATATTGAAACAAGCATTTGCAATGCAATAGGTCTCGCAGTTACGCAAGTTTGAGCTATTGGCATTGTAAATGGCTATGCCTTTTATTTTGTTTTTGTTTTTTAAAAGATAAATAAAAGACATTGTACTTTACAATGGCAATAGCTTAAATTTCATTAAATGCGAGACCTATTGCATTGCAAATGCTTGTTTCATTTTATTTAATGAAAGTAGGTGTTTTGCAAGTCCAAGCCATGGCGGACAGAGTCTGGACATATCCAAATTGTGGTTCAATAGGAAGGCATTCAGAAGGGGGCTGGTCACGACTTCTTTGATTGGCAATAAGGGCTCAGAAGATGCATGTGCAAGCTGTATAACTTTTGTTAGGAAGTTAGTTTTAACTTCCTTCATGGATAGCTGTAAATCCAGTACCTCAGCATCACATTTCATGACCACAGCAGGAGAAGTACTCTCTTTCATTGATGGTCGAGGGGGGAGAACTCAATGCCTTAACATGGGAAATATGCATCTCGTAAATCCACAAATAGACTGTCATCATCACAGAGAGGGAGGCAAACCATCACCCTTATCTCCGCTTGATCAGTGATGTAGCATTTAGAATGTGCTGATGTAAACTGGTCATCCCTAGAATCCCTTGACCACCTACATCAGCACATTCTAAATGCTACATCATTGATCAAGGGATGGACAAAGGAACCACGAGACACCACAACTGCATTTCCATAATATATGTCTAACTGATATTTGAATGACAACTCTCGCTAAATTAAAGACATTTTTCGCACGAAAAACAGAGACGACAGCAACGAGACACGCAAAGACGGAAAACAAACACGGAGACGACATGAGACGGGGTAGACGTACAAAGTGAAAAGAAAATTATAACAAAATGCTGCTTACCTGATCGCAAATAGAAAGTACGTCCTGGCAACTTAATTCTCGCAGCCCACTCCTGCAAAAGACACTTTCAAATAGACCGAAACATGCCGAAAAAAAACCGGAAAAAAAACAACCGCCCACTGCCGCATGACGTTCTAAAAGGGGCGGAGCTAGGAAAAATCACCGGAACGCCCACGAATCTGCTCCAACATTTACTGTCACATCTCTCTTCCAATGGCTAGCCTCCATTTATGGAGCTAGCCAATGGAAGACAGAGGCGGGTTAAAGCCCCGTACTAAAGTTGTATCTACGGTTTTGGGGGTGCCTTCTTGAGTGGCTGTGGTCACCCCACAATGCAAGAGGCAATCTTGGCAACAAGGCACAGAATATTGTCCAAGTTCACTTACATTCTGCATGCCATTGGGCAGGCTCCGTGCAAAAAGTGTTCAAAATGATTCAAAGGGAGAAATCGAACAAAAAATCTGCTGACGGCCATAGAATGGCTGCTAACGACCAACACACAGCGAGCAGTCACTTCTTTCGTTTTGAGGGTTCTCAAGAATAAACAGCAGCTTAAAATACAGACAGTTTTTCTTTCCTTTTTACAAACCTGAAAAACTGCACTTTTTTTAAAGGAGCATGTGCCTTGAGAACTCAAAACTGGGGAGTGAGATTTCAGAACCTCTTTGAGAACTAGTCCTATTTTTTTATCGCCGGGCACTCAACTGTGTCCAAGAGAGATCAAATATGTCAATGAATACAATAAACAAAGTGATATCAGAGGTGACTTAATCCACAATTTACAATAATAATAATAATAGGGGGTTTTATAAAGCGATGGTGACGCACAACGGCGTGTCCCCGCGCTAAGGAGCGAGTGCTGTGGGAGAAGTACTAGGCGGAAACCTGCTACCGGGTAAATAATAATGTTTTTAACTTGGCTCTGAAGATGAGTTCTGATGGTTCTAGACGCAGCGCCACAGGAAGTTTATTCCAGCTTGACGCAGCCAGATATCTAAAGGATCTTCCTCCCATCCGAGCTTTAGACACCTTGGGAATAGACAGGGGCCCCATGCCGGAAGATCTTAGGGAACGGGAAGGCTCGTATTGTGTCAGCAGTCCCTGCAATGGAAGGGGGGCCTTACCATTGACAATCCGGTGGCAGGTGCAGAGTGCTTTGAATTCCACCCTGCTTCTCACCGGGAGCCAGTGCAGGGCTTGGAGCGCCGCTTTGGAGGCTGCTCTTCTGGGTAATCTGAGCACCAGTCGGGCAGCAGCATTCTGCAAAACCTGCAGGCGGCTCAGATTCTTCTCTAAAGACCCTAAATAGAGAAGATTGCCATAGTCCATCTTCGATGTAACTAATGCATGCACTAATGTTTGGCGTGCTTTGATAGGCAGAAACTTCAGAACCTTCCTGAGGCTCTTGAGAGTCCCGAAGCATGATCCAACCACCCGATTGATCTGGGGTCCGAAGGTGAGGTTGGGATCGAACCAGTGCCGCCGCAGCTAAGAGAGAGCTGCTGCCGCTGAGTGCCCGCACCGTTGCCAACTTTGCATCATCGTGATTCTTCCTGTGCGCCGCTGCAGCTAAGACAGAGCTGCTGCCGCTGAGGGCCCTCACCTTTGCCAACTTTGCATCATCATGATTCGTCCTGAGGGCCGCTGCAGCTAAGGGAGAGCTACTGCCGCTGAGTGCCCGCACTTTTGCCAACTTTGCATCATTGGGATCTGTCCTGTGGGTCGCCGCATTTGAGAGAGAGCTGCTGCCGCTGAGCGCCCGCACCTTTGCCAACGTTGCCTCATCGTGATTTGTCCTGTGGGCCGTTGCAGCTAAGGGAGAGCTGCCGCCGCAGTGTGCCCGCATCTTGCTCACCATTGTCGAGGATTGATATAATTGCTTTGGAAGCCAGATTGGGAGTTGTTCAGGACATGGTTCGCTTCGATTAACTTGGAGAGTTGGATTTTGAGGGACTTTTCGATGACCTTGGCAAGGGAGGGGAGGAGGGAGATAGGTCTGAGGTACTGGAGGTCTGCGGGTCTGCAAATGGCTTCTTCAGCAGGGGGGTTGATCTTGGCGTGTTTTCAGGCGGCAGGGAAGGTGGCCGTTTTGATGGCGCAGTTGATGGTGCTGCGGCTGCTCAATGGAAGATGTGATACGGGCAAGGATCCAGTGGGGCTCTGGAGTGGATGCTTGAGTGTGTAATCTGTGGTGAGTGGAGTCCAGTTGAGCATGATATGTTGGGGTAAGGCCTTGTTGTGTGCGGTGGCGGCAGGCATTGTAGCAGGGTCTTGGGTGTCAAAGCTGTTGTAGTTCTGCCTGATCTTGTGGTGAAGAATGTGCTGAGTTTGTTGCAGAGGTCTTAGGGAGGGTGAAACGTCTGTGGTCTCGCTGTTGGGCCTGAAGAACTCCTTGACGATGGCAAAGACTTCTGTGTTGTTGTGTGCATAGGCATTGATTCTGTCTTTGATGGCTGTTTTCTTTGTGCTTTTAAGAAGGTGGTGTGCGTTGACAGTGGTTTGCTTGGGTTTCTGGGATTTTGTTATTCCTCTATCTCTTCTCGAGTTGTCTGCTGGTACGTTTGGACTTGTGGAGGGCTGAAGTGAAGCAGGTGGCTTTCTTGAAGTTTTGCCTGCCTGGTGTCTTCTTCAGGGGTGCTGGTGTGTCGGCTCAGTTGGAGATCCATTGATGACGGTTGTGTGCTGCGGTGTTGGCATCTGCTGGTGGTGCGGTCATGCTGAGAAAGTTGACAAGAAGTTCTTCAGTGGCCTTGTTTCAGCTACAACGGAGGGGGGGGTGAGGGTGGCGGTGAACAGTGGGAATGGCTAAGTGCACACAGTGTGGGTTGATCAGGAAGAGTTTGGTGGTGTGGCTGTAGGTGTGGTTCCCACTGATGGAGAAGATGAGTTCTAGCATTTGTCTGGCTGTATGGGTCTATGTAGTGATGAGCTGCTTGAGTCCGATGTTGGCGAAGTTCTCCAGTAGGGAGTCGGTGTTTTGGTCACTGGGGTTGTCCAAGTGAAAGTGGAGGTCTCCGAGTAGGATGTAATCGGTGGATGCTAGAGCCTGGTGTGCGATGAGGTCTACGATGGCTTCGTTGAAGGTCGGGTGGGGGCTGGGGGTCTTGTAGATTAGGGAGCCACAGAGGGTGGTGTTGGGGTTGCTCTGGATCTGGAAGGGGAGGTGTTCCATTGTAGTCATTGAGTCATTCGAGTAAGTGGTCAGTTGGTGGGTGTTCTTGCGGATGATGGCTTTGCCTTCTCCTGGTCGGTCGACGCTGTATTTGGGGGTGATTTTGTAGCCACAGGGGATCGCAGTGGCATCACTGATTTTTAAGTCCAACTTTTTGTGCCTTCAGTGGGCCTTATCAATCTAGTATGATTGTGGGGTATACCCCCTTTACCCTAAGTAGTGCACTGAGAAATGTAAAGAAATTCTATATTTCTAATCTTGCAAGGAAATGATGGCTTTTTTAACATGTGTTCCAGAGAGTGTCAGTAGTGGGAAAGTTTGCAGATTCGACATCAGTATTCATCCTATGTGCCCGTGTTATTCCCAATCTTTATTCAGGCCCTTGACTTCCTCGGTACCCAGCTCTGTATTAGATCTTAAATCGATCCTTTTTAATTTCTTCTTTTGATTACCTCCTCTGACATAAGGCCAAAGAAACTGAGCGCGTCTACAATGATATCATGGCATTTTACAAAATCTCCAGACACTGGTGAATTTAAGATCGGGTGTTTGATGCCTCTCATGTGCTCCATCACTTGCCAATGGGGAACATCAAGTTGGCCACATATTGTTTTCTGTTTGTACATTCTTTCAGGTATATAGACACAGAAATCTGTGCTACAGGTTATGAATTGATTGATTTTCCTTCCTGTTATGTAGAATAACCACCTTTATTTTGATACCAGATTTACAAGCCATACATTTCCCTCATTTTCTGAAACCTTTTAGATTAGATGGCCCCTTTCTTTCATTGGACTATCTACATAGCTATGGGCATGTTTGGCCTTTAAGGATGTGGCTTTACGATATGTGATGGAGGGATGTGAGGTAATATTGTGTCCAATCACCTGATCAGCTTTTAATATTTTCCAATGTTTAGAATTTGTCTTGCTGTGGTGTACCTCGTATTGTTTGTAGTGATGAACGTTACGGTAATATCAGGTCTCTCCTTTGGTGTCTCTGATTTAAAAGTAGTTTATTCATGTTCTGGTTCTCGCTTGGCTGCTGGCCGCTTACTTTTTTCTTCCTTCTCATACACTTCTTGGCTATCACAGTTTCTACGGGTCTGTAGCATTTCACCATAGGGGATACTTTCTATCAGTTTCTGTGGATGCACGCTATTCACAACACCCTTCTTTTTCCTTTCTATGTAGACTTTTGACCATGTGTGCTTCTCTAGCTCAGTATGGATAGCCAGATCATTTATAGATTTATTTCTGATCTAATGAGTGAATTGTCAGTTGAGATCAGTTTTTGTCTGTCTCTGGATTATCTTTTAGACATTTCCCTACTTCCGTCCCACAGCAGGGAAAGGTCATCTATATCCCCGATCCAAATCAGCGTATGGTTTGTCATGTTTTCATTTCGTGATGTCCAGACCACCTGTTATGTGCCCGGGTTAGGCCCATGTAGTGAAGTGGCTCATTTCATATATTGTCATATTTTTTACAGTAACATTTCTGCTGTGACCTTTTGCACATATTTGCATGCACAACAATTTTGGATTGGTTTCTCTGACACTACTTTGTTTACACATCTAGCTTCGCACAACATTGTCACGATGCCTTGAACACTAAGTACAAGGCCTCTTGACGCACTATGTACAAATGCCGTATCTTCATCCACAGGGTGACAGGGCTATCTACATATCTATAACATTGTCTAACCTGTACGTACATCACAAGATGCTTTCTATTATAAATAATGAGCATCCCAATAGATTAGTAGAGGAGGCGCTACAGCTGACATACAGGGTCCGTGCGGGCTGAGACTTCACTGTGCAGCGGCTGGCATCTCCGTGGTCGGTGTTCAGTTTGTAACCAATTCGTGGCCTGCATTCTCTCCTGTCATGTCCCGTAGTGGGGATTCTTGGCTTCACACCCACACACACTCTACGTACATGCAGAGTAGGGAGTGCATAGTAGGAGTCCGCCTGATTACTGCCTTGTTTATATGCCTGCATATATACACTGTTTTAGCACCATGGTAGAACTATATCTACTATTTACGTGCTTGTAATCGCTTTCAGCTGCTTCGGTCTACTGATTATAGCAGCTTATGTATTCTATACAAGAATAACGTTGGTTCAATAAATATATTGAAAACGTCTCACTGTGTATTCTCTGTATATTTCTCTGAGAGCAAGTAAGCTTGAGTGACTGAGCAAAAGGTTCTGTTCTGTTTCCAAGATCCCTGAGGGGTCAGGGTTGTCACCTTGAGAGGTTGCCAGAAACCATTCGCTTCCTGGTAAGGTTAGGGAGTCTTATGGTGGCACTGTGAGCTAGCTGGTCTCTAGGCCAACTCATCCTGCGGAGGTGCCCGGAGCCAGTCATGGCACCTCATCCAAAGTTTATGTTATCCAACAAACGCGCAAGTCCTGCAGATTAGTGGGAACTACACGACAGACCTGTTCCTTCCACCAGACCACAAATACATTTGCAGAGCTGGGAGAGCAGGTGCCCATTGCTGTCCCTGAGATTTGTCTGTAATATCTATTGTTAAATATGAAAATATTGTTATTTTGTCAAAAGTCATGGTCCCAAGCATCCATGTATAGTCATATGGAGATATTGGTCTATTGCAAAAAGCATGTTCGTAGGCTCTTAGACCTTGCGTATGTTGTATTCATAATTAGCAAGATCACATCCTAGGTAATTGTCAAATATGATTGTCTCCTGTGTATACCTTTTGTAGAAAATAATTCTCACTATCTATACAATATGATGGGAGGCTCTCCACACGAATCAGCAATACATGGTTTTAGTTTATTGCTGTGCTTTCCAGTGAGCTATTGTTGGAGGGCACTATACGCCCCCCTTGTTCTTGCATACATTTGTTAGAAGGTAAAAGCATGGTACAGTAGAGGGAAGTGTTTTACACAAATAGAAATTTTGGGTTTCTCATTTCACAACAATCCGTATTTAATAATTATTGAAAAGCCTTTCGTTCATAATTGCAAACCATCATTAAAACCACATTCTTGAGGAGGAGCTTCGCGCGCTTCCGAGATGGCCGCGTGAGCACAGGGCTCCCGAGACCCTCGCCGCCCTCCGCACATATCCTGAAAGATATCCTGATTTTGATGACGGGTTCTTGTAGATGAACCTCAGCTGACACCTTAGCTGTTTTTAAAATTTAATTTGGACTTCGGGAACCGCTGCTACATCAATCTGAGCTTTTGAAGCCCGCCCCACGGCGACACCGGGGGCTTGACACACCAGGACGCCGGGGAGTAGTTGAACGACAACGGCCTGAGGGGTTACCCCTGCTGCCCTGATCTGACTTTCGGTTTTGTTTTTTGGGTCTTTGGCCTCATCAGATCACAGGATTGCTTCGGTCCCCCCGAGGTTCAGCCTAACGCTGCCTATCCATTGTGTGCCAGCGGTCGTGGATGCTTGGGTGTTGGGCTACGCTGCTGCTTGTGCCTCTGGAGCCCACCTTTGTGGTCTTCGGTGGTTTGGTTGTGAGCGGCCATTTTCACCAGGTCTCACGGGCCCCTTCGGGGCACACATTTCAAGATGGCGGCTAGGGCTGACAACGAAAAGCGGAAAACCAAAAGCCTCTACGGGGGGGACCGATCCAGACTAACATCATGGATCGCTATACCCATTCCAAGGGGTCCCCCGAAGGCACCAGTCGGGCTCTGGCAGATTCCAAGGAAGACCCGGCCGCGTCGACCACATTGACTCTGCAGGATGTCATGGGTGCCATTGCCAACATGAAGGCTTCCATTGGCCAGCAATATGAGGCTCTAGCTCTCAAAATTGACACTGTAGCCGTTGATGTTACTTTGATTAGAGCGGACTTGTCCAAGACCAATGAAAGGGTCAAGTCACTAGATCTGAAGACCTCTAGCCTCACGACCGATGTGTCCGACCTGCAGACGGAAATCGGAAATCTGCGATCCTCTAATGACCTCATTGCCCATCGACTGAAGGATTTTGAAAACAGGGCCTGACGCAATAACGTACGTATCATTGGTGTCCCTGAAACTTCCAACAATCTGGCAACGGATCTCCTTGTGGAAGACCTCGTCTTAAATCACCTCGCCCCTACAGGACTGAGTACATTTTTCGCTGTGGAGCGTGCCTATCGAGTGCCGGGTGGGAAACCGAAGCCGGGTGCCCCTCCGAGGCCTATCATCACCAGAATTTTCAACTTTAGGGACAGAGACATTATCCTGCAGGCTTCGAGAGTGGGTGGCCCCGTAAAGTTCGAGAACACGACGGTGAGTTTCTACCGGGACTTCACCCAGCTCGTTCAGAGGCAAAGGATGGGGTTTCACGGGGTGAAGAGAAGGCTGAGAGACATGGGCCTGAAATATGCGATGCTATTTCCAACTAGGCTTTGTGTTGAATACAAGGACCGGACATTCTTCTTTGATCGTCCCGAGAGAGTTAGTGACTGGCTGGATACTCTACCCAAACAGAATGACCGAACCGGGCATCCGGGTGGAGCCGAGGGTGGCCTGTTGGAACAAGAGTGACTTTATGATTCCCGACTCTTGAACAATTGACATGTCATACAGCTGGGTTCGATGCTTCTCATACCACTGTGTCTTATTCATGTATACCCGAGGGTGGCGGGGGGAGTGGGACTCTATCCTCCTCAGTGGTTCTTTCTGTTGATTAGTTTAATGTTAGGGCGACAGGCACACTGCAAGTTGGTGTGGCTTTTGAGTCTAACGCAGGGGTGCAGGGTGGGGGGTATCGTAACGGTTTCAAGTTGGGGGGTGGAGGGGGGAGTTTGGGTGTTTGGTATTTTTTCTCAAGGCAACGTATTGTTTTCCTTTCTGATTTGGTTACTGTGTTCCTTGTTGCTTCTGGAAAGGCTAACATCTCTGGTACGGCAGTAGTATTAATTAACTATCACCTCAATAAAGTGTGTTATCCAGATGACGATGGTTATCCTCGAGCTGAGGGGTCTAAATAGGAATGAGAGGAGTATCGACCTGAAAATATTTCCACACCATATGTTTTCCCAAATATGCGAACTATTAAGAACAATGGACCATTTGTGATTTCTGTTACTAAAGCAAAAGCAGACTTGTGTATAGGCAGTGTTGGGAGAATTCCAGTAGGAAGAAGTGAGTGTACTGTGGTTCTGACTATTGAAGGTGCCCATAACAGCAGTTTTATATCCTCACCTAATACCTATTTTGTCTGAAATTCACCCAGAGACTAGCACCTAGACTTTTGCCAGCTGGTTTTGGACACTATTTGTCACTTGGGGCTAGGTTGATACTTGTAATACTTGTAATACCTATTTACATGCTGTATATGTATACAATGTGGTCCAATACTTTGCTCCATCTGTATCACTGCCTGTACACCAACTAAGCGAAATGTTGCAGAAATAAAAGCCCAACACATGCTGAATAAAGAGATTACCAAAATGATGCTAATAAACGTACAAGATGTGAATTCGGACTTTCCTAAATGAATGAATGTTTTCAGCTAATGCTAAAGGGGTCGTCTGTTGTCATTTGGCAGCCATCTGTATTAGCATTTAGCTGAAGCCATCTTGTTTTGGCTGCCATCTTGTCTGCCATGTGAGCCTCAGCTAGGCCTACCAGTGCTAGGGGTTCGCCCTTCTCTACACAAGTCCTCAGACCAAAAGAATAGAAGTTGGCACAGAGACTGTAATATAAAGCAAAGCTTTTTATTAACCTCATGAGGTGGAACTACATTCACACAACACCCTTCGGTAGTGTATGAAGTAGCACACTGAACAGAAGGAACATGGTCCTTTTATACCCACACAGGGGCTCAGAAGAAGGCAGTACAAGTACAGAAGAGAAGGTTTACATATATAAAAGGTCATACAGAAATGCACAGTCAACAGTAGGGAGGAGCTAGCAGTTTGCTGACTCCAAGAAGAATACCCTGCCACTTACAGACTAGAACAGGTGTATGAACAGTTACAGTTTCTTCTGCGCATGTGCAGAGTAGCAGAGCCTAAATATAGTCTGTCTGTAAGCAGAGTACAAGAGTAAACGGCAGCAAGGAAGGACAGAGCACATGGTGAGCACATGGCAGGCAAGATGGCTGTCAAAAACAAGATGTTTTCAGCTAAATGCTAACACCGATCACTGCCAAAATAAAACAGTTTGGAAGAGGCAATTTTGCTTAAGGCATTGATAACTTCTGTAAGCGTTATCAAAGGGGCCTCAGAGTAGATGTCCTTTGGTGGAAAAAAATCTTTAACTTTACTAGTACCCTAATCCTCCAACCTAAGATACAGGGCCTCAATATGTTGTTTCCAGACATTGGCTGTCATTTTTGGTTCGATGGCCTGCTTCCCTTTACCTGCTACCTGTATTAACTATACACCTGAAAGCCTTCATGTCATGGGTGGATAGGGCCTGTTTCAAAGTATCCCACTTGTCCAGCTCCCACAGTTTTTCTGCTTCGGTGATGCTAGCTCTATACAGCTGCCTCTTTTCTCTGATTAGGGGTCTATCTCTGGTTGTGATTGCCTTCATCAATGCTCACTTGGCCATCTGACAACATGTCCTTAAACCAGGGGTGTTTGGTCTTTTTACATGCACTTGGGTATGACGGGGGAAAAAATATATCAGCCAGAGTGGAAATCAACACCTCATAGATCTCTGCAACTCGAGTGAAGGAGATGAATGTACCATCACTGAGAATGGACTGTTCCGCTGCCACTAGATACAGAATCACTAAGTCGTATAGGGATGCCATCCTAACATGGGATTGCTGTATGGTTGACCACCGGACTCTTCTTCTGTTGTTGGTCTAGGTTAATCTGTCATCTTTCAGTATGTTTAGACCAGAGACTTCCTTGTTAAATGGCAGTTCCAAGTCCAAGATTAGAGCATTGTGGTCGCTGTTGTGTCGGGTCAGAACAGCAACGTCCACCACCTGGTGGCATGCTGATACATATCAGGATGTAGTCTATGATAGAAGAGTGTCCTGGTCGATTAATAGTGTGCTTCCCTAGTGTATATGATTTAGTTTGACTGTTACAAACCCTTAGGGAGTCGTTTAGGGTGGGGGATTTAATCTGGAGCACCAGCGGTGTCCAGGCCCTGGTTGGCTGAAATGTTAGCCTCTGGAGTTGACCAATGTAGGTCTTCTTCACTGTCTGTAAATTGGAGGGGTGCACAATCATTAAGGCATGCAGGGGGTGCTGAAGCACCCCAATGGATACAGGTAATGTGCTGGTGACCAGACTTCTGGTTGCTATACAAATTGCAGTCCATGTGATAATATCAGGAAAGTCTACAGTACATAAATTTCCCACCAGTCCATGAAACAGACCCACAAGTGGCCAACACAATGGCTCTCATACTGACCTGTGGGACCAGTCCTGGCACAGCCACAGTGTCCTATAGGCTGGTCAATCCCTGGACTGGTGGTAGGAACAGAGCATGTGCTCAGGATCAGAGACGCTTTCATTACCTTTTCCGGACGTGTGCGCTAGAAACAATGCCCATATGTTGTAATAAGCTGAGCCCAGAAGACGTTTCCATGACAACCCAGTCCCTTCTCTTGGCCCAGCCAAGACTGCAATAAGATTTAGACAAAATTTTGAGAAATCATATCAGCACTCCTGTGAACAAATAATCATGACAATTAGGGCATAAATAAAAGGCCCTGCCAATCTCAAAGGAATTTTTCTGAGCCAAACTCTATTGGTTCTAGAGCTGTTTAAAGATATCAACATGTGTCTTATTCAAGACAGGGATTCCAAAAATGTATAGTCCACTTATTTGTTATCTTTCTTTTCAATCTTTATTCTTTCAAACAAATAGGTATTTCCAGCAACAAGTAGAGATCATCAGAGATCACCAACACGTGTTTCGTCCTCCACAAGGACTTTTTCAAGGCAAATCATATGTTGTAGAAAAGGGCTGGAAGTGCGGGTCGAGGAGTATGGGGTGAAAGGATCACCACAAGTAATGGCTAACCTCGTTATAAAAGTGAAGGTTGACCAATACGCATATGCACTGTGCTACCGGAATCCCAGTGTGGAAGGACGGTGCAAAGTAATAATTCAAATAAACAACCATAGTAAGTTGTGACCCATAATATTCTAAGTCACGAGTATAAAATATGCTGCCGGATTCCAAATACGAATACTCAGCGCAGAAGAGTGTTTAAATGACCAACCATAATAAGTCGTAGAGCATTATAAGTGTAATTGTTACCGTCACATCTCCAAACCCCAAGCCGTCTTAGTAGCGCCAAGACTGCAATAAGATTAAACAAATACAGGGTGGCTGCACTCAAGCCTCTATGAAAGCAAAACGCCTCTAGAAATACTAAAAAGGTGTGATACACTAACCCCTGATGCGTGGCACTTGGCACGGCCGATACTTGAAAATGCCTCCTCCCTGGTGGAACATCATGAAAACTCTTGCACCTAAATTCAAAACGAAAGTGAAAAACAGAATCAACAAAGAATATCTTTCATCTACTTTAAGTACAGAAAGGCAGACACTCTGATCCCTAGAAGATAAGTGGAAGAAGCCATCATCACCCACGCCCTATAAAGTACAACCGCCTAGGAAAAAGAAACACCAGTAACATTAAATACAGAAGCTGTTTCCCTCAAGATTAAATAAATGCACGTAAGCATGAAAGAATTCGGCAAATTCCTCCTTTTACTCAAGCATGTCCCTAAATTGCTGATTTGTAAAGTGTGACTGATCACCCCTAAGGGTATCCAGGTGCTGGGGCCGTCTGGTTGCCCAGAGTCACATGATGCTGAGCTGCGGCCAATGCTGGGGCTCAAGCAGTGAGCCCTGTGCGCCGGAGTCAGCTGCCCTGGCCGCTGCACCACACCTGTCAATAAAGAAGAAAACTACCAACCTGATACTGCAGGCTGACTTGGGAAACTAACTGACAGATGTATTAAGTGTGATGGAAAGTTGGATATCTTTCTTACAACTTTGGCTGTCACTCCTTATATTTACATTTATAAATGGAACTGCCACTCTTTAGTTTCTCTTGTTCTTTTTCTTGTATAGGGAGATATGTTTAAACATTTATTAAAAAGATACATTATAAAACATATGCTTTTGAGTCAGTGAAGTGAAAGAGAGGCAAGTTGTGGAGATACTGGCTTTTGGAGACCCCTCCCCACTGGAGGGTCAAAGCCAGTGGTGCAGGGGACATCTAGAATCTACGGGTTCACCTTCCTTACTCATACATTACCAAAGAGACCAGGACAACTTAGCTGTGGAGGAAAGTAAGTTACTTTATTAGCTTGAGCTAAGGACAGGCTCGGAGAATGGTACAAAGATAATTCTACGGAGACTGCTGCTTCACTCCGCAGCGCACACACAATTATAGCACTAGCCATACCCTTTACATATCTAATCAGAATACAAGTTCCTTATCCGTCTCGGTTGGCGTAATCGTGGCCAGGGAGCATCTGTCTCTGATTGCACAATGTACACAGCCTCTGGCTTCTGCGCCCAGATGTCGTGGTCACGGAGCACAGCCGTTGGTCGTGGGAGGCTGAACTACTGACAGTGCACAGGATGTGGCTAAGTCTTTGGCACAACCAGGGGAGAGGTACACAAGCAGCTTCTCGGAATCGGCTCAACCGCAAGGAGCGGGGAGGGCTAAGCAAGTTCTAACAGGGACACAGAAATCAATCCTTCACCATGTTGCCATGCCGAGAGCATGGCAACACAAAATGGAGTCTCAGCGGCCATTCTAAGCACAGTTCAACAGAGAGTGGGGTCAAAGACATGAGGTCAGGGGTCAAAGGCATGAGGTTAGGGGTCAAAGGCATGAGGTCAGGGGTCATCACTCATAGATTTGCTCAAGGATTAATCAGTCTTTTCTTTAAACTCAAGAGGAGGGGCTGACAGTCTCCTCCATGAGCAGACATTTACAGACCCTCTCCTCCCCCTGGGGTCTGAGGTCTGTGAGGGTCAGAAAATGAGGATAAGTGCAAGGACCCTCAGTGGCCCCTCCTCCTGCAGGAGGCACAGACCCTCAGGGGCCCCTCTCCCTGTGGAAAAGTAAATTTTGCCTTGCCATATGTGCCTACGTGTTCCCCATCCTATGTTATATGTGCATGATCGATATGCATGTATCCCCCTATGATCGATTAAAGACGCAATTATAGTTGTGTCCAACTCTAGTATGCCAGTATCCAGTTCTCGTGAAAACAACGAGTATTAGGCCTATGTTGTCACGTTTTACAGTGTGCACGTTATTTCATTGAATTGTCCCCGTTTCTAGGCCTCAAAAGGGCCCGGACACCAGATTCAAGCTCCAGTCTCCTGAACCCACTCTGAGGAGCGATACAGCCCCCACCTGCATCCCTGACCCTTCACTTACTTCCTGCCTCGCAGCGCGGTGCCCAGCCTGGCTCTGCCTGCCAGTCTGCCAAGAGTATGTTATGCTTCTAGTTATCAGTCCAGCCTCTCGTCTTCACATTCCTAAGCTACTGAACCGCATCAACAGTTTCAGCTATGGTCTAGTCTTTCTGTCTCCATGCAAGAGAAATACTGTATTAATATTCATAGAATATTCCTAGCACACGCAATACATGTAGAATAAATGCATGCACCAGTCTTAGTGTCAAGTAGCCTCTGCCCTGATAACTTTTAGTTTCTATCAACATGTACTCCAAACACCAGATACCAGATATGCTATAGGTACATGTCGTCCTGACACCGCAGACTTTTAGTCTCCTCTTCGAGTGCAGAAGTCATAGCCCCAGTTCTCCCTGGTAACACGTCATTGCCCGTTTGCGCGCACCACTAGGTTAAAGGTCCCATCTGCTCTCAGGTAGCCCCCTCCATGTTTCCGCCCATTCATGACACTTCTATGACGTTTCACATCACATGACTACGTGCACGCCCTGTGCACGCCTTCTTTTTCCGCCCATGTGTTCTTATCTTACGCTTGTCACAAGTTACGCCTACTGTATGTAATGTATTTGAAATGTCTTACTATATATATGCTGCACTGTCGATGAAGCGCTGCAGCTGCCTTCCTTTTCATTTTATTTCAGGCTGTCCCGTTACAGTCCCTTCCCTTTTGCCTGAATAAATCCTTCTGACTCAGACACATCGGATCCTGCCTCTTATTTATTGAGCTATCTGTTATTGTTAATGTAATTCAAAAATAGTCCCGGTATTATTTATTTATATACCACAGCCAGGCCCCCTCCAATGATGGTTAGGAAGGCTTGGAACTCTCTCCCTGCACATTAGAGTCAGGCCCCCTCCACTGATGTTTACGAAGGCTTGGAACTCTCTCCCTGCACATTAGACCCAGGCCCCCTCCACTGATGTTTAGGAAGGCTGGGAACTCTCTCCCTGCACATTAGAGCCAGGCCCCCTCCACTGATGTTTAGGAAGGCTGGGAACTCTCTCCCTGCACATTAGAGCCAGGCCCCCTCCACTGATGTTTAGGAAGGTGTGGAACTCTCTCCCCTGCACATTAGAGCCAGGACCCCTCCACTGATGTTTAGGAAGGTTTGGATCTCTGTCCCGCACGCATTAGAGCCAGGCCCAATCCACTGATGTTTAGGAAGGCTTGGAACTCTCTCCCCTGCGCATTAGAGCCAGGCCCCCTCCACTGATGTTTAGGAAGGCTTGGAACTCTCTCCCCGGCGCCTTAGAGCCAGGCCCCCTCCACTGATGTTTAGGACTAGGAAGGCTTGGAACTCTCTCCCTGCGCATTACAGCCAGGCCACCTCCAATGATGTTTAGGAAGGCTTGGATCTCTGTCCCACACGCATTAGAGCCAGGCCCCCTCCACTGATGTTTAAGAAGGCTTGGAACTCTCTCTTCTGCACATTAGAGCCAGGCCCCGTCCACTGATGTATAGGAAGGCTTGGAACTCTCTCCCCTGCACATTAGAGCCAGGCCCCCTCCACTGATGTTTAGGAAGCCTAGAACTCTCTCCCCTGCACATTAGAGCCAGGCCCCCTCCACTGACGGTTAGGAAGGCTTGGATCTCTGTCCCCCACGCATTAGAGCCAGGCCCCCTCCACTGATGTTTAGGAAGGCTTGGATCTCTGTCCCCCACGCATTAGAGCCAGGCCCCCTCCACTGATATTTAGGAAGGCTTGGATCTCTGTCCCCCACGCATTAGAGCCAGGCCCCCTCCACTGATGTTTAGGAAGGCTTGGATCTCTGTGCCCCACGCATTAGAGCCAGGCCCCCTCCACTGATGTTTAGGAAGCTTAGAACTCTCTCTCCTGCACATTAGAGCCAGGCCCCCTCCACTGATGGTTAGGAAGGCTTGGAGCTCTCTCCCTGCACATTAGAGCCACGCCCCCTCCACTGATGTTTAGGAAGCTTAGAACTCTCTCTCCTGCGCATTAGAGCCAGGCCCCCTCCACTGATGGTTAGGAAGGCTTGGAGCTCTCTCCCTGCACATTAGAGCCACGCCCCCTCCACTGATGTTTAGGAAGCTTAGAACTCTCTCTCCTACGCATTAGAGCCAGGCCCCCTCCACTGATGGTTAGGAAGGCTTGGATCTCTCTCCCCTGCACATTAGAGCCAGGCACCCTCCACTGATCTTTAGGAAGGGTTGGAACTCTCTCCCCTGCACATTAGAGTCAGGCCCCCTCCACTGATGTTTAGGAAGGCTTGGATCTCTTTCCCCCACGCATTAGAGCCAGGCCCCCTCCACTGATGTTTATGAAGGCTTGGATCTCTGTCCCCCACGCATTAGAGCCAGGCCCCCTCCACTGATGTTTAGGAAGGCTTGGATATCTGTCCCCCACGCATTAGAACCAGGCCCCCTCCACTGATGTTTAGGAAGCTTAGAACTCTCTCTCCTGCACATTAGAGCCAGGCCCCCTCCACTGATGGTTAGGAAGGCTTGAATCTCTTTCCCCTGCACATTAGAGCCAGGCCCCCTCCACTGATGGTTAGGAAGGCTTGGATCTCTGTCCCCCACGCATTAGAGCCAGGCCCCCTCCACTGATGGTTAGGAAGGCTTGGAACTCTCTCCCCAGCTCATTAGAGCCAGGCCCCCTCCACTGATGTTTAGGAAGGCTTGGATCTCTCTCCCCCACGCATTATAGCCGGGCCCCCTCCACTGATGTTTAGGAAGGCTTGGAACTCTCTCTCCTGCGCATTAGAGCCAGGCTCCCTCCACTGATGTTTAGGAAGGCTTGGAGCTCTCTCCTCGCACATTAGAGCCAGGCCCCCTCCACTGATGTTTAGGAAGGCTTGAAGCTCTCTCCATGCACATTAGAGCCAGGCCCCCTCCACTGATGTTTAGGAAGCTTAGAACTCTCTCTTCTGCACATTAGAGCCAGGCCCCGTCCACTGATGTTTAGGAAGCTTAGAACTCTCTCCCCTGCACATTAGAGCCAGGCCCCCTCCACTAATGGTTAGGAAGGCTTGGATCTCTCTCCCCTGCAAATTAGAGCCAGGCCCCCTCCACTGATGGTTAGGAAGCCTTGGATCTCTCTCCCCTGCACATTAGAGCCAGGCCCTCTCCACTGATGTTTTAGAATGCTTGGAACTCTCTCCCTGCACATTAGAGCCAGGCCCCCTCCACTGATGTTTAGGAAGGCTTGGATCTCTGTCCCCCACGCATTAGAGCCAGGCCCCCTCCACTGATGGTTAGGAAGGCTTGGAACTCTCTCCCTGCACATTAGAGCCAGGCCCCCTCCACTGATGTTTAGGAAGGCTTGGATCTCTGTCCTCCATGCATTAGAGCCAGGCCCCCTCCACTGATGTTTAGGAAGGCTTAGAACTCTCTCTCCTGCGCATTAGAGCCAGGCCCACTCCACTGATGGTTAGGAAGGCTTGGAACTCTCTCCCTGCACATTAGAGCCAGGCCCCCTCCACTGATGTTTAGGAAAGCTTGAATCTCTCTCCCCCACGCATTAGAGCCAGGCCTCCTCCACTGATGTTTAGGAAGGCTTGGATCTGTGTCACCCACGCATTAGAGCCAGGCCCCCTCCACTGATGGTTAGGAAGGCTTGGAACTCTCTCCCCAGCTCATTAGAGCCAGGCCCCCTCCACTGATGTTTAGGAAGGCTTGGATCTCTCTCCCCCACGCATTAGAGCCAGACCCCCTCCACTGATGTTTAGGAAGACTTGGAACTCTCTCTCCTGCGCATTAGAGCCAGGCTCCCTCCACTGATGTTTAGGAAGGCTTGGAGCTCTCTCCCTGCACATTAGAGCCAGGCCCCCTCCACTGATGTTTAGGAAGGCTTGAAGCTCTCTCCATGCACATTAGAGCCAGGCCCCCTCCACTGATGTTTAGGAAGCTTAGAACTCTCTCTTCTGCACATTAGAGCCAGGCCCCGTCCACTGATGTTTAGGAAGGCTTGGAACTCTCTCTCCTGCGTATTAGAGCCAGGCCCCCTCCACTGATGTTTAGGAAGGCTTGGAACTCTCTCTCCGGCACATTACAGCCAGGCCCCTCCACTGATGTTTAGGAAGCATTGGAACTCTCTCCCCTGCACATTAGAGTCAGGCCCCCTCCATTTATGGTTAGGAAGGCTTGGATCTCTGTCCCCCACGCATTAGAGCCAGGCCCCCTCCACTGATGTTTAGGAAAGCTTGGATCTCTCTCCCCACGCATTAGAGCCAGGCCTCCTCCACTGATGTTTAGGAAGGCTTGGATCTCTGTCCCCCACGCATTAGAGCCAGGCCCCCTCCACTTATGTTTAGGAAGCTTAGAACTCTCTCTTCTGCACATTAGAGCCAGGCCCCGTCCACTGATGTATAGGAAGCTTAGAACTCTCTCCCCTGCACATTAGAGCCAGGCCCCCTCCACTGATGTTTAGGAAGCTTAGAACTCTCTCCCCTGCACATTAGAGCCAGGCCCCCTCCACAGATGGTTAGGAAGGCTTGGATCTCTCTCCCCTGCAAATTAGAGCCAGGCCCCCTCCACTGATGGTTAGGAAGGCTTGGATCTCTCTCACCTGCACATTAGAGCCAGGCCCTCTCCACTGATGTTTTAGAATGCTTGTAACTCTCTCCCTGCACATTAGAGCCAGGCCCCCTCCACTGATGTTTAGGAAGGCTGGGAACTCTCTCCCTGCACATTAGAGCCAGGCCCCCTCCACTGATGTTGAGGAAGGCTTGGAACTCTCTCCCCTGCACATTAGAGCCAGGACCCCTCCACTGATGTTTAGGAAGGTTTGGATCTCTGTCCCGCACGCATTAGAGCCAGGCCCAATCCACTGATGTTTAGGAAGGCTTGGAACGCTCTCCCCTGCGCATTAGAGCCAGGCCCCCTCCACTGATGTTTAGGAAGGCTTGGAACGCTCTCCCCGGCGCCTTAGAGCCAGGCCCCCTCCACTGATGTTTAGGAAGGCTTGGAACTCTCTCCCCTGCACATTAGAGCCAGGGCCCATCCAATGATGTTTAGGAAGGCTTGGATCTCTGTCCCACACTCATTAGAGCCAGGCCCCCTCCACTGATGTTTAAGAAGGCTTGGAACTCTCTCTTCTGCACATTAGAGCCAGGCCCCGTCCACTGATGTATAGGAAGGCTTGGAACTCTCTCCCCTGCACATTAGAGCCAGGCCCCCTCCACTGACGGTTAGGAAGGCTTGGATCTCTGTCCCCCACACATTAGAGCCAGGCCCCCTCCACTGATGTTTAGGAAGGCTTGGATCTCTGTCCCACACGCATTAGAGCCAGGCCCCCTCCACTGATATTTAGGAAGGCTTGGATCTCTGTCCCCCACGCATTAGAGCCAGGCCCCCTCCACTGATGTTTAGGAAGGCTTGGATCTCTGTGCCCCACGCATTAGAGCCAGGCCCCCTCCACTGATGTTTAGGAAGCTTAGAACTCTCTCTCCTGCACATTAGAGCCAGGCCCCCTCCACTGATGGTTAGGAAGGCTTGGAGCTCTCTCCCTGTACATTAGAGCCACGCCCCCTCCACTGATGTTTAGGAAGCTTAGAACTCTCTCTCCTGCGCATTATAGCCAGGCCCCCTCCACTGATGGTTAGGAAGGCTTGGAGCTCTCTCCCTGCACATTAGAGCCACGCCCCCTCCACTGATGTTTAGGAAGCTTAGAACTCTCTCTCCTGCGCTTTAGAGCCAGGCCCCCTCCACTGATGGTTAGGAAGGCTTGGATCTCTCTCCCATGCACATTAGAGCCAGGCACCCTCCACTGATCTTTAGGAAGGGTTGGAACTCTCTCCCCTGCACATTAGAGTCAGGCCCCCTCCACTGATGTTTAGGAAGGCTTGGATCTCTGTGCCCCACGCATTAGAGCCAGGCCCCCTCCACTGATGTTTAGGAAGCTTAGAACTCTCTCTCCTGCACATTAGAGCCAGGCCCCCTCCACTGATGGTTAGGAAGGCTTGGAGCTCTCTCCCTGCACATTAGAGCCACGCCCCCTCCACTGATGTTTAGGAAGCTTAGAACTCTCTCTCCTGCGCATTAGAGCCAGGCCCCCTCCACTGATGGTTAGGAAGGCTTGGAGCTCTCTCCCTGCACATTAGAGCCACGCCCCCTCCACTGATGTTTAGGAAGCTTAAAACTCTCTCTCCTGCGCATTAGAGCCAGGCCCCCTCCACTGATGGTTAGGAAGGCTTGGATCTCTCTCCCCTGCACATTAGAGCCAGGCACCCTCCACTGATCTTTAGGAAGGGTTGGAACTCTCTCCCCTGCACATTAGAGTCAGGCCCCCTCCACTGATGTTTAGGAAGGCTTGGATCTCTTTCCCCCACGCATTAGAGCCAGGCCCCCTCCACTGATGTTTAGGAAGGCTTGGATCTCTGTCCCCCACGCATTAGAGCCAGGCCCCCTCCACTGATGTTTAGGAAGGCTTGGATATCTGTCCCCCGCGCATTAGAGCCAGGCCCCCTCCACTGATGTTTAGGAAGCTTAGAACTCTCTCTCCTGCACATTAGAGCCAGGCCCCCTCCACTGATGGTTAGGAAGGCTTGAATCTCTTTCCCCTGCACATTAGAGCCAGGCCCCCTCCACTGATGGTTAGGAAGGCTTGGATCTCTGTCCCCCATGCATTAGAGCCAGGCCCCCTCCACTGATGGTTAGGAAGGCTTGGAACTCTCTCCCCAGCTCATTAGAGCCAGGCCCCCTCCACTGATGTTTAGGAAGGCTTGGATCTCTCTCCCCCACGCATTAGAGCCAGGCCCCCTCCACTGATGTTTAGGAAGGCTTGGAACTCTCTCTCCTGCGCATTAGAGCCAGGCTCCCTCCACTGATGTTTAGGAAGGCGTGGAGCTCTCTCCCTGCACATTAGAGCCAGGCCCCCTCCACTGATGTTTAGGAAGGCTTGAAGCTCTCTCCATGCACATTAGAGCCAGGCCCCCTCCACTGATGTTTAGGAAGCTTAGAACTCTCTCCCCTGCACATTAGAGCCAGGCCCCCTCCACTGATGGTTAGGAAGGCTTGGATCTCTCTCCCCTGAAAATTAGAGCCAGGCCCCCTCCACTGATGGTTAGGAAGCCTTGGATCTCTCTCCCCTGCACATTAGAGCCAGGCCCTCTCCACTGATGTTTTAGAATACTTGGAACTCTCTCCCTGCACATTAGAGCCAGGCCCCCTCCACTGATGTTTAGGAAGGCTTGGATCTCTGTCCCCCACGCATTAGAGCCAGGCCCCCTCCACTGATGGTTAGGAAGGCTTGGAACTCTCTCCCTGCACATTAGAGCCAGGCCCCCTTCACTGATGTTTAGGAAGGCTTGGATGTCTGTCCCCCATGCATTAGAGCCAGGCCCCCTCCACTGATGTTTAGGAAGGCTTAGAACTCTCTCTCATGCGCATTAGAGCCAGGCCCACTCCACTGATGGTTAGGAAGGCTTGGAACTCTCTCCCTGCACATTAGAGCCAGGCCCCCTCCACTGATGTTTAGGAAAGCTTGAATCTCTCTCCCCCACGCATTAGAGCCAGGCCTCCTCCACTGATGTTTAGGAAGGCTTGGATCTCTGTCCCCCACGCATTAGAGCCAGGCCCCCTCCACTGATGTTTAGGAAGGCTTGGATCTCTCTCCCCCACGCATTAGAGCCAGGCCCCCTCCACTGATGTTTAGGAAGGATTGTTGGAACTCTCTCTCCTGCGCATTAGAGCCAGGCTCCCTCCACTGATGTTTAGGAAGGCTTGGAGCTCTCTCCCTGCACATTAGAGCCAGCCTCCCTCCACTGATGTTTAGGAAGGCTTGAAGCTCTCTCCATGCACATTAGAGCCAGGCCCCCTCCACTGATGTTTAGGAAGCTTAGGACTCTCTCTTCTGCACATTAGAGCCAGGCCCCGTCCACTGATGTTTAGGAAGGCTTGGAACTCTCTCTCCTGCGCATTAGAGCCAGGCCCCCTCCACTGATGTTTAGGAAGGCTTGGAACTCTCTCTCCGGCGCATTACAGCCAGGCCCCTCCACTGATGTTTAGGAAGCATTGGAACTCTCTCCCCTGCACATTAGAGTCAGGCCCCCTCCACTTATGGTTAGGAAGGCTTGGATCTCTGTCCCCCACGCATTAGAGCCAGGCCCCCTCCACTGATGTTTAGGAAAGCTTGGATCTCTCTCCCCACGCATTAGAGCCAGGCCTCCTCCACTGATGTTTAGGAAGGCTTGGATCTCTGTCCCCAAACGCATTAGAGCCAGGCCCCCTCCACTGATGTTTAGGAAAGCTTGGATCTCTCTCCCCCACGCATTAGAGCCAGGCCTCCTCCACTGATGTTTAGGAAGGCTTGGAACTCTCTCCCTGCACATTAGAGCCAGGCCCCCTCCAATGATGTTTAGGAAGGCTTGGAACTCTCTCCCTGCACATTAGAGCCAGGCCCCCTCCAATGATGTTTATGAAGTGTTAGAACTCTCTCTCCTGCGCATTAGAGCCAGGCCCACTCCACTGATGTTTAGGAAGGCTTGGAACTCTCTCCCTGCACATTAGAGCCAGGCCCCCTCCACTGATGTTTAGGAAGGCTTGGAGCGCTCTCCCTGCACATTAAGCCAGCCCCCCTCCACTGATGTTTAGGAAGCTTAGAACTCTCTCTTCTGCACATTAGAGCCAGGCCCCGTCCACTGATGTATAGGAAGGCTTGGAACTCTCTCCCCTGCACATTAGAGCCAGACCCCCTCCACTGATGTTTAGGAAGCTTAGAACTCTCTCCCCTGCACATTAGAGCCAGGCCCCCTCCACTGATGTATGGAAGGCTTGGAACTCTCTCCCCGGCACATTAGAGCCAGGCCCCCTCCACTGATGGTTAGGAAGGCTTGGATCTCTCTCCCCTGCAAATTAGAGCCAGGCCCCCTCCACTGATGGTTAGGAAGGCTTGGATCTCTCTCCCCTGCACATTAGAGCCAGGCCCTCTCCACTGATGTTTTAGAATGCTTGGAACTCTCTCCCTGCACATTAGAGCTAGGCCCCCTCCACTGATGTTTAGGAAGGCTTGGATCTCTGTCCCCCACGCATTAGAGCCTATCCCCCTCAACTGATGGTTAGGAAGGCTTGGAACTCTCTCCCTGCACATTAGAGCCAGGCCCCCTCCACTGATGTTTAGGAAGGCTTGGATCTCTGTCCCCCACGCATTAGAGCCAGGCCCCCTCCACTGATGTTTAGGAAGGCTTAGAACTCTGTCTCCTGCGCATTAGAGCCAGGCCCACTCCACTGATGGTTAGGAAGGCTTGGAACTCTCTCCCTGCACATTAGAGACAGGCCCCCTCCACTGATGGTTAGGAAGGCTTGGAACTCTCTCCCTGCACATTAGAGCCAGGCCCCCTCCAATGATGTTTAGGAAGGCTTAGAACTCTCTCTCCTGCGCATTAGAGCCAGGCCCCCTCCACTGATGTTTAGGAAGGCTTGGAACTCTCTCTCCGGCGCATTACAGCCAGGCCCCCTCCACTGATGTTTAGGAAGCATTGGAACTCTCTCCCCTGCACATTAGAGTCAGGCCCCCTCCACTGATGTTTAGGAAGGCTTGGATCTCTGTCCCCCACGCATTAGAGCCAGGCCCCCTCCACTGATGTTTAGGAAAGCTTGGATCTCTCTCCCCCACGCATTAGAGCCAGGCCTCCTCCACTGATGTTTAGGAAGGCTTGGAACTCTCTTCCTGCACATTAGAGCCAGGCCCCTTCCAATGATGTTTAGGAAGGCTTGGAACTCTCTCCCTGCACATTAGAGCCAGTCCCCCTCCAATGATGTTTATGAAGTGTTAGAACTCTCTCTCCTGCGCATTAGAGCCAGGCCCCCTCCACTGATGTTTAGGAAGGCTTGGAACTCTCTCCCTGCACATTAGAGCCAGGCCCCCTCCACTGATGTTTAGGAAGGCTTGGCTCTCTCTCTCCTGCACATTAGAGCCAGTCCCTCTCCAATGATGTTTATGAAGTGTTAGAACTCTCTCTCCTGCGCATTAGAGCCAGGCCCCCTCCACTGATGGTTAGGAAGGCTTGGATCTCTCTCCCCTGCACATTAGAGCCAGGCCCAATCCACTGATGTTTAGGAAGCTTGGAACTCTCTCTCCTGCGCATTAGAGCCAGGCACCCTCCACTGATGTTTAGGAAGGCTTGGAACTCTCTCCCCTGCACATTAGAGCCAGGCCCACCCCACTGATGTTTAGGAAGGCTTGGAACTCTCGCCCCAGCACATTAGAGCCAGGCATCTCCACTGATGTTGAGGACGCTTAGAACTCTCTCTCCTGCACATTAGAGCCAGGCTCTGGCACTGATGGTTAGGAAGGCACTGATGGTTAGGAAGGCTTGAATCTCTTTCCCCTGCACATTAGAGCTAGGCCCTCTCCACTGATGTTTTAGAAGGCTTGGAACTCTCTCCCCTGCACATTAGAGCCAGGCCCCCTCCACTGATGTTTAGGAAGGCTTAGAACTCTCTCCCTGCACATTAGAGCCAGGCCCCCTCCACTGAAGTTTACGAAGGCTTGGAACTCTCTCCCTGCACATTAGAGCCAGGCCCCCTCCACTGATGTTTAGGAAGGCTTGGATCTCTGTCCCCCACGCATTAGAGCCAGGCCCCCTCCACTGATGTTTAGGAAGCTTAGAACTCTCTCTCCTGCGCATTACAGCCAGGCCCCCTCCACTGATGGTTAGGAAGGCTTGGATCTCTCTCCCCTGCACATTAGAGCCAGGCCCCCTCCACTGATGGTTAGGAAGGCTTGGAACTCTCTCTCCTGCACATTAGGGCCAGGCCCCCTCCACTGATGGTTAGGAAGGCTTGAATCTCTTTCCCCTGCACATTAGAGCCAGGCCCCCTCCACTGATGGTTAGGAAGGCTTGGATCTCTGTCCCCCACGCATTAGAGCCAGGCCCCCTCCACTGATGTTTAGGAAGCTTGGAACTCTCTCTCCTGCGCATTACAGCCAGGCCCCTCCACTGATGTTTAGGAAGGCTTGGAACTCTCTCCCCTGCACATTAGAGTCAGGCCCCCTACACTGATGGTTAGGAAGGCTTGGATCTCTGTCCCCCACGCATTAGAGCCAGGCCCCCTCCACTGATGTTTAGGAAGGCTTGGATCTCTGTCCCCCACGCATTAGAGCCAGGCCCCCTCCACTGATGTTTAGGAAGGCTTGGATCTCTGTCCCGCATGCATTAGAGCCAGGCCCCCTCCACTGATGTTTAGGAAGCTTAGAACTCTCTCTCCTGCACATTAGAGCCAGGCCCCCTCCACTGATGGTTAGGAAGACTTGGAGCTCTCTCCCTGCACATTAGAGCCACGCCCCCTCCACTGATGTTAAGGAAGCTTAAAACTCTCTCTCCTGCGCATTAGAGCCAGGCCCCCTCCACTGATGGTTAGGAAGGCTTGGATCTCTCTCCCCTGCACATTAGAGCCAGGCACCCTCCACTGATGTTTAGGAAGGCTTGGAACTCTCTCCCCTGCACATTAGAGTCAGGCCCCCTCCACTGATGGTTAGGAAGGCTTGGATCTCTGTCCCCCACGCATTAGAGCCAGGCCCCCTCCATTGATGTTTAGGAAGGCTTGGATCTCTGTCCCCCATGCATTAGAGCCAGGCCCCCTCCACTGATGTTTAGGAAGCTTAGAACTCTCTCTCCTGCACATTAGAGCCAGGCCCCCTCCACTGATGGTTAGGAAGGCTTGAATCTCTTTCCCCTGCACATTAGTGCCAAGCCCCCTCCACTGATGGTTAGGAAGGCTTGGATCTCTGTCCCCCACGCATTAGAGCCAGGCCCTCTCCACCGATGGTTAGGAAGGCTTGGAACTCTCTCCCCAGCTCATTAGAGCCAGGCCCCCTCCACTGATGTTTAGGAAGGCTTGGATCTCTCTCCCGCACGCATTAGAGCCAGGCCCCCTCCACTGATATTTAGGAAGGCTTGGAACTCTCTCTCCTGCGCATTAGAGCCAGGCTCCCTCCACTGATGTTTAGGAAGGCTTGGAGCTCTCTCCCTGCACATTAGAGCCAGGCCCCCTCCACTGATGTTTAGGAAGGCTTGAAGCTCTCTCCATGCACATTAGAGCCAGGCCTCCTCCACTGATGTTTAGGAAGCTTAGAACTCTCTCTCCTGCGCATTAGAGCCAGGCCCAATCCACTGATGTTTAGGAAGGCTTGGAGCTCTCTCCCCTGCACATTAGAGCCAGGCCCCCTCCACTGATGTTTAGGAAGGCTTGGAACTCTCTCTCCTGCACATTAGAGCCAGGCCCCCTCCACTGGTGTTTAGGAAGCGTAGATCTCTCTCTCCTGCGCATTAGAGCCAGGCCCCCTCCACTGATGGTTAGGAAGGCTTGGATCTCTCTCCCCTGCACATTAGAGCCAGGCCCCCCCACTGATGGTTAGGAAGGCTTAGAACTCTCTCTCCTGCACATTAGAGCCAGGCCCCCTCCACTGATGTTTAGGAAGGCTTGGATCTCTATCTCCTGCGCATTAGAGCCAGGCCCCCTCCACTGATGGTTAGGAAGGCTTAGAACTCTCTCCCCTGCACATTAGAGCCAGGCCCCCTCCACTGATGTTTAGGAAAGCTTGGAACTCTCTCTCCTGTGCATTAGAGCCAGGCCCCCTCCACTGATGGTTAGGAAGGCTTAGAACTTTCTACCCTGCACATTAGAGCCAGGCCCACTCCACTGAAGTTTAGGAAGGCTTGGAACTCTCTCTCCTGCGCATTGGAGCCAGGCCCCCTCCACTGATGTTTAGGAAGGCTTGGAACTCTCTCTCTTGCGCATTAGAGCCAGGCCCCCTCCACTGATGGTTAGGAATGCTTAGAACTCTCTCTCCTGCACATTAGAGCCAGGCCCCCTCCACTGATGTTTAGGAAGGCTTGGAACTCTCTCCCCTGCACATTAGAGCCAGGCCCCCTCCACTGATGTTTAGGAAGGCTTGGAACTCTCTCCCTGGACATTAGAGCCAGGCCCCCTCCACTGATGTTTAGGAAGGCTTGGATCTCTGTCCCCCACGCATTAGAGCCAGGCCCCATCCACTGATGTTTAGGAAGCTTAGAACTCTCTCTCCTGCACATTAGAGCCAGGCCCCCTCCACTGATGGTTAGGAAGGCTTGGAGCTCTCTCCCTGCACATTAGAGCCACGCCCCCTCCACTGATGTTTAGGAAGCTTAGAACTCTCTCTCCTGCGCATTAGAGCCAGGCCCCTCCACTGATGGTTAGGAAGGCTTGGAGCTCTCTCCCTGCACATTAGAGCCACGCCCCTCCACTGATGTTTAGGAAGCTTAGAACTCTCTCTCCTGCGCATTAGAGCCGGGCCCCCTCCACTGATGGTTAGGAAGGCTTGGATCTCTCTCCCCTGCACATTAGAGCCAGGCACCCTCCACTTATGTTTAGGAAGGCTTGGATCTCTGTCCCCCACGCATTAGAGCCAGGCCCCCTCCACTGATGTTTAGGAAGGCTTGGATCTCTGTCCCCCATGCATTAGAGCCAGGCCCCCTCCACTGATGTTTAGGAAGCTTAGAACTCTCTCTCCTGCACATTAGAGCCAGGCCCCCTCCACTGATGGTTAGGAAGGCTTGAATCTCTTTCCCCAGAACATTAGAGCCAGGCCCCCTCCACTGATGGTTAGGAAGGCTTGGATCTCTGTCCCCCATGCATTAGAGCCAGGCCCTGTCCACTGATGGTTAGGAAGGCTTGGAACTCTCTCCCCAGCTCATTAGAGCCAGGCCCCCTCCACTGATGTTTAGGAAGGCTTGGATCTCTCTCCCGCACGCATTAGAGCCAGGCCCCCTCCACTGATGTTTAGGAAGGCTTGGAACTCTCTCTCCTGCGCATTAGAGCCAGGCTCCCTCCACTGATGTTTAGGAAGGCTTGGAGATCTCTCCCTGCACATTAGAGCCAGGCCCCCTCCACTGATGTTTAGGAAGGCTTGAACCTCTCTCCATGCACATTAGAGCCAGGCCCCCTCCACTGATGTTTAGGAAGCTTACAACTCTCTCTCCTGCGCATTAGAGCCAGGCCCAATCCACTGATGTTTAGGAAGGCTTGGAGCTCTCTCCCTGCACATTAGAGCCAGGCCCCCTCCACTGATGTTTAGGAAGCGTAGATCTCTCTCTCCTGCGCATTAGAGCCAGGCCCCCTCCACTGATGTTTAGGAAGGCTCGGATCTCTATCTCCTGCGCATTAGAGCCAGGCCCCCTCCACTGATGTTTAGGAAGGCTTGGAACTCTCTCTCCTGCGCATTAGAGCCAGGCCCCCTCCACTGATGGTTAGGAATGCTTAGAACTCTGTCTCCTGCACATTAGAGCCAGGCCCCCTCCACTGATGTTTAGGAAGCCTTGGAACTCTCTCCCCTGCACATTAGAGCCAGGCCCCCTCCACTGATGTTTAGGAAGGCTTGGAACTCTCTCCCTGCACATTAGAGCCAGGCCCCCTCCACTGATGTTTAGGAAGGCTTAGAACTCTCTCTCCTGCACATAAGAGCCAGGCCCCCTCCACTGATGTTTAGGAAGGCTGGGAACTCTCTCCCTGCACATTAGAGCCAGGCCCCCTCCACTGATGTTTAGGAAGGCTGGGAACTCTCTCCCTGCACATTAGAGCCAGGCCCCCTCCACTGATGTTTAGGAAGGCTTGGAACTCTCTCCCCTGCACATTAGAGCCAGGACAACTCCACTGATGTTTAGGAAGGCTTGGATCTCTGTACCGCACGCATTAGAGCCAGGCCCAATCCACTGATGTTTAGGAAGGCTTGGAACTCTCTCCCCTGCGCATTAGAGCCAGGCCCCCTCCACTGATGTTTAGGAAGGCTTGGAACTCTCTCCCCGGCACCTTAGAGCCAGGCCCCCTCCACTGATGTTTAGGAAGGCTTTGAACTCTCTCCCTGCGCATTACAGCCAGGCCACCTCCACTGATGTTTAGGAAGGCTTGGATCTCTGTCCCACATGCATTAGACCCAGGCCCCCTCCACTGATGTTTAAGAAGGCTTGGAACTCTCTCTTCTGCACATTAGAGCCAGGCCCCGTCCACTGATGTATAGGAAGGCTTGGAACTCTCTCCCCTGCACATTAGAGCCAGGCCCCCTCCACTGATGTTTAGGAAGCTTAGAACTCTCTCCCCTGCACATTAGAGCCAGGCCCCCTCCACTGACGGTTAGGAAGGCTTGGATCTCTCTCCCCTGCACATTAGAGCCAGACCCTCTCCACTGATGTTTTAGAATACTTGGAACTCTCTCCCTGCACATTAGAGCCAGGCCCCCTCCACTGATGTTTAGGAAGGCTTGGATCTCTGTCCCCCGTGCATTAGAGCCAGGTCCCCTCCACTGATGGTTAGGAAGGCTTGGAACTCTCTCCCTGCACATTAGAGCCAGGCCCCCTCCACTGATGTTTAGGAAGGCTTGGAACTCTCTCCCTGCACATTAGAGCCAGGCCCCCTCCAATGATGTTTAGGAAGCTTAGAACTCTCTCTCCTGCACATTAGAGCTAGGCGCCCCCCACTGATTGTTAGGAAGGCTTGAATCTCTTTCCCCTGCACATTAGTGCTAGGCCCTCTCCACTGATGTTTTAGAAGGCTTGGAACTCTCTCCCCTGCACATTAGAGCCAGGCCCCCTCCACTGACGTTTAGGAAGGCTTGTAACTCTCTCCCTGCACATTAGAGCCAGGCCCCCTCCACTGATGTTTACGATGGCTTGGAACTCTCTCGCTGCACATTAGAGCCAGGCCCCCTCCACTGATGTTTAGGAAGCTTAGAACTCTCTCTCCGGCGCATTACAGCCAGGCCCCTTCACTGATGTTTAGGAAGCATTGGAACTCTCTCCCCTGCACATTAGAGTCAGGCCCCCTCCACTGATGGTTAGGAAGGCTTGGACCTCTGTCCCCCACGCATTAGAGCCAGGCCCCATCCACTGATGTTTAGGAAGGCTTGGATCTCTGTCCCCCACGCATTAGAGCCAGGCACCCTCCACTGATGTTTAGGAAGACTTGGATTTCTGTACCCCACGCATTAGAGCCAGGCCCCCTCCACTGATGTTTAGGAAGCTTAGAATTCTCTCTCCTGCACATTAGAGCCAGGCCCCCTCCACTGATGGTTAGGAAGGCTTGAATATTTTTCCCCTGCACATTAGAGCCAGGCCCCCTCCACTGATGGTTAGGAAGGCTTGGATCTATGTCCCCCACGCATTAGAGCCAGGCCCCCTCCACTGATGTTTAGGAAGCTTGGAACTCTCTCTCCTGCGCATTACAGCCAGGCCCCTCCACTGATGTTTAGGAAGGCTTGGAACTCTCTCCCCGGCACATTAGAGCCAGGCCCCCTCCACTGATGTTTAGGAAGGCTTGGAACTCTCTCCCCTGCACATTAGAGTCAGGCCCCCTCCACTGATGGTTAGGAAGGCTTGGATCTCTGTCCCCCACGCATTAGAGCCAGGCCCCCTCCACTGATGTTTAGGAAGGCTTGGATCTCTGTCCCCCACGCATTAGAGCCAGGCCCCCTCCACTGATGTTTACGAAGGCTTGGATCTCTGTCCCCCACGCATTAGAGCCAGGCCCCCTCCACTGATGTTTAGGAAGCTTAGAACTCTCTCTCCTGCACATTAGAGCCAGGCCCCTTCCACTGATGGTTAGGAAGGCTTGGAGCTCTCTCCCTGCACATTAGAGCCACGCCCCCTCCACTGATGTTTAGGAAGCTTAGAACTCTCTCTCCTGCGCATTAGAGCCAGGCCCCCTCCACTGATGGTTAGGAAGGCTTGGATCTCTCTCCCTTGCACATTTGAGCCAGGCCCAATCCACTGATATTTAGGAAGCTTAGAACTCTCTCTCCTGAGCATTAGAGCCAGGCACCCTCCACTGATGTTTAGGAAGGCTTGGAACTCTCTCCCCTGCACATTAGAGTCAGGCCCCCTCCACTGATGGTTAGGAAGGCTTGGATCTCTGTCCCGAACGCATTAGAGCCAGGCCCCATCCACTGATGTTTAGGAAGGCTTGGATCTCTGTCCCCCACGCATTAGAGCCAGGCCCCCTCCACTGATGTTTAGGAAGGCTTGGATCTCTGTCCCCCATGCATTAGAGCCAGGCCCCCTCCACTGATGTTTAGGAAGCTTAGAACTCTCTCTCCTGCACATTAGAGCCAGGCCCCCTCCACTGATGGTTAGGAAGGCTTGAATCGCTTTCCCCTGCACATTAGAGCCAGGCCCCCTCCACGGATGGTTACGAAGGCTTGGAACTCTCTTCCCAGCTCATTAGAGCCAGGCCCCCTCCACTGATGTTTAGGAAGGCTTGGATCTCTCTCCCCCACGCATTAGAGCCAGGCCCCTTCCACTGATGATTAGGAAGGCTTGGAACTCTCTCTCCTGCGCATTAGAACCAGGCCCCCTCCACTGATGTTTAGGAAGGCTTGGAGCTCTCTCCCTGCACATTAGAGCCAGGCCCTCTCCACTGATGTTTAGGAAGGCTTGGAGCTCTCTCCCTGCACATTAGAGCCAGGCCCCCTCCACTGATGTTTAGGACGCTTAGAACTCTCTCTCCTGCGCATTAGAGCCAGGCCCCCTCCACTGATGGTTAGGAAGGCTTGAATCTCTTTCCCTTGCACATTAGAGCCAGGCCCCCTACACTGATGGTTAGGAAGGCTTGGATCTCTGTCCCCCACGCATTAGAGCCAGGCCCCCTCCACGGATGGTTAGGAAGGCTTGAATCTCTTTCCCCTGCACATTAGAGCCAGGCCCCCTCCACTGATGGTTAGGAAGGCTTGGATCTCTGTCCCCCACGCATTAGAGCCAGGCCCCCTCCACTGATGTTTAGGAAGCTTAGAACTCTCTCTCCTGCGCATTACAGCCAGGCCCCCTCCACTGATGGTTAGGAAGGCTTGGATCTCTCTCCCCTGCACATTAGAGCCAGGCCCCCTCCACTGATGGTTAGGAAGGCTTGGAACTCTCTCTCCTGCACATTAGGGCCAGGCCCCCTCCACTGATGGTTAGGAAGGCTTGAATCTCTTTCCCCTGCACATTAGAGCCAGGCCCCCTCCACTGATGGTTAGGAAGGCTTGGATCTCTGTCCCCCACGCATTAGAGCCAGGCCCCCTCCACTGATGTTTAGGAAGCTTGGAACTCTCTCTCCTGCGCATTACAGCCAGGCCCCTCCACTGATGTTTAGGAAGGCTTGGAACTCTCTCCCCTGCACATTAGAGTCAGGCCCCCTACACTGATGGTTAGGAAGGCTTGGATCTCTGTCCCCCACGCATTAGAGCCAGGCCCCCTCCACTGATGTTTAGGAAGGCTTGGATCTCTGTCCCCCACGCATTAGAGCCAGGCCCCCTCCACTGATGTTTAGGAAGGCTTGGATCTCTGTCCCGCATGCATTAGAGCCAGGCCCCCTCCACTGATGTTTAGGAAGCTTAGAACTCTCTCTCCTGCACATTAGAGCCAGGCCCCCTCCACTGATGGTTAGGAAGACTTGGAGCTCTCTCCCTGCACATTAGAGCCACGCCCCCTCCACTGATGTTAAGGAAGCTTAAAACTCTCTCTCCTGCGCATTAGAGCCAGGCCCCCTCCACTGATGGTTAGGAAGGCTTGGATCTCTCTCCCCTGCACATTAGAGCCAGGCACCCTCCACTGATGTTTAGGAAGGCTTGGAACTCTCTCCCCTGCACATTAGAGTCAGGCCCCCTCCACTGATGGTTAGGAAGGCTTGGATCTCTGTCCCCCACGCATTAGAGCCAGGCCCCCTCCATTGATGTTTAGGAAGGCTTGGATCTCTGTCCCCCATGCATTAGAGCCAGGCCCCCTCCACTGATGTTTAGGAAGCTTAGAACTCTCTCTCCTGCACATTAGAGCCAGGCCCCCTCCACTGATGGTTAGGAAGGCTTGAATCTCTTTCCCCTGCACATTAGTGCCAAGCCCCCTCCACTGATGGTTAGGAAGGCTTGGATCTCTGTCCCCCACGCATTAGAGCCAGGCCCTCTCCACCGATGGTTAGGAAGGCTTGGAACTCTCTCCCCAGCTCATTAGAGCCAGGCCCCCTCCACTGATGTTTAGGAAGGCTTGGATCTCTCTCCCGCACGCATTAGAGCCAGGCCCCCTCCACTGATATTTAGGAAGGCTTGGAACTCTCTCTCCTGCGCATTAGAGCCAGGCTCCCTCCACTGATGTTTAGGAAGGCTTGGAGCTCTCTCCCTGCACATTAGAGCCAGGCCCCCTCCACTGATGTTTAGGAAGGCTTGAAGCTCTCTCCATGCACATTAGAGCCAGGCCTCCTCCACTGATGTTTAGGAAGCTTAGAACTCTCTCTCCTGCGCATTAGAGCCAGGCCCAATCCACTGATGTTTAGGAAGGCTTGGAGCTCTCTCCCCTGCACATTAGAGCCAGGCCCCCTCCACTGATGTTTAGGAAGGCTTGGAACTCTCTCTCCTGCACATTAGAGCCAGGCCCCCTCCACTGGTGTTTAGGAAGCGTAGATCTCTCTCTCCTGCGCATTAGAGCCAGGCCCCCTCCACTGATGGTTAGGAAGGCTTGGATCTCTCTCCCCTGCACATTAGAGCCAGGCCCCCCCACTGATGGTTAGGAAGGCTTAGAACTCTCTCTCCTGCACATTAGAGCCAGGCCCCCTCCACTGATGTTTAGGAAGGCTTGGATCTCTATCTCCTGCGCATTAGAGCCAGGCCCCCTCCACTGATGGTTAGGAAGGCTTAGAACTCTCTCCCCTGCACATTAGAGCCAGGCCCCCTCCACTGATGTTTAGGAAAGCTTGGAACTCTCTCTCCTGTGCATTAGAGCCAGGCCCCCTCCACTGATGGTTAGGAAGGCTTAGAACTTTCTACCCTGCACATTAGAGCCAGGCCCACTCCACTGAAGTTTAGGAAGGCTTGGAACTCTCTCTCCTGCGCATTGGAGCCAGGCCCCCTCCACTGATGTTTAGGAAGGCTTGGAACTCTCTCTCTTGCGCATTAGAGCCAGGCCCCCTCCACTGATGGTTAGGAATGCTTAGAACTCTCTCTCCTGCACATTAGAGCCAGGCCCCCTCCACTGATGTTTAGGAAGGCTTGGAACTCTCTCCCCTGCACATTAGAGCCAGGCCCCCTCCACTGATGTTTAGGAAGGCTTGGAACTCTCTCCCTGGACATTAGAGCCAGGCCCCCTCCACTGATGTTTAGGAAGGCTTGGATCTCTGTCCCCCACGCATTAGAGCCAGGCCCCATCCACTGATGTTTAGGAAGCTTAGAACTCTCTCTCCTGCACATTAGAGCCAGGCCCCCTCCACTGATGGTTAGGAAGGCTTGGAGCTCTCTCCCTGCACATTAGAGCCACGCCCCCTCCACTGATGTTTAGGAAGCTTAGAACTCTCTCTCCTGCGCATTAGAGCCAGGCCCCTCCACTGATGGTTAGGAAGGCTTGGAGCTCTCTCCCTGCACATTAGAGCCACGCCCCTCCACTGATGTTTAGGAAGCTTAGAACTCTCTCTCCTGCGCATTAGAGCCGGGCCCCCTCCACTGATGGTTAGGAAGGCTTGGATCTCTCTCCCCTGCACATTAGAGCCAGGCACCCTCCACTTATGTTTAGGAAGGCTTGGATCTCTGTCCCCCACGCATTAGAGCCAGGCCCCCTCCACTGATGTTTAGGAAGGCTTGGATCTCTGTCCCCCATGCATTAGAGCCAGGCCCCCTCCACTGATGTTTAGGAAGCTTAGAACTCTCTCTCCTGCACATTAGAGCCAGGCCCCCTCCACTGATGGTTAGGAAGGCTTGAATCTCTTTCCCCAGAACATTAGAGCCAGGCCCCCTCCACTGATGGTTAGGAAGGCTTGGATCTCTGTCCCCCATGCATTAGAGCCAGGCCCTGTCCACTGATGGTTAGGAAGGCTTGGAACTCTCTCCCCAGCTCATTAGAGCCAGGCCCCCTCCACTGATGTTTAGGAAGGCTTGGATCTCTCTCCCGCACGCATTAGAGCCAGGCCCCCTCCACTGATGTTTAGGAAGGCTTGGAACTCTCTCTCCTGCGCATTAGAGCCAGGCTCCCTCCACTGATGTTTAGGAAGGCTTGGAGATCTCTCCCTGCACATTAGAGCCAGGCCCCCTCCACTGATGTTTAGGAAGGCTTGAACCTCTCTCCATGCACATTAGAGCCAGGCCCCCTCCACTGATGTTTAGGAAGCTTACAACTCTCTCTCCTGCGCATTAGAGCCAGGCCCAATCCACTGATGTTTAGGAAGGCTTGGAGCTCTCTCCCTGCACATTAGAGCCAGGCCCCCTCCACTGATGTTTAGGAAGCGTAGATCTCTCTCTCCTGCGCATTAGAGCCAGGCCCCCTCCACTGATGTTTAGGAAGGCTCGGATCTCTATCTCCTGCGCATTAGAGCCAGGCCCCCTCCACTGATGTTTAGGAAGGCTTGGAACTCTCTCTCCTGCGCATTAGAGCCAGGCCCCCTCCACTGATGGTTAGGAATGCTTAGAACTCTGTCTCCTGCACATTAGAGCCAGGCCCCCTCCACTGATGTTTAGGAAGCCTTGGAACTCTCTCCCCTGCACATTAGAGCCAGGCCCCCTCCACTGATGTTTAGGAAGGCTTGGAACTCTCTCCCTGCACATTAGAGCCAGGCCCCCTCCACTGATGTTTAGGAAGGCTTAGAACTCTCTCTCCTGCACATAAGAGCCAGGCCCCCTCCACTGATGTTTAGGAAGGCTGGGAACTCTCTCCCTGCACATTAGAGCCAGGCCCCCTCCACTGATGTTTAGGAAGGCTGGGAACTCTCTCCCTGCACATTAGAGCCAGGCCCCCTCCACTGATGTTTAGGAAGGCTTGGAACTCTCTCCCCTGCACATTAGAGCCAGGACAACTCCACTGATGTTTAGGAAGGCTTGGATCTCTGTACCGCACGCATTAGAGCCAGGCCCAATCCACTGATGTTTAGGAAGGCTTGGAACTCTCTCCCCTGCGCATTAGAGCCAGGCCCCCTCCACTGATGTTTAGGAAGGCTTGGAACTCTCTCCCCGGCACCTTAGAGCCAGGCCCCCTCCACTGATGTTTAGGAAGGCTTTGAACTCTCTCCCTGCGCATTACAGCCAGGCCACCTCCACTGATGTTTAGGAAGGCTTGGATCTCTGTCCCACATGCATTAGACCCAGGCCCCCTCCACTGATGTTTAAGAAGGCTTGGAACTCTCTCTTCTGCACATTAGAGCCAGGCCCCGTCCACTGATGTATAGGAAGGCTTGGAACTCTCTCCCCTGCACATTAGAGCCAGGCCCCCTCCACTGATGTTTAGGAAGCTTAGAACTCTCTCCCCTGCACATTAGAGCCAGGCCCCCTCCACTGACGGTTAGGAAGGCTTGGATCTCTCTCCCCTGCACATTAGAGCCAGACCCTCTCCACTGATGTTTTAGAATACTTGGAACTCTCTCCCTGCACATTAGAGCCAGGCCCCCTCCACTGATGTTTAGGAAGGCTTGGATCTCTGTCCCCCGTGCATTAGAGCCAGGTCCCCTCCACTGATGGTTAGGAAGGCTTGGAACTCTCTCCCTGCACATTAGAGCCAGGCCCCCTCCACTGATGTTTAGGAAGGCTTGGAACTCTCTCCCTGCACATTAGAGCCAGGCCCCCTCCAATGATGTTTAGGAAGCTTAGAACTCTCTCTCCTGCACATTAGAGCTAGGCGCCCCCCACTGATTGTTAGGAAGGCTTGAATCTCTTTCCCCTGCACATTAGTGCTAGGCCCTCTCCACTGATGTTTTAGAAGGCTTGGAACTCTCTCCCCTGCACATTAGAGCCAGGCCCCCTCCACTGACGTTTAGGAAGGCTTGTAACTCTCTCCCTGCACATTAGAGCCAGGCCCCCTCCACTGATGTTTACGATGGCTTGGAACTCTCTCGCTGCACATTAGAGCCAGGCCCCCTCCACTGATGTTTAGGAAGCTTAGAACTCTCTCTCCGGCGCATTACAGCCAGGCCCCTTCACTGATGTTTAGGAAGCATTGGAACTCTCTCCCCTGCACATTAGAGTCAGGCCCCCTCCACTGATGGTTAGGAAGGCTTGGACCTCTGTCCCCCACGCATTAGAGCCAGGCCCCATCCACTGATGTTTAGGAAGGCTTGGATCTCTGTCCCCCACGCATTAGAGCCAGGCACCCTCCACTGATGTTTAGGAAGACTTGGATTTCTGTACCCCACGCATTAGAGCCAGGCCCCCTCCACTGATGTTTAGGAAGCTTAGAATTCTCTCTCCTGCACATTAGAGCCAGGCCCCCTCCACTGATGGTTAGGAAGGCTTGAATATTTTTCCCCTGCACATTAGAGCCAGGCCCCCTCCACTGATGGTTAGGAAGGCTTGGATCTATGTCCCCCACGCATTAGAGCCAGGCCCCCTCCACTGATGTTTAGGAAGCTTGGAACTCTCTCTCCTGCGCATTACAGCCAGGCCCCTCCACTGATGTTTAGGAAGGCTTGGAACTCTCTCCCCGGCACATTAGAGCCAGGCCCCCTCCACTGATGTTTAGGAAGGCTTGGAACTCTCTCCCCTGCACATTAGAGTCAGGCCCCCTCCACTGATGGTTAGGAAGGCTTGGATCTCTGTCCCCCACGCATTAGAGCCAGGCCCCCTCCACTGATGTTTAGGAAGGCTTGGATCTCTGTCCCCCACGCATTAGAGCCAGGCCCTCTCCACTGATGTTTACGAAGGCTTGGATCTCTGTCCCCCACGCATTAGAGCCAGGCCCCCTCCACTGATGTTTAGGAAGCTTAGAACTCTCTCTCCTGCACATTAGAGCCAGGCCCCTTCCACTGATGGTTAGGAAGGCTTGGAGCTCTCTCCCTGCACATTAGAGCCACGCCCCCTCCACTGATGTTTAGGAAGCTTAGAACTCTCTCTCCTGCGCATTAGAGCCAGGCCCCCTCCACTGATGGTTAGGAAGGCTTGGATCTCTCTCCCTTGCACATTTGAGCCAGGCCCAATCCACTGATATTTAGGAAGCTTAGAACTCTCTCTCCTGAGCATTAGAGCCAGGCACCCTCCACTGATGTTTAGGAAGGCTTGGAACTCTCTCCCCTGCACATTAGAGTCAGGCCCCCTCCACTGATGGTTAGGAAGGCTTGGATCTCTGTCCCGAACGCATTAGAGCCAGGCCCCCTCCACTGATGTTTAGGAAGGCTTGGATCTCTGTCCCCCACGCATTAGAGCCAGGCCCCCTCCACTGATGTTTAGGAAGGCTTGGATCTCTGTCCCCCATGCATTAGAGCCAGGCCCCCTCCACTGATGTTTAGGAAGCTTAGAACTCTCTCTCCTGCACATTAGAGCCAGGCCCCCTCCACTGATGGTTAGGAAGGCTTGAATCGCTTTCCCCTGCACATTAGAGCCAGGCCCCCTCCACGGATGGTTACGAAGGCTTGGAACTCTCTTCCCAGCTCATTAGAGCCAGGCCCCCTCCACTGATGTTTAGGAAGGCTTGGATCTCTCTCCCCCACGCATTAGAGCCAGGCCCCTTCCACTGATGATTAGGAAGGCTTGGAACTCTCTCTCCTGCGCATTAGAACCAGGCCCCCTCCACTGATGTTTAGGAAGGCTTGGAGCTCTCTCCCTGCACATTAGAGCCAGGCCCTCTCCACTGATGTTTAGGAAGGCTTGGAGCTCTCTCCCTGCACATTAGAGCCAGGCCCCCTCCACTGATGTTTAGGACGCTTAGAACTCTCTCTCCTGCGCATTAGAGCCAGGCCCCCTCCACTGATGGTTAGGAAGGCTTGAATCTCTTTCCCTTGCACATTAGAGCCAGGCCCCCTACACTGATGGTTAGGAAGGCTTGGATCTCTGTCCCCCACGCATTAGAGCCAGGCCCCCTCCACGGATGGTTAGGAAGGCTTGGAACTATCTCCCCAGCTCATTAGAGCCAGGCCCCCTCCACTGATGGTTAGGAAGGCTTGGACCTCTCTCCCCCACGCATTAGAGCCAGGCCCCCTCCACTGATGTTTAGGAAGGCTTGGAACTCTCTCTCCTGCGCATTAGAGCCAGGCCCCCTCCACTGATGTTTAGGAAGGCTTGGAGCTCTCTCCCTGCACATTAGAGCCAGGCCCCCTCCACTGATGTTTAGGAAGGCTTGGAGCTCTCTCCCTGCACATTAGAGCCAGGCCCCCTCCACTGATGTTTAGGAAGCTTAGAACTCTCTCTTCTGCGCATTAGAGCCAGGCCCAATCCACTGATGTTTAGGAAGGCTTGGAACTCTCTCCCCTGCACATTAGAGCCAGGCCCCCTCCACTGATGTTTAGGAAGGCTTTGAGCTCTCTCCCTGCACATTAGAGCCAGGCCCCCCTCCACTGATGTTTAGGAAGCGTAGATCTCTCTCTCCTGCGTATTAGAGCCAGGCCCCCTCCACTGATGGTTAGGAAGGCTTGGATCTCTCTCCCCTGCACATTAGAGCCAGGCCCCTCCACTGATGGTTAGGAAGGCTTAGAACTCTCTCTCTCCTGCACATTAGAGCCAGGCCCCCTCCACTGATGGTTAGGAAGGCTTGAATCTCTTTCCCCTGCACATTAGAGCCAGGCCCCCTCCACTGATGGTTAGGAAGGCTTGGATCTCTGTCCCCCACGCATTAGAGCCAGGCCCCCTCCACGGATGGTTAGGAAGGCTTGGAACTCTCTCCCCAGCTCATTAGAGCCAGGCCCCCTCCACTGATGTTTAGGAAGGCTTGGAACACTCTCTTCTGTGCATTAGAGCCAGGCCCCCTCCACTGATGTTTAGGAAGGCTTGGATCTCTCTCCCCTGCACATTAGAGCCAGGCCCCCTCCACTGATGTTTAGGAAGCTTAGAACTCTCTCTCCTGCGCAATAGAGCCAGGCCCCCTCCTCTGATGGTTAGGAAGGCTTGGAACTCTCTCTCCTGCGCATTAGAGCCAGGCCCCCTCCACTGATGTTTGGAAGGCTTGGAGCTCTCTCCCTGCACATTAGAGCCAGGCCCCCCTCCACTGATGTTTAGGAAGCGTAGATCTCTCTCCTGCGCATTAGAGCCAGGCCCCCTCCACTGATGGTTAGGAAGGCTTGGATCTCTTTCCCCTGCACATTAGAGCCAGGCCCCCTTCACTGATGGTTAGGAAGGCTTAGAACTCTCTCTCCTGCACATTAGAGCCAGGCCCCCTCCACTGATGTTTAGGAAGGCTTGGATCTCTATCTCCTGTGCATTAGAGCCAGGCCCCCTCCACTGATGGTTAGGAAGGCTTAGAACTCTCTCCCCTGCTCATTAGAGCCATGCCCCCTCCACTGATGTTTAGGAAGGCTTGGAACTCTCTCTCCTGCGCATTAGAGCCAGGCCCCCTCCACTGATGTTTAGGAAGGCTTGGAACTTTCTCTCCTGCGCATTAGAGCCAGGCCCCCTCCACTGATGTTTAGGAAGGCTTGGCTCTCTCTCTCCTGCACATTAGAGCCAGGCCCCCTCCACTGATGGTTAGGAAGGCTTAGAACGCTCTCCCCTGCACATTAGAGCCAGGCCCCCTCCACTGATGTTTAGGAAGGCTTGGAACTCTCTCTCCTGCGCATTCGAGCCAGGCCCCCTCCACTGATGTTTAGGAAGGCTTGGAACTCTCTCTCCTGCGCATTAGAGCCAGGCCCCCTCCACTGATGGTTAGGAAGGCTTAGAACTCTCTCTCCTGCACATTAGAGCCAGGCCCCCTCCACTGATGTTTAGGAAGGCTTGGAACTCTCTCCCCTGCACATTAGAGCCAGGCCCCCTCCACTGATGTTTAGGAAGGCTTGGAACTCTCTCCCTGCACATTAGAGCCAGGCCCCCTCCACTGATGTTTAGGAAGGCTTAGAACTCTCTCTCCTGCACATTAGAGCCAGGCCCCCTCCACTGATGTTTAGGAAGGCTTGGAACTCTCTCCATGCACATTAGAGCCAGGCCCCCTCCACTGATGTTTAGGAAGGCTGGGAACTCTCTCCATGCACATTAGAGCCAGGCCCCCTCCACTGATGTTTAGGAAGGCTGGGAACTCTCTCCATGCACATTAGAGCCAGGCCCCCTCCACTGATGTTTAGGAAGGCTTGGAACTCTCTCCCCTGCACATTAGAGCCAGGCCCCCTCCACTGATGTTTAGGAAGGCTTGGAGCTCTCTCCCTGCACATAAGAGCCAGGCCCCCTCCACTGATGTTTAGGAAGGCTTGAAGCTCTCTCCATGCACATTAGAGCCAGGCCCCCTCCACTGATGTTTAGGAAGCTTAGAACTCTCTCTCCTGCGCATTAGAGCCAGGCCCAATCCACTGATGTTTAGGAAGGCTTGGAGCTCTCTCCCCTGCACATTAGAGCCAGGCCCCCTCCACTGATGTTTAGGAAGACTTGGAACTCTCTCTCCTGCACATTAGAGCCAGGCCCCCTCCACTGATGTTTAGGAAGCGTAGATCTCTCTCTCCTGCGCATTAGAGCCAGGCCCCCTCCACTGATGGTTAGGAAGGCTTGGATCTCTCTCCCCTGCACATTAGATCCAGGCCCCCCCCACTGATGGTTAGGAAGGCTTAGAACTCTCTCTCCTGCACATTAGAGCCAGGCCCCCTCCACTGATGTTTAGGAAGGCTTGGATCTCTATCTCCTGCACATTAGAGCCAGGCCCCCTCCACTGATGGTTAGGAAGGCTTAGAACTCTCTCCCCTGCACATTAGAGCCAGGCCCCCTCCACTGATGTTTAGGAAGGCTTGGAACTCTCTCTCCTGTGCATTAGAGCCAGGCCCCCTCCACTGATGGTTAGGAAGGCTTAGAACTTTCTACCCTGCACATTAGAGCCAGGCCCCCTCCACTGAAGTTTAGGAAGGCTTGGAACTCTCTGTCCTGCGCATTAGAGCCAGGCCCCCTCCACTGATGTTTAGGAAGGCTTGGAACTCTCTCTCCTGCGCATTAGAGCCAGGCCCCCTCCACTGATGGTTAGGAATGATTAGATCTCTCTCTCCTGCACATTAGAGCCAGGCCCCCTCCACTGATGTTTAGGAAGGCTTGGAACTCTCTCCCCTGCACATTAGAGCCAGGCCCCCTCCACTGATGTTTAGGAAGGCTTGGAACTCTCTCCATGCACATTAGAGCCAGGCCCCCTCCACTGATGTTTAGTAAGGCTTGGATCTCTGTCCCCCACGCATTAGAGCCAGGCCCCCTCCACTGATGTTTAGGAAGCTTAGAACTCTCTCTCCTGCACATTAGAGCCAGGGCCCCACCACTGATGGTTAGGAAGGCTTGGAGCTCTCTCCCTGCACATTAGAGCCACGCCCCCTCCACTGATGTTTAGGAAGCTTAGAACTCTCTCTCCTGCACATTAGAGCCAGGCCCCCTCCACTGATGGTTAGGAAGGCTTGGAGCTCTCTCCCTGCACATTAGAGCCACACCCCCTCCACTGATGTTTAGGAAGCTTAGAACTCTCTCTCCTGCGCATTAGAGCCGAGCCCCCTCCACTGATGGTTAGGAAGGCTTGGATCTCTCTCCCCTGCACATTAGAGCCAGGCACCCTCCACTGATGTTTAGGAAGGCTTGGATCTCTGTCCCCCACGCATTAGAGCCAGGCCCCCTCCACTGATGTTTAGGAAGGCTTCGATCTCTGTCCCCCATGCATTAGAGCCAGGCCCCCTCCACTGATGTTTAGGAAGCTTAGAACTCTCTCTCCTGCACATTAGAGCCAGGCCCCCTCCACTGATGGTTAGGAAGGCTTGAATCTCTTTCCCCAGAACATTAGAGCCAGGCCCCCTCCACTGATGGTTAGGAAGGCTTGGATCTCTCTCTCCTGCGCATTAGAGCCAGGCCCCCTCCACTGATGTTTAGGAAGGCTTGGAACTTTCTCTCCTGCGCATTAGAGCCAGGCCCCCTCCACTGATGTTTAGGAAGGCTTGGCTCTCTCTCTCCTGCACATTAGAGCCAGGCCCCCTCCACTGATGGTTAGGAAGGCTTAGAACTCTCTCCCCTGCACATTAGAGCCAGGCCCCCTCCACTGATGTTTAGGAAGGCTTGGCTCTCTCTCTCCTGCACATTAGAGCCAGGCCCCCTCCACTGATGTTTAGGAAGGCTTGGAACTCTCTCTCCTGCGCATTAGAGCCAGGCCCCCTCCACTGATGTTTAGGAAGGCTTGGAACTCTCTCTCCTGCGCATTAGAGCCAGGCCCCCTCCACTGATGGTTAGGAAGGCTTGGATCTCTGTCCCCCACGCATTAGAGCCAGGCCCCCTCCACTGATGTTTAGGAAGCTTAGAACTCTCTCTCCTGCACATTAGAGCCAGGGCCCCACCACTGATGGTTAGGAAGGCTTGGAGCTCTCTCCCTGCACATTAGAGCCACGCCCCCTCCACTGATGTTTAGGAAGCTTAGAACTCTCTCTCCTGCACATTAGAGCCAGGCCCCCTCCACTGATGGTTAGGAAGGCTTGGAGCTCTCTCCCTGCACATTAGAGCCACACCCCCTCCACTGATGTTTAGGAAGCTTAGAACTCTCTCTCCTGCGCATTAGAGCCGGGCCCCCTCCACTGATGGTTAGGAAGGCTTGGATCTCTCTCCCCTGCACATTAGAGCCAGGCACCCTCCACTGATGTTTAGGAAGGCTTGGATCTCTGTCCCCCACGCATTAGAGCCAGGCCCCCTCCACTGATGTTTAGGAAGGCTTCGATCTCTGTCCCCCATGCATTAGAGCCAGGCCCCCTCCACTGATGTTTAGGAAGCTTAGAACTCTCTCTCCTGCACATTAGAGCCAGGCCCCCTCCACTGATGGTTAGGAAGGCTTGAATCTCTTTCCCCAGAACATTAGAGCCAGGCCCCCTCCACTGATGGTTAGGAAGGCTTGGATCTCTCTCTCCTGCGCATTAGAGCCAGGCCCCCTCCACTGATGTTTAGGAAGGCTTGGAACTTTCTCTCCTGCGCATTAGAGCCAGGCCCCCTCCACTGATGTTTAGGAAGGCTTGGCTCTCTCTCTCCTGCACATTAGAGCCAGGCCCCCTCCACTGATGGTTAGGAAGGCTTAGAACTCTCTCCCCTGCACATTAGAGCCAGGCCCCCTCCACTGATGTTTAGGAAGGCTTGGCTCTCTCTCTCCTGCACATTAGAGCCAGGCCCCTCCACTGATGTTTAGGAAGGCTTGGAACTCTCTCTCCTGCGCATTAGAGCCAGGCCCCCTCCACTGATGTTTAGGAAGGCTTGGAACTCTCTCTCCTGCGCATTAGAGCCAGGCCCCCTCCACTGATGGTTAGGAAGGCTTAGAACTCTCTCTCCTGCACATTAGAGCCAGGCCCCCTCCACTGATGTTTAGGAAGGCTTGGAACTCTCTCCCCTGCACATTAGAGCCAGGCCCACTCCACTGATGTTTAGGAAGGCTTGGAACTCTCTCCCTGCACATTAGAGCCAGGCCCCCTCCACTGATGTTTAGGAAGGCTTAGAACTCTCTCTCCTGCACATTAGAGCCAGGCCCCCTCCACTGATGTTTAGAAAGGCTTGGAACTCTCTCCCTGCACATTAGAGCCAGGCCCCCTCCACTGATGTTTAGGAAGGCTGGGAACTCTCTCCATGCACATTAGAGCCAGGCCCCCTCCACTGATGTTTAGGAAGGCTGGAAACTCTCTCCATGCACATTAGAGCCAGGCCCCTCCACTGATGTTTAGGAAGGCTTGGAACTCTCTCCCCTGCACATTAGAGCCAGGCCCCCTCCACTGATGTTTAGGAAGGCTTGGAGCTCTCTCCCTGCACATAAGAGCCAGGCCCCCTCCACTGATGTTTAGGAAGGCTTGAAGCTCTCTCCATGCACATTAGAGCCAGGCCCCCTCCACTGATGTTTAGGAAGCTTAGAACTCTCTCTCCTGCGCATTAGAGCCAGGCCCAATCCACTGATGTTTAGGAAGGCTTGGAGCTCTCTCCCCTGCACATTAGAACCAGGCCCCCTCCACTGATGTTTAGGAAGGCTTGGAACTCTCTCTCCTGCACATTAGAGTCAGGCCCCCTCCACTGATGTTTAGGAAGCGTAGATCTCTCTCTCCTGCGCATTAGAGCCAGGCCCCCTCCACTGATGGTTAGGAAGGCTTGGATCTCTCTCCCCTGCACATTAGAGCCAGGCCCCCCCCACTGATGGTTAGGAAGGCTTAGAACTCTCTCTCCTGCACATTAGAGCCAGGCCCCCTCCACTGATGTTTAGGAAGGCTTGGATCTCTGTCCCCCACGCATTAGAGCCAGGCCCCCTCCATTGATGTTTAGGAAGGCTTGGATCTCTGTCCCCCATGCATTAGAGCCAGGCCCCCTCCACTGATGTTTAGGAAGCTTAGAACTCTCTCTCCTGCACATTAGAGCCAGGCCCCCTCCACTGATGGTTAGGAAGGCTTGAATCTCTTTCCCCTGCACATTAGTGCCAAGCCCCCTCCACTGATGGTTAGGAAGGCTTGGATCTCTGTCCCCCACGCATTAGAGCCAGGCCCTCTCCACCGATGGTTAGGAAGGCTTGGAACTCTCTCCCCAGCTCATTAGAGCCAGGCCCCCTCCACTGATGTTTAGGAAGGCTTGGATCTTTCTCCCGCACGCATTAGAGCCAGGCCCCCTCCACTGATATTTAGGAAGGCTTGGAACTCTCTCTCCTGCGCATTAGAGCCAGGCTCCCTCCACTGATGTTTAGGAAGGCTTGGAGCTCTCTCCCTGCACATTAGAGCCAGGCCCCCTCCACTGATGTTTAGGAAGGCTTGAAGCTCTCTCCATGCACATTAGAGCCAGGCCTCCTCCACTGATGTTTAGGAAGCTTAGAACTCTCTCTCCTGCGCATTAGAGCCAGGCCCAATCCACTGATGTTTAGGAAGGCTTGGAGCTCTCTCCCCTGCACATTAGAGCCAGGCCCCCTCCACTGATGTTTAGGAAGGCTTGGAACTCTCTCTCCTGCACATTAGAGCCAGGCCCCCTCCACTGGTGTTTAGGAAGCGTAGATCTCTCTCTCCTGCGCATTAGAGCCAGGCCCCCTCCACTGATGGTTAGGAAGGCTTGGATCTCTCTCCCCTGCACATTAGAGCCAGGCCCCCCCACTGATGGTTAGGAAGGCTTAGAACTCTCTCTCCTGCACATTAGAGCCAGGCCCCCTCCACTGATGTTTAGGAAGGCTTGGATCTCTATCTCCTGCGCATTAGAGCCAGGCCCCCTCCACTGATGGTTAGGAAGGCTTAGAACTCTCTCCCCTGCACATTAGAGCCAGGCCCCCTCCACTGATGTTTAGGAAAGCTTGGAACTCTCTCTCCTGTGCATTAGAGCCAGGCCCCCTCCCCTGATGGTTAGGAAGGCTTAGAACTTTCTACCCTGCACATTAGAGCCAGGCCCCCTCCACTGAAGTTTAGGAAGGCTTGGAACTCTCTCTCCTGCGCATTGGAGCCAGGCCCCCTCCACTGATGTTTAGGAAGGCTTGGAACTCTCTCTCCTGCGCATTAGAGCCAGGCCCCCTCCACTGATGGTTAGGAATGCTTAGAACTCTCTCTCCTGCACATTAGAGCCAGGCCCCCTCCACTGATGTTTAGGAAGGCTTGGAACTCTCTCCCCTGCACATTAGAGCCAGGCCCCCTCCACTGATGTTTAGGAAGGCTTGGAACTCTCTCCCTGGACATTAGAGCCAGGCCCCCTCCACTGATGTTTAGGAAGGCTTGGATCTCTGTCCCCCACGCATTAGAGCCAGGCCCCATCCACTGATGTTTAGGAAGCTTAGAACTCTCTCTCCTGCACATTAGAGCCAGGCCCCCTCCACTGATGGTTAGGAAGGCTTGGAGCTCTCTCCCTGCACATTAGAGCCACGCCCCCTCCACTGATGTTTAGGAAGCTTAGAACTCTCTCTCCTGCGCATTAGAGCCAGGCCCCTCCACTGATGGTTAGGAAGGCTTGGAGCTCTCTCCCTGCACATTAGAGCCACGCCCCTCCACTGATGTTTAGGAAGCTTAGAACTCTCTCTCCTGCGCATTAGAGACGGGCCCCCTCCACTGATGGTTAGGAAGGCTTGGATCTCTCTCCCCTGCACATTAGAGCCAGGCACCCTCCACTTATGTTTAGGAAGGCTTGGATCTCTGTCCCCCACGCATTAGAGCCAGGCCCCCTCCACTGATGTTTAGGAAGGCTTGGATCTCTGTCCCCCATGCATTAGAGCCAGGCCCCCTCCACTGATGTTTAGGAAGCTTAGAACTCTCTCTCCTGCACATTAGAGCCAGGCCCCCTCCACTGATGGTTAGGAAGGCTTGAATCTCTTTCCCCAGAACATTAGAGCCAGGCCCCCTCCACTGATGGTTAGGAAGGCTTGGATCTCTGTCCCCCATGCATTAGAGCCAGGCCCTGTCCACTGATGGTTAGGAAGGCTTGGAACTCTCTCCCGCACGCATTAGAGCCAGGCCCCCTCCACTGATGTTTAGGAAGGCTTGGATCTCTCTCCCGCACGCATTAGAGCCAGGCCCCCTCCACTGATGTTTAGGAAGGCTTGGAACTCTCTCTCCTGCGCATTAGAGCCAGGCTCCCTCCACTGATGTTTAGGAAGGCATGGAGATCTCTCCCTGCACATTAGAGCCAGGCCCCCTCCACTGATGTTTAGGAAGGCTTGAACCTCTCTCCATGCACATTAGAGCCAGGCCCCCTCCACTGATGTTTAGGAAGCTTACAACTCTCTCTCCTGCGCATTAGAGCCAGGCCCAATCCACTGATGTTTAGGAAGGCTTGGAGCTCTCTCCCTGCACATTAGAGCCAGGCCCCCTCCACTGATGTTTAGGAAGCGTAGATCTCTCTCTCCTGCGCATTAGAGCCAGGCCCCCTCCACTGATGTTTAGGAAGGCTCGGATCTCTATCTCCTGCGCATTAGAGCCAGGCCCCCTCCACTGATGTTTAGGAAGGCTTGGAACTCTCTCTCCTGCGCATTAGAGCCAGGCCCCCTCCACTGATGGTTAGGAATGCTTAGAACTCTGTCTCCTGCACATTAGAGCCAGGCCCCCTCCACTGATGTTTAGGAAGCCTTGGAACTCTCTCCCCTGCACATTAGAGCCAGGCCCCCTCCACTGATGTTTAGGAAGGCTTGGAACTCTCTCCCTGCACATTAGAGCCAGGCCCCCTCCACTGATGTTTAGGAAGGCTTAGAACTCTCTCTCCTGCACATAAGAGCCAGGCCCCCTCCACTGATGTTTAGGAAGGCTGGGAACTCTCTCCCTGCACATTAGAGCCAGGCCCCCTCCACTGATGTTTAGGAAGGCTGGGAACTCTCTCCCTGCACATTAGAGCCAGGCCCCCTCCACTGATGTTTAGGAAGGCTTGGAACTCTCTCCCCTGCACATTAGAGCCAGGACAACTCCACTGATGTTTAGGAAGGCTTGGATCTCTGTACCGCACGCATTAGAGCCAGGCCCAATCCACTGATGTTTAGGAAGGCTTGGAACTCTCTCCCCTGCGCATTAGAGCCAGGCCCCCTCCACTGATGTTTAGGAAGGCTTGGAACTCTCTCCCCGGCACCTTAGAGCCAGGCCCCCTCCACTGATGTTTAGGAAGGCTTGGAACTCTCTCCCTGCGCATTACAGCCAGGCCACCTCCACTGATGTTTAGGAAGGCTTGGATCTCTGTCCCACATGCATTAGACCCAGGCCCCCTCCACTGATGTTTAAGAAGGCTTGGAACTCTCTCTTCTGCACATTAGAGCCAGGCCCCGTCCACTGATGTATAGGAAGGCTTGGAACTCTCTCCCCTGCACATTAGAGCCAGGCCCCCTCCACTGATGTTTAGGAAGCTTAGAACTCTCTCCCCTGCACATTAGAGCCAGGCCCCCTCCACTGACGGTTAGGAAGGCTTGGATCTCTCTCCCCTGCACATTAGAGCCAGACCCTCTCCACTGATGTTTTAGAATACTTGGAACTCTCTCCCTGCACATTAGAGCCAGGCCCCCTCCACTGATGTTTAGGAAGGCTTGGATCTCTGTCCCCCGTGCATTAGAGCCAGGTCCCCTCCACTGATGGTTAGGAAGGCTTGGAACTCTCTCCCTGCACATTAGAGCCAGGCCCCCTCCACTGATGTTTAGGAAGGCTTGGAACTCTCTCCCTGCACATTAGAGCCAGGCCCCCTCCAATGATGTTTAGGAAGCTTAGAACTCTCTCTCCTGCACATTAGAGCTAGGCGCCCCCCACTGATGGTTAGGAAGGCTTGAATCTCTTTCCCCTGCACATTAGTGCTAGGCCCTCTCCACTGATGTTTTAGAAGGCTTGGAACTCTCTCCCCTGCACATTAGAGCCAGGCCCCCTCCACTGATGTTTAGGAATGCTTGTAACTCTCTCCCTGCACATTAGAGCCAGGCCCCCTCCACTGATGTTTACGATGGCTTGGAACTCTCTCGCTGCACATTAGAGCCAGGCCCCCTCCACTGATGTTTAGGAAGCTTAGAACTCTCTCTCCGGCGCATTACAGCCAGGCCCCTTCACTGATGTTTAGGAAGCATTGGTACTCTCTCCCCTGCACATTAGAGTCAGGCCCCCTCCACTGATGGTTAGGAAGGCTTGGACCTCTGTCCCCCACGCATTAGAGCCAGGCCCCATCCACTGATGTTTAGGAAGGCTTGGATCTCTGTCCCCCACGCATTAGAGCCAGGCACCCTCCACTGATGTTTAGGAAGACTTGGATTTCTGTACCCCACGCATTAGAGCCAGGCCCCCTCCACTGATGTTTAGGAAGCTTAGAATTCTCTCTCCTGCACATTAGAGCCAGGCCCCCTCCACTGATGGTTAGGAAGGCTTGAATATTTTTCCCCTGCACATTAGAGCCAGGCCCCCTCCACTGATGGTTAGGAAGGCTTGGATCTATGTCCCCCACGCATTAGAGCCAGGCCCCCTCCACTGATGTTTAGGAAGCTTGGAACTCTCTCTCCTGCGCATTACAGCCAGGCCCCTCCACTGATGTTTAGGAAGGCTTGGAACTCTCTCCCCGGCACATTAGAGCCAGGCCCCCTCCACTGATGTTTAGGAAGGCTTGGAACTCTCTCCCCTGCACATTAGAGTCAGGCCCCCTCCACTGATGGTTAGGAAGGCTTGGATCTCTGTCCCCCACGCATTAGAGCCAGGCCCCCTCCACTGATGTTTAGGAAGGCTTGGATCTCTGTCCCCCACGCATTAGAGCCAGGCCCCCTCCACTGATGTTTACGAAGGCTTGGATCTCTGTCCCCCACGCATTAGAGCCAGGCCCCCTCCACTGATGTTTAGGAAGCTTAGAACTCTCTCTCCTGCACATTAGAGCCAGGCCCCTTCCACTGATGGTTAGGAAGGCTTGGAGCTCTCTCCCTGCACATTAGAGCCACGCCCCCTCCACTGATGTTTAGGAAGCTTAGAACTCTCTCTCCTGCGCATTAGAGCCAGGCCCCCTCCACTGATGGTTAGGAAGGCTTGGATCTCTCTCCCTTGCACATTTGAGCCAGGCCCAATCCACTGATATTTAGGAAGCTTAGAACTATCTCTCCTGAGCATTAGAGCCAGGCACCCTCCACTGATGTTTAGGAAGGCTTGGAACTCTCTCCCCTGCACATTAGAGTCAGGCCCCCTCCACTGATGGTTAGGAAGGCTTGGATCTCTGTCCCGAACGCATTAGAGCCAGGCCCCCTCCACTGATGTTTAGGAAGGCTTAGATCTCTGTCCCCCACGCATTAGAGCCAGGCCCCCTCCACTGATGTTTAGGAAGGCTTGGATCTCTGTCCCCCATGCAATAGAGCCAGGCCCCCTCCACTGATGTTTAGGAAGCTTAGAACTCTCTCTCCTGCACATTAGAGCCAGGCCCCCTCCACTGATGGTTAGGAAGGCTTGAATCGCTTTCCCCTGCACATTAGAGCCAGGCCCCCTCCACGGATGGTTACGAAGGCTTGGAACTCTCTTCCCAGCTCATTAGAGCCAGGCCCCCTCCACTGATGTTTAGGAAGGCTTGGATCTCTCTCCCCCACGCATTAGAGCCAGGCCCCCTCCACTGATGATTAGGAAGGCTTGGAACTCTCTCTCCTGCGCATTAGAACCAGGCCCCCTCCACTGATGTTTAGGAAGGCTTGGAGCTCTCTCCCTGCACATTAGAGCCAGGCCCTCTCCACTGATGTTTAGGAAGGCTTGGAGCTCTCTCCCTGCACATTAGAGCCAGGCCCCCTCCACTGATGTTTAGGACGCTTAGAACTCTCTCTCCTGCGCATTAGAGCCAGGCCCCCTCCACTGATGGTTAGGAAGGCTTGAATCTCTTTCCCTTGCACATTAGAGCCAGGCCCCCTACACTGATGGTTAGGAAGGCTTGGATCTCTGTCCCCCACGCATTAGAGCCAGGCCCCCTCCACGGATGGTTAGGAAGGCTTGGAACTATCTCCCCAGCTCATTAGAGCCAGGCCCCCTCCACTGATGGTTAGGAAGGCTTGGACCTCTCTCCCCCACGCATTAGAGCCAGGCCCCCTCCACTGATGTTTAGGAAGGTTTGGAACTCTCTCTCCTGCGCATTAGAGCCAGGCCCCCTCCACTGATGTTTAGGAAGGCTTGGAGCTCTCTCCCTGCACATTAGAGCCAGGCCCCCTCCACTGATGTTTAGGAAGGCTTGGAGCTCTCTCCCTGCACATTAGAGCCAGGCCCCCTCCACTGATGTTTAGGAAGCTTAGAACTCTCTCTTCTGCGCATTAGAGCCAGGCCCAATCCACTGATGTTTAGGAAGGCTTGGAACTCTCTCCCCTGCACATTAGAGCCAGGCCCCCTCCACTGATGTTTAGGAAGGCTTGGAGCTCTCTCCCTGCACATTAGAGCCAGGCCCCCCTCCACTGATGTTTAGGAAGCGTAGATCTCTCTCTCCTGCGTATTAGAGCCAGGCCCCCTCCACTGATGGTTAGGAAGGCTTGGATCTCTCTCCCCTGCACATTAGAGCCAGGCCCCTCCACTGATGGTTAGGAAGGCTTAGAACTCTATCTCTCCTGCACATTAGAGCCAGGCCCCCTCCACTGATGGTTAGGAAGGCTTGAATCTCTTTCCCCTGCACATTAGAGCCAGGCCCCCTCCACTGATGGTTAGGAAGGCTTGGATCTCTGTCCCCCACGCATTAGAGCCAGGCCCCCTCCACGGATGGTTAGGAAGGCTTGGAACTCTCTCCCCAGCTCATTAGAGCCAGGCCCCCTCCACTGATGTTTAGGAAGGCTTGGAACTCTCTCTCCTGTGCATTAGAGCCAGGCCCCCTCCACTGATGTTTAGGAAGGCTTGGATCTCTCTCCCCTGCACATTAGAGCCAGGCCCCCTCCACTGATGTTTAGGAAGCTTAGAACTCTCTCTCCTGCGCAATAGAGCCAGGCCCCCTCCTCTGATGGTTAGGAAGGCTTGGAACTCTCTCTCCTGCGCATTAGAGCCAGGCCCCCTCCACTGATGTTTGGAAGGCTTGGAGCTCTCTCCCTGCACATTAGAGCCAGGCCCCCCTCCACTGATGTTTAGGAAGCGTAGATCTCTCTCCTGCGCATTAGAGCCAGGCCCCCTCCACTGATGGTTAGGAAGGCTTGGATCTCTTTCCCCTGCACATTAGAGCCAGGCCCCCTTCACTGATGGTTAGGAAGGCTTAGAACTCTCTCTCCTGCACATTAGAGCCAGGCCCCCTCCACTGATGTTTAGGAAGGCTTGGATCTCTATCTCCTGTGCATTAGAGCCAGGCCCCCTCCACTGATGGTTAGGAAGGCTTAGAACTCTCTCCCCTGCTCATTAGAGCCATGCCCCCTCCACTGATGTTTAGGAAGGCTTGGAACTCTCTCTCCTGCGCATTAGAGCCAGGCCCCCTCCACTGATGTTTAGGAAGGCTTGGAACTTTCTCTCCTGCGCATTAGAGCCAGGCCCCCTCCACTGATGTTTAGGAAGGCTTGGCTCTCTCTCTGCTGCACATTAGAGCCAGGCCCCCTCCACTGATGGTTAGGAAGGCTTGGAACGCTCTCCCCTGCACATTAGAGCCAGGCCCCCTCCACTGATGTTTAGGAAGGCTTGGAACTCTCTCTCCTGCGCATTCGAGCCAGGCCCCCTCCACTGATGTTTAGGAAGGCTTGGAACTCTCTCTCCTGCGCATTAGAGCCAGGCCCCCTCCACTGATGGTTAGGAAGGCTTAGAACTCTCTCTCCTGCACATTAGAGCCAGGCCCCCTCCACTGATGTTTAGGAAGGCTTGGAACTCTCTCCAATGCACATTAGAGCCAGGCCCCCTCCACTGATGTTTAGGAAGGCTTGGAACTCTCTCCCTGCACATTAGAGCCAGGCCCCCTGCACTGATGTTTAGGAAGGCTTAGAACTCTCTCTCCTGCACATTAGAGCCAGGCCCCCTCCACTGATGTTTAGGAAGGCTTGGAACTCTCTCCATGCACATTAGAGCCAGGCCCCCTCCACTGATGTTTAGGAAGGCTGGGAACTCTCTCCATGCACATTAGAGCCAGGCCCCCTCCACTGATGTTTAGGAAGGCTGGGAACTCTCTCCATGCACATTAGAGCCAGGCCCCCTCCACTGATGTTTAGGAAGGCTTGGAACTCTCTCCCCTGCACATTAGAGCCAGGCCCCCTCCACTGATGTTTAGGAAGGCTTGGAGCTCTCTCCCTGCACATAAGAGCCAGGCCCCCTCCACTGATGTTTAGGAAGGCTTGAAGCTCTCTCCATGCACATTAGAGCCAGGCCCCCTCCACTGATGTTTAGGAAGCTTAGAACTCTCTCTCCTGCGCATTAGAGCCAGGCCCAATCCACTGATGTTTAGGAAGGCTTGGAGCTCTCTCCCCTGCACATTAGAGCCAGGCCCCCTCCACTGATGTTTAGGAAGGCTTGGAACTCTCTCTCCTGCACATTAGAGCCAGGCCCCCTCCACTGATGTTTAGGAAGCGTAGATGTCTCTCTCCTGCGCATTAGAGCCAGGCCCCCTCCACTGATGGTTAGGAAGGCTTGGATCTCTCTCCCCTGCACATTAGAGCCAGGCCCCCCCCACTGATGGTTAGGAAGGCTTAGAACTCTCTCTCCTGCACATTAGAGCCAGGCCCCCTCCACTGATGTTTAGGAAGGCTTGGATCTCTATCTCCTGCACATTAGAGCCAGGCCCCCTCCACTGATGGTTAGGAAGGCTTAGAACTCTCTCCCCTGCACATTAGAGCCAGGCCCCCTCCACTGATGTTTAGGAAGGCTTGGAACTCTCTCTCCTGTGCATTAGAGCCAGGCCCCCTCCACTGATGGTTAGGAAGGCTTAGAACTTTCTACCCTGCACATTAGAGCCAGGCCCCCTCCACTGAAGTTTAGGAAGGCTTGGAACTCTCTGTCCTGCGCATTAGAGCCAGGCCCCCTCCACTGATGTTTAGGAAGGCTTGGAACTCTCTCTCCTGCGCATTAGAGCCAGGCCCCCTCCACTGATGGTTAGGAATGATTAGAACTCTCTCTCCTGCACATTAGAGCCAGGCCCCCTCCACTGATGTTTAGGAAGGCTTGGAACTCTCTCCCCTGCACATTAGAGCCAGGCCCCCTCCACTGATGTTTAGGAAGGCTTGGAACTCTCTCCCTGCACATTAGAGCCAGGCCCCCTCCACTGATGTTTAGTAAGGCTTGGATCTCTGTCCCCCACGCATTAGAGCCAGGCCCCCTCCACTGATGTTTAGGAAGCTTAGAACTCTCTCTCCTGCACATTAGAGCCAGGGCCCCACCACTGATGGTTAGGAAGGCTTGGAGCTCTCTCCCTGCACATTAGAGCCACGCCCCCTCCACTGATGTTTAGGAAGCTTAGAACTCTCTCTCCTGCACATTAGAGCCAGGCCCCCTCCACTGATGGTTAGGAAGGCTTGGAGCTCTCTCCCTGCACATTAGAGCCACACCCCCTCCACTGCTGTTTAGGAAGCTTAGAACTCTCTCTCCTGCGCATTAGAGCCGGGCCCCCTCCACTGATGGTTAGGAAGGCTTGGATCTCTCTCCCCTGCACATTAGAGCCAGGCACCCTCCACTGATGTTTAGGAAGGCTTGGATCTCTGTCCCCCACGCATTAGAGCCAGGCCCCCTCCACTGATGTTTAGGAAGGCTTCGATCTCTGTCCCCCATGCATTAGAGCCAGGCCCCCTCCACTGATGTTTAGGAAGCTTAGAACTCTCTCTCCTGCACATTAGAGCCAGGCCCCCTCCACTGATGGTTAGGAAGGCTTGAATCTCTTTCCCCAGAACATTAGAGCCAGGCCCCCTCCACTGATGGTTAGGAAGGCTTGGATCTCTCTCTCCTGCGCATTAGAGCCAGGCCCCCTCCACTGATGTTTAGGAAGGCTTGGAACTTTCTCTCCTGCGCATTAGAGCCAGGCCCCCTCCACTGATGTTTAGGAAGGCTTGGCTCTCTCTCTCCTGCACATTAGAGCCAGGCCCCCTCCACTGATGGTTAGGAAGGCTTAGAACTCTCTCCCCTGCACATTAGAGCCAGGCCCCCTCCACTGATGTTTAGGAAGGCTTGGCTCTCTCTCTCCTGCACATTAGAGCCAGGCCCCCTCCACTGATGTTTAGGAAGGCTTGGAACTCTCTCTCCTGCGCATTAGAGCCAGGCCCCCTCCACTGATGTTTAGGAAGGCTTGGAACTCTCTCTCCTGCGCATTAGAGCCAGGCCCCCTCCACTGATGGTTAGGAAGGCTTAGAACTCTCTCTCCTGCACATTAGAGCCAGGCCCCCTCCACTGATGTTTAGGAAGGCTTGGAACTCTCTCCCCTGCACATTAGAGCCAGGCCCCCTCCACTGATGTTTAGGAAGGCTTGGAACTCTCTCCCTGCACATTAGAGCCAGGCCCCCTCCACTGATGTTTAGGAAGGCTTAGAACTCTCTCTCCTGCACATTAGAGCCAGGCCCCCTCCACTGATGTTTAGAAAGGCTTGGAACTCTCTCCCTGCACATTAGAGCCAGGCCCCCTCCACTGATGTTTAGGAAGGCTGGGAACTCTCTCCATGCACATTAGAGCCAGGCCCCCTCCACTGATGTTTAGGAAGGCTGGAAACTCTCTCCATGCACATTAGAGCCAGGCCCCTCCACTGATGTTTAGGAAGGCTTGGAACTCTCTCCCCTGCACATTAGAGCCAGGCCCCCTCCACTGATGTTTAGGAAGGCTTGGAGCTCTCTCCCTGCACATAAGAGCCAGGCCCCCTCCACTGATGTTTAGGAAGGCTTGAAGCTCTCTCCATGCACATTAGAGCCAGGCCCCCTCCACTGATGTTTAGGAAGCTTAGAACTCTCTCTCCTGCGCATTAGAGCCAGGCCCAATCCACTGATGTTTAGGAAGGCTTGGAGCTCTCTCCCCTGCACATTAGAACCAGGCCCCCTCCACTGATGTTTAGGAAGGCTTGGAACTCTCTCTCCTGCACATTAGAGTCAGGCCCCCTCCACTGATGTTTAGGAAGCGTAGATCTCTCTCTCCTGCGCATTAGAGCCAGGCCCCCTCCACTGATGGTTAGGAAGGCTTGGATCTCTCTCCCCTGCACATTAGAGCCAGGCCCCCCCCACTGATGGTTAGGAAGGCTTAGAACTCTCTCTCCTGCACATTAGAGCCAGGCCCCCTCCACTGATGTTTAGGAAGGCTTGGATCTCTATCTCCTGCACATTAGAGCCAGGCCCCCTCCACTGATGGTTAGGAAGGCTTAGAACTCTCTCCCCCGCACATTAGAGCCAGGCCCCCTCCACTGATGTTTAGGAAGGCTTGGAACTCTCTCTCCTGCGCATTAGAGCCAGGCCCCCTCCACTGATGGTTAGGAATGATTAGAACTCTCTCTCCTGCACATTAGAGCCAGGCCCCCCCACTGATGTTTAGGAAGGCTTGGAACTCTCTCCCCTGCACATTAGAGCCAGGCCCCCTCCACTGATGTTTAGGAAGGCTTGGAACTCTCTCCCTGCACATTAGAGCCAGGCCCCTTCCACTGATGTTTAGTAAGGCTTGGATCTCTGTCCCCCACGCATTAGAGCCAGGCCCCCTCCACTGATGTTTAGGAAGCTTAGAACTCTCTCTCCTGCACATTAGAGCCAGGCCCCCTCCACTGATGGTTAGGAAGGCTTGGAGCTCTCTCCCTGCACATTAGAGCCACGCCCCTTCCACTGATGTTTAGGAAGCTTAGAACTCTCTCTCCTGCGCATTAGAGCCAGGCCCCCTCCACTGATGGTTAGGAAGGCTTGGAGCTCTCTCCCTGCACATTAGAGCCACGCCCCCTCCACTGATGTTTAGGAAGCTTAGAACTCTCTCTCCTGCGCATTAGAGCCGGGCCCCCTCCACTGATGGTTAGGAAGGCTTGGATCTCTCTCCCCTGCACATTAGAGCCAGACACCCTCCACTGATGTTTAGGAAGGCTTGGATCTCTGTCCCCCATGCATTAGAGCCAGGCCCCCTCCACTGATGTTTTGGAAGGCTTGGATCTCTGTCCCCCATGCATTAGAGCCAGGCCCCCTCCACTGATGTTTAGGAAGCTTAGAACTCTCTCTCCTGCACATTAGAGCCAGGCCCCCTCCACTGATGGTTAGGAAGGCTTGAATCTCTTTCCCCAGAACATTAGAGCCAGGCCCCCTCCACTGATGGTTAGGAAGGCTTGGATCTCTGTCCCCCACGCATTAGAGCCAGGCCCTCTCCACTGATGGTTAGGAAGGCTTGGAACTCTCTCCCCAGCTCATTAGAGCCAGGCCCCCTCCACTGATGTTTAGGAAGGCTTGGATCTCTCTCCCGCACGCATTAGAGCCAGGCCCCCTCCACTGATGTTTAGGAAGGCTTGGAACTCTCTCTCCTGCGCATTAGAGCCAGGCTCCCTCCACTGATGTTTAGGAAGGCTTGGAGCTCTCTCCCTGCACATTAGAGCCAGGCCCCCTCCACTGATGTTTAGGAAGGCTTGAAGCTCTCTCCATGCACATTAGAGCCAGGCCCCCTCCACTGATGTTTAGGAAGGCTTGGAACTCTCTCCCTGCACATTAGAGCCAGGCCCCTTCCACTGATGTTTAGTAAGGCTTGGATCTCTGTCCCCCACGCATTAGAGCCAGGCCCCCTCCACTGATGTTTAGGAAGGCTTGGATCTCTATCTCCTGCACATTAGAGCCAGGCCCCCTCCACTGATGGTTAGGAAGGCTTAGAACTCTCTCCCCCGCACATTAGAGCCAGGCCCCCTCCACTGATGTTTAGGAAGGCTTGGAACTCTCTCTCCTGCGCATTAGAGCCAGGCCCCCTCCACTGATGGTTAGGAATGATTAGAACTCTCTCTCCTGCACATTAGAGCCAGGCCCCCCCACTGATGTTTAGGAAGGCTTGGAACTCTCTCCCCTGCACATTAGAGCCAGGCCCCCTCCACTGATGTTTAGGAAGGCTTGGAACTCTCTCCCTGCACATTAGAGCCAGGCCCCTTCCACTGATGTTTAGTAAGGCTTGGATCTCTGTCCCCCACGCATTAGAGCCAGGCCCCCTCCACTGATGTTTAGGAAGCTTAGAACTCTCTCTCCTGCACATTAGAGCCAGGCCCCCTCCACTGATGGTTAGGAAGGCTTGGAGCTCTCTCCCTGCACATTAGAGCCACGCCCCTTCCACTGATGTTTAGGAAGCTTAGAACTCTCTCTCCTGCGCATTAGAGCCAGGCCCCCTCCACTGATGGTTAGGAAGGCTTGGAGCTCTCTCCCTGCACATTAGAGCCACGCCCCCTCCACTGATGTTTAGGAAGCTTAGAACTCTCTCTCCTGCGCATTAGAGCCGGGCCCCCTCCACTGATGGTTAGGAAGGCTTGGATCTCTCTCCCCTGCACATTAGAGCCAGGCACCCTCCACTGATGTTTAGGAAGGCTTGGATCTCTGTCCCCCATGCATTAGAGCCAGGCCCCCTCCACTGATGTTTTGGAAGGCTTGGATCTCTGTCCCCCATGCATTAGAGCCAGGCCCCCTCCACTGATGTTTAGGAAGCTTAGAACTCTCTCTCCTGCACATTAGAGCCAGGCCCCCTCCACTGATGGTTAGGAAGGCTTGAATCTCTTTCCCCAGAACATTAGAGCCAGGCCCCCTCCACTGATGGTTAGGAAGGCTTGGATCTCTGTCCCCCACGCATTAGAGCCAGGCCCTCTCCACTGATGGTTAGGAAGGCTTGGAACTCTCTCCCCAGCTCATTAGAGCCAGGCCCCCTCCACTGATGTTTAGGAAGGCTTGGATCTCTCTCCCGCACGCATTAGAGCCAGGCCCCCTCCACTGATGTTTAGGAAGGCTTGGAACTCTCTCTCCTGCGCATTAGAGCCAGGCTCCCTCCACTGATGTTTAGGAAGGCTTGGAGCTCTCTCCCTGCACATTAGAGCCAGGCCCCCTCCACTGATGTTTAGGAAGGCTTGAAGCTCTCTCCATGCACATTAGAGCCAGGCCCCCTCCACTGATGTTTAGGAAGCTTAGAACTCTCTCTCCTGCGCATTAGAGCCAGGCCCAATCCACTGATGTTTAGGAAGGCTTGGAGCTCTCTCCCTGCACATTAGAGCCAGGCCCCCTCCACTGATGTTTAGGAAGCGTAGATCTCTCTCTCCTGCGCATTAGAGCCAGGCCCCCTCCACTGATGTTTAGGAAGGCTTGGATCTCTATCTCCTGCACATTAGAGCCAGGCCCCCTCCACTGATGGTTAGGAAGGCTTAGAACTCTCTCCCCTGCACATTAGAGCCAGGCCCCCTCCACTGATGTTTAGGAAGGCTTGGTACTCTCTCTCCTGCGCATTAGAGCCAGGCCCTCTCCACTGATGGTTAGGAAGGCTTAGAACTTTCTACCCTGCACATTAGAGCCAGGCCCCCTCCACTGAAGTTTAGGAAGGCTTGGATCTCTCTCTCCTGCGCATTAGAGCCAGGCCCCCTCCACTGATGTTTAGGAAGGCTTGGAACTCCCTCTCCTGCACATTAGAGCCAGGCCCCCTCCACTGATGTTTAGGAAGGCTGGGAACTCTCTCCATGCACATTAGAGCCAGGCCCCCTCCACTGATGTTTAGGAAGGTTTGGAACTCTCTCCCCTGCACATTAGAGCCAGGCCCCCTCCACTGATGTTTAGGAAGGCTTGGAGCTCTCTCCCTGCACATAAGAGCCAGGCCGCCTCCACTGATGTTTAGGAAGGCTTGAAGCTCTCTCCATGCACATTAGAGCCAGGCCCCCTCCACTGATGTTTAGGAAGCTTAGAACTCTCTCTCCTGCGCATTAGAGCAAGGCCCAATCCACTGATGTTTAGGAAGGCTTGGAGCTCTCTCCCCTGCACATTAGAGCCAGGCCCCCTCCACTGATGTTTAGGAAGGCTTGGAACTCTCTCTCCTGCACATTAGAGCCAGGCCCCCTCCACTGATGTTTAGGAAGCGTAGATCTCTCTCTCCTGCGCATTAGAGCCAGGCCCCCTCCACTGATGGTTAGGAAGGCTTGGATCTCTCTCCCCTGCACATTAGAGCCAGGCCCCCCCCACTGATGGTTAGGAAGGCTTAGAACTCTCTCTCCTGCACATTAGAGCCAGGCCCCCTCCACTGATGTTTAGGAAGGCTTGGATCTCTATCTCCTGCACATTAGAGCCAGGCCCCCTCCACTGATGGTTAGGAAGGCTTAGAACTCTCTCCCCTGCACATTAGAGCCAGGCCCCCTCCACTGATGTTTAGGAAGGCTTGGAACTCTCACTCCTGTGCATTAGAGCCAGTCCCCCTCCACTGATGGTTAGGAAGGCTTAGAACTTTCTACCCTGCACATTAGAGCCAGGCCCCCTCCACTGAAGTTTAGGAAGGCTTGGAACTCTCTGTCCTGCGCATTAGAGCCAGGCCCCCTCCACTGATGTTTAGGAAGGCTTGGAACTCTCTCTCCTGCGCATTAGAGCCAGGCCCCCTCCACTGATGGTTAGGAATGATTAGAACTCTCTCTCCTGCACATTAGAGCCAGGCCCCCTCCACTGATGTTTAGGAAGGCTTGGAACTCTCTCCCCTGCACATTAGAGCCAGGCCCCCTCCACTGATGTTTAGGAAGGCTTGGAACTCTCTCCCTGCACATTAGAGCCAGGCCCCCTCCACTGATGTTTAGTAAGGCTTGGATCTCTGTCCCCCACGCATTAGAGCCAGGCCCCCTCCACTGATGTTTAGGAAGCTTAGAACTCTCTCTCCTGCACATTAGAGCCAGGCCCCCTCCACTGATGGTTAGGAAGGCTTGGAGCTCTCTCCCTGCACATTAGAGCCACGCCCCCTCCGCTGATGTTTAGGAAGCTTAGAACTCTCTCTCCTGCGCATTAGAGCCAGGCCCCCTCCACTGATGGTTAGGAAGGCTTGGAGCTCTCTCCCTGCACATTAGAGCCACGCCCCCTCCACTGATGTTTAGGAAGCTTAGAACTCTCTCTCCTGCGCATTAAAGCCAGGCCCCCTCCACTGATGGTTAGGAAGGCTTGGATCTCTCTCCCCTGCACATTAGAGCCAGGCACCCTCCACTGATGTTTAGGAATGCTTGGATCTCTGTCCCCCACGCATTAGAGCCAGGCCCCCTCCACTGATGTTTAGGAAGGCTTCGATCTCTGTCCCCCATGCATTAGAGCCAGGCCCCCTCCACTGATGTTTAGGAAGCTTAGAACTCTATCTCCTGCACATTAGAGCCAGGCCCCCTCCACTGATGGTTAGGAAGGCTTGGAACCCTCTCCCCAGCTCATTAGAGCCAGGCCCCCTCCACTGATGTTTAGGAAGGCTTGGATCTCTCTCCCGCACGCATTAGAGCCAGGCCCCCTCCACTGATGTTTAGGAAGCTTGGAGCTCTCTCCCTGCACATTAGAGCCAGGCCCCCTCCACTGATGTTTAGGAAGGCTTGAAGCTCTCTCCATGCACATTAGAGCCAGGCCCCCTCCACTGATGTTTAGGAAGCTTAGAACTATCTCTCCTGCGCATTAGAGCCAGGCCCAATCCACTGATGTTTAGGAAGGCTTGGAGCTCTCTCCCTGCACATTAGAGCCAGGCCCCCTCCACTGATGTTTAGGAAGCGTAGATCTCTCTCTCCTGCGCATTAGAGCCAGGCCCCCTCCACTGATGTTTAGGAAGGCTTGGATCTCTATCTCCTGCGCATTAGAGCCAGGCCCCCTCCACTGATGGTTAGGAAGGCTTAGAACTCTCTCCCCTGCACATTAGAGCCAGGCCCCCTCCACTGATGTTTAGGAAGGCTTGGAACTCTCTCTCCTGCGCATTAGAGCCAGGCCCTCTCCACTGATGGTTAGGAAGGCTTAGAACCTTCTACCCTGCACATTAGAGCCAGGCCCCCTCCACTGAAGTTTAGGAAGGCTTGGAACTCTCTCTCCTGCGCATTAGAGCCAGGCCCCCTCCACTGATGTTTAGGAAGGCTTGGAACTCCCTCTCCTGCGCATTAGAGCCAGGCCCCCTCCACTGATGGTTAGGAATGCTTAGAACTCTCTCTCCTGCACATTAGAGCCAGGCCCCCTCCACTGATGTTTAGGAAGCCTTGGAACTCTCTCCCCTGCACATTAGAGCCAGGCCCCCTCCACTGATGTTTAGGAAGGCTTGGAACTCTCTCCCTGCACATTAGAGCCAGGCCCCCTCCACTGATGATTAGGAAGGCTCAGAACTCTCTCTCCTGCACATAAGAGCCAGGCCCCCTCCACTGATGTTTAGGAAGGCTGGGAACTCTCTCCCTGTACATTAGAGCCAGGCCCCCTCCACTGATGTTTAGGAAGGATGGGAACTCTCTCCCTGCACATTAGAGCCAGGCCCCCTCCACTGATGGTTAAGAAGGCTTGGAACTCTCTCCCCTGCACATTAGAGCCAGGACAACTCCACTGATGTTTAGGAAGGCTTGGATCTCTGTCCCGCACGCATTAGAGCCAGGCCCAATCCACTGATGTTTAGGAAGGCTTGGAACTCTCTCCCCTGCGCATTAGAGCCAGGCCCCCTCCACTGATGTTTAGGAAGGCTTGGAACTCTCTCCCCGGCACCTTAGAGCCAGGCCCCCTCCACTGATGTTTAGGAAGGCTTGGAACTCTCTCCCTGCGCATTACAGCCAGGCCACCTCCACTGATGTTTAGGAAGGCTTGGATCTCTGTCCCACACGCATTAGAGCCAGGCCCAGTCCACTGATGTTTAAGAAGTCTTGGAACTCTCTCTTCTGCACATTAGAGCCAGGCCCCGTCCACTGATGTATAGGAAGGCTTGGAACTCTCTCCCCTGCACATTAGAGCCAGGCCCCCTCCACTGATGGTTAGGAAGGCTTGGATCTCTCTCCCCTGCACATTAGAGCCAGGACCCCACCACTGATGGTTAGGAAGGCTTGGATCTCTCTCCCCTGCACATTAGAGCCAGGCCCTCTCCACTGATGTTTTAGAATACTTGGAACTCTCTCCCTGCACATTAGAGCCAGGCCCCCTCCACTGATGTTTAGGAAGGCTTGGATCTCTGTCCCCCGTGCATTAGAGCCAGGTCCCCTCCACTGATGGTTAGGAAGGCGTGGAACTCTCTCCCTGCACATTAGAGCCAGGCCCCCTCCACTGATGTTTGGGAAGGCTTGGATCTCTGTCCCAAACGCATTAGAGCCAGGCCCCCTCCACTGATGTTTAGGAAGGCTTAGAACTCTCTCTCCTGCGCATTAGAGCCAGGCCCCCTCCACTGATGGTTAGGAAGGCTTGGAACTCTCTCCCTGCACATTGGAGCCAGGCCCCCTCCAATGATGTTTAGGAAGCTTAGAACTCTCTCTCCTGCACATTAGAGCTAGGCCCCCTCCACTGATGGTTAGGAAGGCTTGAATCTCTTTCCCCTGCACATTAGTGCTAGGCCCTCTCCACTGATGTTTTAGAAGGCTTGGAACTCTCTCCCCTGCACATTAGAGCCAGGCCCCCTCCACTGATGTTTAGGAAGGCTTGGAACCCTCTCCCTGCACATTAGAGCCAGGCCCCCTCCACTGATGTTTACGAAGGCTTGGAACTCTCTCGCTGCACATTAGAGCCAGGCCCCCTCCACTGATGTTTAGGAAGCTTAGAACTCTCTCTCCGGCGCATTACAGCCAGGCCCCCTCCACTGATGTTTAGGAAGCTTAGAACTCTCTCTCCTGCACATTAGAGCCAGGCCCCCTCCACTGATGGTTAGGAAGGCTTGAATCTCTTTCCCCTGCACATTAGAGCCAGGCCCCCTCCACTGATGGTTAGGAAGGCTTGGATCTATGTCCCCCACGCATTAGAGCCAGGCCCCCTCCACTGATGTTTAGGAAGGCTTGGAACTCTCTCCCTGCACATTAGAGCCAGGCCCCCTCCACTGATGTTTAAGAAGGCTTGGAACTCTCTCCCCTGCACATTAGAGCCAGGACAACTCCACTGATGTTTAGGAAGGCTTGGATCTCTGTCCCGCACGCATTAGAGCCAGGCCCAATCCACTGATGTTTAGGAAGGCTTGCAACTCTCTCCCCTGCGCATTAGAGCCAGGCCCCCTCCACTGATGTTTAGGAAGGCTTGGAACTCTCTCCCCGGCACCTTAGAGCCAGGCCCCCTCCACTGATGTTTAGGAAGGCTTGGAACTCTCTCCCTGCGCATTACAGCCAGGCCACCTCCACTGATGTTTAGGAAGGCTTAGATCTCTGTCCCACACGCATTAGAGCCAGGCCCAGTCCACTGATGTTTAAGAAGGCTTGGAACTCTCTCGTCTGCACATTAGAGCCAGGCCCCGTCCACTGATGTATAGGAAGGCTTGGAACTCTCTCCCCTGCACATTAGAGCCAGGCCCCCTCCACTGATGGTTAGGAAGGCTTGGATCTCTCTCCCCTGCACATTAGAGCCAGGACCCCACCACTGATGGTTAGGAAGGCTTGGATCTCTCTCCCCTGCACATTAGAGCCAGGCCCTCTCCACTGATGTTTTAGAATACTTGGAACTCTCTCCCTGCACATTAGAGCCAGGCCCCCTCCACTGATGTTTAGGAAGGCTTGGATCTCTGTCCCCCGTGCATTAGAGCCAGGTCCCCTCCACTGATGGTTAGGAAGGCGTGGAACTCTCTCCCTGCACATTAGAGCCAGGCCCCCTCCACTGATGTTTGGGAAGGCTTGGATCTCTGTCCCCCACGCATTAGAGCCAGGCCCCCTCCACTGATGTTTAGAAAGGCTTAGAACTCTCTCTCCTGCGCATCAGAGCCAGGCCCCCTCCACTGATGGTTAGGAAGGCTTGGAACTCTCTCCCTGCACATTGGAGCCAGGCCCCCTCCAATGATGTTTAGGAAGCTTAGAACTCTCTCTCCTGCACATTAGAGCTAGGCCCCCTCCACTGATGGTTAGGAAGGTTTGAATCTCTTTCCCCTGCACATTAGTGCTAGGCCCTCTCCACTGATGTTTTAGAAGGCTTGGAACTCTCTCCCCTGCACATTAGAGCCAGGCCCCCTCCACTGATGTTTAGGAAGGCTTGGAACCCTCTCCCTGCACATTAGAGCCAGGCCCCCTCCACTGATGTTTACGAAGGCTTGGAACTCTCTCGCTGCACATTAGAGCCAGGCCCCCTCCACTGATGTTTAGGAAGCTTAGAACTCTCTCTCCGGCGCATTACAGCCAGGCCCCCTCCACTGATGTTTAGGAAGCTTAGAACTCTCTCTCCTGCACATTAGAGCCAGGCCCCCTCCACTGATGGTTAGGAAGGCTTGAATCTCTTTCCCCTGCACATTAGAGCCAGGCCCCCTCCACTGATGGTTAGGAAGGCTTGGATCTATGTCCCCCACGCATTAGAGCCAGGCCCCCTCCACTGATGTTTATGAAGGCTTGGAACTCTCTCCCTGCACATTAGAGCCAAGCCCCCTCCACTGATGTTTAGGAAGGCTCAGAACTCTCTCTCCTGCACATAAGAGCCAGGCCCCCTCCACTGATGTTTAGGAAGGCTGGGAACTCTCTCCCTGCACATTAGAGCCAGGCCCCCTCCACTGATGTTTAGGAAGGCTGGGAACTCTCTCCCTGCACATTAGAGCCAGGCCCCCTCCACTGATGTTTAAGAAGGCTTGGAACTCTCTCCCCTGCACATTAGAGCCAGGACAACTCCACTGATGTTTAGGAAGGCTTGGATCTCTGTCCCGCACGCATTAGAGCCAGGCCCAATCCACTGATGTTTAGGAAGGCTTGGAACTCTCTCCCCTGCGCATTAGAGCCAGGCCCCCTCCACTGATGTTTAGGAAGGCTTGGAACTCTCTCCCCGGCACCTTAGAGCCAGGCCCCCTCCACTGATGTTTAGGAAGGCTTGGAACTCTCTCCCTGCGCATTACAGCCAGGCCACCTCCACTGATGTTTAGGAAGGCTTGGAACTCTCTCCCTGCACATTAGAGCCAGGCCCCCTCCTCTGATGTTTAAGAAGGCTTGGAACTCTCTCCCCTGCACATTAGAGCCAGGACAACTCCACTGATGTTTAGGAAGGCTTGGATCTCTGTCCCGCACGCATTAGAGCCAGGCCCCCTCCATTGATGTTTAGGAAGCTTGGAACTCTCTCTCCTGCGCATTACAGCCAAGCCCCTCCACTGATGTTTAGGAAGGCTTGGAACTCTCTCCCCTGCACATTAGAGTCAGGCCCCGTCCACTGATGGTTAGGAAGGCTTGGATCTCTGTCCCCCACGCATTAGAGCCAGGCCCCCTCCACTGATGTTTAGGAAGGCTTGGATCTCTGTCCCCCACGCATTAGAGCCAGGCCCCCTCCACTGATGTTTACGAAGGCTTGGATCTCTGTCCCCCACGCATTAGAGCCAGGCCCCCTCCACTGATGTTTAGGAAGCTTAGAACTCTCTCTCCTGCACATTAGAGCCAGGCCTCCTCCACTGATGGTTAGGAAGGCTTGGATCTCTGTCCCCCACGCATTAGAGCCAGGCCCCCTCCACTGATGTTTAGGAAGGCTTGGAACTCTCTCCCCTGCACATTAGAGCCAGGACAACTCCACTGATGTTTAGGAAGGCTTGGATCTCTGTCCCGCACGCATTAGAGCCAGGCCCAATCCACTGATGTTTAGGAAGGCTTGGAACTCTCTCCCCTGCGCATTAGAGCCAGGCCCCCTCCACTGATGTTTAGGAAGGCTTGGAACTCTCTCCCCGGCACCTTAGAGCCAGGCCCCCTCCACTGATGTTTAGGAAGGCTTGGAACTCTCTCCCTGCGCATTACAGCCAGGCCACCTCCACTGATGTTTAGGAAGGCTTGGAACTCTCTCCCTGCACATTAGAGCCAGGCCCCCTCCACTGATGGTTAGGAAGGCTTGGATCTCTGTCCCCCACGCATTAGAGCCAGGCCCCCTCCACTGATGTTTAGGAAGGCTTGGATCTCTGTCCCCCACGCATTAGAGCCAGGCCCCCTCCACTGATGTTTACGAAGGCTTGGATCTCTGTCCCCCACGCATTAGAGCCAGGCCCCCTCCACTGATGTTTAGGAAGCTTAGAACTCTCTCTCCTGCACATTAGAGCCAGGCCTCCTCCACTGATGGTTAGGAAGGCTTGGATCTCTGTCCCCCACGCATTAGAGCCAGGCCCCCTCCACTGATGGGTAGGAAGGCTTGGAGCTCTCTCCCTGCACATTAGAGCCACGCCCCCTCCACTGATGTTTAGGAAGCTTAGAACTCTCTCTCCTGCGCATTAGAGCCAGGCCCCCTCCACTGATGGTTAGGAAGGCTTGGATCTCTCTCCCTTGCTCATTAGAGCCAGGCCCAATCCACTGATGTTTAGGAAGCTTAGAACTCTCTCTCCTGCGCATTAGAGCCAGGCACCCTCCACTGATGTTTAGGAAGGCTTGGAACTCTCTCCCCTGCACATTAGAGTCAGGCCCCCTCCACTGATGGTTAGGAAGGCTTGGATCTCTGTCCTGAACGCATTAGAGCCAGGCCCCCTCCACTGATGTTTAGGAAGGCTTGGATCTCTGTCCCCCACGCATTAGAGCCAGGCCCCCTCCACTGATGTTTAGGAAGGCTTGGATCTCTGTCCCCCATGCATTAGAGCCAGGCCCCCTCCACTGATGTTTAGGATGCTTAGAACTCTCTCTCCTGCACATTAGAGCCAGGCCCCCTCCACTGATGGTTAGGAAGGCTTGAATCGCTTTCCCCTGCACATTAGAGCCAGGCCCCCTCCACGGATGGTTACGAAGGCTTGGAACTCTCTCCCCAGCTCATTAGAGCCAGGCCCCCTCCACTGATGTTTAGGAAGGCTTGGATCTCTCTCCCCCACGCATTAGAGCCAGGCCCCCTCCACTGATGTTTAGGAAGGCTTGGAACTCTCTCTCCTGCGCATTAGAGCCAGGCCCCCTCCACTGATGTTTAGGAAGGCTTGGAGCTCTCTCCCTGCACATTAGAGCCAGGCCCTCTCCACTGATGTTTAGGAAGGCTTGGAGCTCTCTCCCTGCACATTAGAGCCAGGCCCCCTCCACTGATGTTTAGGAAGCTTAGAACTCTCTCTCCTGCGCATTAGAGCCAGGCCCAATCCACTGATGTTTAGGAAGGCTTGGATCTCTGTCCCCCACGCATTAGAGCCAGGCCCCCTCCACTGATGTTTAGGAAGGCTTGGATCTCTGTCCCCCACGCATTAGAGCCAGGCCCCCTCCACTGATGTTTAGGAAGCTTAGAACTCTCTCTCCTGCACATTAGAGCCAGGCCCCCTCCACTGATGGTTAGGAAGGCTTGAATCGCTTTCCCCTGCACATTAGAGCCAGGCCCCCTCCACGGATGGTTACGAAAGCTTGGAACTCTCTCCCCAGCTCATTAGAGCCAGGCCCCCTCCACTGATGTTTAGGAAGGCTTGGATCTCTCTCCCCCACGCATTAGAGCCAGGCCCCCTCCACTGATGTTTAGGAAGGCTTGGAACTCTCTCTCCTGCGCATTAGAGCCAGGCCCCCTCCACTGATGTTTAGGAAGGCTTGGAGCTCTCTCCCTGCACATTAGAGCCAGGCCCTCTCCACTGATGTTTAGGAAGGCTTGGAGCTCTCTCCTTGCACATTAGAGCCAGGCCCCCTCCACTGATGTTTAGGAAGCTTAGAACTCTCTCTCCTGCGCATTAGAGCCAGGCCCAATCCACTGATGTTTAGGAAGGCTTGGATCTCTGTCCCCCACGCATTAGAGCCACTGATGTTTAGGAAGCTTAGAACTCTCTCTCCTGCACATTAGAGCCAGGCCCCCTCCACTGATCGTTAGGAAGGCTTGGAGCTCTCTCCCTGCACATTAGAGCCACGCCCCCTCCACTGATGTTTAGGAAGCTTAGAACTCTCTCTCCTGCGCATTAGAGCCAGGCCCCCTCCACTGATGGTTAGGAAGGCTTGGATCTCTCTCCCTTGCACATTAGAGCCAGGCCCAATCCACTGATGTTTAGGAAGCTTAGAACTCTCTCTCCTGCGCATTAGAGCCAGGCACCCTCCACTGATGTTTAGGAAGGCTTGGAACTCTCTCCCCTGCACATTAGAGTCAGGCCCCCTCCACTGATGGTTAGGAAGGCTTGGATCTCTGTCCCGAACGCATTAGAGCCAGGCCCCCTCCACTGATGTTTAGGAAGGCTTGGATCTCTGTCCCCCACGCTTAGAACTCTCTCTCCTGCGCATTAGAGCCAGGCCCAATCCACTGATGTTTAGGAAGGCTTGGATCTCTGTCCCCCACGCATTAGAGCCAGGCCCCCTCCACTGATGTTTAGGAAGGCTTGGATCTCTGTCCCCCACGCATTAGAGCCAGGCCCCCTCCACTCATGTTTAGGAAGGCTTAGAACTCTCTCTCCTGTGCATTAGAGCCAGGCCCCCTCCACTGATGGTTAGGAAGGTTTGGAACTCTCTCCCTGCACATTAGAGCCAGTCCCCCTCCAATGATGTTTAGGAAGGCTTAGAACTCTCTCTCCTGCGCATTAGAGCCAGGCCCCCTCCACTGATGTTTAGGAAGTCTTGGAACTCTCTCTCCGGCGCATTACAGCCAGGCCCTTCCACTGATGTTTAGGAAGCATTGGAACTCTCTCCCCTGCACATTAGAGTCAGGCCCCCTCCACTGATGGTTAGGAAGGCTTGGATCTCTGTCCCCCACGCATTAGAGCCACGGCCCCTCCACTGATGTTTAGGAAGGCTTGGATCTCTCTCTCCCACGCATTAGAGCCAGGCCCCCTTCACTGATGTTTAGGAAGGCTTGGAACTGTCTCCCTGCACATTAGAGCCAGGCCCCCTCCACTGATGTTTAGGAAGCTTAGAACTCTCTCTCCTGCGCATTAGAGCCAGGCCCCCTCCACTGATGTTTAGGAAGGCTTGGATCTCTGTCCCCCACGCATTACAGCCAGGCCCCCTCCACTGATGGTTAGGAAGGCTTAGAACTCTCTCTCCTGCACATTAGAGCCAGGCCTCCTCCACTGATGTTTAGGAAGGCTTGGATCTCTATCTCCTGTGCATTAGAGCCAGGCCCCCTCCACTAATGGTTAGGAAGGCTTAGAACTCTCTCCCCTGCACATTAGAGCCATGCCCCCTCCACTGATGTTTAGGAAGGCTTGGAACTCTCTCTCCTGCGCATTAGAGCCAGGCCCCCTCCACTGATGTTTAGGAAGGCTTGGAACTTTCTCTCCTGCGCATTAGAGCCAGGCCCCCTCCACTGATGTTTAGGAAGGCTTGGAACTTTCTCTCCAGCGCATTAGAGCCAGTCCCCCTCCACTGATGTTTAGGAAGGCTTGGAACTCTCTCTCCTGCACATTAGAGCCAGGCCCCTCCACTGATGGTTAGGAAGGCTTGAAACTCTCTCCTGCGCATTACAGCCAGGCGCCTCCACTGATGGTTAGGAAGGCTTAGAACTCTCTCCCCTGCACATTAGAGCCAGGCACCCTTCACTGATGTTTAGGAAGGCTTGGATCTCTGTCCCCCACGCATTAGAGCCAGGCCCCCTCCACTGATGTTAAGAAAGGTTAGAACCTCCTCTCCTGCACATTAGAGCCAGGCCCCTCCACTGATGGTTAGGAAGTCTTGAATCTCTTTCCCCTGCACATTAGAGCCAGGCCCCCTCCACTGATGGTTAGGAAGGCTTGGATCTCTGTCCCCCACGCATTAGAGACAGGCCCCCTCCACTGATGTTTAGGAAGCTTCGAACTCTCTCTCCTGCGCATTACAGCCAGGCCCCTCCACTGATGTTTAGGAAGGCTTGGAACTCTGTCCCCCACGCATTAGAGCCAGGCCCCCTCCACTGATGTTTAGGAAGGCTTGGATCTCTGTCCCCCACGCATTAGGGCCAGGCCCCCTCCACTGATGTTTAGAAAGGCTTGGATCTCTGTCCCCCACGCATTAGGGCCAGGCCCCCTCCACTGATGTTTAGGAAGGCTTGGATCTCTGTCCCCCACGCATTAGAGCCAGGCCCCCTCCACTGATGTTTAGGAAGCTTAGAACTCTCTCTCCTGCACATTAGAGCCAGGCCCCCTCCACTGATGGTTAGGAAGGCTTGGAGCTCTCTCCCTGCACATTAGAACCACGCCCCTCCACTGATGTTTAGGAAGCTTAGAACTCTCTCTCCTGCGCATTAGAGCCAGGCCCCCTCCACTGATGGTTAGGAAGGCTTGGATCTCTCTCCCTTGCACATTAGAGCCAGGCCCAATCCACTGATGTTTAGGAAGCTTAGAACTCTCTCTCCTGCGCATTAGAGCAAGGCACCCTCCACTGATGTTTAGGAAGGCTTGGAACTCTCTCCCCTGCACATTAGAGTCAGGCCCCCTCCACTGATGGTTAGGAAGGCTTGGATCTCTGTCCAGAACGCATTAGAGCCAGGCCCCCTCCACTGATGTTTAGGAAGCTTAGAACTCTCTCTCCTGCACATTAGAGCCAGGCCCCCTCCACTGATGGTTAGGAAGGCTTGGAGCTCTCTCCCTGCACATTAGAACCACGCCCCTCCACTGATGTTTAGGAAGCTTAGAACTCTCTCTCCTGCGCATTAGAGCCAGGCCCCCTCCACTGATGGTTAGGAAGGCTTGGATCTCTCTCCCTTGCACATTAGAGCCAGGCCCAATCCACTGATGTTTAGGAAGCTTAGAACTCTCTCTCCTGCGCATTAGAGCAAGGCACCCTCCACTGATGTTTAGGAAGGCTTGGAACTCTCTCTCCTGCACATTAGAGCCAGGCCCCTCCACTGATGGTTAGGAAGGCTTGGAACTCTCTCCTGCGCATTACAGCCAGGCGCCTCCACTGATGGTTAGGAAGGCTTAGAACTCTCTCCCCTGCACATTAGAGCCAGGCACCCTTCACTGATGTTTAGGAAGGCTTGGATCTCTGTCCCCCACGCATTAGAGCCAGGCCCCCTCCACTGATGTTAAGAAAGGTTAGAACCTCCTCTCCTGCACATTAGAGCCAGGCCCCTCCACTGATGGTTAGGAAGTCTTGAATCTCTTTCCCCTGCACATTAGAGCCAGGCCCCCTCCACTGATGGTTAGGAAGGCTTGGATCTCTGTCCCCCACGCATTAGAGACAGGCCCCCTCCACTGATGTTTAGGAAGCTTCGAACTCTCTCTCCTGCGCATTACAGCCAGGCCCCTCCACTGATGTTTAGGAAGGCTTGGAACTCTGTCCCCCACGCATTAGAGCCAGGCCCCCTCCACTGATGTTTAGGAAGGCTTGGATCTCTGTCCCCCACGCATTAGGGCCAGGCCCCCTCCACTGATGTTTAGGAAGGCTTGGATCTCTGTCCCCCACGCATTAGGGCCAGGCCCCCTCCACTGATGTTTAGGAAGGCTTGGATCTCTGTCCCCCACGCATTAGAGCCAGGCCCCCTCCACTGATGTTTAGGAAGCTTAGAACTCTCTCTCCTGCACATTAGAGCCAGGCCCCCTCCACTGATGGTTAGGAAGGCTTGGAGCTCTCTCCCTGCACATTAGAACCACGCCCCTCCACTGATGTTTAGGAAGCTTAGAACTCTCTCTCCTGCGCATTAGAGCCAGGCCCCCTCCACTGATGGTTAGGAAGGCTTGGATCTCTCTCCCTTGCACATTAGAGCCAGGCCCAATCCACTGATGTTTAGGAAGCTTAGAACTCTCTCTCCTGCGCATTAGAGCAAGGCACCCTCCACTGATGTTTAGGAAGGCTTGGAACTCTCTCCCCTGCACATTAGAGTCAGGCCCCCTCCACTGATGGTTAGGAAGGCTTGGATCTCTGTCCAGAACGCATTAGAGCCAGGCCCCCTCCACTGATGTTTAGGAAGGCTTGGATCTCTGTCCCCCAGGCATTAGAGGCAGGCCCCCTCCACTGATGTTTAGGAAGGCTTGGATCTCTGTCCCCCATGCATTAGAGCCAGGCCCCCTCCACTGATGTTTAGGAAGCTTAGAACTCTCTCTCCTGCACATTAGAGCCAGGCCCCCTCCACTGATGGTTAGGAAGGCTTGAATCTCTTTCCCCTGCACATTAGAGCCAGGCCCCCTCCACTGATGGTTAGGAAGGCTTGGATCTCTGTCCCCCACGCATTAGAGCCAGGCCCCCTCCACGGACGGTTAGGAAGGCTTGGAACTCTCTCCCCAGCTCATTAGAGCCAGGCCCACTCCACTGATGTTTAGGAAGGCTTGGATCTCTCTCCCCCACGCATTAGAGCCAGGCCCCCTCCACTGATGTTTAGGAAGGCTTGTAACTCTCTCTCCTGCGCATTAGAGCCAGGCCCCCTCCATTGATGTTTAGGAAGGCTTGGAGCTCTCTCCCTGCACATTAGAGCCAGGCCCCCTCCACTGATGTTTAGGAAGGCTTGGAGCTCTCTCCCTGCACATTAGAGCCAGGCCCCCTCCACTGATGTTTAGGAAGCTTAGAACTCTCTCTCCTGCGCATTAGAGCCAGGCCCAATCCACTGATGTTTAGGAAGGCTTGGAGCTCTCTCCCTGCACATTAGAGCCAGGCCCCCCTCCACTGATGTTTAAGAAGCGTAGATCTCTCTCTCCTGCGCATTAGAGCCAGGCCCCCTCCACTGATGGTTAGGAAGGCGTGGATCTCTCTCCCCTGCACATTAGAGCCAGGCCCCTCCACTGATGGTTAGGAAGGCTTAGAACTTCTCTCCTGCACATTAGAGCCAGGCCCCCTCCAATGATGTTTAGGAAGGCTTGGATCTCTGTCCCCCATGCATTAGAGCCAGGCCCCCTCCACTGATGTTTAGGAAGCTTAGAACTCTCTCTCCTGCACATTAGAGCCAGGCCCCCTCCACTGATGGTTAGGAAGGCTTGAATCTCTTTCGCCTGCACATTAGAGCCAGGCCCCCTCCACTGATGTTTAGGAAGGCTTGGATCTCTGTCCCCCACGCATTAGAGCCAGGCCCCCTCCACTGATGTTAAGAAAGGTTAGAACCTCCTCTCCTGCACATTAGAGCCAGGCCCCTCCACTGATGGTTAGGAAGTCTTAAATCTCTTTCCCCTGCACATTAGAGCCAGGCCCCCTCCACTGATGGTTAGGAAGGCTTGGATCTCTGTCCCCCACGCATTAGAGACAGGCCCCCTCCACTGATGTTTAGGAAGCTTCGAACTCTCTCTCCTGCGCATTACAGCCAGGCCCCTCCACTGATGTTTAGGAAGGCTTGGAACTCTGTCCCCCACGCATTAGAGCCAGGCCCCCTCCACTGATGTTTAGGAAGGCTTGGATCTCTGTCCCCCACGCATTAGGGCCAGGCCCCCTCCACTGATGTTTAGGAAGGCTTGGATCTCTGTCCCCCACGCATTAGGGCCAGGCCCCCTCCACTGATGTTTAGGAAGGCTTGGATCTCTGTCCCCCAAGCATTAGAGCCAGGCCCCCTCCACTGATGTTTAGGAAGCTTAGAACTCTCTCTCCTGCACATTAGAGCCAGGCCCCCTCCACTGATGGTTAGGAAGGCTTGGAGCTCTCTCCCTGCACATTAGAACCACGCCCCTCCACTGATGTTTAGGAAGCTTAGAACTCTCTCTCCTGCGCATTAGAGCCAGGCCCCCTCCACTGATGGTTAGGAAGGCTTGGATCTCTCTCCCTTGCACATTAGAGCCAGGCCCAATCCACTGATGTTTAGGAAGCTTAGAACTCTCTCTCCTGCGCATTAGAGCAAGGCACCCTCCACTGATGTTTAGGAAGGCTTGGAACTCTCTCCCCTGCACATTAGAGTCAGGCCCCCTCCACTGATGGTTAGGAAGGCTTGGATCTCTGTCCAGAACGCATTAGAGCCAGGCCCCCTCCACTGATGTTTAGGAAGGCTTGGATCTCTGTCCCCCAGGCATTAGAGGCAGGCCCCCTCCACTGATGTTTAGGAAGGCTTGGATCTCTGTCCCCCATGCATTAGAGCCAGGCCCCCTCCACTGATGTTTAGGAAGCTTAGAACTCTCTCTCCTGCACATTAGAGCCAGGCCCCCTCCACTGATGGTTAGGAAGGCTTGAATCTCTTTCCCCTGCACATTAGAGCCAGGCCCCCTCCACTGATGGTTAGGAAGGCTTGGATCTCTGTCCCCCACGCATTAGAGCCAGGCCCCCTCCACGGACGGTTAGGAAGGCTTGGAACTCTCTCCCCAGCTCATTAGAGCCAGGCCCACTCCACTGATGTTTAGGAAGGCTTGGATCTCTCTCCCCCACGCATTAGAGCCAGGCCCCCTCCACTGATGTTTAGGAAGGCTTGTAACTCTCTCTCCTGCGCATTAGAGCCAGGCCCCCTCCATTGATGTTTAGGAAGGCTTGGAGCTCTCTCCCTGCACATTAGAGCCAGGCCCCCTCCACTGATGTTTAGGAAGGCTTGGAGCTCTCTCCCTGCACATTAGAGCCAGGCCCCCTCCACTGATGTTTAGGAAGCTTAGAACTCTCTCTCCTGCGCATTAGAGCCAGGCCCAATCCACTGATGTTTAGGAAGGCTTGGAGCTCTCTCCCTGCACATTAGAGCCAGGCCCCCCTCCACTGATGTTTAAGAAGCGTAGATCTCTCTCTCCTGCGCATTAGAGCCAGGCCCCCTCCACTGATGGTTAGGAAGGCGTGGATCTCTCTCCCCTGCACATTAGAGCCAGGCCCCTCCACTGATGGTTAGGAAGGCTTAGAACTTCTCTCCTGCACATTAGAGCCAGGCCCCCTCCAATGATGTTTAGGAAGGCTTGGATCTCTGTCCCCCATGCATTAGAGCCAGGCCCCCTCCACTGATGTTTAGGAAGCTTAGAACTCTCTCTCCTGCACATTAGAGCCAGGCCCCCTCCACTGATGGTTAGGAAGGCTTGAATCTCTTTCGCCTGCACATTAGAGCCAGGCCCCCTCCACTGATGGTTAGGAAGGCTTGGATCTCTGTCCCCCACGCATTAGAGCCAGGCCCCCTCCACGGATGGTTAGGAAGGCTTGGAACTCTCTCCCTGCACATTAGAGCCAGGCCCCCTCCACTGATGTTTAGGAAGGCTTGGAACTCTCTCTCCTGTGCATTAGAGCCAGGCCCCCTCCACTGATGTTTAGGAAGGCTTGGATCTCTCTCCCCTGCACATTAGAGCCAGGCCCCCTCCTCTGATGTTTAGGAAGCTTAGAACTCTCTCTCCTGCGCATTAGAGCCAGGCCCCCTCCACTGATGGTTAGGAAGGCTTGGAACTCTCTCTCCTGCGCATTAGAGCCAGGCCCCCTCCACTGATGTTTGGAAGGCTTGGAGCTCTCTCCCTGCACATTAGAGCCAGGCCCCCCTCCACTGATGTTTAGGAAGCGTAGATCTCTCTCCTGCGCATTAGAGCCAGGCCCCCTCCACTGATGGTTAGGAAGGCTTGGATCTCTCTCCCCTGCACATTAGAGCCAGGCCCCCTCCACTGATGGTTAGGAAGGCTTAGAACTCTCTCGCCTGCACATTAGAGCCATGCCCCCTCCACTGATGTTTAGGAAGGCTTGGATCTCTATCTCCTGTGCATTAGAGCCAGGCCCCCTCCACTGATGGTTAGGAAGGCTTAGAACTCTCTCCCCCGCTCATTAGAGCCATGCCCCCTCCACTGATGTTTAGGAAGGCTTGGAACTCTCTCTCCTGCGCATTAGAGCCAGGCCCCCTCCACTGATGTTTAGGAAGGCTTGGAACTTTCTCTCCTGCGCATTAGAGCCAGGCCCCCTCCACTGATGTTTAGGAAGGCTTGGAACTCTCTCTCCTGCACATTAGAGCCAGGCCCCCTCCACTGATGGTTAGGAAGGCTTAGAACTCTCTCCCCTGCACATTAGAGCCAGGCCCCCTCCACTGATGTTTAGGAAGGCTTGGAACTCTCTCTCCTGCGCATTAGAGCCAGGCCCCCTCCACTGATGTTTAGGAAGGCTTGGAACTCTCTCTCCTGCGCATTAGAGCCAGGCCCCCTCCACTGATGGTTAGGAAGGCTTAGAACTCTCTCTCCTGCACATTAGAGCCAGGCCCCCTCCACTGATGTTTAGGAAGCTTAGAACTCTCTCTCCTGCGCATTAGAGCCAGGCCCCCTCCACTGATGTTTGGAAGGCTTGGAGCTCTCTCCCTGCACATTAGAGCCAGGCCCCCCTCCACTGATGTTTAGGAAGCGTAGATCTCTCTCCTGCGCATTAGAGCCAGGCCCCCTCCACTGATGGTTAGGAAGGCTTGGATCTCTCTCCCCTGCACATTAGAGCCAGGCCCCCTCCACTGATGGTTAGGAAGGCTTAGAACTCCCTCCTGCACATTAGAGCCAGGCCCCCTCCACTGATGGTTAGGAAGGCTTGGATCTCTCTCCCCTGCACATTAGAGCCAGGCCCCCTCCACTGATGGTTAGGAAGGCTTAGAACTCTCTCGCCTGCACATTAGAGCCAGGTCCCCTCCACTGATGTTTAGGAAGGCTTGGATCTCTATCTCCTGTGCATTAGAGCCAGGCCCCCTCCACTGATGGTTAGGAAGGCTTAGAACTCTCTCCCCCGCTCATTAGAGCCATGCCCCCTCCACTGATGTTTAGGAAGGCTTGGAACTCTCTCTCCTGCGCATTAGAGCCAGGCCCCCTCCACTGATGTTTAGGAAGGCTTGGAACTTTCTCTCCTGCGCATTAGAGCCAGGCCCCCTCCACTGATGTTTAGGAAGGCTTGGAACTCTCTCTCCTGCACATTAGAGCCAGGAACCCTCCACTGATGGTTAGGAAGGCTTAGAACTCTCTCCCCTGCACATTAGAGCCAGGCTCCCTCCACTGATGTTTAGGAAGGCTTGGAACTCTCTCTCCTGCGCATTAGAGCCAGGCCCCCTCCACTGATGTTTAGGAAGGCTTGGAACTCTCTCTCCTGCGCATTAGAGCCAGACCCCCTCCACTGATGGTTAGGAAGGCTTAGAACTCTCTCTCCTGCACATTAGAGCCAGGCCCCCTCCACTGATGTTTAGGAAGCTTAGAACTCTCTCTCCTGCGCATTAGAGCCAGGCCCAATCCACTGATGTTTAGGAAGGCTTGGAGCTCTCTCCCTGCACATTAGAGCCAGGCCCCCCTCCACTGATGTTTAGGAAGCTAAGAACTCTCTCTCCTGCGCATTAGAGCCAGGCCCAATCCACTGATGTTTAGGAAGGCTTGGAGCTCTCTCCCTGCACATTAGAGCCAGCCCCCCTCCACTGATGTTTAGGAAGCTTAGAACTCTCTCTCCTGCGCATTAGAGCCAGGCCCAATCCACTGATGTTTAGGAAGGCTTGGAGCTCTCTCCCTGCACATTAGAGCCAGGCCCCCCTCCACTGATGTTTAGGAAGCGTAGATCTCTCTCTCCTGCGCATTAGAGCCAGGCCCCCTCCACTGATGGTTAGGAAGGCTTGGATCTCTCTCCCCTGCACATTACAGCCAGACCCCCTCCACTGATGGTTAGGAAGGCTTAGAACTCTCTCTCCTGCACATTAGAGCCAGGCCCCCTCCACTGATGTTTAGGAAGGCTTGGATCTCTATCTCCTGTGCATTAGAGCCAGGCCCCCTCCACTGATGGTTAGGAAGGCTTAGAACTCTCTCCCCTGCACATTAGAGCCATGTCTCCTCCACTGATGTTTAGGAAGGCTTGGAACTCTCTCCCTGCACATTAGAGCCAGGCCCCCTCCACTGATGTTTAGGAAGGCTTAGAACTCTCTCTCCTGCACATTAGAGTCAGGCCCCCTCCACTGATGTTTAGGAAGGCTCGGAACTCTCTCCCTGCACATTAGAGCCAGGCCCCCTCCACTGATGTTTAGGAAGGCTGGGAACTCTCTCCCTACACATTAGAGCCAGGCCCCCTCCACTGATGTTTAGGTAGGCTGGGAACTCTCTCCATGCACATTAGAGCCAGGCCCCCTCCACTGATGTTTAGGAAGGTTCGGAACTCTCTCCCCTGCACATTAGAGCCAGGACCCCTCCACTGATGTTTAGGAAGGCTTGGATCTCTGTCCCGCACGCATTAGAGCCAGGCCCAATCCACTAATGTTTAGGAAGGCTTGGAACTCTCTCCCCCGCGCATTAGAGCCAGGCCCCCTCCACTGATGTTTAGGAAGGCTTGGAACTCTCTCCCTGCGCATTACAGCCCGGCCCCCTCCACTGATGTTTAGGAAGGCTTGGATCTCTGTCCCACACGCATTAGAGCCAGGCCCCCTCCACTGATGTTTAAGAAGGCTTGGAGCTCTCTCTTCTGCACATTAGAGCCAGGCCCCGTCCACTGATGTATAGGAAGGCTTGGAACTCTCTCCCCTGCACATTAGAGCCAGGCCCCCTCCACTGAAGTTTAGGAAGCTTAGAACTCTCTCCCCTGCACATTAGAGCAAGGCCCCCTCCACTGATGGTTAGGAAGGCTTGGATCTCTCTCCCCTGCACATTAGAGCCAGGCCCCCTCCACTGATGGTTAGGAAGGCTTGGATCTCTCTCCCCTGCAAATTAGAGCCTGGCCCCCTCCACTGATGTTTAGGAAGGTTTGGAACTCTCTCCCTGCACATTAGAGCCAGGCCCCCTCCACTGATGTTTAGGAAGGCTTGGATCTCTGACCCCCACGCATTAGAGCCAGGCCCCCTCCACTGATGTGTTAGAAGGCTTGGAACTCTCTCCCCTGCACATTAGAGCCAGGCCCCCTCCACTGATGTTTGGAAGGCTTGGAACTCTCTCCCCGGCACATTAGAGCCAGGCCCCCTCCACTGATGTTTAGGAAGCTTAGAACTCTCTCTCCTGCGCATTACAGCCAGGCCCCCTCCACTGATGGTTAGGAAGGCTTGGATCTCTCTCCCCTGCACATTAGAGCCAGGCCCCCTCCACTGATGGATAGGAAGGCTTGGAACTCTCTCCCCTGCACATTAGAGCCAGGCCCCCTCCACTGATGTTTAGGAAGGCTTGGAACTCTCTCCCCTGCACATTAGAGCCAGGCCCCCTCCACTGATGTTTAGGAAGGCTTGGATCTCTCTCCCCTGCACATTAGAGCCAGGACCCCTCCACTGATGGTTAGGAAGGCTTGGAACTCTCTCCCCTGTGCATTAGAGCCAGGCCCCCTCCACTGATGTTTAGGAAGGCTTGGAACTCTCTCCCCTGCACATTAGAGCCAGGCCCCCTCCACTGATGTTTAGGAAGGCTTGGAACTCTCTCCCTGCACATTAGAGCCAGGCCCCCTCCACTGATGTTTAGGAAGGCTTAGAACTCTCTCTCCTGCACATTAGAGCCAGGCCCCCTCCACTGATGTTTAGGAAGGCTTGGAACTCTCTCCCTGCACATTAGAGCCAGCCCCCCTCCACTGATGTTTAGGAAGGCTTGGAACTCTCTCCCCTGCACATTAGAGCCAGGCCCCCTCCACTGATGTTTAGGAAGGCTTGGATCTCTCTCCCCTGCACATTAGAGCCAGGCCCCCTCCACTGATGGTTAGGAAGGCTTGGAACTCTCTCCCCTGTGCATTCGAGCCAGGCCCCCTCCACTGGTGTTTAGGAAGGCTGGAAACTCTCTCCCTGCACATTAGAGCCAGGCCCCCTCCACTGATCTGATGTTTAGGAAGACTTGGAACTCTCTCCCCTGCACATTAGAGCCAGGACCCCTCCACTGATGTTTAGGAAGGCTTGGATCTCTGTCCCCCACGCATTAGAGCGAGGCCCAATCCACTGATGTTTAGGAAGGCTTGGAACTCTCTCCCCTGTGCTTTAGAGTCAGGCCCCCTCCACTGATGTTTAGGAAGGCTTGGAACTCTCTCCCCGGCGCATTAGAGCCAGGCCCCCTCCACTGATGTTTAGGAAGGCTTGGAACTCTCTCCCTGCGCATTACAGCCAGGCCCTCTCCACTGATGTTTAGGAAGGCTTGGATCTCTGTCCCCCACGCATTAGAGCCAGGCCCTCTCCACTGATGTTTAAGAAGGCTTGGAACTCTCTCTTCTGCACATTAGAGCCAGGCCCCGTCCACTGATGTATAGGAAGGCTTGGAACTCTCTCCCCTGCACATTAGAGCCAGGCCCCCTCCACTGATGTTTAGGAAGCTTAGAACTCTCCCCCCTGCACATTAGAGCCAGGCCCCCTCCGCTGATGGTTAGGAAGGCTTGGATCTCTCTCCCCTGCACATTAGAGCCAGGCCCCCTCCACTGATGGTTAGGAAGGCTTGGATCTCTCTCCCCTGCACATTAGAGCCAGGCCCTCTCCACTGATGTTTAGGAAGACTTAGAACTCTCTCCCTGCACATTAGAGCCAGGCCCCCTCCACTGATGTTTAGGAAGGCTTGGATCTCTGTCCCCCACGCATTAGAGCCAGGCCCCCTCCACTGATGTTTTAGAAGGCTTGCAACTCTCTCCCCTGCACATTAGAGCCAGGCCCCCTCCACTGATGTTTGGAAGGCTTGGAACTCTCTCCCGCGGCACATTAGAGCCAGGCCCCCTCCACTGATGTTTAGGAAGCTTAGAACTCTCTCTCCTGCGCATTACAGCCAGGCCCCCTCCACTGATGGTTAGGAAGGCTTGGATCTCTCTCCCCTGCACATTACAGCCAGGCCCCCTCCACTGATGGTTAGGAAGGCTTAGAACTCTCTCTCCTGCACATTAGAGCCAGGCCCTCTCCACTGATGTTTAGGAAGGCTTGGATCTCTATCTCCTGTGCATTAGAGCCAGGCCCCCTCCACTGATGGTTAGGAAGGCTTAGAACTCTCTCCCCTGCACATTAGAGCCATGTCTCCTCCACTGATGTTTAGGAAGGCTTGGAACTCTCTCTCCTGCGCATTAGAGCCAGGCCCCCTCCACTGAAATTTAGGAAGGCTTGGAACTTTCTCTCCTGCGCATTAGAGCCAGGCCCCCTCCACTGATGTTTAGGAAGGCTTGGTACTCTCTCTCCTGCGCATTAGAGCCAGGCCCCCTCCACTGATGGTTAGGAAGGCTTAGAACTCTCTCCCCTGCACATTAGAGCCAGGCCCCCTCCACTGATGTTTAGGAAGGCTTGGAACTCTCACTCCTGCGCATTAGAGCCAGGCCCCCTCCACTGATGTTTAGGAAGGCTTGGAACTCTCTCTCCTGCGCATTAGAGCCAGGCCCCCTCCACTGACGGTTAGGAAGGCTTAGAACTCTCTCTCCTGCACATTAGAGCCAGGCCCCCTCCACTGATGTTTAGGAAGGCTTGGAACTCTCTCCCCTGCACATTAGAGCCAGGCCCCCTCCACTGATGTTTAGGAAGGCTTGGAACTCTCTCCCTGCACATTAGAGCCAGGCCCCCTCCACTGATGTTTAGGAAGGCTTAGAACTCTCTCTCCTGCACAATAGAGTCAGGCCCCCTCCACTGATGTTTAGGAAGGCTCGGAACTCTCTTCCTACACATTAGAGCCAGGCCCCCTCCACTGATGTTTAGGAAGGCTGGGAACTCTCTCCCTACACATTAGAGCCAGGCCACCTCCACTGATGTTTAGGAAGGCTGGGAACTCTCTCCATGCACATTAGAGCCAGGCCCCCTCCACTGATGTTTAGGAAGGTTCGGAACTCTCTCCCCTGCACATTAGAGCCAGGACCCCTCCACTGATGTTTAGGAAGGCTTGGATCTCTCTCCCGCACGCATTAGAGCCAGGCCCAATCCACTGATGTTTAGGAAGGCTTGGAACTCTCTCCCCCGCGCATTAGAGCCAGGCCCCCTCCACTGATGTTTAGGAAGGCTTGGAACTCTCTCCCACGCGCATTAGAGCCAGGCCCCCTCCACTGATGTTTAGGAAGGCTTGGAACTCTCTCCCCCGCGCATTAGAGCCAGGCCCACTCCACTGATGTTTAGGAAGGCTTGGAACTCTCTCCCCCGCGCATTAGAGCCAGGCCCCGTCCACTGATGTTTAGGAAGGCTTGGAACTCTCTCCCCTGCACATTAGAGCCAGGCCCCCTCCACTGATGTTTAGGAAGGCTTGGATCTCTGTCCCACACGCATTAGAGCAAGGCCCCCTCCACTGTTGTTTAAGAAGGCTTGGAGCTCTCTCTTCTGCACATTAGAGCCAGGCCCCGTCCACTGATGTATAGGAAGGCTTGGAACTCTCTCCCCTGCACATTAGAGCCAGGGCCCCTCCACTGATGTTTAGGAAGCTTAGAACTGTCTCCCCTGCACATTAGAGCCAGGCCCCCTCCACTGATGTTTAGGAAGGCTTGGATCTCTCTCCCCTGCACATTAGAGCCAGGCCCCCTCCACTGATGGTTAGGAAGGCTTGGATCTCTCTCCCCTGCAAATTAGAGCCAGGCCCTCTCCACTGATGTTTAGGAAGGTTTGGAACTCTCTCCCTGCACATTAGAGCCAGGCCCCCTCCACTGATGTTTAGGAAGGCTTGGATCTCTGTCCCCCACGCATTAGAGCTAGGCCGCCTCCACTGATGTTTAGGAAGCTTAGAACTCTCTCTCCTGCGCATTACAGCCAGGCCCCCTCCACTGATGGTTAGGAAGGCTTGGATCTCTCTCCCCTGCACATTAGAGCCAGGCCCCTCCACTGATGGTTAGGAAGGCTTGGAACTCTCTCCCCTGCACATTAGAGCCAGGCCCCCTCCACTGATGTTTAGGAAGGCTTGGAACTCTCTCCCCTGCACATTAGAGCCAGGCCCCCTCCACTGATGTTTAGGAAGGCTTGGATCTCTCTCCCCTGCACATTAGAGCCAGGACCCCTCCACTGATGGTTAGGAAGGCTTGGAACTCTCTCCCCTGTGCATTAGAGCCAGGCCCCCTCCACTGATGTTTAGGAAGGCTTGGAACTCTCTCCCCTGCACATTAGAACCAGGCCCCCTCCACTGATGTTTAGGAAGGCTTGGAACTCTCTCCCTGCACATTAGAGCCAGGCCCCCTCCACTGATGTTTAGGAAGGCTTAGAACTCTCTCTCCTGCACATTAGAGCCAGGCCCCCTCCACTGATGTTTAGGAAGGCTTGGAACTCTCTCCTTGCACATTAGAGCCAGGCCCCCATCCACTGATGTTTAGGAAGGCTTGGAACTCTCTCCCCTGCACATTAGAGCCAGGCCCCGTCCACTGATGTTTAGGAAGGCTTGGATCTCTCTCCCCTGCACATTAGAGCCAGGCCCCCTCCACTGATGGTTAGGAAGGCTTGGAACTCTCTCCCCTGTGCATTAGAGCCAGGCCCCCTCCACTGGTGTTTAGGAAGGCTGGAAACTCTCTCCCTGCACATTAGAGCCAGGCCCCCTCCACTGATCTGATGTTTAGGAAGACTTGGAACTCTCTCCCCTGCACATTAGAGCCAGGGCCCCTCCACTGATGTTTAGGAAGGCTTGGATCTCTGTCCCCCACGCATTAGAGCTAGGCCCAATCCACTGATGTTTAGGAAGGCTTGGAACTCTCTCCCCTGTGCATTAGAGCCAGGCCTCTCCACTGATGTTTAGGAAGGCTTGGAACTCTCTCCCCGGCGCATTTGAGCCAGGCCCCCTCCACTGATGTTTAGGAAGGCTTGGAACTCTCTCCCTGCGCATTACAGCCAGGCCCTCTCCACTGATGTTTAGGAAGGCTTGGATCTCTGTCCCCCACGCATTAGAGCCAGGCCCCCTCCACTGATGTTTATGAAGGCTTGGATCTCTCTCCCCTACACATTAGAGCCAGGCCCTCTCCACTGATGGTTAGGAAGGCTTGGATCTCTCTCCCCTGCACATTAGAGCCAGGCCCTCTCCACTGATGTTTAGGAAGACTTGGAACCCTCTCCCTGCACATTAGAGCCAGGCCCCCTCCACTGATGTTTAGGAAGGCTTGGATCTCTGTCCCCCACGCATTAGAGCCAGGCCCCCTCCACTGATGTTTTAGAAGGCTTGCAACTCTCTCCCCTGCACATTAGAGCCAGGCCCCCTCCACTGATGTTTGGAAGGCTTGGAACTCTCTCCCCGGCACATTAGAGCCAGGCCCCCTCCACTGATGTTTAGGAAGCTTAGAACTCTCTCTCCTGCGCATTACAGCCAGGCCCCCTCCACTGATGGTTAGGAAGGCTTGGATCTCTCTCCCCTGCACATTAGAGCCAGGCCCCCTCCACTGATGTTTAGGAAGGCTTGGAACTCTCTCCCCTGTGCTTTAGAGTCAGGCCCCCTCCACTGATGTTTAGGAAGGCTTGGAACTCTCTCCCCTGCACATTAGAGACAGGCCCCCTCCACTGATGTTTAGGAAGGCTTGGAACTCTCACTCCTGCGCATTAGAGCCAGGCCCCCTCCACTGATGTTTAGGAAGGCTTGGAACTCTCTCTCCTGCGCATTAGAGCCAGGCCCCCTCCACTGACGGTTAGGAAGGCTTAGAACTCTCTCTCCTGCACATTAGAGCCAGGCCCCCTCCACTGATGTTTAGGAAGGCTTGGAACTCTCTCCCCTGCACATTAGAGCCAGGCCCCCTCCACTGATGTTTAGGAAGGCTTGGAACTCTCTCCCTGCACATTAGAGCCAGGCCCCCTCCACTGATGTTTAGGAAGGCTTAGAACTCTCTCTCCTGCACAATAGAGTCAGGCCCCCTCCACTGATGTTTAGGAAGGCTCGGAACTCTCTCCCTACACATTAGAGCCAGGCCCCCTCCACTGATGTTTAGGAAGGCTGGGAACTCTCTCCCTACACATTAGAGCCAGGCCACCTCCACTGATGTTTAGGAAGGCTGGGAACTCTCTCCATGCACATTAGAGCCAGGCCCCCTCCACTGATGTTTAGGAAGGTTCGGAACTCTCTCCCCTGCACATTAGAGCCAGGACCCCTCCACTGATGTTTAGGAAGGCTTGGATCTCTCTCCCGCACGCATTAGAGCCAGGCCCAATCCACTGATGTTTAGGAAGGCTTGGAACTCTCTCCCCCGCGCATTAGAGCCAGGCCCCCTCCACTGATGTTTAGGAAGGCTTGGAACTCTCTCCCCCGCGCATTAGAGCCAGGCCCCCTCCACTGATGTTTAGGAAGGCTTGGAACTCTCTCCCCCGCGCATTAGAGCCAGGCCCCCTCCACTGATGTTTAGGAAGGCTTGGAACTCTCTCCCCCGCGCATTAGAGCCAGGCCCCGTCCACTGATGTTTAGGAAGGCTTGGAACTCTCTCCCCTGCACATTAGAGCCAGGCCCCCTCCACTGATGTTTAGGAAGGCTTGGATCTCTGTCCCACACGCATTAGAGCAAGGCCCCCTCCACTGTTGTTTAAGAAGGCTTGGAGCTCTCTCTTCTGCACATTAGAGCCAGGCCCCGTCCACTGATGTATAGGAAGGCTTGGAACTCTCTCCCCTGCACATTAGAGCCAGGGCCCCTCCACTGATGTTTAGGAAGCTTAGAACTGTCTCCCCTGAACATTAGAGCCAGGCCCCCTCCACTGATGTTTAGGAAGGCTTGGATCTCTCTCCCCTGCACATTAGAGCCAGGCCCCCTCCACTGATGGTTAGGAAGGCTTGGATCTCTCTCCCCTGCAAATTAGAGCCAGGCCCTCTCCACTGATGTTTAGGAAGGTTTGGAACTCTCTCCCTGCACATTAGAGCCAGGCCCCCTCCACTGATGTTTAGGAAGGCTTGGATCTCTGTCCCCCACGCATTAGAGCTAGGCCGCCTCCACTGATGTTTAGGAAGCTTAGAACTCTCTCTCCTGCGCATTACAGCCAGGCCCCCTCCACTGATGGTTAGGAAGGCTTGGATCTCTCTCCCCTGCACATTAGAGCCAGGCCCCTCCACTGATGGTTAGGAAGGCTTGGAACTCTCTCCCCTGCACATTAGAGCCAGGCCCCCTCCACTGATGTTTAGGAAGGCTTGGAACTCTCTCCCCTGCACATTAGAGCCAGGCCCCCTCCACTGATGTTTAGGAAGGCTTGGATCTCTCTCCCCTGCACATTAGAGCCAGGACCCCTCCACTGATGGTTAGGAAGGCTTGGAACTCTCTCCCCTGTGCATTAGAGCCAGGCCCCCTCCACTGATGTTTAGGAAGGCTTGGAACTCTCTCCCCTGCACATTAGAACCAGGCCCCCTCCACTGATGTTTAGGAAGGCTTGGAACTCTCTCCCTGCACATTAGAGCCAGGCCCCCTCCACTGATGTTTAGGAAGGCTTAGAACTCTCTCTCCTGCACATTAGAGCCAGGCCCCCTCCACTGATGTTTAGGAAGGCTTGGAACTCTCTCCTTGCACATTAGAGCCAGGCCCCCATCCACTGATGTTTAGGAAGGCTTGGAACTCTCTCCCCTGCACATTAGAGCCAGGCCCCGTCCACTGATGTTTAGGAAGGCTTGGATCTCTCTCCCCTGCACATTAGAGCCAGGCCCCCTCCACTGATGGTTAGGAAGGCTTGGAACTCTCTCCCCTGTGCATTAGAGCCAGGCCCCCTCCACTGGTGTTTAGGAAGGCTGGAAACTCTCTCCCTGCACATTAGAGCCAGGCCCCCTCCACTGATCTGATGTTTAGGAAGACTTGGAACTCTCTCCCCTGCACATTAGAGCCAGGGCCCCTCCACTGATGTTTAGGAAGGCTTGGATCTCTGTCCCCCACGCATTAGAGCTAGGCCCAATCCACTGATGTTTAGGAAGGCTTGGAACTCTCTCCCCTGTGCATTAGAGCCAGGCCTCTCCACTGATGTTTAGGAAGGCTTGGAACTCCCTCCCCGGCGCATTTGAGCCAGGCCCCCTACACTGATGTTTAGGAAGGCTTGGAACTCTCTCCCTGCGCATTACAGCCAGGCCCTCTCCACTGATGTTTAGGAAGGCTTGGATCTCTGTCCCCCACGCATTAGAGCCAGGCCCCCTCCACTGATGTTTATGAAGGCTTGGATCTCTCTCCCCTACACATTAGAGCCAGGCCCTCTCCACTGATGGTTAGGAAGGCTTGGATCTCTCTCCCCTGCACATTAGAGCCAGGCCCTCTCCACTGATGTTTAGGAAGACTTGGAACCCTCTCCCTGCATATTAGAGCCAGGCCCCCTCCACTGATGTTTAGGAAGGCTTGGATCTCTGTCCCCCACGCATTAGAGCCAGGCGCCCTCCACTGATGTTTTAGAAGGCTTGCAACTCTCTCCCCTGCACATTAGAGCCAGGCCCCCTCCACTGATGTTTGGAAGGCTTGGAACTCTCTCCCCGGCACATTAGAGCCAGGCCCCCTCCACTGATGTTTAGGAAGCTTAGAACTCTCTCTCCTGCGCATTACAGCCAGGCACCCTCCACTGATGGTTAGGAAGGCTTGGATCTCTCTCCCCTGCACATTAGAGCCAGGCCCCCTCCACTGATGGTTAGGAAAGCTTGGAACTCTCTCTCCTGCACATTAGAGCCAGGCCCCCTCCACTGATGTTTGGAAGGCTTGGAACTCTCTCCCCGGCACATTAGAGCCAGGCCCCCTCCACTGATGTTTAGGAAGCTTAGAACTCTCTCTCCTGCGCATTGCAGCCAGGCCCCCTCCACTGATGGTTAGGAAGGCTTGGAACTCTCTCCCCTGCACATTAGAGCCAGGCCCCCTCCACTGATGGTTAGGAAGGCTTGGAACTCTCTCCCCTGCACATTAGAGCCAGGCCCGCTCCACTGATGTTTAGGAAGGCTTGGAACTCTCTCCCCTGCACATTAGAGCCAGGCCCCCTCCACTGATGTTTTAGAAGGCTTGCAACTCTCTCCCCTGCACATTAGAGCCAGGCCCCCTCCACTGATGTTTGGAAGGCTTGGAACTCTCTCCCCGGCACATTAGAGCCAGGCCCCCTCCACTGATGTTTAGGAAGCTTAGAACTCTCTCTCCTGCGCATTACAGCCAGGCCCCCTCCACTGATGGTTAGGAAGGCTTGGATCTCTCTCCCCTGCACATTAGAGCCAGGCCCCCTCCACTGATGGTTAGGAAAGCTTGGAACTCTCTCTCCTGCACATTAGAGCCAGGCCCCCTCCACTGATGTTTGGAAGGCTTGGAACTCTCTCCCCGGCACATTAGAGCCAGGCCCCCTCCACTGATGTTTAGGAAGCTTAGAACTCTCTCTCCTGCGCATTGCAGCCAGGCCCCCTCCACTGATGGTTAGGAAGGCTTGGAACTCTCTCCCCTGCACATTAGAGCCAGGCCCCCTCCACTGATGGTTAGGAAGGCTTGGAACTCTCTCCCCTGCACATAAGAGCCAGGCCCGCTCCACTGATGTTTAGGAAGGCTTGGAACTCTCTCCCCTGCACATTAGAGCCAGGCCCCCTCCACTGATGTTTAGGAAGGCTTGGAACTCTCTCCCCTGCACATTAGAGCCAGGCCCCCTCCACTGATGTTTAGGAAGGGTTGGAACTCTCTCCCAGCACATTAGAGCCAGACCCCCTCCACTGATGTTTAGAAAGGCTTGGAACACTTTCCCCTGCACATTAGAGCCAGGACCCCTCCACTGATGTTTAAGATGGCTTGGATCTCTGTCCCCCACGCATTAGAGCCAGTTCCAATCCACTGATGTTTGGAAGACTTGGAACTCTCTCCCCGGCACATTAGAGCCAGGCCCCCTCCACTGATGTTTAGGAAGCTTAGAACTCTCTCTCCTGCACATTACAGCCAGGCCCCCTCCACTGATGGTTAGGAAGGCTTGGATCTCTCTCCCCTGCACATTAGAGCCAGGCCCCCTCCGCTGATGGTTAGGAAGGCTTGGAACTCTCTCCCCTGCACATTAGAGCCAGGCCCCCTCCACTGATGTTTAGGAAGGCTTGGAACTCTCTCTCCTGCACATTAGAGCCAGGCCCCCTCCACTGATGTTTAGGAAAGCTTGGATCTCTCTCCCCTGCACATTAGAGCCAGGCCCCCTCCACTGATGGTTAGGAAGGCTTGGAACTCCCTCCCCTGCACATTAGAGCCAGGCCCCCTCCACTGATGTTTAGGGAGGCTTGGAACTCTCTCCCCTGCACATTAGAGCCAGCCCCCCTCCACTGATGTTTAGGGAGGCTTGGAACTCTCTCCCCTGCACATTAGAGCCAGGCCCCTCCACTGATGTTTAGGAAGGCTTGGATCTCTGTCCCCTACGCATTAGAGGCAGGCCCCCTCCACTGATGTTTAGGAAGGCTTGGAACTCTCTCTCCTGCGCATTAGAGCCAGGCCCCCTCCACTGATGTTTGGAAGGCTTGGAACTCTCTCCCCGGCACATTAGAGCCAGGCCCCCTCCACTGATGTTTAGGAAGCTTAGAACTCTCTCTCCTGCGCATTACAGCCAGGCCCCCTCCACTGATGGTTAGGAAGGCTTGGATCTCTCTCCCCTGCACATTAGAGCCAGGCCCCCTCCACTGATGTTTAGGAAGGCTTGGAACTCTCTCCCCGGCGCATTAGAGCCAGGCCCCCTCCACTGATGTTTAGGAAGGCTTTGAACTCTCTCCCTGTGCATTACAGCCAGGCCCCCTCCACTGATGTTTAGGAAGGCTTGGATCTCTGTCCCCCACGCATTAGAGCCAGGCCCCCTCCACTGATGTTTAAGAAGGCTTGGAACTCTCTCTTCTGCACATTAGAGCCAGGCCCCGTTCTCTGATGTATAGGAAGGCTTGGAACTCTCTCCCCTGCACATTAGAGCCAGGCCCCCTCCACTGATGTTTAGGAAGCTTAGAACTCTCTCTCCTGCACATTAGAGCCAGGCCCCCTCCACTGATGGTTAGGAAGGCTTGGATCTCTCTCCCCTGCACATTAGAGCTAGGCCCCCTCCACTGATGGTTAGGAAGGCTTGGAACTCTCTCCCCTGTGCATTAGAGCCAGACCCCCTCCACTGATGTTTAGGAAGGCTTGGAACTCTCTCCCCTGCACATTAGAGCCAGGCCCCCTCCACTGATGTTTAGGAAGGCTTGGAACTCTCTCTCCTGCACATTTGAGCCAGGCCCCCTCCACTGATGTTTAGGAAGGCTTGGAACTCTCTCCCTGCACATTAGAGCCAGGCCCCCTCCACTGATGTTTAGGAAGGCTGGGAACTCTCTCCCTGCACATTAGAGACAGGCCCCCTCCACTGATGTTTAGGAAGGCTGGGAACTCTCTCCCTGCGCATTAGAGCCAGGCCCCCTCTACTGATGTTTAGGAAGGCTTGGAACACTCTCGCCTGCACATTAGAGCCAGGACCCCTCCACTGATGTTTAGGAAGGCTTGTATCTCTGTCCCCTTACGCATTAGAGCCAGGCCCAATCCACTGCTGTTTAGGAAGGCTTGGAACTCTCTCCCCTGCGCATTAGAGCCAGGCCCCCTCCACTTATGTTTAGGAAGGCTTTGAACTCTCTCCCCGGTGCATTAGTGCCAGGCCCCCTCCACTGATGTTTAGGAAGGCTTGGAACTCTCTCCCCTGCGCATTAGAGCCAGGCCCCCTCCACTTATGTTTAGGAAGGCTTTGAACTCTCTCCCCGGTGCAGTAGAGCCAGGCCCCCTCCACTGATGTTTAGGAAGGCTTGGAACTCTCTCCCTGCGCATTACAGCCAGGCTCCCTCCACTGATGTTTAGGAAGGCTTGGATCTCTCTCCCCCACGCATTAGAGCCAGGCCCCCTCCACTGATGTTTAAGAAGGCTTGGAACTCTCTCTTCTGCACATTAGAGCCAGGCCCCGTCCACTGATGTATAGGAAGGCTTGGAACTCTCTCCCCTGCACATTAGAGCCAGGCCCCCTCCACTGATGTTTAGGAAGCTTAGAACTCTCTCTCCTGCACATTAGAGCCAGGCCCTCTCCACTGATGGTTAGGAAGGCTTGGATCTCTCTCCCCTGCACATTAGAGCCAGGCCCCCTCCACTGATGGTTAGGAAGGCTTGGATCTTTCTCCCCTGCACATTAGAGCCAGGCCCCCTCCACTGATTGTTAGGAAGGCTTGGATCTCTCTCCCCTGCACATTAGAGCCAGGCCCTCTCCACTGATGTTTAGGAAGGCTTGGAACTCTCTCCCTGCACATTAGAGCCAGGCCCCCTCCACTGATGTCTAGGAAGGCTTGGATCTCTGTCCCCCACGCATTAGAGCCAGGCCCCCTCCACTGATGTTTTAGAAGGCTTGGAACTCTCTCCCCTGCACACTAGAGCCAGGCCCCCTCCACTGATGTTTAGGAAGGCTTGGAACTCTCTCCCCAGCTCATTAGAGCCAGGCTCCCTCCACTGATGTTTAGGAAGGCTTGGAACTCTCTCTCCTGCACATTAGAGCCAGGCCCCCTCCACTGATGTTTGGAAGGCTTGGAACTCTCTCCCCGGCACATTAGAGCCAAGCCCCTCCACTGATGTTTAGGAAGCTTAGAACTCTCTCTCCTGCGCATTACAGCCAGGCCCCCTTCACTGATGGTTAGGACGGCTTGGATCTCTCTCCCCTGCACATTAGAGCCAGGCCCCCTCCACTGATGGTTAGGAAGGCTTGGAACTCTCTCCCCTGCACATTAGAGCCAGGCCCCCTCCACTGATGTTTAGGAAGGCTTGGATCTCTCTCCCCTGCACATTAGAGCCAGGCCCCCTCCACTGATGGTAAGGAAGGCTTGGAACTCTCTCCCCTGTGCATTAGAGCCAGGCCCCCTCCACTGATGTTTAGGAAGGCTTGGAACTCTCTCCCCTGCACATTAGAGCCAGCCCCCCTCCACTGATGTTTAGGGAGGCTTGGAACTCTCTCCCCTGCACATTAGAGCCAGGCCCCTCCACTGATGTTTAAGAAGGCTTGGATCTCTGTCCCCTACGCATTAGAGGCAGGCCCCCTCCACTGATGTTTAGGAAGGCTTGGAACTCTCTCCCCTGCACATTAGAGCCAGCCCCCCTCCACTGATGTTTAGGGAGGCTTGGAACTCTCTCCCCTGCGCATTAGAGCCAGGCCCCTCCACTGATGTTTAGGAAGGCTTGGATCTCTGTCCCCTACGCATTAGAGGCAGGCCTCCTCCACTGATGTTTAGGAAGGCTTGGAACTCTCTCTCCTGCGCATTAGAGCCAGGCCCCCTCCACTGATGTTTGGAAGGCTTGGAACTCTCTCCCCGGCACATTAGAGCCAGGCCCCCTCCACTGATGTTTAGGAAGCTTAGAACTCTCTCTCCTGCGCATTACAGCCAGGCCCCCTCCACTGATGGTTTGGAAGGCTTGGATCTCTCTCCCCTGCACATTAGAGCCAGGCCCCCTCCACTGATGGTTAGGAAGGCTTGGATCTCTCTCCCCTGCACATTAGAGCCAGGCCCCCTCCACTGATGTTTAGGAAGGCTTGGAACTCTCTCCCCTGCAAATTACAGCCAGGCCCCTCCACTGATGTTTAGGAAGGCTTGGAACTCTCTCCCCTGCACATTAGAGCCAGGCCCCCTCCACTGATGTTTAGGAAGCTTAGAACTCTCTCTCCTGCACATTAGAGCCAGGCCCCCTCCACTGATGGTTAGGAAGGCTTGGATCTCTCTCCCCTGCACATTAGAGCCAGGCCCCCTCCACTGATGGTTAGGAAGGCTTGGAACTCTCTCCCCTGTGCATTAGAGCCAGGCCCCCTCCACTGATGTTAAGGAAGGCTTGGAACTCTCTCCCCTGCACATTAGAGCCAGGCCCCCTCCACTGATGTTTGGAAGGCTTGGAACTCTCTCCCCGGCACATTAGAGCCAGGCCCCCTCCACTGATGTTTAGGAAGCTTAGAACTCTCTCTCCTGCGCATTACAGCCAGGCCCCCTCCACTGATGGTTTGGAAGGCTTGGATCTCTCTCACCTGCACATTAGAGCCAGGCCCCCTCCACTGATGTTTAGGAAGGCTTGGAACTCTCTCCCCAGCTCATTAGAGCCAGGCCCCCTCCACTGATGTTTAGGAAGGCTTGGAACTCTCTCTCCTGCACATTAGAGCCAGGCCCCCTCCACTGATGTTTGGAAGGCTTGGAACTCTCTCCCCGGCACATTAGAGCCAAGCCCCCTCCACTGATGTTTAGGAAGCTTAGAACTCTCTCTCCTGCGCATTACAGCCAGGCCCCCTCCACTGATGGTTAGGAAGGCTTGGATCTCTCTCCCCTGCACATTAGAGCCAGGCCCCCTCCACTGATGGTTAGGAAGGCTTGGAACTCTCTCCCCTGCACATTAGAGCCAGGCCCCCTCCACTGATGTTTAGGAAGGCTTGGATCTCTCTCCCCTGCACATTAGAGCCTGGCCCCCTCCACTGATGGTTAGGAAGGCTTGGAACTCTCTCCCCTGTGCATTAGAGCCAGGCCCCCTCCACTGATGGTTAGGAAGGCTTGGAACTCTCTCCCCTGCACATTAGAGCCAGGCCCCCTCCACTGATGGTTAGGAAGGCTTGGAACTCTCTCCCCTGCACATTAGAGCCAGGCCCCCTCCACTGATGTTTAGGAAGGCTTGGATCTCTGTCCCCCACGCATTAGAGCCAGGCCCCCTCCACTGATGTTTTAGAAGGCTTGGAACTCTCTCCCCTGCACATTAGAGCCAGGCCCCCTCCACTGATGTTTAGGAAGGCTTGGAACTCTCTCCCTAGCTCATTAGAGCCAGGCCCCCTCCACTGATGTTTAGGAAGGCTTGGAACTCTCTCTCCTGCACATTAGAGCCAGGCCCCCTCCACTGATGTTTGGAAGGCTTGGAACTCTCTCCCCGGCACATTAGAGCCAGGCCCCCTCCACTGATGTTTAGGAAGCTTAGAACTCTCTCTCCTGCGCATTACAGCCAGGCCCCCTCCACTGATGGTTAGGAAGACTTGGATCTCTGTCCCCCACGCATTAGAGCCAGGCCCCCTCCACTGATGGTTAAGAAGGCTTGGATCTCTCTCCCCTGCACATTAGAGCCAGGCCCCCTCCACTGATGGTTAGGAAGGCTTGGAACTCTCTCCCCTGCACATTAGAGCCAGGCCCCCTCCACTGATGGTTAGGAAGGCTTGGAACTCTCTCCCCTGCACATTAGAGCCAGGCCCCCTCCACTGATGTTTAGGAAGTCTTGGATCTCTTTCCCCTTACGCATTAGAGCCAGGCCCAATCCACTGATGTTTAGGAAGGCTTGGAACTCTCTCCCCGGTGCATTAGAGCCAGGCCCCCTCCACTGATGTTTAGGAAGGCTTGGAACTCTCTCCCTGCGCATTACAGCCAGGCCCCCTCCACTGATGTTTAGGAAGGCTTGGATCTCTGTCCCCCACGCATTAGAGCCAGGCCCCCTCCACTGATGTTTAAGAAGGCTTGGAACTCTCTCTTCTGCACATTAGAGCCAGGCCCCGTCCACTGATGTATAGGAAGGCTTGGAACTCTCTCCCCTGCACATTAGAGCCAGGCCCCCTCCACTGATGTTTAGGAAGCTTAGAACTCTCTCCCCGGCACATTAGAGCCAGGCCCCCTCCACTGATGTTTAGGAAGCTTAGAACTCTCTCTCCTGCGCATTACAGCCAGGCCCCCTCCACTGATGTTTAGGAAGGCTTGGATCTCTCTCCCCTGCACATTAGAGCCAGGCCCCCTCCACGGATGTTTAGGAAGGCTTGGAACTCTCTCCCCTGCAAATTAGAGCCAGGCCCCTCCACTGATGTTTAGGAAGGCTTGGAACTCTCTCCCCGGCGCATTAGAGCCAGGCCCCCTCCACTGATGTTTAGGAAGGCTTGGAACTCTCTCCCTCCGCATTACAGCCAGGCCCCCTCCACTGATGTTTAGGAAGGCTTGGATCTCTGTCCCCCACGCATTAGAGCCAGGCCCCCTCCACCGATGTTTAAGAAGGCTTGGAACTCTCTCTTCTGCACATTAGAGCCAGGCCCCGTTCTCTGATGTATAGGAAGGCTTGGAACTCTCTCCCTGCACATTAGAGCCAGGCCCCCTCCACTGATGTTTAGGAAGCTTAGAACTCTCTCTCCTACACATTAGAGCCAGGCCCCCTCCACTGATGGTTAGGAAGGCTTGGATCTCTCTCCCCTGCACATTAGAGCCAGGCCCCCTCCACTGATGTTTAGGAAGGCTGGGAACTCTCTCCCTGCACATTAGAGACAGGCCCCCTCCACTGATGTTTAGGAAGGCTGGGAACTCTCTCCCTGCACATTAGAGCCAGGCCCCCTCCACTGATGTTTAGGAAGTCTTGGATCTCTGTCCCCTTACGCATTAGAGCCAGGCCCAATCCACTGATGTTTAAAAAGTCCACATTTGTAAAGCGCACAATCACCCGTAAGGGTCTCTAGGCGCTGGGGGCCGTCGGGAAGATTAAGCGAGCTATTGCCCAGAGTCACATGGTGCTGGGCTAACTTGCCGCCGGAGCCGGGGATCGAACCGTGGTCCCCAGATTCCAGCGTCAGTCGCCCTGGCCGCGGCGCCACACCTCTTAGGAAGGCTTGGAACTCTCTCCCCGGTGCATTAGAGCCAGGCCCCCTCCACTGATGTTTAGGAAGGCTTGGAACTCTCTCCCTGCGCATTACAGCCAGGCCCCCTCCACTGATGTTTAGGAAGGCTTGGATCTCTGTCCCCCACGCATTAGAGCCAGGCCCCGTCCACTGATGTTTAAGAAGGCTTGGAACTCTCTCTTCTGCACATTAGAGCCAGGCCCCCTCCACTGATGTTTAGGAAGGCTTGGAACTCTCTCCCCTGCACATTAGAGCCAGGCCCCCTCCACTGATGTTTAGGAAGCTTAGAACTCTCTCTCCTGCACATTAGAGCCAGGCCCTCTCCACTGATGGTTAGGAAGGCTTGGATCTCTCTCCCCTGCACATTAGAGCCAGGCCCCCTCCACTGATGGTTAGGAAGGCTTGGATCTCTCTCCCCTGCACATTAGAGCCAGGCCCTCTCCACTGATGTTTAGGAAGGCTTGGAACTCTCTCCCTGCACATTAGAGCCAGGCCCCCTCCACTGATGTTTAGGAAGGCTTGGATCTCTGTCCCCCACGCATTAGAGCCAGGCCCCCTCCACTGATGTTTTAGAAGGCTTGGAACTCTCTCCCCTGCACATTAGAGCCAGGCCCCCTCCACTGATGTTTAGGAAGGCTTGGAACTCTCTCCCTAGCTCATTAGAGCCAGGCCCCCTCCACTGATGTTTAGGAAGGCTTGGAACTCTCTCTCCTGCACATTAGAGCCAGGCCCCCTCCACTGATGTTTGGAAGGCTTGGAACTCTCTCCCCGGCACATTAGAGCCAGGCCCCCTCCACTGATGTTTAGGAAGCTTAGAACTCTCTCTCCTGCGCATTACAGCCAGGCCCCCTCCACTGATGGTTAGGAAGACTTGGATCTCTGTCCCCCACGCATTAGAGCCAGGCCCCCTCCACTGATGGTTAAGAAGGCTTGGATCTCTCTCCCCTGCACATTAGAGCCAGGCCCCCTCCACTGATGGTTAGGAAGGCTTGGAACTCTCTCCCCTGCACATTAGAGCCAGGCCCCCTCCACTGATGGTTAGGAAGGCTTGGAACTCTCTCCCCTGCACATTAGAGCCAGGCCCCCTCCACTGATGTTTAGGAAGTCTTGGATCTCTTTCCCCTTACGCATTAGAGCCAGGCCCAATCCACTGATGTTTAGGAAGGCTTGGAACTCTCTCCCCGGTGCATTAGAGCCAGGCCCCCTCCACTGATGTTTAGGAAGGCTTGGAACTCTCTCCCTGCGCATTACAGCCAGGCCCCCTCCACTGATGTTTAGGAAGGCTTGGATCTCTGTCCCCCACGCATTAGAGCCAGGCCCCCTCCACTGATGTTTAAGAAGGCTTGGAACTCTCTCTTCTGCACATTAGAGCCAGGCCCCGTCCACTGATGTATAGGAAGGCTTGGAACTCTCTCCCCTGCACATTAGAGCCAGGCCCCCTCCACTGATGTTTAGGAAGCTTAGAACTCTCTCTCCTGCACATTCAATCAATCAATCAAGGACATTTATAGAGCGCACTACCTACCCGGAGGGTCTCAAGGCGCTTGGGGGGGGGGGGGGGTGCTGCTACTGCTCGAACAGCCAGGTCTTGAGCTTCTTCCTGAAGGAGAGGTGGTCTTGGGTCAGGCGCAGGTCGGGAGGGAGGGAGTTCCAGGTCTTGGCGGCCAGGTGGGAGAAGGACCTTCCTCCTGTTGTCGTTCTTCGGATGCGGGGGACGGCGGCGAGGGCGTGACTGGCTGATCGGAGGTGGCGTTTGGGAGCGTAGAAGTTGATGCGGTTTTTGAGGTAGCTCGGGCCTTGATCGTGTAGGGCTTTGTGTGCGTGGGTGAGGAGACGGAAGGTGATTCTCTTGTTGACGGGGAGCCAGTGCAGGTCTCTCAGATGTCCGGAGATGTGGCTGCGTCGGGGGATGTCGAGGATGAGTCTGGCTGAGGCGTTCTGGATCCGCTGGAGTCTCTTCTGGAGCTTGGCGGTGGTTCCGGCGTAGAGGGCATTGCCGTAGTCCAGTCGGCTGGTGACGAGGGCCTGGGTGACCGTCTTCCTGGTCTCGATGGGGATCCACCGGAAGATCTTCTGTAGCATGCGCAGGATGTTGAAGCATGACGAGGAGACGGCGTTGACTTGTCTGGTCATGGAGAGGGAGGAGTCCAGGATGAAGCCCAGGTTGCGTGCGTGGTCTGTCGGTGTGGGTGCGGTGCCCAGGGCGGGGGGCCACCAGGAGTCGTCCCAGGCGGAGGGCGAGGAGCCCAGGATGAGGACTTCCGTCTTGTCTGAGTTCAGTTTCAGGCGGCTGGTCGTCATCCACTCGGCTACATCTTTCATCCCTTCATGAAGGTTGGCTCTGGCAGCGGCGGGGTCGTTGGTCAGGGAGAGGATCAGCTGGGTGTCATCGGCGTAGGAGATGATGTTCAGGTTGTGTTGGCGTGCGATGGGCGCGAGGGGGCTCATGTAGACGTTGAAGAGGGTGGGGCTCAGCGAGGATCCTTGAGGGACGCCGCAGATGACTTCGGTGGCCTCTGACTTGTACGGTGGTAGACGGACTCTCTGTGTTCTTCCGTCGAGGAAGGAGACGATCCATTCCAGTGCCTTCTCCTGAATTCCGACGTTGCTGAGGCGCTGCACTAGGGTGCGGTGGCAGACAGTGTCGAATGCCGCGGAGAGGTCTAGGAGGATGAGGGCCGCTGTTTCTCCGTTGTCCATCAGGGCTCGGATGTCATCGGTGGCAGCGATGAGGGCGGTCTCGGTGCTGTGGTTGGCTCGGAAGCCAGACTGTGAGGGGTCGAGGGATCCATTCGTCTCGAGGAAGGCGGCCAGCTGTTTGTTGACGGTCTTCTCGATGACTTTGGCTGGGAACGGGAGGAGCGAGATGGGGCGGTAATTCTTGAGTTCGGTGGGGTCCGCTGTTGGTTTCTTTAGTAGAGCGCTGAGTTCGGCGTGCTTCCAGCTCTCCGGGAAGGTGGCGGTGTCGAAGGAGGTGTTGATGATGTCCCGCAGGTGGGGTGCGATGACAGCGTCGGCCTTGTTGAAGACGTGGTGAGGGCAGGGGTCGGTTGGAGATCCGGAGTGGATGGAGTTCATCATGCGGACGGTGTCATCGGTGCTGATCGGAGTCCAGGCGCGGAGGGTGGTGGTGGGCGGCGTTGCTGCGGTCGTTGTGTGCGATGGTTGAATGCTGAAGCTGTTGTGTATGTCCGCGATCTTGTTGTGGAAGTAGGAGGCGAGGGAGTTGCAGAGGTCTTGCGATGGGGTGATGTCGTTGTTTCCGGCGTTGGGGTTGGAGAGCTCTTTCACGATGTTGAAGAGTTCCTTGCAGTTGTGTGCGTTGTTGTCCAGCCGGTCCTTGAATGCAGTTTTCTTGGTGGCGCGGATCAGTTGGTGGTGCTTCCGGGTGGCAAGCTTGAGGGTGGTCATGTTGTCCGGTGTTGGTTCCCTTCTCCAGACTTTCTCGAGGGCTCGGCAGTTCTTCTTGGAGCTCTTGAGTTCGTCGGTGAACCATGGGGCTTTCTTGCTGCCGGGTCTGCTGGGCGGGGTCCTCAGAGGGGCGAGTTCGTCCGCGCAGTTGCTGATCCACTTCGTGAGGTTGTCGGCGGCCTGGCTGGGGTTCGCTGAGCTGGCGGGAGGGTGCTGACTGAGGGAAGCGGCGAGCTGGTCGGCTGTGATCTTGTTCCAGCTTCTTCGAGCAACCTGTTGCTGGTGGTGGTGGATCGTCGTTCTTCTGAAGGTGAAGTGGACGCAGCTGTGGTCCGTCCAGTGGAGTCCTGTGGCGTGGCTGAAGGCGATGTCTTTGCTGGATGAGAAGACGGCATCGAGTGTGTGTCCGGCGAGGTGGGTGGGGGTGGTCACCAGCTGCTTGAGTCCCAGGTTAGCGAGGTTTTCCAGCAGGGTGGTGGTGTTGCGGTCGTCGTTGTTCTCCAGGTGGAAGTTGAGGTCCCCGAGGAGGATGTAGTCGGCTGAGGGGAGGGCGAGCGGGCTGATGAAGTCGGCGATGTCCTCGCTGAATTGTGTGCGTGGTCCCGGGGGTCTGTAGATGAGGGTGTCTCTGAGGGTGGTCTTGGGGTTGACGTGGATCTGGAAGTGCAGGTGTTCGGCGGGTGCGATGGTGTCGTCGGTGTTGGTCGTGATGTGGATGGTGTTCCTGTGAATGATGGCGATGCCTCCTCCTGTCTGGTTGACGCGGTCTCTCCGGATGATCTTGTAGCCGTCCTGGATGGCGATGGCGATGTCGGGCGCTGAGGAGGCGTTCATCCAGGTTTCCGTGAGGAAGGCGACGTCTGGGTCTGTGGTGTCGAGCAGGTTCCAGAGCTCGACGGCGTGTCTGTGGACGGAGCGGGTGTTGAGCAGGATGCACTTCAGGTGGGTGCTGCTGGTGTTCTGCTTGGTGGACGCTGGTGCAGTGCAGGTCCGGATGCAGGAGAGCTTGCAGGACTGGCAGATGAAGGGTCCGTGGGTGCGTCTCGGGGTGGCCCGGTAGCATCCAGGGGTTCGGCCGACGTTGAGTGCGTTGAGGGTGGCGGCGTCATACGTCCGGCGGGTGGGCTGGGGTCTGCGGGGGCCAGGGGTCCTGGCGCTGGGCGCGGTCCAGGCGCGGACGGGCGTAGACGGGCTTACCTTTGGCGCACCTTCGGCGCTCAATCGGTGCTCCCGCTGCGCGCGTCCGCTGCGCGGTCGCTCTGGGGACGTCATAAGAAGGGAGCCGGTCAGGAGGGTCTGCGGGGAGGCGGGAGCGCGAGCCAATCGGCTGTCGGGGGGCGTGGCCACGGGCTGGGGCGGCGGGAAAAGCTGGAGCCGGCTTGGCGGCCCTCGAGAGGCTGGGGGGGGCGGGAAAAACTGGTGTGGGCTCGGCGGCCCTCGGGAGGCTGGGGCGGCGGGAAAGGCTGGTGTGGGCTCGGCGGCCCTCGGGAGGCTGGGGCTGCGGCAGCGGCAGCAGGCACAGGAGCGTGGGGGTGACCAGGCCGTAGGCGCATTAGAGCCAGGTCCTCTCCACTGATGGTTAGGAAGGCTTGGATCTCTCTTCCCTGCACATTAGAGCCAGGCCCCCTCCACTGATGGTTAGGAAGGCTTGGATCTCTCTCCCCTGCACATTAGAGCCAGGCCCTCTCCACTGATGTTTAGGAAGGCTTGGAACTCTCTCCCTGCACATTAGAGCCAGGCCCCCTCCACTGATGTTTAGGAAGGCTTGGATCTCTGTCCCCCACGCATTAGAGCCAGGCCCCTCCACTGATGTTTTAGAAGGCTTGGAACTCTCTCCCCTGCACATTAGAGCCAGGCCCCCTCCACTGATGTTTAGGAAGGCTTGGAACTCTCTCCCCAGCTCATTAGAGCCAGGCCCCCTCCACTGATGTTTAGGAAGGCTTGGAACTCTCTCTCCTGCACATTAGAGCCAGGCCCCCTCCACTGATGTTTGGCAGGCTTGGAACTCTCTCCCCGGCACATTAGAGCCAGGCCCCCTCCACTGATGTTTAGGAAGCTTAGAACTCTCTCTCCTGCGCATTACAGCCAGGCCCCCTCCACTGATGGTTAGGAAGGCTTGGATCTCTCTCCCCTGCACATTAGAGCCAGGCCCCCTCCACTGATGGTTAGGAAGGCTTGGAACTCTCTCCCCTGCACATTAGAGCCAGGCCCCCTCCACTGAGGTTTAGGAAGGCTTGGAACTCTCTCCCCTGCACATTAGAGCCAGGCCCCCTCCACTGATGGTTAGGAAGGCTTGGAACTCTCTCCCCTGTGCATTAGAGCCACGCCCCCTCCACTGATGTTTAGGAAGGCTTGGAACTCTCTCCCCTGCACATTAGAGCCAGGCCCCCTCCACTGATGTTTAGGAAGGCTTGGAACTCTCTCCCCTGCACATTAGAGCCAGCCCCCCTCCACTGATGTTTAGGGAGGCTTGGAACTCTCTCCCATGCACATTAGAGCCAGGCCACTCCACTGATGTTTAGGAAGGCTTGGATCCCTTTCCCCCACGCATTAGAGCCAGGCCCCTCCACTGATGTTTAGGAAGGCTTGGAACTCTCTCTCCTGCGCATTAGAGCCAAGCCCCCTCCACTGATGTTTGGAAGGCTTGGAACTCTCTCCCCGGCACATTAGAGCCAGGCCCCCTCCACTGATGTTTAGGAAGCTTAGAACTCTCTCTCCTGCACATTACAGCCAGGACCCCTCCACTGATGGTTAGGAAGGCTTGGATCTCTCTCCCCTGCACATTAGAGCCAGGCCCCCTCCACTGATGTTTAGGAAGGCTTGGATCTCTCTCCCCTGCACATTAGAGCCAGGCCCCCTCCACTGATGTTTAGGAAGGCTTGGAACTCTCTCCCCTGCAAATTAGAGCCAGGCCCCTCCACTGATGTTTAGGAAGGCTTGGAACTCTCTCCCCGGCGCATTAGAGCCAGGCCCCCTCCACTGATGTTTAGGAAGGCTTGGAACTCTCTCCCTGCGCATTACAGCCAGGCCCCCTCCACTGATGTTTAGGAAGGCTTGGATCTCTGTCCCCCACGCATTAGAGCCAGGCCCCCTCCACTGATGTTTAAGAAGGCTTGGAACTCTCTCTTCTGCACATTAGAGCCAGGCCCCCTCCACTGATGTTTAAGAAGGCTTGGAACTCTCTCTTCTGCACATTAGAGCCAGGCCCCGTTCTCTGATGCATAGGAAGGCTTGGAACTCTCTCCCCTGCACATTAGAGCCAGCCCCCCTCCACTGATGGTTAGGAAGGCTTGGATCTCTCTCCCTTGCACATTAGAGCCAAGCCCTCTCCACTGATGTTTAGGAAGGCTTGGATCTCTGTCCCCCATGCATTAGAGCCAGGCCCCCTCCACTGATGTTTAGGAAGGCTTGGATCTCTGTCCCCCACGCATTAGAGCCAGGCCCCCTCCACTGATGTTTTAGAAGGCTTGGAACTCTCTCCCCTGCACATTAGAGCCAGGCCCCCTCCACTGATGTTTAGGAAGTCTTGGAACTCTCTCCCCTGCACATTAGAGACAGGCCCCCTCCACTGATGTTTGGAAGGCTTGGAACTCTCTCCCCGGCACATTAGAGCCAGGCCCCCTCCACTGATGTTTAGGAAGCTTAGAACTCTCTCTCCTGCGCATTACAGCCAGGCCCCCTCCACTGATGGTTAGGAAGGCTTGGATCTCTCTCCCCTGCACATTAGAGCCAGGCCCCCTCCACTGATGGTTAGGAAGGCTTGGAACTCTCTCCCCTGCACATTAGAGCCAGGCCCCCTCCACTGATGTTTAGGAAGGCTTGGAACTCTCTCCCCTGCACATTAGAGCCAGGCCCCCTCCACTGATGTTTAGGAAGGCTTGGATCTCTCTCCCCTGCACATTAGAGCCAGGCCCCCTCCACTGATGGTTAGGAAGGCTTGGAACTCTCTCCCCTGTGCATTAGAGCCAGGCCCCCTCCACTGATGTTTAGGAAGGCTTGGAACTCTCTCCCCTGCAGATTAGAGCCAGCCCCCCTCCACTGATGTTTAGGAAGGCTTGGAACTCTCTCCCCTGCACATTAGAGCCAGCCCCCCTCCACTGATGTTTAGGGAGGCTTGGAACTCTCTCCCCTGCACATTAGAGCCAGGCCCCTCCACTGATGTTTAGGAAGGCTTGGATCTCTGTCCCCCACGCATTAGAGCCAGGCCCCCTCCACTGATGTTTAGGAAGGCTTGGAACTCTCTCTCCTGCGCATTAGAGCCAGGCCCCCTTCACTGATGTTTGGAAGGCTTGGAACTCTCTCCCCGGCACATTAGAGCCAGGTTCCCTCCACTGATGTTTAGGAATCTTAGAACTCTCTCTCCTGCGCATTACAGCCAGGCCCCCTCCACTGATGTTTGGGAAGGCTTGGAACTCTCTCCCCTGCACATTAGAGCCAGGCCCCCTCCACTGATGGTTAGGAAGGCTTGGATCTCTCTCCCCTGCACATTAGAGCCAGGCCCCCTCCACTGATGTTTAGGAAGGCTTGGATCTCTCTCCCCTGCACATTAGAGCCAGGCCCCCTCCACTGATGTTTAGGAAGGCTTGGAACTCTCTCCCCTGCAAATTAGAGCCAGGCCCCTCCACTGATGTTTAGGAAGGCTTGGAACTCTTTCCCCTGCACATTAGAGCCAGGCCCCCTCCACTGATGTTTAGAAAGGCTTGGAACTCTCTCCCCTGCATATTAGAGCCAGCCCCCCTCCACTGATGTTTATGGAGGCTTGGAACTCTCTCCCCCGCACATTAGAGCCAGCCCCCTCCACTGAATTTTAGGAAGGCTTGGATCTCTGTCCCCCATGCATTAGAGCCAGGCCCCCTCCACTGATGTTTAGGAAGGCTTGGAACTCTCTCTCCTGCGCATTAGAGCCAGGCCCCCTCCACTGATGTTTAGGAAGGCTGGGAACTCTCTCCCTGCACATTAGAGCCAGGCCCCCTCCACTGATGTTTAGGAAGGCTTGGATCTCTGTCCCCCACGCATTAGAGCCAGGCCCCCTCCAGTGATGTTTAGGAAGGCTTGGAACTCTCTCTCCTGCGCATTAGAGCCAGGCCCCCTCCACTGATGTTTAGGAAGGCTGGGAATTCTCTCCCCTGCACACTAGAGCCAGGCCCCCTCCACTGATGTTTAGGGAGGCTTGGAACTCTCTCCCTGCACATTAGAGCCAGCCCCCCTCCACTGACGTTTAGGGAGGCTTGGAACTCTCCCCCCTGCACATTAGAGCCAGGCCCCTCCACTGATGTTTAGGAAGGCTTGGATCTCTGTCCCCCACGCATTAGAGCCAGTCCCCCTCCACTGATGTTTAGGAAGGCTTGGAACTCTCTCTCCTGCGCATTAGAGCCAGGCCCCCTCCAATGATGTTTGGAAGGCTTGGAACTCTCTCCCCGGCACATTAGAGCCAGGTTCCCTCCACTGATGTTTAGGAAGCTTAGAACTCTCTCCCTGCACATTAGAGCCAGGCCCCCTCCACTGATGGTTAGGAAGGCTTGGATCTCTCTCCTGCACATTAGAGCCAGGCCCCCTCCACTGATGTTTAGGAAGGCTTGGATCTCTCTCCTGCACATTAGAGCCAGGCCCCCTCCACTGTTGTTTAGGAAGGCTTGGAATTTACTCCCCGGCACATTAGAGCCAGGCCCCCTCCACTGATGGTTAGGAAGGCTTGGATCTCTCTCCTGCACATTAGAGCCAGGCCCAATCCACTGATTTTTAGGAAGGCTTGGAACTCTCTCCCTGCACATTAGAGCCAGGCCCCCTCCACTGATGTTTAGGAAGGCTTGGAACTCTCTCCCTGCACATTAGAGCCAGTCCCCCTCCACTGATGTTTAGGGAGGCTTGGAACTCTCCCCCCTGCACATTAGAGCCAGGCCCCTCCACTGATGTTTAGGAAGGCTTGGATCTCTGTCCCCCACGCATTAGAGCCAGTCCCCCTCCACTGATGTTTAGGAAGGCTTGGAACTCTCTCTCCTGCGCATTAGAGCCAGGCCCCCTCCACTGATGTTTGGAAGGCTTGGAACTCTCTCCCCGGCACATTAGAGCCAGGCCCCCTCCACTGATGGTTAGGAAGGCTTGGATCTCTCTCCCCTGCAAATTAGAGCCAGGCCCCCTCCACTGATGTTTAGGAAGGCTTGGATCTCTCTCCTGCACATTAGAGCCAGGCCCCCTCCACTGATGTTTAGGAAGGATTGAAACTCTCTCCCCTGCATATTAGAGCCAGCCCCCCTCCACTGATGTTTATGGAGGCTTGGAACTCTCTCCACCGCACATTAGAGCCAGGCCCCCTCCACTGATTTTTAGGAAGGCTTGGATCTCTGTCCCCCATGCATTAGAGCCAGGCCCCCTCCACTGATGTTTAGGAAGGCTTGAAACTCTCTCTCCTGCGCATTAGAGCCAGGCCCCCTCCACTGATGTTTAGGAAGGCTGGGAACTCTCTCCCCTGCACATTAGAGCCAGGCCCCCTCCACTGATGTTTAGGAAGGCTTGGATCTCTGTCCCCCACGCATTAGAGCCAGGCCCCCTCCAGTGATGTTTAGGAAGGCTTGGAACTCTCTCCTCTGCGCATTAGAGCCACGCCCCCTCCACTGATGTTTAGGAAGGCTTGGAACTCTCTCCCCTGCGCATTAGAGCCAGGCCCCCTCCACTGATGTTTAGGAAGGCCTGAAACACTCTCCTCTGCACATTAGAGCCACGCCCAATCCACTGATGTTTAGGAAGGCTTGGAACTCTCTCCCCTGCGCATTAGAGCCATGCCCCCTCCACTGATGTTTAGGAAGGCTTGGAACTCTCTCCCCTGCGCATTAGAGCCACGCCCCCTCCACTGATGTTTAGGATGGCTTTGAAAACCTGGTTGTTTAATGCAGAATTAGCTTTAATCTTCCATTTCTTTACCGGGTGTTTCTTGATAGCATTAAAGCTAGCGCCAAGACACCTAAAGGCATTCAAGCGTTCCTATACTTGTTATCAACATAACAATATTCAGGGTATAATACCTCTGACCTTGGTAATACCCGTGCTTGCTCTAAAAGCCCTACATCATACCAAGAGCTCTCTTCTGAAACCACCCTTTGCCGCTCTGAGCTCTGCTATTAATACCATGAGCTCTCTTCTGATACCACCCAGTGCCACTCGGGGCTCTGCTATTAACAACATGAATTATTTTATGATTCCACCCAGTGCCACTCAGGGCTCTGCTGTTAATATCCCTCAGAACTCTAATATCAGTAATACAGACACATTCAAAGCTCTTTATAAAACTCACTCTTTTATTAGTTTGCGTATGAAAATAAATAAACCTAAACAGCATTCTGGTCTTGATACCACCCAGAATCTGTGACTCAGAGCTCTGGTCTTTACAATATTAGATTATTTCAGTTCACTGTTATTGACAATACAAGCAGCGACTCAGAGTTCTGTCCATAATGTTGCCTCGTCCAAGGCTCTGGCCGGTATAATACCAGTCAAACGTTTCAGGTTCAGATCAAGGTGAGCCAGGGGTTTATTTAAAGTAGAACTAGAGTCACTCAGGGGTCTTCTTTTGATAATACAGACTCTCCCAAACTTTGGGGCTGCTTCAGGGTTCAGTGACCAGGTTACTCCATCACACATCAATACAGTCACACACATCACCACAGACAGAACATCTACCAGGTGCACCACATGAAGTGGGAGACTTGAACAAGAAACCCACCAACTCTGCGAACACTTTGTCAACCCAGCCAGTCCCTCACCAACGAGGGGAGCCCCCGTCATCCCCTCACCTTACAACATCAAACCTGAGAAGATGCGACACATGTATACCAACTGCTCTGTGTCATTTTACATCAGAAACCTTCCCTTGAAGGTACACTATTAATCAATTATACTTTTAATGTACATAAAGTATCACATTCTTATCCCTGATACTTCTTGCAGGACCAAGCTTCATCTTAAGTTTTTCTAACATTATAGATTGCAAGTACTAATTGTGTTATATTTATGTATATATATTGTGTTATTGTTTTGTCGCTCCTAATAGTGTGTTTGCTACGGTAAACTGTATGTTAATGGCCGTCTCCTAAGAGTACCTGATACTGTACAGACGAAGTAAAGAGACCTTGTCTTCTAGTGTGTGCGATGTAAATGTAGGTATAGAGTCAGTCTGCCGGCCAGTATGGATGAGAGTTATGATATGCATGTATATATAGATATAGTGTAGATATGTAGGCCATAGGAGTACGTGAACTAATGGGTAATGTCTAGTTATTTTGAAAAGAGGAGGTGGTATATCAAAAGGAGGCAAATAAATGGTGTTAATGTGAAAATGCTGCTAGATTATCTAAGAAAAATGTTTTTAGCACATAGCGATGAAAGGCACACAGGCCGATCCACGGCGAGATGTTGTTTAACGCAGTGATGGAAATCATGTAAAAACGCTGTCATTTATGAGAAATGTACACCTCCCCAGTTTCCAACAATGAATGAAAACCCATTACAAGATGGCAAATTGGGTTCTATAATGTGGAAAAGTAAATTTTGCCATGTTCTGTGTCCCTACGCCCCATCCATCATATGTTATGTATGCATGACCAATATGCATATGTTATTCCCCATTTCTGATTAATGACGCAATTACAGTTGTGTCCACCTCTAATATGTTAGTTTCCAGTCCTCGTGAATACTACGAATATCAGGCCTATGTAAAATAATGTTGCCACGTTTCTCAGTGTGCACGTTATTCCATTATAAAGTCCCCGTTTCTAGGCCTCAAAAGGGCCCGGACCCTGGATTCAGCTCCTGTCTCCTGAAAGCCTCGCTGAGGAGCGATACAGCCCCCACCTGTATCCTCGACCTTTCACTTACTTCCCGCCTTGCAGTGCCCGGTGCACCCCGGCTCTGCCTCTAAGTCTGCCAAAAGTATGTTATAGTTCCAGCTATCAGTTCAGTCCTCCTCCTTTGCATTCCTAAGCTACTGAACTGCATCAATAGTTTCCGTCGTTGTCTAGCCTTCTCGTCTCCATGTTAGAGAAATACTGTATTTAATGGTCATTTAATATTCTTCATCACGCATTTCATGTAGAATAATGCATGGTCCAGTCTTAGAATCAAGTTAGCCTCTCCCCTCATGACTTCTAGTTTATATCAACATGTTCCCTAAACATTAGATACCAGATAGGGTTTAGGTACATGTCGCTCCGACCCTCCAGACTCTAGTCTCTGCTCCTAGCACAGAGTTCGTAGCCCCCAGCTTCTCCTAGTAACACGTCATTGCCAGTTTTCGCGCACCATTAGGTTAGAGGTCCCGGCTCCTTAGGTAGCCCCCTCCTATGTGTCCGCCCATTCATGACATATTCTGTTACGTTTTACTTCACATGTCTAAGTAAACTCCCAGTTACACCACTTATTACTGTTATCTCTCGCGACTGTTACACGTCATGCCTTCTACTCCACCCACTGTTACGCCTACTGCAATGTAATGCTATGTGTTTGCGTTATGTATATAAATGAATGTCTTGTTATTGAATGTTAGCGCGCTCATCCCAGACCAAGCCCCGGCAGCTGCCGGGCCTCTTTTCCCCTGTCATCCTGTTCCTATGCAGGTTGTCCTGATCCTGTCCTTATGCTGTAATAAACCTGCAGAAACTCCTACTACCTCGAATCTTGACTCTTATTTATTGAGCTATCTGTTATTCATTCATTCATCCAAAAATAGGGTATTATTTATTTATTTACCACATAATGGCGCCCGAATAGGGACTTGCCCTTTCCCCACGCGTCGGTGAAGCCACGCCGACCCCCTGACCCTCTGCAGTCGTGACGGAACCATACCGTGCACCTGGCAGATATTTCTGCTTCAAGTATCCCTCAGGCCCACGGAGGAGACGGAGGAGGCGGTCCAGCATCCGAACGAGACGGTGGAGGAACGCGGCGAGTCCCGACCAGAGCCCAAGCCGAGAGTCCAAGGTCCGAGGTATCCGGAGGTCCACCCGTAACTGAAGTCCGAAGTCCGAAGTTCGTCGTCGTAGTCCAGTCCCGTCCGAGGCCTTCCGTTCCGTGCTGCCTGGTGAGTACCATTGCTGGGGTAGTGTCTAGACAGGGTCAGTCTAAATTGACTCTGGTCCGTGGGTTGGTGGTACCCAAGCTCACAAACGAAGTGTTCACCTAGGTGGATACGGGTCTTGATGTGTTCCTTTATGGGACCGGTATGTTCCGTACTGTTATAGCAGTGCATCCAGTAACTCTAGTCTGTTCCGTTCTCGAGAATTCTGTTCTGTTTTCAGTATTTTCAGGTAGTATTCTGTTCGAACTGTTATTTATAATGTTGTTTAATGTATTTCCAATGTCGTGGTATGCCTGAATTGTTTCCCCAATTGTTATTGTTTTTCGTGTATTGTATTGTGTTCCGATTCAAGTTTAGAATGCCGCTCTTTTCCAAGTTACGTCAGTTAAAAACTAGAAAGGGTCTGCTGGAAGCAGCAGTTCCTGTTCCGCCTAGGGACAGTCCAGGTCACTTTATGTATCAGAAACATGGCATAAGCGCCATATTGTATCTAGATTTATGGGTAGAGTATACCAAACAGTTAGAAGAAAAGTATAGATGGCCCGTATCGGGTACATGGGATGCCGAATGTATCATGCGAGTAGAAGAAGCATTATGGAAAAAGAAAGCCAGACAGTCACAGAAAGATGCCATCGAGTTATGGCGTAAGGAAGCGCATAGAAGAACGGAAAAGGAAGTCAGAAAGTCAGAGTTAAGTAGAGAATCCCAAGAACGAGCCCAAGAAAGAGAATTAATCGAGATAGGTGAACAAGTCAAAACCGAACAGTCAGACAGACAGAGGCATGCCCTTATTAGGGGTATGTATCCTCTCCTTGCCGAAGGCTCGCCAAAAGCGACCCCAGAGGCACCCAGTAATTTCCCGCCACCATTAGTTCCGACCAAGCTACGTCACAAACCGACCGCAGCTGATATTTTTATTTCGTCCTATTTGGACGACACAGTTCCAGAATATGCAAATCCTGTTCGCGCTCCGCTAGTCCCTGTAAATCAGGCACTTCCCGTTCCTCCAGACACCGGAGTACCTGTTACGGTACCCCCGGGTCAGCCTGCCATACAAGTTCAGCCCACGTTACAATTACCGACCCTGCAAGCACGAAGAATGTCAGTCGACGATTCTAGTCTAGGGGCCGCAGGAGGAGGTCCTCCTCAAACCCCGCCGCCACACAAACGTTTATCAGCACTCGAATTACATGCTCAAGCATCACAGCGTACTCCTAAAAGTAATAAGTCTGTTACAGAAATCAGACAAGCCCTTGCCGAATGTGTTTATGATCCAGTTCCAGGCGAATATAATATGGTTTTATATTCCGTACGCGTAAGAAGGGTGACCGAGTATCTAGTCACCTTACCAAATATGAAAGAAGATCTAGACAGAATATATCGTTTCATCCGTACAGGGGATGATCCAGAAAGTATTGGCGAGATCATGTCTCAAAGGAAAGCCGAGATTCAGCTCATGATATTAAAGTTCCTGATCAATTGTCTAATAAGAGAACAAGATTACCCGTCTAAAGATCCCGCCGAAATGAGAATCCTGACAAGGTGGAGTGATAATATAGCCGAGGGTAAGCACAAGACCATTAGTGCCATGGAAAGTATGTACAAGAAAATTCGTAAAGAAATAGTAAGGTTACACGAACAGCGTAAAGCAGCACAAGTAAGTGAGAAAGAAAGTATCTCTGATCCTGAAGAGGAAGACGAGAATCCCGCCAGAATAGCGTATGTAGGGAAATCCAGATTTCCAGATCGCCATTTACGTCTAGAACCCAAGTCTATTTTTCATCATCCAGCACCAGAACGAGAGCCTTGTTCTCTAGAACAAGTATTTCAAGCTACCGATCACATTCTGAAATCACGAGTCGGTTATAGCGAGTTAAGCACCATGCATGAACAAGAATTAGCCCGATCAGCAGTCCGATGGATTACTGATTCTACCACTTTTCCAGACGAAATAGTGGCACAAATGTTTCTGAAACTGCCCCCAGCCGAGCAACGACTGGTGGGTATGTATATGATCCAGCACCTCATTACTCAGTATGAGGGTCAACACTCTGATCCAGGCCCGTTACACGATATCCTGAACGAGTTACTCCAGTACAGATGGAGAGGTCTAGGTACCGATTTAATTAGTGTTATTCTAGAACAGCGTCACAAGTATAGAACGTTCCTGAACCCGCATTTTGTTCACGTCTCACCCCCAGAAAGTAAACCATTCTACATAGACAGACAGAATCCGTTACGAGAAGTCCACCCAGTCCAAGGGACGGGTGGCGAAATGCAACGAGTGTTTGTATACACTCCGATTTCAAAGATGGAACTCCTCGAAATGAAAAAGCTAATTCCCTGTCATGACAAAGATCCAGCAGGGTTCCATAGAGAATTAAAAGACATGCTCCGTATGGGAGAATACACGTACCCAGATGTCATTAAAATGTTAAAGGTTCTGCTACCCGCAGGGGTGTATGAAAAGTTAAAGGAAAAAGAATGGGAGGTGGGAGAGAAAAAGATCGATTGGACAGCTCTAGAAGCTGAAGACAAGGCACGAGTACCAGGTACCGGTCTTGGAGATAAATGTAAAGAATTACCAGAATTATTGATTCAAGTTTTACCCAGATTATTGACAACTAGAAAAGAAGACTGGGATGCCATCTCAGCCTGTAAACAGAAACAAGATGAAGACATTAGTGATTTTTATTCTAGATTTGAGAAATGTTTCAGTATTAATAGTGGTCTCAAGACAAGTAGTGAGTCATACCCTCATCTTTTCGTTACCAAATTAGTCGAGAATTCAAGTCCACAAATTAAAAACCGAGTTTTGAAAGTCGAAAGCACCTGGCAAGCAAATACTCCGTCCCAGATGCTCCAGATGCTTCAGTATCACCAGAATAGAATCAGAGAAGAGCAAGAACACGAAAGAAAACGTATGAAAGACACGAAAATGAAAGTGCTAGTTGCACAATCTATTCCTCAAGACAGTCAGAAGAGGGGTCCGATTCAAGCCAGTCATCCTGCAGCTCCCGTTAAAGGGAACTGCAATTATTGTAAACAGCCAGGTCATTTTATAAACGAGTGTGCAGTTCTGAAACACAACATAGCTACTGGTAAGACTAAAGAAAGACCACGTCCGCCGAGACAAGAACAAGTTTCACAGATTCCTCAGTCACAGAATGCACAACAGACAGTTACAGTACCGCAGCCTATTGCTGCAACACAGCACGTTACATCGCAGATGTACCAGTATGCACAGTCTGAGTATCCAGAGTACCAGTCATATTCATGAAACAGCCTAGAGAGGGAGGTAGGCTTGCCTCTCATCGAGATACCTGTAGACCAAGAAGGTCCCTATGTACACAGTCAAGTATTAGGGAAAGACAGAAAGTTTCTGATCGATACAGGGGCAAGTAGGACCACAATTAGTCACGCCGAAGTTCCAGGGGCTCCGCTCTCAGGCTCAAGAAATGTTTCCCTTGGATTTTCAGGAAAACCCATAGTTAATGAAATATCTCAGCCAGTTACTCTAGAAGTAGGTCCATTGTCCCGTACTACTGATCTGTTACTTACTAAGGCATGTCCAGAAAATCTGTTAGGTATTAAGACACTGAAAGAGTTAGGTGCAGTTATTTGCTGTTCCCCAGAGGGAATACGTCTGTTCCTACGTGACTTTAAGGGTCACTATGTATTACGAGATTTTGATTCCAGATTGTCTAATGTTCCGCAGCATTTATGGGCGCAAGGTCCAACTGATGTAGGTTACATGCAAATCACACCCTATCGTGTGACTCTCAAACCAGGTGTAGTGTTACCCCGAATCAGACAGTACAGATTGCCACCTGAGGCTGTAGCAGCCTTATCCAAAATTATTGACGAGCTTATGGCTCAAGGAGTAGTTGTAGAAACTGACTCCAATGTATGCAATTCTCCGATCATTCCAGTCATGAAACGTACTGATCCAAATGCACCCCCAGTATATCGATTAGTGATTGATTTACGAGAGCTTAATAAATGTATTATTCCTCAGTATCCAGTTGTTCCAGACATTTCTTCCCTGTTAACTGCCATTGATTCCGAAGCCATGTTTTTCACTGTTATTGACCTCAAGAATGCATTTTTTAGTGTTCCAATTCATCCAGACAGCCAGTTTCTTTTCGGATTTTGTTTAAATGGAAGGAGCTATATGTTTACACGCGCTCCTCAAGGTTTCACAGAAAGCCCTAGTATTTACAGTCAAGCACTCAAGAGACAACTAGACAATATTCACATGCCAACTGACACTGCCCTGCTCCAGTATGTCGATGATCTACTGATCACAGCCCGTTCTGAACGTGCTTGCGAGCGAGCATCACTTACAGTTCTGTATTTTCTAGCCGAGATGGGGCACAAGGTGTCACCTTCAAAGCTTCAATTCTGTGTCCAGCAAGTGGTATACTTAGGACACTTGCTGTCCAAGAGGGGTAGGCAGTTGACACCCGACCGTATCCAGTTAATAGCGAATCTTCTCCAGCCCAGAACCCAGAAGGAGGTACGTGCTTTTATCGGCCTTACTTCTTATTGTAGACAATGGATTCCCCAGTATGCATTTCTAGCCAAGCCACTGATACAGTTAACGACACAGGAGGCAGCCGTATCGACTGTCCTCCCTTGGACATCTGAACATACACTTAGTTTCAACGAGTTAAAGAAAGCCCTATGCCAAGCTCCAGTTCTAGCTACACCGAACTACAGTAAGCCTTTTACACTTTTCGTTACAGAACGCGAAGGTACAGCATTATCTGTTCTCACACAAGATCAAGCAGGTCAATACAAGCCCTGTGCTTATTTTTCAAGCACATTAGATCCAGTCGCCCAGGCGTTGCCTGCGTGCCTCAAGTCAGTTGCAGCCACAGCACTAGCTATCAGACAAAGTGATTCCATAGTTTTAGGACATTCCCTGACAGTACAAGTTCCACATTCAGTAGAAGTTCTTTTAAACCGAACACAAACTCAGCACTTGACAATTGCACGTTTAACAGGTTATGAATTGACACTGTTCCAGCCACACATAGAAATTAGACGCTGCAATGTCCTGAATCCTGCTACACTGTTACCATCAGTTAATTCAAATCCAGACACACATGACTGTGTGGAAGTAGTTAACGTTACGACAAAGCCAAGACAAGACCTGACAGACATTCCGTTACCAGATCCTGACCTGACACTTTATGTGGATGGTTCATGTATGAGAACTAGTACAGGAGAACTAGTCGCCGCATATGCAGTGACTACTGACACTGAAGTTATTGAAACACACCGTATTGATACCCTGTCCGCTCAAGCAGCAGAGCTAGTTGCTCTGACACAAGCCTGTATACACGCCAAGAACCTGAAGGTTAATGTTTACACAGATTCACGTTACGCATTCGGAGTTGTACACGACTTCGGAGTGCTCTGGCAGGAGAGAGGTTTTATGACTTCTCATGGAACCAAGATTCAGCATGGTCTCCTTATTCAAGCTCTGTTAGATGCCATACATTTACCGACATCTATTGCTATCATGAAGTGCAAAGCACATACGAAAGTCACTGACATTATTTCCCAAGGTAATGATCTAGCAGACCGCACAGCCAAGCTTACAGCACAGACACCAGACATTCCAGTAAACATGACACATACTCCAGATCTGATTACATGCATGACAGTTAAGGACCCTACACAAGATGTCATAGATATTCAGTTACATGCTACTCCCGATGAAATCAAGAAATGGTCTGTACAAGGAGGGGTCCAGACAGATCAAGGATGGTTAACGAAGGGTAGAGCCACATGGTTTCTCCCCGATTCTATGGTTCAAGTTATTATCAATACCGCACATAGTCCAGCACATTTAGGAGAAAAAGCTATGTTAGACAGTATCCAGAACATTTGGTTCAACAAGCATTTACGAGCTGCAGCCAAGCAGAAAGTCCGTACCTGTATGATATGTTGCCAGTTTAATCCAGGTAAAAGTGTCCCGGTGGAACAAGGTGGTTTCCAGCCCCCTGACCACCCTTTTGAGGTCCTCCAGATGGATTATATTCAGATGGAGCGATGTCGAGGTTTCAAGTATGTCCTTGTAGTTGTATGCGCTTTGTCCAGGTGGACAGAAGCATATCCAGTCCCAGATTACACAGCCGCGACCACTGCCAAGCAGCTGGTTCGTGAATTCTTCCCTAGATACGGACTCCCTAGAGTCGTATATTCTGACAACGGCCAGCCATTCTCATCCGAACTCATGAAACACGTTTCCCTGTTGTTAGGGTACCAGTGGAAGTTCCATTGTGTACGCCATCCAGAAGCAGCTGGACTAGTCGAAAGACATAATCAGACTCTGAAAATCCGTATAGCAAAAATCTGTAAAGACAAGGGTGTGGACTGGTTAGTAGCTTTGCCAGTCGCTCTATTTTACATGCGTATGGTCGCACATTCCAGATCAGGTCTGTCCCCGTATGAGGTCGTATTCGGCCGCCCCCCTAACATGTGGGGTACTCCTAGACCCCGAAGTATTACCGATGTTTCATGTAATATGCTGACAGATTACCTAGCTTCCTTGATGTCTGCCCTCAACTCATGTCGTTCACAGGTTGCCGCCGCATTTCCAGACAATACAGAGGTGGCACCGCACGAGATCGTTCCAGGATCCTTGGTGGTGGTCCGCAATTTTGACAGATCAAGTCCGCTGGAACCACGTTGGAAGGAGCCACGTCAGGTCCTCTTGACCACCCGAACTGCCGTCAAGTTAGAAGGCAGGAAGGGGTGGGTCCACCTCTCTCATGTAAAACTTTTCAAAGGACCAAAGCCAGACTTCAAAGACATTGCCAAGAACATTTCCCAGGATTCGAAGGATTGCCAGAACATTGTTTTAAAGGACTGTCCCGCACCAGACTTTATTACAACCCCTCCCTTGGTAGAGAAAACTCCGCAGCAGGAGTATAAGTTAAAGCTCAGGTCTAATAAGTCAGCCAGTTTGATTGTATAAGTCCTCCCCTAGGTGAAACGGTTAGACTGTTTCTGACATGTATAAAATAGACCCCCATAGTGAGAGAGTCAGTCGAAGTTCACTGCAATGCATCGTTTTTCTAAGTTTCATATTATTTCTTAGCATAATGATTTCCTGCACCAGTTATGCTTTCTATCTGTGTTTTCCAGTTCCTCATGTAAATATGTCTGCTCATATTACAGTAGAGCACACGTTTAGTGATCTGCCTCCTCACGAATATTCATACCGCCTCGCCATGCGTAATAACACATTCATCCGTATGTTACATTATTCACACCAGACCAGCAATGCCACTAATTGTTGGGTGTGTGGTCGACTCCCCCCTTTCCAGACATCGAAGGGAGTTCTGCCACTGTTTCCTTATCCATTTTCACACAATGGTTCGTGTGGAGCATGGTCCACGTTAACGTCATCCTCAACAGATATGTTTTTTCTTAACAGTACATGTTTCCCAGACAAGCAAGGTTTCCCCCACAGAACAGGTTTAGATTTAGAAAATGAAGTATATAATTTAGGAAATTATTCGTCGAATTTCATGGTTCTGAATGTTCAGTCTGATACTACTCCAGACTCACCCGCTATTTCAGTACTACCAGTCAAAGGCGAATTATGTGTCCGTAGTTATGGTTCTGTACATATAGGTCATAGTGAATGTACTACTGTTATCCAGTATAGTGACAGTAGGAAATCTATTTTTAAAGCTTCACGTCATTCTTATTTTGTTTGTGGTCAAACTGCATATGTCCGTCTGCCCCTCGATTGGGAGGGAACCTGTTACATTGCTTTCCTACTGCCACCTGTTTTTCTAGCCCCACCTGATTATCATAGGAATTCTTTCTTAGTACACACTAGACACAAGAGAAATCTCCCGATTGTCGATTATACTGAAACCGCCGCAGAGCAATTCATTGATATAGATAAAGGTGTTTTCCCTTATTTAGGTACAGTTGTAAATAGTAAGTTAATTCGTAGGTTAACAAGAACCCTTGAAGCTGTAGTAGATGAGACTGCCTCCGCTCTAGGTAACTTAACTGAAGAGCAATCCTTTATGAGAATTGTCGTTTTACAGAATCGTCTCGTCCTTGACGTCATACTGGCCGATAGGGGCGGGGCCTGTAGAATTCTCGGATCCAGTTGTTGCATTTTCATTCCAAATAACGCGCCGTCTGTTTATTCAGCTATAACCAGACTCCATAAAATTGCCCATCTGTTACATCAAGATCCAGGCACCTGGACATGGTCCGGTTGGTTCTGGAATGTAATTTCCGCATGGGGATGGAAAGTCCTGTCCTTTCTAGGTATTGCAGTAGCGATCATATTTAGCTGCTGCCTCTGTATACAATGTGGCCCTGCGATTTGCAGCATGTGTGCTACCTCTTGTATTCCTAGTCCCAAGCCCCGTTCTAAATCCCGTTCCAAGACAATTCGAGACGAGCAAATGGTACTGTATGAAATGATAGACGGTATCATGAATATTGATGTTTCCTGATGGAAACGTAGTGACAAGGAGGGAATGTGGAAAAGTAAATTTTGCCATGTTCTGTGTCCCTACGCCCCATCCATCATATGTTATGTATGCATGACCAATATGCATATGTTATTCCCCATTTCTGATTAATGACGCAATTACAGTTGTGTCCACCTCTAATATGTTAGTTTCCAGTCCTCGTGAATACTACGAATATCAGGCCTATGTAAAATAATGTTGCCACGTTTCTCAGTGTGCACGTTATTCCATTATAAAGTCCCCGTTTCTAGGCCTCAAAAGGGCCCGGACCCTGGATTCAGCTCCTGTCTCCTGAAAGCCTCGCTGAGGAGCGATACAGCCCCCACCTGTATCCTCGACCTTTCACTTACTTCCCGCCTTGCAGTGCCCGGTGCACCCCGGCTCTGCCTCTAAGTCTGCCAAAAGTATGTTATAGTTCCAGCTATCAGTTCAGTCCTCCTCCTTTGCATTCCTAAGCTACTGAACTGCATCAATAGTTTCCGTCGTTGTCTAGCCTTCTCGTCTCCATGTTAGAGAAATACTGTATTTAATGGTCATTTAATATTCTTCATCACGCATTTCATGTAGAATAATGCATGGTCCAGTCTTAGAATCAAGTTAGCCTCTCCCCTCATGACTTCTAGTTTATATCAACATGTTCCCTAAACATTAGATACCAGATAGGGTTTAGGTACATGTCGCTCCGACCCTCCAGACTCTAGTCTCTGCTCCTAGCACAGAGTTCGTAGCCCCCAGCTTCTCCTAGTAACACGTCATTGCCAGTTTTCGCGCACCATTAGGTTAGAGGTCCCGGCTCCTTAGGTAGCCCCCTCCTATGTGTCCGCCCATTCATGACATATTCTGTTACGTTTTACTTCACATGTCTAAGTAAACTCCCAGTTACACCACTTATTACTGTTATCTCTCGCGACTGTTACACGTCATGCCTTCTACTCCACCCACTGTTACGCCTACTGCAATGTAATGCTATGTGTTTGCGTTATGTATATAAATGAATGTCTTGTTATTGAATGTTAGCGCGCTCATCCCAGACCAAGCCCCGGCAGCTGCCGGGCCTCTTTTCCCCTGTCATCCTGTTCCTATGCAGGTTGTCCTGATCCTGTCCTTATGCTGTAATAAACCTGCAGAAACTCCTACTACCTCGAATCTTGACTCTTATTTATTGAGCTATCTGTTATTCATTCATTCATCCAAAAATAGGGTATTATTTATTTATTTACCACAATAACGTAAAAAGAGAGGAAGGACATTTAAAAAGTAAAATGTCGACAAAGAATACAATGAAATAACACGGAAATATTTTGTTTGGAAACCCGAATAAATGCAGCGATATGATGTTATTTTTACCCGGTAACCAATTAATGAAATAGGGGGGAGTTAGGACACCTCGTTTTAAACATTCTGTCGCAATTTGAAAATTTTGAAAATATGCAAATTTTTTCGTGTAAATGGAAAGATAAATTGCAGCAAATGAATTGATCATGTATTCATGTAATATACTGACACCAAAAAGTGAAATTGATTCCAATACTGGTATATGTATTGAAAACGAGGTAGACAGTAATGGCGAGCATGTTAGCACTGCGGCGTAGTCCCTTTTCTGTGCACTGATTGATTGTTTTGAAAAAATAAAAGATGGTGGCCTCCCGGCATCTGTGAACACCAGGGAAGGCATTGCCGAAACGCGTCTGTTCTATCTGGAATAAATTAAATCTGGAAAACGTCTCCTAGAGTGCCGGTATCTTCTTGTAAGGAAAGAGGATTGTGAGCTGAGAGATATCGTGGCAAGCACCGCCACGTCCAGACACCCACCCACGATTGATTCCGAAACGAGGTGCTAACAGGAGTTGCAATTTAAACGGAAAGCACCGCCACAGCATGGCAATTGATATGGACTGAAACACAGCGCAGCATTCACGCAGCGCAAACCTGCTGGAAGGAAGAGGCTGCACAGCATCGACACAACGCATTGCGAGTGTACAGTCAGAATGTTGCAAAGTGGCAGGGTGAGTGAGACACATTCCAGAGACAATATTCCGACATATAACGAGTTTTTTACACTAAACAGTAGTGGTGTTTAGTGATACAGACGGCAGAGAGGCTGCCAAAAGTATGTTTAACAATCAGAAAACTGGCATTGATGGCAGCATCAAATTGCCCTATGCACAGACTAATCAGTTATCATACAGTCCTGTCTGTGTTACAACACCAGTATAGACAACCAAAGCCAACAGAAACACAAGCAATTTTGCTGTACAGTAGCGTGTTATTCCAAAATATTTAATTGTTCCAGAACCAGCCAGCCGACACATGTTTCGTCGATTTTGGAAAAATGTTTCCGTGACTCCTCAGGGTAATAATTCAAATTGCGTGGATAGAAAGGTCGCTCCACCAGTGATATTTCCGACCCGGCAGGGCCCGTGACCTAATGTAAGACACGTGTTTCGTCGCGTTTGGAAAAAATGTCCACGACTCCACAGGGCTGGGAAAGATACAAAATTACATACAATATAACATCTGACTTGATGTTAAGTCTAAACATAAACCATCATAAACCTTAAGCATCCATTTGTGTGAGAAACCCATAGATGAGGATCATCATGTGGATGGTACGTAAGTGCGTCAACTAAATCAGCATACCGTGGGTAAAAGAAAATGTGCCCAATCAGTTCTGTTGTGAAACATTGTTATGGTTGGTGTACACGTCATCTGAGAGGATACAGAAAGAAGTTCATGCGCTGTAATTCGGAGTTTAAATTGTGAGTATCGGCGTTCATAAATGTGAAAGACGGGTATTGTACATCAATCATGTGGTTCAGTTTCAAACGTGCAGTGTTTTTTACGCCGAAATGTGTAAAGTAAGTGAAAACTAATCATACCTGGAATTCAAATTGCGTGGAAAGAAAGGTCTGAAGAGAAGGAAAAAGCGGAAAAAAACATAGGAGGCATAAGCTTGGGGCAGAGTAAGAGCCCGAAATTGAGAGAAATTAAGAAGAAAATGAAGAAATTATCAGAGTGAGTTATTGGTGTATAAAGTAGCTCACCACTCCACCGGTGATATTTCCGACCCGGCAGGGCCCGTGACCTAATGTAACAGTCGTTGACTGTGCTGAGGTGTTTGAGCAAGAATGAAAAAACTGTATCAATTAAGCGTGGTTTCTGTGAAATGCATGAAGCATTCGAGAGTACACAAGGTGGAAGTATGAAAGAATCAAGCAAACCTACCATATAGGAAGTGTGCTCCAGGAATAGTATTATTCAATGTGCAATAAGATCGCTGTGTTAATTTGTGAACACTCCGAAATGTTCATAATCATAAGAAGGGGTCGGGAGGTCGCGCTGTAAATAATCAAAAACTCAAAAAATATAAACTCCTTATCCAAAGTGGGGAACTCTTATATATTGTGTACAATATTAGCAGTTAGATTGTCATTAATTAAAACCATTATTAAGACACTACTGATGTGTGTCTTGGATAGTATCCAGAAGTTACCTATAAGCATTCTCCTCGAGGCAGTTTGCCCGGGAAGTTCTTATCGTGTTGCTAAGGAGCGTATAACTCCTAGTCCAACGGTATTCTGAAAAAGAACGTGAGGTGAATATTAGTCACCCTCCCATGTTTACCAGTACTATGTCTCATTCTACAAAGTTTGGTGAAAAGTAGGGACTTACTTGGTGGCAGTAGTAGGTTGCAGATTACTTTCCTCACGGGTCGCCGTGTTCCAAAGTGTGGACACGTTACCCAGAAGACGGCAATGTTAAAAATACCCTCTCTGTCCCCCGGGGGCACGTCCTTGTTCACAGACTAAAGCGATGACCTCAGTTCCTGGTGTGTGTATATCAAAAGTACAATTCAGGAAGACAACTCTTCCTGTTTATGCAGTCTGTTTGGCCGGTATGTGGCTGCAGTAACAGTCCTGAATGTAAAACCTTAATTGATGAACCATGTATAAGAAGTAAGAAGTATGAGGTAGCGGAGTATTAGAATAACGTTGATAAAGAATTAGTAGTGTTCGCATGCAGAACTCCTTTTGATGTTATATGAATGCCATCCAAGAGGACGTAACGGAGCAGGGTTAACACTTAACATTAAAATTTGTCAATTGTTTAAAGTGTCACGTGACATTTGATAATATGAACATTTCGGCGTCTGTAAACACCGAGGAAGGCATCGCCGAAACGCGTCTGTTCTATCTGGAATAAATTGAATCTGGAAAACTTCTCCTAGACTGCGGGTATCTTTTTGTAAGGGAAGAGGATTGTGAGCTGAGAGATATCGTGACAAGCACCGCCACGTCCAGGCACCCACCCTCGAGTGTTTCCGAAATGAGGTGCTAACAGGAGTTGCAATTTAAACGGAAAGCACCGCCGCAGCATGACAATTGATATGGACAGAAACACAGAGCCGCATGCACGCAGCGCCAACCGGCTGGAAGGAAGAGGCTGCGCAGTATCGACGCAACGCATTGCGAGTGTACAGTCAGAATGTCGCAAAGTGGCAGGGTGAGTGAGACACTTTCCAGAGACAATATTCCGACATATAGCGAGTTTTTTACACTAAACAGTAGTGATGTTTAGTGATACAGACTGCAGAGAGGCTGCCAAAAGTATGTTTAACAATCAGAAAACTGGCATTGATGGCAGCATCAAAATGCCCTATGCACAGACTAATCAGTTATCATATAGTCGTGTCTGTGTTACAACACCAGTATAGACAACCAAAGCCAACAGAAACACAAGCAATTTTTTTTTACAGTAGCGTGTTATTCCAAAATATTTAATTGTTCCAGAACCAGGCAGCCGACACTTGTTTCGTCGAGTTTGGAAAAATGTTTCCGCGACTCCTCAGGGCTGTAATTCAAATTGCGAGGATAGAAAGGTCGCTCCACCAGTGATATTTCCGACCCGGCCGGGCCTGTGACCTAATGTAAGACACGTGTTTCGTCGCGTTTGGAAAAAAAATTCCACGACTCCACAGGGCTGGGAAAGATACAAAATTACATACAATATAACATCTGACTTGATGTTAAGTCTAAAGATAAACCATCATAAACCATAAGCATCAATTTGTGTGAGAAACCCATACATGAGGATCATCATGTGGAAGGTACGTAAGTGCGTGAACTAAATCAACATACCGTGGGTAAAAGAAAATTTGCCCAATCAGTTCTGTTGTGAAACATTGTTATGGTTGGTGTACACTGAGAGGATACAGAAAGAAGTTCATGCGCTGTAATTTGGTGTTTAAATTGTGAGTATCCGCGTTCATAAATGTGAAAGACGGATATTGTACATCAATCATGTGGTTCAGTTTCACACGTGCAGTGTTTTTTACGCCGAAATGTGTAAAGTGAGTGAAAACTAATCATACCTGTAATTCAAATTGCGTGGATAGAAAGGTCTGAAGAGAAGGAAAAAGCGGAAAAAACATAGGAGGCATAAGCTTGGGGCAGAGTAAGAGCCCGAAATTGAGAGAAATTAAGAAGAAAATGTAGAAATTATCAGAGTGAGTTATTGGTGTATAAAGTAGCTCACCACTCCACCGGTGATATTTCTGACCCGGCAGGGCCCGTGAACTAATGTAACAGTCGTTGACTGTGCTGAGCTGTTTGAGCAAGAATGAAAAAACTGTATCAATTAAGCGTGGTTTCTGTGAAATGCATGAAGCATTCGAGAGTACACAATGTGGAAGTATGAAAGAATCAAGCAAACCTACTATACAGGAAGTGTGCTCCTGGAATAGTATTATTCAATGTGCAATAAGATCACTGTGTTAATTTGTGAACACTCCGAAATTTTCATAATCATAAGAAGGGGTCGGTAGGTCGCACTGTAAATAATCAAAAACTCAAAAAATATAAACTCCTAATCCAAAGTGGGGAACTCTTATATATTGTGTACAATGTTAGCAGTTAGATTGTCATTAATTAAAACCATTATAAAGACACTACTGATGTGTGTCTTGGATAGTATCCAGAAGTTACCTATAAGCGTTCTCCTCGAGGCGGTTTGCCCGGGAAGTTCTTATCGTGTTGCTAAGGAGCGTATAACTCCTAGTCCAACGGTATTCTGAAAAAGAACGGGAGGTGAATATTAGTCACCCTCCCATGTTTACCAGTACTATGTCTCATTCCACAAAGTTTGGTGAAAAGTCGGGACTTACTTGGTGGCAGTAGTAGGTTGCAGATTGCTTTCCTCACGGGTCGCCGTGTTCCAAAGTGTGAACACGTTACCCAGAAGACGGCAATGTTAAAAATACCCTCTCTGTCCCCCGGGGGCACGTCCTTGTTCAAAGACTAAAGCGCTGACCTCAGTTCCTGGCGTGTGTGTACATCAAAAGTACAATTCAGAAAGGCAACCCTTCCTGTTTCTGCAGTCTGTTTGGCCGGTATGTGGCTGCAGTAACAGTCCTGAATGTAAAACCTTAATTGATGAACCATGTATAAGAAGTAAGAAGTATGAGGTAGCGGAGTATTAGAATAATGTTGATAAATAATTAGTAGTGTTCGCATGCAGAACTCCTTTTGATGTTTTATGAATGCCATCCAAGAGGACGTAACGGAGCAGGGTTAACACTTAACATTAAAACTAGTCAATTGTTTACAGTGTCGCGTGACATTTGATAATATGAACATTTCGGCGTCGGTAAACACCGAGGAAGGCATCGCCGAAACGCGTCTGTTCTATCTGGAATAAATTGAATCTGGAAAACGTCTCCTAGAGTGCTGGTATCTTCTTGTAAGGGAAGAGGATTGTGAGCTGAGACATATCGTGGCAAGCACTGCCACGTCCAGGCACCCACCCACGAGTGATTCCGAAACGAGGTGCTAACAGGAGCTGCAATTTAAACGGAAAGCACCGCCGCAGCATGACAATTGATATGGACTGAAACACAGCGCCGCATGCACGCAGCGCCAACCGGCTGGAAGGAAGATGCTGCGCAGCATCGACGCAACGCATTGCGAGTGTACAGTCAGAATGTTGCAATTTGGCAGGCTGAATGAGACACTTTCCAGAGACAATATTCCGACATATAACAAGTTTTTTACACTAAACAGTAGTGATGTTTAGTGATACAGACTGCAGAGAGGCTGCCAAAAGTATGTTTAACAATCAGAATACTGGCATTGACGGTAGCATCAAAATACCCTATGCACAGACTAACAAGTTATCATATAGTCGTGTCTGTGTTACAACACCAGTATAGACAACCAAAGCCAACAAGAAACGCAAGCAATGTTGCCGTACAGTAGCTTGTTATTCCAAAATATTTAATTGTTCCAGAACCAGCCAGCCGACACGTGTTTCGTCGCGTTTGGAAAAATGTTTCCGCGACGCCTCAGGGCTGTAATTTAAATTGCGTGGTTAGAAAGGTCGCTCCACCAGTGATATTTCCGACCCGGCAGGGCTCGTGACCTAATGTAAGAAACGTGTTTCGTCGCATTTGGAAAAAAATTTCCACAACTCCTCAGGGCTGGGAAAGATACAAAATTACATACAATATAATATCTGACTTGATGTTAAGTCTAAAGATAAACTATCATAAACCATAAGCATCCATTTGTGTGAGAAACCCATACATGAGGATCATCATGTGGAAGGTACGTAAGTGCGTGAACTAAATCAACATACCGTGGGTAAAAGAAAATGTGCCCAATCAGTTCTGTTGTGAAACATTGTTATGGTTGGTGTACACGTCGTCTGAGAGGATACAGAAAGAAGTTCATGCGCTGTAATTCGGTGTTTAAATTGTGAGTATCGGCGTTCATAAATGTGAAAGACGGATATTGTACATCAATCTTGTTGTTCAGTTTCACACGTGCAGTGTTTTTTACGCCGAAATGTGTAAAGTGAGTGAAAACTAATCATACCTGTAATTCAAATTGCATGGATAGAAAGGTCTGAAGAGAAGGAAAAAGCGGAAAAAAACATAGGAGGCATAAGCTTGGGGCAGAGTAAGAGCCCGAAATTGAGAGAAATTAAGAAGAAGATGAAGAAATTATCAGAGTGAGTTATTGGTATATAAAGTAGCTCACCACTCCACCGGTGATATTTCCGACCCGGCAGGGCCCGTGACCTAATGTAACAGTCGTTAACTGTGCTGGGCTCTTTGAGCAAGAATGAAAAAACTGTATCAATTAAGCGTGGTTTCTGTGAAATGAATGAAGCATTCGAGAATACACAATGTGGAAGTATGAAAGAATCAAGCAAACCTACTATACAGGAAGTGTGCTCCTGGAATAGTATTATTCAATGTGCAATAAGATCACTGTGTTAATTTGTGAACACTCCGAAATTTTCATAATCATAAGAATGGGTCGGTAGGTCGCACTGTAAATAATCAAAAACTCAAAAAATATAAACTCCTAATCCAAAGTGGGGAACTCTTATATATTGTGTACAATGTTAGCAGTTAGATTGTCATTAATTAAAACCGTTATAAAGACACTACTGATGTGTGTCTTGGATAGTATCCAGAAGTTACCTATAAGCGTTCTCCTCGAGGCGGTTTGCCCGGGAAGTTCTTATCGTATTGCTAAGGAGCGTATAACTCCTAGTCCAACGGTATTCTGAAAAAGAACGGGAGGTGAATATTAGTCACCCTCCCATGTTTACCAGTACTATGTCTCATTCTACAAAGTTTGGTGAAAAGTCGGGACTTACTTGGTGGCAGTAGTAGGTTGCAGATTGCTTTCCTCACGGGTCGCCGTGTTCGAAAGTGTGGACACGTTACCCAGAAGACGGCAATGTTAAAAATACCCTCTCTGTCCCCCGGGGGCACGTCCTTGTTCAAAGACTAAAGCGCTGACCTCAGTTCCTGGCGTGTGTGCACATCAAAAGTACAATTCAGAAAGGCAACTCTTCCTGTTTCTGCAGTCTGTTTGGCAGGTATATGGCTCCAGTAACAGTCCTGAATGTAAAACCTTAATTGATGAACCATGTATAAGAAGTAAGAAGTATGAGGTAGCGGAGTATTAGAATAATGTTGATAAATAATTAGTAGTGTTAGCATGCAGAACTCCTTTTGATGTTTTATGAATGCCATCCAAGAGGACGTAACAGAGCAGGGTTAACACTTAACATTAAAACTAGTCAATTGTTTAGAGTGTTGCGTGACATTTAATAATACGAACATTTCGGCGTCTGTAAACACCGAGGAAGGCATCGCCGAAACGCGTCTGTTCTCTCTGGAATAAATTGAATCTGGAAAACGTCTCCTAGAGTGCTGGTATCTTCTTGTAGGGGAAGAGGATTGTGAGCTGAGAGATATCGTGGCAAGCACCGCCACGTCCAGGCACCCATTCACGAGTGATTCCGAAACGAGGTGCTAACAGGAGTTGCAATTTAAACGGAAAGCACCGCCACAGCATGACAATTGATATGGACTGAAACACAGAGCCGCATGCACGCAGCGCCAACCGGCTGGAAGGAAGAGGCTGCGCAGCATCGACACAACGCATTGCGAGTGTACAGTCAGAATGTTGCAAAGTGGCAGGGTGAGTGAGACACTTTCCAGAGACAATATTCCGACATATAACAAGTTTTTTACATTAAACAGTAGTGATGTTTAGTGATACAGACTGCAGAGAGGCTGCCAAAAGTATGTTTTATAATCAGAAAACTGGCATTGATGGCAGCATCAAAATGCCCTATGCACAGACTAATCAGTTATCATGTAGTCGTGTCTGTGTTACAACACCAGTATAGACAACCAAAGCCAACAGAAACACAAGCAATTTTGCTGTACAGTAGCGTGTTATTCCAAAATATATAATTGTTCCAGAACCAGCCAGCCGACACGTGTTTCGTAGCGTTTGGAAAAATGTTTCCGCTACTCCTCAGGGCTGTAATTCAAATTGCGTGGATAGAAAGGTCGCTCCACCAGTGATATTTCCGACTGGGCAGGGCCCGTGACCTAATGTAAGACACGTGTTTCGTCACGTTTGGAAAATAAATTCCACGACTCCTCAGGGCTGGGAAAGATACAAAATTACATACACCATAACATCTGGCTTGATGTTAAGTCTAAACATAAACCATCATAAACCATAAGCATCCATTTGTGTGAGAAATCCATACATGAGGATCATCATGTGGAAGGTACGTAAGTGCGTCAACTAAATCAGCATACCGTGGGTAAAAGAAAATGTGCCCAATCAGTTCTGTTGTGAAACATTGTTATGATTGGTGTACACGTCGTCTGAGAGGATACAGAAAGAAGTTCATGCGCTGTCATTCGGTGTTTAAATTGTGAGTATCGGCGTACATAAACGTGAAAGACGGATATTGTACATCAATCATGTGGTTCAGTTTCACACGTGAAGTGTTTTTTACGCCGAAATGTGTAAAGTGAGTGAAAAATAATCATACCCGTAATTCAAATTGCGTGGATAGAAAGGTCTGAAGAGAAGGAAAAAGCGGAAAAAACATAGGAGGCATAAGCTTAGGGCAGTGTAAGAGCCCGAAATTGAGAGAAATGAAGAAGAAAACGAAGAAATTATCAGAGTGAGTTATTGGTGTATAAAGTAGCTCACCACTCCACCGGTGATATTTCCGACCCGGCAGGGCCCGTGACCTAATGTAACAGTCGTTGACTGTGCTGAGCTGTTTAAGCAAGAATGAAAAAACTGTATCAATTAAGCGTGGTTTCTGTGAAATGCATGAAGCATTCAAGAGTACACAATGTGGAAGTATGAAAGAATCAAGCAAACCTACCATACAGGAAGTGTGCTCCTGGAATAGTATTATTCAATGTGCAGTAAGATCGCTGTGTTAATTCGTGAACACTCCGAAATTTTCATAATCATAAGAAGGGGTCAGGAGGTCGCGCTGTAAATAATCAAAAAATCAAAAAATATAAACTCCTAATCCAAAGTGGGGAACTCTTATATATTGTGTACAATATTAGCAGTTAGATTGTCATTAATTAAAACCATTATAAAGACCCTACTGATGTGTGTCTTGGATAGTTACCTATAAGCGTTCTACTCGAGGCGGTTTGCCCGGGAAGTTCTTTTCGTGTTGCTAAGGAGCGGATAACTCCTAGTCCAACGGTATTCTGAAAAAGAACGGGAGGTGAATATTAGTCACCCTCCCATGTTTACCAGTACTATGTCTCATTCTACAAAGTTTGGTGAAAAGTCGGGACTTACTTGGTGGCAGTAGTAGGTTGCAGATTGCTTTCCTCACGGGTCGCCGTGTTCCAAAGTGTGGACACGTTACCCAGAAGACGGCAAGAGGGGCTAGCGGTGTGCGCTCCATTGCGATTGCTTCTACAAATAGTCTCCCTTGAGCTTTGAGCCGACGGGCTCCTGGACGACGCACCTGCATGCCGGTTCTGGCATCTAGGCCTTTGACGGTTGTTTGGCGGCCTTCTCTTCCACCCCTAACTATTTTCTCTACTGATGAGGGAAGTTATCCCGAAACCCGAGCCATGTCTCGGGCGATACCCAAAAACCCGGGACATGTATCGGGTCTAGAGATCATCAGTTCTACAAGTACCGACTTGCACCCACTGGGGTGAACCACTCAAGAACTCCATGTACCAGAGTCCCTAGAGGCGATCCGGAGGAGGGGCTAGCGGTGTGCGCTCCATTGCGATTGCTTCTAATATTAGTCACCCTCCCATGTTTACCAGTACTATGTCTCATTCCACAAAGTTTGGTGAAAAGTCGGGACTTACTTGGTGGCAGTAGTAGGTTGCAGATTGCTTTCCTCACGGGTCGCCGTGTTCCAAAGTGTGGACACGTTACCCAGAAGACGGCAATGTTAAAAATACCCTCTCTGTCCCTCGGGGGCACGTCCTTGTTCAAAGACTAAAGCGCTGACCTCAGTTCCTGGCGTGTGTGTACATCAAAAGTACAATTCAGGAAGACAACTCTTCCTGTTTATGCAGTCTGTTTGGACGGTATGTGGCTGTAGTAACAGTCCTGAATGTAAAACCTTAATTGATGAACCATGTATAAGAAGTAAGAAGTATGAGGTAGCAGAGTATTAGAATAACATCGATATAGAATTAGTAGTGTTCGCATGCAGAACTCCTTTTGATGTTATATGAATGCCATCCAAGAGGACGTAACGGAGCAGGGTTAACACTTAACATTAAAATGTGTCAATTGTTTACAGTGTCGCGTGACATTTGATAATATGAACATTTCGGCGACTGTAAACACCGAGGAAGGCATCGCCGAAACGCGTCTGTTCTATCTGGAATAAATTTAATCTTTAAAACGTCTCCTAGAGTGCTGGTATCTTCTTATAAGGGAAGAGGATTGTGAGCTGAGAGATATCGTGGCAAGCACCGCCACGTCCAGGCACCCACCCACGAGTGATTCCGAAACGAGGTGCTAATAGGAGTTGCAATTTAAACGGAACGCACCGCCGCAGCATGACAATTGATATGGACCGAAACACAGCGCCCCAGGCACGCAGCGCCAACCGGCTGGAAGGAAGAGGCTGCGCAGCATCGACGCAACGCATTGCGAGTGTACAGTCAGAATGTTGCAAAGTGGCAGGGTGAGTGAGACACTTTCCAGAGACAATATTCCGACATATAACACGTTTTTTACACTAAACAGTAGTGATGTTTAGTGATACAGACTGCAGAGAGGCTGCCAAAAGTATGTTTAACAATCAGAAAACTGGCATTGATGGCAGCATCAAAATGCCCTGTGCACAGACTATTCAGTTATCATATAGTCGTGTCTGTGTTACAACACCAGTATAGACAACCAAAGCCAACAGAAACACAAGCAATTTTGCTGTTCAGTAGCGTGTTATTACAAAATATTAAATTTTTCCAGAACCAGCCAGCTGACACGTGTTTCGTCGCGTTTGGAAAAATGTTTCCGCGAATCCTCAGGGCTGTATTTCAAATTGCGTGGATAGAAATGTCGCTCCACCAGTGATATTTCCGACCCGGCCGGGCCTGTGACCGGGCCTGTGACCTGTAAGACACGTGTTTCGTTGCGTTTGGAAAAAAAATTCCACGACTCCTCAGGGCTGGGAAAGATACAAAATTACATACAATATAACATCTGACTTGATGTTAAGTCTAAACATAAACCATCATAAACCATAAGCATCGATTTGTGTGAGAAACCCATACATGAGGATCATCATGTGGAAGGTACGTAAGTGCGTCAACTAAATCAACATACCGTGGGTAAAAGAAAATGTGCCCAATCAGTTCTGTTGTGAAACATTGTTATGGTTGGTGTAAACGTCGTCTGAGAGGATACAGAAAGAAGTTCATGCGCTGTAATTATGTGTTTAAATTGTGAGTATCGTAGTACAATAAACGTGAAAGACGGATATTGTACATCAATCATGTGGTTCAGTTTCACACGTGCAGTGTTTTTTACGCCAAAATCTGTAAAGTGAGTGAAAACTAATCATACCTGTAATTCAAATTGCGTGGATAGAAAGGTCTGAAGAGAAGGAAAAAGCGGAAAAAAACATAGGAGGCATAAGCTTGGGGCAGTGTAAGAGCTCGAAATTGAGAGAAATGAAGAAGAAAACGACGAAATTATCAGAATGAGCTATTGTTGTATAAAGTAGCTCACCACTCCACCGGTGATATTTCCGACCCGGCAGGGCCCGTGACCTAATGCAACAGTCTTTGACTGTGCTGAGCTGTTTGAGCAAGAATGAAAAAACTGTATCAATTAAGCGTGGTTTCTGTGAAATGCATGAAGCATTCGAGAGTACACAATGTGGAAGTATGAAAGAATCAAGCAAACCTACCATACAGGAAGTGTGCTCCTGGAATAGTCAGTCAGTCAGTCAAAATACTTTATTTCGATAATTCAATATCATAAAAAGACAATAGCACTATACAAATATTCACGCAATCAAAAATACATAATGAATACAGGTTAAAATCATGATTAATTTACACAATCTATATATTTACAAAAAGGTATAAAAATATTTTCCTTTATAAATACAAGTTAAAATAGATTAAAATACCATAAAAAGAGGTCAGTTGGCTAGGGTAACATAATCACCTACAAATTACAATTACACAAAACAATTTCATAGAATAAGCATTCCCTATAGCATAGACAAAATTTAATTTCATCCGCTAAAGAACCATGTTAGAAGAATTATTGATCATCTTCCTCTTCTTGATCCTAACAGCACCCACTAAAAAACTGGCAACGTGGAACATAATCCTTGGGGTCTGCAATAACTGTAAAAACAGGAGTGCTGGCTTAACCTGAATAAACCCAGCCTCCTTTAAAATGGGGATCAGGTATTTCGTTCTTACTGCCGTGTAATGTCCACAGAACATCAAAAAATGCAATGTGTTCTGGGTAGAAAAATTATCACAAGTACACGGCATTGCATTATCTGGGGTACACCAGGTTGGAAAATGTCCGAGGTTAAAATGAATCAAATTAAACCGAAATCGGGTTAAAAGAAAACGGTGATAAGGTTTATTCACAGTAGTTAAATACAATTCGGGGCCTACTTGGATGCTCATAATAATGCTAGCCCTCACCGTTGGTTTCTCTAGTTCCATTTGTTCCCTCTCCAAAATTAGCAGTTCTCCCATCATACCTTTATTCAAGGCAATGTCCTTAGTTGTTATGGAGGCCGGGGAAAAGAAGAGCTCTGGTCTCCCTAACTTTACAAGGCTGTCTTTGATGTAAGCTAGCCACGGGATTTTATTTACTCTATCTAGCTGCAAACAGTCTTTTAAAATGCTGTGGTTAAGGGGGATTTCTTGGTTCAACCAGGTCTTCAGCCAAGCTAGAACAGGGGCCACTTTAATCAAATCTGTAATATATCCTACTCCTAATTCAGTGTGAATTGTGTATGTTGGAGTGGACTGTGGGACTGAGAGAACAGCTCTTAAAAATGTATTCTCGGTGGTCTGAATACTGTCCGGAGAACAGTATCCTCAAATTGCACTCCCGTATGTGGCCACTGCAAGACATTTTGCTTTATAGATTTTTATTAATGTTGCTATTGGCCTAGCTCCTAATTTTTTTCGTAAAACCCTGTAGTGCAGAGGATGATCTAGCAAGGGAAATGTTTCTGTTTTTTAACTGGGGACCCCAAGGGCCTCTCTCATCAAATATGATCCCCAGGTATGGAAAAGCGGCCACTCTACATAGCTCTTGTTTGCCACATGTAAATGTTTTTAAAAGCTTATTCTTATTTCCCTTGCCCATTATCATAATTTGAGACGTCTTTAGATTTATCTTTAGGTCCAAAGAACCCATGAAGTCTTCAAAAGCATCCAGGAGGCGTTGGAGTCCAACACCAGTCCGTGAAAGCAAGACGGCGTCATCCGCGTATAGAAGAACTGGAATTCCAAGTTCACCTATACGTGGGACGTCAAGGGTTGCCTTTTTTAAAGCTGGTTCCAGGGCATTTATATAGATGGTAAATAGGAGGGGTGCCAATATGCACCCCTGCCTGACCCCCCTTTCAGAATTAAAATGACTCGTACAACGGCCCTCCGAAGTAACTCTAACTGATGCTATAAGATCGGTATGCAAGTCCGCTAAAAGATTAACAAGGGCCCTGTCCAGACCCATATCAATTAGGATTTGCCACAATTTTGAGCGATTTACAAGGTCGAAAGCAGACGAGAGGTCCATGAACCCCAGGTACATGGACCCCTCCTTAGCCCTGGTGTATTTATCCACCAATAGGTGCAGATTAAGACCTTGGTCTATCGTACTCCTTTTTGGTCTAAAACCATACTGAACATTTGATAGGAACCCTTTTTCATTCAACCAGTCATTCAGTTTAGATAAAATAACCCGGCCCAATATTTTCACCGATGAATCAATCAATGAAATGGGTCTGTAACAGGAGGTATAATGATAGATTATTTCCAAGAGGCCGGGATATTGTCCTGTTTAAGAGCGTTAAAAACATTACATAAAACTTTAGACCAAAATTTCGGGGCACATTTGAAAACATCTCCTGGTACCCCATCGGGGCCCGGTGCTTTGTTTTTCAAAGTCAACTCTATTGCCCTTTCCACTTCTGCTGCCTCAAAAGTGGGGGCAGGAACATCTGCATAACAAAGTTCCACTTCCCCTACCTCAGGGGATACAATAGGGGCGTCTGCGCTGCTAATTCCAGCATAGATCTGTCTAAAATGGTGGATCCAGCCCTCATCTGGAATATTCGCATCAAGGGGGGTATTCTCATCACCAGAAAAAAGTGGCTGATTTATTATTTTCCAAAATAAGCCACTATTTTTTAGTGTTTCGGGTCGAGAAGTTGGGCCCATGCTATATCTTTCATGTGCTTTTTCCTTTCTAAAATAGCTTTTTTGTATACAGTCCTTGCTCTAGCTATGTCTACACGATTTTTAGGCATGGCTTTCAGTGCTTCGAGTAACTCCCCATGCGCCTTCGTACATTTCTTGTCGAACCATCTTTTGCCCAAAAGCGGCTTCTGCCTAGATTCAATCTGTAAACTATGATTTATTTCTATGCAGATATTATCAAACGCCACTATTACCTCTTTATTTTCTGTTCGATTCGCTAAGCATATTGCAACTTCATCCTCCACTTTAGACAAAACCTCTTGAAGGAATGTTTCAGGGACTGTTTTTGTCCATTTTAACCTGCGCTTCTGATCTTCAACGGCAACATTTAATCCCCCTCTATGTTTCACTGTTTTTAATGAAAGTAAGTCTGTATGCCTCACTTCAAGTAGGACAGGATTATGGTCGCTAAACACTGTTACCTCTGTATAAGAATTTATCACGTTATTCAACAAAAAAGAAGACATAAAAATATAATCTATAATAGTGCCATCATCTTTTCCTTTAAAAGTAGGGGACCTACTTGCACCCTCCCCGCAGCCTGTCTCATATAAGTTCCATCTCGCAAGAAAAGTTTCAAGTTGCTCTCCTCGCCTGGTGTGTTCCAAGTGGGTAGATAAGGAGAGGGGAGGACCTTCATCATCCTGACTCTTACATGGTAGGGTGCATGGGTGAATATTAAAGTCCCCTAGGAATATTAAATCAAAAGTATTAACATTTTCACTATAAACTGACAGAAATGTATCCAGTACTTCCAAATTTTGACTGGTACATTCATTTGCGTTTGAATTATAAAAATTAACAAAAAGAATCTTGGCCTTATCCTGAGTGGAGAGTTCAACAATCAGACAGTTTTCACAACCAGAAAAACACTCAACTAATTTGCCTTTTACATCCAGTTTAAATAGAGTTAATAAGCCTCCCTTGGCTCTTCCAGCAGCGCTACTAATTGCAGGATTGCAAAAGTGGCTGTAGCCATCCAAACAGAAACTATTCGATTGGTCCCATGTCTCTTGTAGGGCAATAATGTCAAAGGATTTTAATGTCTTTAACCAATCAGCATTTCCGATTTTATTCTTTATACCAGCAACGTTCCATGTAGCAATTTTGAAAGTCGGTACCGGTGGTTGGTCGGTGCTCCCCAAGGAAGTAGGCAGTCAATCGTTTTCCTCAAGTGAGGATAAAGCAGTATAACGATTGTATAACGGTAAGGTGTAATCAAATTGCCTATTTGCTAGCTGATAACAGTACCTTTCCCCGTTATTTTCACGTTGTTGGACATTTGGAACACAACCAGCCACCCCCCTTCTATGCCCATTTGCTGGATACCTATGCTGATATGGTGGTGGATGTTGCGTGTTATCCAAGTGATTATAGAAAAAACCAAGGGGTCTAGCACATACAGAATTTTCCTCGGTTGGTAAAGAGGCTGCTCTGAGGAGGACTGTTGCCACGTGTTGTGGATGCTTAAAGTTTACAATAATACAGTCCCCTCTTGAACTCTTACTAGCGGTGCCAATCCAGCTGACTCTGCGGGTGGATATTATATCATTTGAAAAAGCAAAAGGAAAGCCACAGTTCCTGTTTAGCCATGCAAGTGTTTTGTTTTTTAAAGCAGCATGGGTTTCTAGGCTGGAATCAGTCAGACAGGAGTCAACCTCTGGAACATTTATTAATACCACAGTGTACAGGACACACTCCGGTGGAAGGTTTACAGAATATTTCCTCCTAGGCCTACTTCTCCCACCCATTTCTCCCCCATCTATGGTATTCTGGCTAACGATATGTAATGTGGCTGGCTGTGCTGATGAATGTACTATTGGAGTTCCCCCCGGTGGTAAAATAGAGGGTGGGGTTTTCTGTGATCGTGAAGCTGATAGGTTCTGTGCAGTGACCGCTAAACTTGTATCTCTAGCACTAACAGAAGCAGATGCTACAGCCCCAGCTATGGTATTACCGGTAGAACTAGAGGGACCAGAAGGGGGGCTCGTGGGTGTATGCGGCCGAGTCATATGGGAATCTAGGAGGCCCCCTAGTCTAGAGACCTCTTGAGCGACCTGCTCTAATTTAGCCACCAGTGGTCTAATCATTGCTTCTAGTTTTGACTCAAAGATGGTTGCCAGAAGCTCTATTTGATCAGGGTGTAAAATATTTGCCTCAGCATTATTTATGGGTTCTGATGTACTCCCACCGCTGTTTGATGTTGTAGATGGAGTACCTGCCTTTTTAGACTTCCGGCCCACCACCCTTTTAACAGGAGCCTTTCTACATGCCCGCACCATTCTTCGAACTGGAGAATGGGTTGGTGAGGGAGCTGGGGAGGGTGTTGGGCTCTGACTGGGGATTGAATCAGTTGTAATTACCCGCTCATCTGGCGTCACCGTGATGGATACATCACTGGTGACATTAACAATAGGGTCATCCACCCAACTATCAGAATGAGGCAACGGAGTAATAGGCAAACTCAGCCCTGTCTTCTCTGGGCTTGCCCTATTTAAAGATAATCGCCTTTCTTTGTTTATTTTATTAACTACCTTAACAAGATAGTTATCTATTGTCCTTGTATCATTAGCGACCGCTGGTTTTGCTGCTCTAAGCTTTGACATGTTAGAACCAAAGATACTATACACAGATGAAGATGTTTAACAATGTCTCACCCAGTGGATATCAAGTTCTAAATAGTGGTTGAAGGCCAAGAAACAAGAATCACTTAACAATCAGAAAATAGTAATATTTTTTACAATTAGTCCTGAATCCAGGAAGAAAGAACCAAAGTCAGTGGCCCAGACCAGCCTCTTCTGGCCTCTGACGGCCGCAGATCCGGGCTTCTCCCTGCACGTGCCCGCGCGCGTCCCGCGGGACGAGGAAGCAAGGGATCCTTTATGCGCCTCCAGGCACTTCCTGTTTGCATGCGCGGCGTCCTTGCCGCGAGGGGCTGCTGGGGGTTGTAGTTTATTGCGGCCCGGCGGAGCCAAGCCCGGCCAGGCCACAGGCGGAGCTTTGCCCGGCCCTCAGGCAGCACAACGAGGGACAGGAAGTCGGCGGAGCCAATCCCGGCCATGAACACCCAGCGGAGCCAAGCCCGGCCGTCTACAACACTCCGGTCAGCAAAAGCGGTCCCCCTCCTGGAATAGTATTATTCAATGTGCAAAAAGATCGCTGTGTTAATTCGTGAACACTCTTTTTTTTTCATAATCATAAGAAGGGGTCGAGAGGTCCCGCTGTAAATAATCAAACAATCAAAAAATATAAACTCCTAATCCAAAGTGGGGAACTCTTATATATTGTGTACAATGTTAGCAGTTAGATTGTCATTAATTAAAACCATTATAAAGACACTACTGATGTGTGTCTTGGATAGTATCCAGAAGTTACCTATAAGCGTTCTCCTTGAGGCGGTTTGCCCGGGAAGTTCTTATCGTGTTGCTAAGGAGCGTATAACTCCTAGTCCAACGGTATTCTGAAAAAGAACGGGAGGTGAATATTAGTCACCCTCCCATGTTTACCAGTACTATGTCTCATTCTACAAAGTTTGGTGAAAAGTCGGGATTTACTTGGTGGCAGTAGTAGGTTGCAGATTGCTTTCCTCACGTGTCGCCGTGTTCCAAAGTGTGGACACGTTACCCAGAAGACGGCAATGTTAAAAATACCCTCTCTGTCCCTCGGGGGCACGTCCTTGTTCAAAGACTAAAGCGCTGACCTCAGTTCCTGGCGTGTGTGTGTACATCAAAAGTACAATTCAGGAAGACAACTCTTCCTGTTTATGCAGTCTGTTTGGCCGGTATGTGGCTGCAGTAAAAGTCCTGAATGTAAAACCTTAATTGATGAACCATGTATAAGAAGTAAGAAGTATGAGGTAGCGGAGTATTAGAATAACGTCGATAAAGAATTAGTAGTGTTCGCATGCAGAACTCCTTTTGATGTTATATGAATGCCATCCAAGAGGACGTAACGGAGCAGGGTTAACACTTAACATTAAAACTAGTCAATTGTTTACAGTGTCGCGTGACATTTAATAATACGAACATTTCGGCGTCTGTAAACACCGAGGAAGGCATCGCCGAAACGCGCCTGTTCTATCTGGAATAAATGTAATCTTTAAAACGTCTCCTAGAGTGCTGGTATCTTCTTGTAAGGGAAGAGGATTGTGAACTGAGAGATATCGTGGCAAGCACCGCCACGTCCAGGCACCCACCCACGAGTGATTCCGAAACGAGGTGCTAACAGGAGCTGCCGTATATATATATATATATATATATATATATACATATGTATGAAGGTTTGTTTGGTTGGTTATGTTACGTTTTGTATGTTTTTGGTATTTATGTTGTGTTTTGTATCTCTGTATGTGTGGTATTTCTGAAAGGTGGAGTCTGGCTGAGGGGAGTGTTGGTGGATTTGTGAAAGCAGATATGGTTATTGAGGTATGCTTGGCCCATGCTGTGTAAGGCTCTGAAGGTGAGCTTGAGACGTTTGAAAAGAGCTAACCTGTGAATGGGAAGCAATCGGGGTTCCCTGAAGTGTGGTGTGATGTGCATCTGCATGGGAGATTGAATGTGGCTGCAGAGTTCTGTTTCATCTGGTTAGTTATAATTTGAACATAGGGTAGAGGGTGTTCCTTTGGTTCAATTTCCTGGCGACGAGCGCTTGGCTGATGGTTCTGTGGGTGCTCGTTTGGAGCTGTGTGAAGATCTTCTTCAGCGCCTTGAGTGTGTGGATGCAGGAGGCGAAGATGGGGTTTACTTGGGCGGTCCTGGCGGGTTGGTTCTTGATAACGATAAGAAAGTTCTTGATGTTGGTGGGAGGGATTGTGTGGGTCTCAGTTCTGTCGGCCACCAGGTAGAGTTCCTCAATGTGGAATATCTTCTGAATATCATAACTCCCGTCCTGTCAATGTTTAGTTTGAGGCAGTTTGTTTTCATCCATTTGAAAACTTCGATCCTATGAGGAGAGAGCTTGGTCTGAGGCTTTTGTGTTTTGTCGCAGACGGATCGTATCAACTGTGTGTCGTTGACATGAGATAGGACGTTGATTCCGTGGGGGTGGATGTTGCTGACGAGCGGGTTCATGTAGGTGTTGGAAAGCTGAGGTTGAGTGGTGACACTTGGGGCAGAATTGGTTCAGGGTGTCTGGTAGCGGGAGCAGGATAACAGACTGTGTTTTCAATGTATCAAGAAGGAACATCTCTAGTGGACTGCAGGTCCTTGAATGCAGGCTTTATGTGGTCGTTGAATGTGGATCGGGTGGGAGACGGTATTGAAGGCTGCAGAGAGGTCTGGGAAGATGAAGGCTGTGGTTTCTCCCCTGTCCATATCATACAGATGTTGTCTGGGTCATTGAATGTGGATCGGGTGGGAGACGGTATTGAAGGCTGCAGAGAGGTCAGGGAGGATGAGGACTGTGGTGTCTCCTCTGTCCATATCATACAGATGTCGTCAGGTCGGTGAGGGCTGTTTCCGTGCTTCGGTGCGGCCTGAGACTCAAGGGAGTGGTGTTGAGGAGGTGATTTTCGTGGAGGTTGATGGGCGGGCCCCTGATCATCTTCTCCAGGGCTTTAGCCGGTAGAGGAGCAGGTAGATGGGTCGATACTTGGTTAGCGTCATCGGTCTGTGAAGGGCTTCCTGAGGAGGGGGAGTACTGTGGCATGTTTGCAGCTGTCAGTCAATGGTATGGCAACTAGTGGATTCATATGCCTGCTGAAAAGACCCTACAAGACCTCACACAAAGTAAAATAAAAATACACAGAATTCGTAACCTACTATTGGAACAGATATTCCAATTGTTTTTTTTATTTTAGCAGCACCTAAAAGTGTGATGAATTTGGGAAACACCCAGTACCCAATTCACAAAGAAATAAGACATTTCAGCCCCAGACATACGATTTACAATCCCAAAGCCGCCTTTCCTTCTCCCTTCCTCGCTTTTAAGATGGGACCTTAACCTTATAGTCTCACATTTGCTCCACCACTTACTCCTGGCTCCTTCAGGTGTATGTGTAGAAGGGCAGATGCCTTTGGGAAGGGTTTTAAATTGCTTTGTGTATACCCAGATAATGCCTCTTTGTAAGTATCACACTTTCAAGGAACCCTCCCTTGCACTGTCCTGGGACCGCCCACTCGGGGGGGGGGGGCACCAGAAGATGGAGTGATTGACACTGACCTACAACAATATTCAGTCTTGAACATCCCTCCCACCGAAGCATCGTAAAGGTAAATATACAGAGGTAAGTCTAGATTTACGACTGACAGCACGTCCACGTACCCTGGTGAGGTCTATACTTTCAAGGTTCACAGATGTGTTCAGGATATTAAATCTGTACTTATTTATATATCAGTTTTCACAGTTTCCTGGTGGTCCATGTTCTGCAGTCAGTAGCCCTTTACTCTGATATCTGTGACCCAAATATTCTGACCCTCCCCCCAGTAGTTTACAGCTATGAAGTGTCCGCCCCTGTGAGACTCCAGGTTTAGAACGGACCTCCGATTCATGAGATCCTACACACGAGCACCGTGTGAATCTGGAATTTACAAGCACACGCTGCACGTCTCACATTCTGTAACCTGGATCCTTGGCTTGCTACTCCGCGCACCGATCCGTGCGATCCACCTGAAATACATACAGATCCCTGCCTCTAACTTGGGACGTATCCGTCCTTAGTGCCCCATGCGGTTTCACACGCCTAACAGGGTCAGGTCATTTCTTTACCGCTATTGACTCCATTTCGCTCGCAGCCGGTTTGGATTACTACACCGTTACTGCGATCACCATTTTACATAAGGAACTTAAAGCCCTGAAGAGTTACATCTTCTACACGTGTCGGCTGGCTTATGTCAAATGTACTGATCAAGATTGAATTATAAATCTTTTCTTCATGCAAAATTTGGAGTTTGACCTTCATTCCTTTAATTCTAATGAACATTGTCTCTAATTTTGGGTTCTGAAGCCAGGACCTATTACTCTATAACGTGTGAACAGGACTTTGTATTTATCTGTTTGGTGTAGGCCTCCCTACACTACTGCAGGGGTTGTTTTGTTGTCTGGGTTTGTTTCCCCTGACCTGTTTGCATTGTGAAACTGTAAATCAGAAGTCTTACTCAGAATCACACATGCTTGAGCGCCAGATCTTCCTGTCCAATAATCTAAACCCATCCTCCTCGTCTACATGTCTCACATGTGTCACTGTGACGTATGCATGTACCTTATTTACTGACACGTGTCCAGTGGCGGCAGGCGATATTTCAAAGTGATGCAGTGTAAAAGTTTGGAACAATTCCCCTTAGGCGAGTGTGTCGCGCTAGGCCGACTGTCATAAGAGGAGTTTGGGGGGTTATCCCCCATGGATTTTTTTTTAAGTGGGGAAATAGTGCATTTTTATGCAAATTTGAGAAAGCAAGAAGGTTTATAAAGCAACCAATACATGACAAAGTGTCTGTTTGTGTCTGGCTCATTGCAGGCAGTAATCCTCCGCTAGGGCACCCGCCTAAGAAATGCATTGCATTGAACAACACCCAGGTCTTCACCAAGAACCTCGACCCAACCTCAGCCTTCCCATACCACCATTCCCTGCACGGAACATCTGGACCCGACCACTGCCTTTCCATAGCACCATCACCTGCACTGAACATCTGAACCCGACCTCTGTTTTTTCGTAGCATCATCCCATGCACTGAACATCTGGACCCGACCTCTGTATTTTCGTAGCACCATTCCCTGCACTGAACATCTGGACCCGACCTCTGCCTTCCCATAGCACCATCCCCTGCACTGAACATCTGGACCCGACCTCTGTTTTTTCGTAGCATCATCCCATGCACTGAACATCTGGACCCGACCTCTGCCTTCCCATAGCACCATCCCCTACACTGAACATCTGGACCCGATCTCTGTTTTTCCGTAGCATCATCCCATGCACTGAACATCTGGACCCGACCTCTGCCTTTCCATAGCTCCATCCCCTACACTGAACATCTGGACAAGACCACTGCCTTTCCATAGCACCATCCCCTGCACTGAACATCTGGACCCGACCTCTGTTTTTCCGTAGCACCATTCCCTGCACTGAACATCTGGACCCGACAACTGCCTTTCCATAGCACCATTCCCTGCACTGAACATCTGGACCCGACCTCTGCCTTCCCATAGCACCATCCCCTGCACTGAACATCTGGACCCGACCTCTGTTTTTTCGTAGCATCATCCCATGCACTGAACATCTGGACCCGACCTCTGCCTTCCCATAGCACCATCCCCTACACTGAACATCTGGACCCGACCTCTGTTTTTCCGTAGCATCCTCCCATGCACTGAACATCTGGACCCGACCTCTGCCTCTCCATAACACCATCCCCTGCACTGAACATCTGGACCCGACCTCTGCCTTACCATTGCACGATCCCCTGCACTGAACATCTGGACCCGACCTCTGCCTTTCCATAGCACCATACCCTGTGCTGAACATCTGGACCCGACCTCTGCCTTTCCATTGCACCATCCCCTGCACTGAACATCTGGACCCGACCTCTGCCTTTCCATAGCACCATCCCCTGCTCTGAACATCTGGAGCCAACGTCTGCCTTTCCAAAGCACCATCCCCTACACTGAACATCCGACCCGACCTCTGCCGTTCCGTAGCACCATCCCCTGCACTGAACATCTGGACCCAACCTCTGCCTTTCCATAGCTCCATCCCCTGCACTGAACATCTGGACCCGACCTCTACCTTTCCATAGCACCATCCCCTGCACTGAACATCTGGACCCAACCTCTGCCTTTCCATAGCTCCATCCCCTGCACTGAAGATCTGGACCCGACCTCTGCCTTTCCACAGCACCATCCCCTGCACTGAACATCTGGACCCGACCTCTGCCTTTCCATAGCATCATCCCCTGCACTGAACATCTGGACCCGACCTCTGCCTTTCCATAGCATCATCCCCTACACTGAACATCTGACCCGACCTCTGCCGTTCCGTAGCACCACCCCCTGCACTGAACATCTGGACCCAACCTCTGCCTTTCCATAGCTCCATCCCCTGCACTGAACATCTGGACCCAACCTCTATTTTTCCGTAGCACCATCCCCTGCACTGAACATCTGGACCCAACCTCTGCCTTTCCATAGTACCATCCCCTGCGCTGAACATCTGAAGCCAACCTCTGCCTTTCCATAGCACCATCCCCTGCACTGAACATCTGGACCCGACCTCTGCCTTTCCATAGCACCATCCCCTGCACTGAACATCTGGACCCGACCTCTGCCTTTCCATAGCACCATCCCCTGCGCTGAACATCTGGGCCCGACCTCTGCCTTTCAATTGCACCATCCCCTGCACTGAACATCTGGACCCAACCTCTGCCTTTCCATAGCACCGTCCCCTGCACTGAACATCTGGACCCGGCCTCTGCCTCTCCATAGCACCATCCCCTGCACTGAACATCTGGACACGACCCCTGCCTTTCCATAGCACCGTCCCCTGCACTGAACATCTGACCTTCAGAAATGTGTAATCAGAGTTTCAGAGGGAAGTCTGCCTTTGATCCACAGAACCACACATGTGCATTCATAATAGACAGATTGAATTGTTACCTACTGTCTCTCAAGACGCAAATACCAGCCGGCAAGGGCATTGCTGAGATAAGCCACACCCCCACTGCATGAATACAAAGCACTGCACAGCACAGCACTGCATCAATAACCAACAGCACCCACCCACTGCATGAATACAAAGCACTGCACAGCACAGAACCATTAACCAGCAGCATACACCCACTGCATAGTGTATGGAATACAAAGTGCTAAGAATCAGAGCAACAATACCTAGCAGTACACACCCACTGCATAGCCTATCGAATACAAAGTACTAAGCAGCACAACGACAATACCAGCAGCACCCACCCACTGCATGAATAAAAGCACTACACAGCACAGCGACAATACCCAGCAGCACACACCCACTGCATGAATACAAAGCACTAGACAGCACAGCGACTGTAGTGTAGTTCCTATTATCCCAATAGGGTCTGCGCATTGGAATAATACCTTCAATAGTATAGGCCTAGACCAGACGTTAACTAGGTCTTCTACTGTCGATATTAGACTTAAAGTTTTGGGTTTGCCAGCTAGCTCAGAGTTCACTAGAAACTTTCTCGAATAGGCAAGGAGGAGTTGAACCTCCCTGGATAGACAAGAAGGGATTTAGTTTCTGACAACCATAGAACATGACAACTTTGCTCTCCCCTAATCAAGAGTGTATCTCTAGAGTCGTGTGAAAACAAAAGACAACTTATTTTACTCAGTCAGTACGTGCATTCTTAGTCTCACCAGATTGTAGAGAAAAGGAAGAGACGTGCGTGTTCAATAAAAGATGGTATTTATTGATCAGTCTCTTTTCTCATACAAGAGAAATGGATCGATATTATCGCAATACTTATGGTTAAGTAAAGTGCATACAATAAAAGCAGAAGGATAAAATAATACTGTAAAAACATTTATATGGTTTCTAAGCCATATGGTGGTTTAAAATGGATAAAATAGATACATACACATATACATTTGACTAATCGTACTCAACTGGTGTTTCTAACTACACCTACCCCAGTGTACCTGACCTAAGCCTAATACGTGGGTGGGGATGGAAAGTAGCAGTTTAAGTTAAGTTTGTTTTTGCCAAGTGACTGACTCAAGAATTCTCTGCGAGGGGTTATTCAGTTCTGTACCTGGAATTTAGGATGAATGAGGGATGGTATCTCTCGTCTCTGGTCTCGATATTCCAGGCTGCCTGCGAGGGCTGCTTGGAAGCGCCGGAGCTGGATTTCTCGGCAGGAGAAAGGCAGCGTCTCGTTCTCAGCGCGTCAGGAAAGCGGGGCTGCGCCAGCGGGGTCTGCTCTGCTCTGGGCTTCGGCAAGTCTGGCTGCTCCGATCTCGTCACCACCGCGTGTGTTTGCTTAAGGCAATACGGTAATATTTATACCTGTAAGGTGCCGAGATTGACGTAAGGATGGACATAGATACGTCAATAAGGATGTCATACGAGCTGGTCGTTAGCACATTCTTTTGCTGAAGTTCTCGGTGAAATCAAAACAATGGCCGCAGGGTTTTTCCCAGGTTGTCATAGGTTTGATTTGTTTTGAGAACTCCGTATGCCTTATCAGGGGCTGGAGGAATATCGCTTGTCTAATTAGATGGCAAGCGTTATGACCTAATCAGATAACACGTTCCTGTGCCGTAGTGTGGCTTAATCAGATAACGGTTTCTGCATCATGGGATGGCTGCTAGTTAACTTGTTAACCAGAACAGGGTCAGGAATAGGGGGATCGATACAGAACCTATAGGAATACATCACACGACAATACCCAGCAGTACACACCCACTGCACAGCCTATGGAATACAAAGCACTGCACAGCACAGCAACAAGAACAAGTAGCAGACACCCAGGGCCCGATTCACAGAACTAACTTAAGACAAAATCCTAAACTTACAACCATTTTGTTATTCACAGAAGGCACTTACTCATTTCAGTATTCACAGAAGGCACTTACTCATTTTGGTACTCACAGAAGGCACTTACTCATTCTGGTGTTCACAGAAGGCACTTACTCATCAATGAGTAGGTGCCTTCTGTGAATACCAAAATGAGGAAATGGTAGTAAATTTAGGATTTTGTCTTAAGTTAGTTCTGGGAATCGGGCCCCCACTAAGTAGCCTATGGAATACAAAGCAATGAGTAGCACAGCAAGAATACCCAGCAGCACACACCCACTGCATAGCCGATGGAATACAAAGCACTACACAGCACAGCTACAATAACCAGGAGCACACACCCACTGCATAGCCCATGAAATACAAAGCACAGCACTGCACAGCACAGCGACAATAACCAGCAGCACACACACACTGCATAGCCCATGGAATACAAAGCACTACACAGCACAGCTACAATAACCAGCAGCACACACCCACTGCATTGCCAATGGATTACACAGCACTGCACAGCACAGTGAGAATAACCAGCAGCACACACACACTGCATAGCAGATGGAATACAAAGCACTACACAGCACAGCTACAATAACCAGCAGCACACACCCACTGCTTTGCCAATGGATTACACAGCACTGCACAGCACAGCGAGAATAACCAGCAGCACACACCCACTGCATAGCAGATGGAATACAAAGCACTGCACAGTACAGTGAGAATAACCAGCAGCACACACCCACTGCATAGCCGATGGAATACAAAGCACTACACAGCACAATGAGAATAAACAGCAGCACACACACACTGCACAGCTTATAGAATACAAAACACTGCACAGCACAGCGACCCTAGCTAGCAGTACACATCCACTGCATTGTCCATAGAATACAGATCACTGCACAGCACAGTGACAATACCAGCAGCACACCCACTGCGTAACCTATGTAGACAAAGCACTGCCCAGCACCGCAACAATAACCAGCAGCACACACCCACTAAGAAGTCTATGGAAGACAAAACACTGCCCAGCACAGCGACAGTAACCAGCAGTCACACATCCAGTGCATAGTCCATGGAACACAAAGTACCGCACTGCACAGAACAGCACAGCGATAATACCAGCCCCCATACACCCACTGTATAACCTATGGAATACAGAGCACTTTGCAGCACAGCATCAATAACCTGCAGGCCACACCCACTGCATGGATTACACAACACTGCACAGCACAGCGAGAATAACCAGCAGCACACACCCACTTTATAGCTTATGGAATACAAAGCACTGCATAGCACAGTGACAATAACCAGCAGCACACACCCACTGCATAGCTTATGGAATAAAAAGCACTGCACAGCACAGCGACAATACCCAGCAGTACACACCCACTGCATAGCTCATGGAATACAAAGCACTGCATAGCACAGCGACAATACCCAGCAGTACACACCCACTGCATAGCCTATGGAATACAAATTACAGCACAGCGACAATAACCAGCAGTACACACCCACTGCATATCCTATGGAATAGAAAGCTCTGCACAGCACAGCGACTATAACCAGCAGTACACACCCACTGCATTGCCCTGGGAATACAAAGCACTGTACAGGACAGTGAGAATACCCAGCAGCACACACCTACTACATAGACCATGGAATACAAAGCACTGCACAGCACAGCAACAATAACCAGCCGTACACACCCACTGCATAGCCCATGGAATACAAAGCACTGCACGGCACAGCAACAATAACCAGCAGCACACGCCCACTGCATAGCCAATGGATTACACAGCACTGCACAGCACAGCACAGCAAGAAGAACCAGCAGCACACACCCATTGCATAGCTGATTGAATACAAAGCACTGCACAGTACAGCGACTATACCCCGCAGCACACACCCACTGAATAGCCCATGGAATATACAGCACTGCACAGTACAGTGAGAATAACCAGCAGCACACACCCACTGCATAGCCGATGGAATACAAAACACTGCACAGCACAGCGACCCTAGCAGCAGCACACATCGACTGCATTGTCCATGGAATACAAATCACAGCACAACACAGTGACAATACCAGCAGCACACCCACTGCATAGTCTATGGAGACAAAGCACTGCGCAGCACCGCAACAATAACCAGCAGCACACACCCACTACGAAGTCTATGGAAGATAAAACACTGCGCAGCACAGCGACAATAACCAGCAGTCGCACATCCAGTACATTGTCCATGGAATACAAAGTACTGCACTGCACAGAACAGCACAGCGACAATACCAGCAGTCATACACCCACTGCATAGCTTATGGAATACAAAGCACTTCGCAGCACAGCGTCAATAACCGGCAGGCCACACCCACTGCATGGATTACACAGCACTGCACAGCGTAGCGAGAATAACCAGCAGCACACACCCACTGCATAGCCTATGGAATACAAAGCAATTCGCAGCACAGCGTCAATAACCTGCAGGCCACACCCACTGCATGGATTACACAGCATTGCACAACACAGCGAGAATAACCAGCAGCACACACCCACTGCATAGCTTATGGAATACAAATCACTGCACAGCACAGTGACAATAACCAGCAGCACACACCCACTGCAAAGCTTATGGAATACAAAGCACTGCACAGCACAGCAACAATTACCAGCAGCACACTCCACTGCATTGCCCATAGAATACAAAGCACTGCAGAGCATAGTGACAATAACCAGCAACGCACACCCACTGCATAACCTACGGAATACAAATTACAGCACAGCACAGCGGCAATAACCAGCAGTACACACCCACTGCATAGCCCATTGAATACAAAGCACTGCACAGCACAGCAACAATTACCAGCAGCACACTCCACTGCATTGCCCATAGAATACAAAGCACTGCAGAGCATAGTGACAATAACCAGCAACGCACACCCACTGCATAGCCTATGGAATACAAATTACAGCACAGCACAGCGACAATAACCAGCAGTACACACCCACTGCATAACCTATGGAATACAAAGCACTGCACAGCACAGAACAGCGACAATAACCATAGCCTCATACCCACTGCATAGACCATGGAATAGAAAGCACTGCACAGCACAGCGAAAATAACTAGCAGTACATACCCAATGCATAGCCATGGAATACAAAGCACTGCACAGCACAGTGACAATAACCAGCAGCACCCACCCACTGCATAGCGTATGGAATACAAAGCATAGCACAGCAAGAATACCCAGTAGCACACACCCACTGCATAGCGTATGGAATACAAAGCACTGCACAGCACAGCGACAATAACCATAGCCTCATACCCACTGCATAGACCATGGAATAGAAAGCACTGCACAGCACAGCGAAAATAACTAGCAGTACATACCCAATGCATAGCCTACGGAATACAAATTACAGCACAGCACAGCGACAATAACCAGCAGTACACACCCACTGCATAGCCCATTGAATACAAAGCACTGCACAGCACAGCAACAATTACCAGCAGCACACTCCACTGCATTCAGCACAGCACAGCGACAATAACCAGCAGTACACACCCACTGCATAACCTATGGAATACAAAGCACTGCACAGCACAGCAACAATAACCATAGCCTCATACCCACTGCATAGACCATGGAATAGAAAGAACTGCACAGCACAGCGAAAATAACTAGCAGTACATACCCAATGCATAGCCATGGAATACAAAGCACTGCACAGCACAGTGACAATAACCAGCAGCACCCACCCACTGCATAGCCTATGGAATACAAAGCACTGCACAGCACAGCAGCACACTTTGCAGAGCACTTAATATCAGAGGCCCAGATAACGCCCAGTACCTGCACCATCACCCAGGACCCCATGACACATCATAGAAAACCCAGAGTGCCCGGTAAGATACCCAGCAGACATTACCCAGCAACACACTGTATGGCATACCACTGCACGGCATACCACTGCACGGCATACCACTGCATGGCGTACCACTGTGTGGCTTACCACTGTATGGCACACCACTGCAAGGCTTACCACTGCATGGCATACCACTGCACGGCATACCACTGCACAGCTTACCACAGCACGGGTTACCACTGTATGGCATACCACTGCACGGCATACCACTGCACGGCATACCACTGCATGGCATACCACTGCATGGCTTACCACTGCATGGCGTACCACTGCACAACATACCACTGCACGGCACACCACTGCATGGCATACCACTGCACGGCATACCACTGCATGGCTTACCACTGCATGGTGTACCACTGTACGGCTTACCACTGTATGGCACACCACTGCACGGCTTACCACTGCATGGCATACCACTGCACGGCATACCACTGCATGGCTTACCACTGCATGGCGTACCACTGTACGGCTTACCACTGTATGGCACACCACTGCACGGCTTACCACTGCATGGCACACCACTGCACGGCTTACCACTGCATGGCATACCACTGCACGGCATACCACTGCACAGCTTACCACTGCACGGATTACCACTGTATGGCATACCACTGCACAGCATACCACTGCACAGCATACCACTGCATGGCATACCACTGCACAACTTTCCACTGCATTGCGTACCACTGCATGGCATACCACTGCACGGCTTACCACTGCATGGCATACCACTGCACAACATACCACTGCACGGCTTACCACTGCATGGCATACCACTGCACGGCTTACCACTGCATGGCATACCACTGCACAACATACCACTGCACAGCTTACCACTGCATGGCATACCACTGCACAGCCAAGAGAATCATCTGAAGGCAGTTTCCAGGGGTGTAGAGCAAGGGGCCCGGAGTGTGAGAGGCCCCTGCACCTCAATGATGGCCTGATTCTAGCAAACCAGCAATCGCGGGGGGCATTCCTTCACTACATTAGGGCACAAACTTCCCCTCACTAAACCCCCACCTACGTCACTGGTCATTGCATCGACCCAGAGCTCTCCCTCAGGCAGACCTGTGATTATTTACAATCAGGCAGCAAAGCCTCTTACCTTCACAGCATCGCTCCCTCTGTCACAGCTCACGAATGTTTCATCTCAGATTGTATGTGGCAAACAGTCCTGCTCGCAGCTCTTTGGAAACACTTCCCCTTCACAGAGCAGCTGCACGTGGTTTACCCTAAAGAGGAAGTGGCGTCTGCCTGTCAAAGCATGATGAAATGTGTCATGTGGCCTCACTGTGCGGCAGGACCTCAAACATGTCGGAGTTAAAGAAGGCGTGTTCACACAGCCCAGACGTGCACAACAGGAAGCCACCTTTGGGCCCCCGGTCTGTCGTGACCCTGTCTCCAGTTCACCCAGGGGGGCTGCAGGGCTCTGGTTTTACAGCACCTTTTCAGATACCCCGATTCCCTGGGCCCAGAGTGATGCCCTGAAGGAGGGGCGTCATGTGGGGCCCTGTGGCCCCTGTGGCCCCTGAGGCCCCTGTGGCCTGGTGTGGGCCCCCCTCTGGAGACCCCCATTCAGAGCGAGGCCTGTGGATTTCTGTGAGATGTGGGGGTCTCACCACTTTCTGAGGGAGCAGGAATAGTGTTGTGTGATGTCACTGCCCTGTGGCCCCTGTGGCCTGCTGTGGGCCCCCCTCAGGAGACCCCCAGACTGGGGCCTGTGGATTTCTATGAGCTGTGGGGGTCTCACCACTTTCTGCGGGAGCAGGAATAGTGTTGTGTGATGTCACTGCCCTGTGGCCCCTGTGGCCTGCTGTGTGCCCCCCACCCTCAGGAGACCCCCATTCAGAGCGAGGCCTGTGGATTACTGTGAGATGTGGGGGTCTCACCACTTTCTGCGGGAGCAGGAATAGTGTTGTGTGATGTCACTGCCCTGTGGCCCCTGTGGCCTGCTGTGGGCCCCCCTCAGGAGACCCCCAGACTGGGGCCTGTGGATTTCTGTGAGATGTGGGGGTCTCACCACTTTCTGAGGGAGCAGGAATAGTGTTGTGTGATGTCACTGCCCTGTGGCCCCTGTGGCCCCTGAGGCCCCTGTGGCCTGCTGTGTGCCCCCCACCCTCTGGAGACCCCCATTCAGAGCGAGGCCTGTGGATTACTGTGAGATGTGGGGGTCTCACCACTTTCTGAGGGAGCAGGAATAGTGTTGTGTGATGTCACTGCCCTGTGGCCCCTGTGGCCTGCTGTGTGCCCCCCACCCTCAGGAGACCACCATTCAGAGCGAGGCCTGTGGATTTCTGTGAGCTGTGGGGGTCTCACCACTTTCTGCGGGAGCAGGAATAGTGTTGTGTGATGTCACTGCCCTGTGGCCCCTGTGGCCTGCTGTGGGCCCCCCTCAGGAGACCCCCAGACTGGGGCCTGTGGATTTCTGTGAGATGTGGGGGTCTCACCACTTTCTGAGGGAGCAGGAATAGTGTTGTGTGATGTCACTGCCCTGTGGCCCCTGTGGCCTGCTGTGGGCCCCCCTCAGGAGACCCCCATTCAGAGCGAGGCCTGTGGATTTCTGTGAGCTGTGGGGGTCTCACCACTTTCTGAGGGAGCAGGAATAGTGTTGTGTGATGTCACTGCCCTGTGGCCCCTGTGGCCTGGTGTGGGTCCCCCTCAGGAGACCCCCAGACTGGGGCCTGTGGATTTCTGTGAGCTGTGGGGGTCTCACCACTTTCTGCGGGAGCAGGAATAGTGTTGTGTTATGTCACTGCCCTGTGGCCCCTGTGGCCTGGTGTGGGCCCCCCTCAGGAGACCCCCAGACTGGGGCCTGTGGATTTCTGTGAGCTGTGGGGGTCTCACCACTTTCTGCGGGAGCAGGAATAGTGTTGTGTGATGTCAATGCCCTGTGGCCCCTGTGGCCTGGTGTGGGCCCCCCTCAGGAGACCCCCAGACTGGGGCCTGTGGATTTCTGTGAGCTGTGGGGGTCTCACCACTTTCTGAGGGAGCAGGAATAGTGTTGTGTGATGTCACTGCCCTGTGGCCCCTGTGGCCTGCTGTGTGCCCCCCACCCTCAGGAGACCACCATTCAGAGTGAGGCCTGTGGATTTCTGTGAGCTGTGGGGGTCTCACCACTTTCTGCGGGAGCAGGAATAGTGTTGTGTGATGTCACTGCCCTGTGGCCCCTGTGGCCTGCTGTGTGCCCCCCACCCTCAGGAGACCACCATTCAGAGCGAGGCCTGTGGATTTCTGTGAGCTGTGGGGGTCTCACCACTTTGTGCGGGAGCAGGAATAGTGTTGTGTTATGTCACTGCCCTGTGGCCCCTGTGGCCTGGTGTGGGCCCCCCTCAGGAGACCCCCAGACTGGGGCCTGTGGATTTCTGTGAGCTGTGGGGGTCTCACCACTTTCTGCGGGAGCAGGAATAGTGTTGTGTGATGTCACTGCCCTGTGGCCCCTGTGGCCTGCTGTGTGCCCCCCACCCTCAGGAGACCACCATTCAGAGCGAGGCCTGTGGATTTCTGTGAGCTGTGGGGGTCTCACCACTTTCTGCGGGAGCAGGAATAGTGTTGTGTGATGTCACTGCCCTGTGGCCCCTGTGGCCTGCTGTGGGCCCCCCTCAGGAGACCCCCATTCAGACCGAGGCCTGTGGATTTCTGTGAGATGTGGGGGTCTCACCACTTTCTGCGGGAGCAGGAATAGTGTTGTGTGATGTCACTGCCCTGTGGCCCCTGTGGCGTTCTGTGGGCCCCCCACAGGAGACCCCCAGACTGGGGCCTGTGGATTTCTGTGAGCTGTGGGGATCTCACCACTTTCTGAGGGAGCAGGAATAGTGTTGTGTTATGTCACTGCCCTGTGGCCCCTGTGGCCTGGTGTGGGCCCCCCTCAGGAGACCCCCAGACTGGGGCCTGTGGATTTCTGTGAGCTGTGGGGGTCTCACCA